>NC_138771.1:609529116-610129116 GCF_965119305.1 Pelophylax lessonae | reverse complement strand
CTGCTCACCTTGGAATAATATACCCCTCTATCTCATCTATCTCATAGACTTGTATAGGGCTTTTCTGATTGGGTCAGCTATACCGCTCTGTTCCTCCCTCTGGACGTATCTCGTTCAGGATTGGACAACTTCCCCCTCCCCTAGCTTAGCATAATTTAGCCCCTTGCTAACCCCTCCTCTCTGTTGGAGGGAAAATGTTGAAAAGACCTGTTGATTTACTCTGCAATTGCAATTTAAGATATGCAAGGTTAATTTCCGGGGCACATTGTCCAACCCTCAACAGATGGTTCATCTTCATTGCATATCTTAATGAGGGTTCTTTGATATGGAGACTGAAATAAGGGCAGACGTGACGTGATCTATTCACCTAGTTTCATTGGCCCCAGGAAGTCTGGCTCCCAGAAATGTAATCGCAGGGTGATACTATTTGGCATATCAAGAGGCTACCTCCCAGCTAACAGACAGCTCGTCATTTAAACAGACTTGTTGAATGGGATTCATTTTATGTGTTTAAATGTGAATAGCCAGCTGGCCTTTCAAATGGACTTGTTAAACTGGATTCCTACTACTGACTGTTTGTCTGTGTTACACAACTTACACATCTACCAATCATATAGCAAATATGAGTTTTGAAATCAAAAATGTATACATTTATATTTACATTAATATTTACAATTACAAAATGGAGATTTATACATCAACTCCTCATCAGGCAACAGTCTAATGGAGATTACACATAAACTCATAAGGCAACACATCCCATCCATGTTAATGGATTAGGTGACAAACCGGGCCTCAAGAAAAGAACACACACTTATGAAAATAGTAAAGTCAGAAAAAAATCGCCAAAATAAACACAATAAGAAGAAACAGATTAGATAACAATTGACAGCCTCCACTGCGCCCACTCAGCATCCAATCTCTCAGTAAGTCCCACTCCAGGTTCAACATGACATGCCGTCTCCCCTGACACTTTTAAGTTCCTCCACCAATATACAGGTCTTCAATCAGAATGGAGTCAATGATCCACCAATTGTCATTGTGACTACTCCAACTGATTCTCCAATCACTAGTTCTGTACGGTCACCACCTTCTGATGAGCCCACAGATTCTACTGGCTCTAGATTTCCCATCACTACACACAATAGGTACAGTCCGCTATCTCCTAACTTGGATACTTACATATCAGAAGGATCACGTTCTAAATTAGAAGCCTTAAGATCTGGCCATAACAATATTTCACAAATTCTAGTTGCTTTGTCTTTTTTAATGCATCCTCCAAAGGGAGTCCAAAAAGAAAAATGGATGAGGTTGACGAGGGGGTAGACGCCTAAGGATCGAACATAAAAGAAAAAAAAGAGACATAATATAGTCGAGAGCATTATGAAGATCTATAATTTATCTTCATACTCACTTACAAGAGCTGAGCTGGCTTTATTAATGAAAGGCCTGGATTTCCTCCCCTCCAGCAGACCAAATACATTAGTTCTCTTTAAAGGGTTTGTAAAGTCAGCAGGTTTTTTTTTTTTATCTTAATGCATTATTTTCATTAAGATTAAAAACCTTCTGCGTGTAGCAGCCTGCCCAGCAACCCTCTAATGCTTACCTGAGGTCCTTCTCTGTCAAGCGATGTCCACTCCCCTCTTGATTGGCTGGGACACAGCCACAGAGCCATTGGCTCCTGCGGCTGTCAATAAAGTCATTAAAAAATTTAAAAAATCAGCGCTCAACTTTTCAATGAGGGGGACCACTTGATCTAATATTGATGTGTATAGAGAAAGCTACGGGTGTTCGTAGCGCAACGCGTCAGGGTAAGCCGTACCGACGTCACTTCCGGTCTTCGGCCGTGACCGGAAGCCTCGGATCGCACCGCATCGGCGGTTTGTGACACTGTCTGCACTGTTGTATCTACTGTAATGTGAGTAGCCTGCACTACTATTTTTGTTAATAAATACTACCCTACGTTTCTGCACCATGAGAGCCTCTCTTTTTAAGTACCAACACAGGAACTAAGGCATTTTTGAGCTTCCTATGCTGCTATATTTCCATTATTTTATCCATTGCTGCTGGAGCACGCTGGGCTGTTGGCGAACAAGTTGAAAAGGGTTGCCAGGATTTTTATATATAACGCGTGTATGCTCACCGGGACACACTCACCTTGCTGTGTTTGAAGAGCACTTTTCACCTTTAGAGTTGTTTGGAAAGATCACTATATATAGAAAGATTTTTTTGGCACACTGCACTTTATTCACTTTATTTGGGACTATCATCATGTATATTTTTTAAATTATTATATGCATTCTATGGACTGTTGAAGCACGTTTTTAGCATATCATTGCTATATTTTTAGGTGTTTTTATTTCGGTCACTGTACTCATGTTCAACACTTTTAGGAGTTGTATTTATTTGATCTTATAAGAGCTGCACATGATTTTAGTTTGCATGAACAGTCACTCAGCATTGAATTTTTTTCACTTGGTTCATTTTCGATTGGATGTTCATTTGAATTATTGTATATATCTATTTATTCTATCATCACTTTATACACCTCAAAATTTTTTTAATATATTTTCATTGACACATTTATTAATTTGACCATTATTTATTTATCTCAAGACACGTCTGTTCTATACACATCAATATTAGATCAAGTGGTCCCCCTCATTGAAAAGTTGAGCGCTGATTTTTTTTAATTTTTTAATTACGTTGTGATCAGTGGGGACACTATCAGAATCAGCTGCTTGCTTGGAGGAGTTCCACATCGATTTTTTTGATTGGGAAGATCCGTCTGATCGCTTACCTCAAAATCGCGCATAAGTTTATTATTTCTGTCAATAAAGTTAGCCAATCGGGAGAGAGAGAGCCATGTCTGAATGGACACACGGAGCTGCAGCTTGGCTCGGGTGCCCCCACAGTATGCTGCTTGCTGTTGGGGCAATCGATAAGAGGGAGGGGCCAGGAGCAGCAACCAGGGACCCGAGAAGAGGAGGATCCAGACTGCCCTGTGCAAAACCAACTGCACAGAGCAGGTAAGTATAACATGTTTGTTACTTAAAAAAAAAACTAGACAATCACTTTAAGGACCTCAATCGATTTATACGGTCGTTGATCATTAAAAGTCATTATGCTGATAGTAACAAAATTACGGCTGTCCATTCTGAGTTAGTGATACAGGACAAGTCCAGCCATTCAGAAGAAGATAATATTCTACAGGTTCTACAAGAGTTATGGTCATAAGGTAACCCTGATGATTAAGTTCATGAGGTATTCTTAGATCCTGACATTATACATACCAATTTCAAACCTAAGTCTAATTTTAATCCTGTTCATTCTAAGGGACCCTATATATACACATATTATGGTGCTTTTCCACTGCATGGAACCAAAAGGTTCGGCTCGCTTTTGTGCTTTTCCACTGCTGGTAGGAACGGTTCGGTACGGTACGGTGGCGCTTTTCCACTGCATGAACCGAATGGTACGGCTCTCAAAAACAGTACGACCTCGATTGTGGTTCCAAGAGGTACTATACCCGGTACCATATCCCACAATCCTTTGCATGCAGTCACTACTAGCCACTGATTGGTCAGAGAATCCCTCCCACCCCGTTGTTATCCCACCCACTTAACTTTAGTACTACTTTAGTGGAAAAGCAAACCGTACCGTACCCAACCGTTTCAACACCGTACCATGCGGTACCAGCAGTGGAAAAGCAAACCGGGCCAAGCAGGGCCGAGTAGGGCCGAGCCGGTACTTGCAGTGGAAAAGTGCCATTAGGCAGTTTACATAGACCTGGTGAAATTATGTGATGCCACAAGCAACAAGGTCCATGGCAACATGACAAAGTCTGAACAGCAAGCCCTTAACGATTTGACATCTAATAAAGACATGTATGTCAAGCAGGCAGATAAGGGGGGTAGCCTGGTGGTCCAAAATAGGAAGGACTATATTCAGGAGGGACATCGACTTCTATCATAAACACATGTAAACTATTATCATCAGATTCCCTTCCCAATTTTCAGGTAGAACTAAAAACATTGGTGGATGAGGCGTGGAAGGATGGGGTGTTTGATAAGAAAGAAAGAAAGATCATTCCTGCTCCTCCCCTTGTGTAGCACCCCATACTTTAACCATCTCTCCAAGGTCCATAAATCTTTAGACAATCCCCCGGGAAGACCTATAGTGGCTAGTAACATCTGATCAGAACAACATGATCCTTTCACCCACAGGTACCTACAATCAGCAGGCCTTCTCTAAACATAGCTGGTCATATTGAGCAATCATTCAGGTAGGCCTGGTTTACAGTTTTGGCCAGGGAGCGATAAAAAGGTTGAGGGGGGGCTGTGATGGAGACCCTGATGTAAAGGGGGCTCAAATGGGGATCCTGATATACTGTAACAGGGGACACTTGAGGTGGACACTGATGTAAGAGGGCTCTGATGGGGACCCTGATGCAGGTGGGATTCCTAAGGTTGTAACCTGATGTAAGGGGGCTATGATGGAGACCCTGATGTAATGGGGACAGTCTTAAGGTGGACTCTGATGCAAGAAAGACTCTGAGGGGGACTCTAATTTAAAGAGGGAATCCTATGGTGGATTCTGAAGGAGGACCCTAATGTAAGGTGGGAATGCCTAAGGTAGATGCTGGTGTAAAGGGGGGCTCTTATGTGGACCCTGATGTAAAGCAGACTCCTAAGGTGGACTCTAATATAAGGGGGCTCTTAAGGTGGACCCTAATAAAAGGGGGTTTTGATGGAGACCCTGATGTAAGGGAGAACTCCTAAGTTGGATTCTGATGTAAGTGGGCTCTGATAAGGACCCTAATTTAAATGGAGTACACCTAAGGTGAACCCTGATGTAGGATGGAGCTGTGATAGGGGCCCTGATGTAACTAGGGGCTCCTAAGGTGGACTCTGATGTAAGAGGGGGTTTTGATGAGGACCCTGGTGTAAGGTGGGCTCCTAAGGTGGAGCCTGATGTAATGCGGTTTTGATGGGGACCCTGATGTAACTGGGGACTCCTAAGTTGGACCATGATGTAAGACCAGTTCTTAAGATGGACACTGATGTAATGGGGTTTTGATGGTAAACCTGATGTAAGTGAGGACTCCAAAGGTGACTCCTGATATAAGGGAGGGCTCTGATGGGAACCTTGATGTAAACGAGGATGCCTATGGTAGACCATGATGTAAGGGTGTCTCCCATAGTGGACTCTAATGGAAGCAGGACACTGATGGGGACCTTGATGTAAGGGGGGCTCCTAAGGTGGGTTTGGTGTGGGTATTGTGACTCCTAAAGTGGACCCTAATGTAAGAAAGAACTCCTAAGTTGGATCCTAATGTAAGGCAGGCTCTGATGAGGACCCTGATGTAGGGCAGGAATGCCTAAGGTAGACGCTGATGTAAGGGTGGCTCTGATGGAGACTCTGATGTAAAGCAGATTCCTAAGGTAGACACTGATGTAGTGGGGCTCTAAAGAAAGATTCCTACGGTGGACTCTGATATAACAGGGGCTCCTAAGGTGGGCCCTGATAAAAGGGGGTTTTGATGGGGACCCTGATGTAAGTGAGGACTCCTAAGTTGGATCCTGATGTAAAGGGGCCCTGATAAGGACCCTGAATCCAAAAGGCACACCTAAGGTGAACCCTAATGTAGGATAGGACTGTGATGGGGACCCTGATGTAACTGGGGACTCCTAAGGTGGCCCCTGATGTAAGGCGGGCTCCAAAGATGGACCCTGAGGTAATGGGGTTTTGATGGGGACCTTGATGTAAGAGGGGGGGCTGTGATGGGGACCCTGGTGTTAGGAGGGACTCCTACAGTGGACTTATATGTTAGTGTTTAAGCATTTTTTGTTTTGTTTGTTAATATTTTTACACAGTTAACATATATTTACACATGTCTCATTTTGAAGTGCACAGAATTGAGAAAAAAACAAACAAAAAAAAAAACACTTTATTTCATTGCATTTTGTAAATACATTTGCAATGCTTAGTACCAGAATCATAATTTTAGTAGTGATCGACCGATATTGTTTTTTCATTGCCGATTCTGATATTTTGGCCAATGCATATCGGTATCGGCCGTTATGGGCCGATATTTCCGTACAAAAAAAAATATATATTTTTTTTTATTTGACAGTTACTCTTGTGGAGGGATCTGGGGGTCTAAAAGCCCCCAAACCCCTCCTCTGCACTTAAAAGCATTCAAAATGCCAAGTTTGGCTGTTTTGAATGCTGTCTTTTTTTTTTTTTTATGACAGTACCCAGAAGTGAGGTCACTCATTACATCACTTCCGGGTATCCCCGGTGTCCCCTCCCGCTCCTTGTAATGACAGCCGAGCATCGGTTGTCATTACAAGACAGCCGACTGTCGGCTATGGACGCCGGTACTGGGGTGATGCCTCTAGCTGCAAGCATCACTCCGGTACAAGCACTTTCTGAAATATCAACAATATCGGTCACTGGCCGATTCCGATATATCAGGGAAAGTGCAGATCAGCCCTCAATATATCGGCTTTGCTGATAATCGTTCGATCTCTAAATTTTAGTGTCATGCACAACAAATTACAGAATTTAATTTTATCTCCAGTAACACTATTTATTATTAAACTAACACTATTCAAGAAAAAAAGAAAAAGTGTGTTTTGTTTAATTTTGTAGCATTTTAATGTCTAAGTATTGCGGAAAAACAATAATTGTTGCCAACGTTATGAAAAGAAAGGCTTTTTGTCCTTAAAAGTAAATGTATTTTTTATATATATATATATATATATATATATATATATATATATATATATATTACTTTGTTGTCAAAGTTATTTGACATAGTTATTTGACATAACAGAAATGCAAAAATCGCTCTGGTCCGTAGAAGGTGAACAGGTGAGAGAGGTGAAGCGGTTAAACTTGTATTGCAAATGACTAAAAATCCCTGTTTTTTTATTGCAAATGGTATACAGCAGTGTGCAGAGGGTTCACCCAGAAATGTTACTGTTAACATGCACTGACACCCCTTTAGCACCTGATGTGTTATATATTATGTATAAGCTATTTGGATTTGAACACAGGGATATCTTTTTAATATAATACAGGAAGTTGGGAACTTAAAGAAGAGGAACCTGAGAAGTGAGGAGAGTGGGGAGTGATTTCCAGAGTGCACAGCAGCAGAGAAAGACAGGAAGTGACGTTTTGTCCTGTTCTCAGTGCAGACTGTCCTGTGTTTGGTATGTAAAATACTTCTTCTACACAGAGGAGGACACTGAGAGATGTGTGATGGAGGGGGAATAGTGATCTGTGTTTTGGAGTGGGGGGAGGTATAGTGATCTGTGTGATGGAGGAGGGGATTCCAGTGTTGTTTACTATTATCTCCTCCTGTAGGATATGTGTGTACAGTGTGTGTGTGTCCCCCACCTCTGATCAGGAGGATTGGATCTCCTTATACTCACACACTGTGCATCCTTCTAGACAAGGACAAGCCTAAAGCTCAACTACCAGGGCAATTTTTAACATTTTTTGCCCTCAATATTAAATTTAGCATTTTTATTTATCAAATGCAAATATTGATTAATGTATAAAAAAGTTACGAGAGGTCCCCCGAATGAAACCTTTGGTACCGAAAATGCAGGATGCACTTGACTTAAAACGACAGTTTTTAAAAAAATATTTATACTTTTATATGGAATTGTATTATATTTGACATGTTAATATAATGAGTTTAAATTTAATATGCATTTAATTGGCACATTTTAGCACAAGAAAAGCTCAAGAAAAATGTATCCCTTTAAATTCTATGTATGTCTTCGCACTTCCACTTCCGTTGTGGTGTTAAAAGTCTTGCTTGCTGCATTTTTGGTCAGTTAAGTAAAAAAACAAACCAAAAACGCACCTCCCTGTTGAAATGCATTGAAAACGCAGCATGAACGCTTCATTTACGCACCTGTGTTAGATGTTTGATGCGTTTTTTGAGTCACGTGACCTATGAAAAACAAACCATAAGTACAGTAAAATTGTGGTAAAACTGCTGCGGATTCGCGGTAAAATTGTGTGCGTTTTTCTTTCTTTTTTATCTTATCGCCAAAATGCTGATAACCCAATTTTCGGCTGATATGTTTCGGTGCATCTCTAAAAAATTACACTAAAATTAATTTTAGTGCCCACAGACTCAATATGATGCCCAATTTTTGGTATAATAGGAAAGATGGCATCGAGTAAATCGATATCCAACATGTCAAGTTTAAAATTATGTGTGTCTGTGAAATCGCAAAAAAAAAAAACTACAATC
Source organism: Pelophylax lessonae (assembly GCF_965119305.1). Taxonomy (NCBI): domain Eukaryota; kingdom Metazoa; phylum Chordata; class Amphibia; order Anura; family Ranidae; genus Pelophylax; species Pelophylax lessonae. The sequence continues at coordinate 610,120,838 of NC_138771.1, read as the reverse complement.
CTTTAAATGTCTCTACAGGTTTAGAGTTAAAGTGGAACTTTACCCATAACAACTTGATAAAGAATAATTGTAATTTTTAGCAAAGAATTCCACATTAATAATTATGCTGCCAATATTAGTGTGTGCTGTAAATTACCTCCAGCATTGTTCCTGTTTCTTCTTGCTGGAGGCGGCCATTTTGCTGAAGTCCAGAGCCCCTGAACAGCAGTAAATCTTTAGGTTGTCGGCAAACCAGCCTCTACATTTTCACCACAGTGTCTAAAAATAGAGAGCAACTGGGTATGTTGAGAGCAGGGTGAGCGAGTGCATTTTTTTCGATTTTAAACAGTATAGGCACTTATTTGTAATGTTTTACATAACTATAACTGCAAAAAGGATCAGCCTAAAGTGATCTAGCAGGACTTCATTTTCTGAAAAAAGTTCCACTTTATTGATTTATAGCCCTAGAATTATTGCTCTCGCTCAGACGTTTGCTTCAATACCTCTCGTGTATGGCACAATTTATGTTTGCATTCACATTTGTGCTCTATCCTGAATGTTTGCATTCAGCTGTGCATGGGAATATGTTGTTGTTTTTATTTATTTATTTATTTATTTTTTAATTTTATTTTTTCATTTGGTTAAGGCTCCGTTCACATCTAGGCGTTTTGGGGCGTTTTTGGGGCGTTTTTCTGCTCTAGGATCAGCTCTCAAAACGCCCAACAAGACAAATCCTATTCATTTCAATGGCCCCTGTTCACATCTGAGCGTTTTGACGCTGTATACAAAACGCCCAACGCTCAAAAAAGTACATGAGCTTCTTTTTGGGCAGATTACAGGCGTTTTCCATTGATCTCTATTCAATCTAAAAACGCCTGCACAAAAATCGCGGTAAAAATCGCGGTAAAAATCGCGGTAAAATCGCGGTAAAAAACGCCGCAAAAATCGCGGTAAAATCGCGGTAAAAAACGCGCGAAAAACGCTACGCTCAGGTGTGAATGTAGCCTAAAGTATACCTAAAGGCAAAACTTTTTTTTTTTTTTTGGTTTTAGAGTGGAGAGTGATTAGAAGAACCCCTGTTGTGTGTGTGTTTTTTTTTTTTTTTTTGTTTTATGTTTACATTAGGCTGTGTATGGGGATATGAATATTTATAATTTTTCATATTTTTTTTTTTTCTGCATTTAAAGTATAACTAAAAGCAAAACGTATTGTGTATGTCTTTGTTCACGTTTTTTTCTTTTTTTTTATATATTAGTGGAGAGTGATTAGAACTCTCAGGTTTTGATTACATTTTTTATTTTAGCTATTCATTTTTGCATTTGGCTGTGCACAGGGGATATGGATGTTTTGATTTTTTTATTCTTCTTTTAAAGAACAGCTAAAAGCAAAAAATTTTTTTTTTTGAGAGGAGATTGACTAGAAACTCTGTCAGTTTTTTATATTCATGTCTGTGCGCCTGTTAGAGAGATTCACCCTCTTGGAATAGAGGGGAAATCTTCCAATGGGGACACTAGTTCTGGTGATAGCCAGGCATTCCCTCACTCTGCTATGGGACAGGAAGTGATGGTAAATCTCCCCAGTGGGACACAGATGGCAAAACAAATTGACAAAGGTTATAACCCTCCCTTAAGCCCCGTACACACGCAACGATTATCGGCCGACCGGTCGTCCGTCTTTTGTCCAGAGTGGTGTTTTGTTGGTTGGAATGTGCCTAGACTGCACACGAATTTTGTCGCCCGACAAAATTCTACTTCAGAAGTGATGTCATGTGTTGGTTTGCTTTCCTTGTGTTCTTTCTTCTCTGAGCATGCCCAGACTTGCTCATAAGATTTTTCCCTGTCGAAATCTGTACTGACTGCACGAAAATCGGCCGTGTTTTAACGGCGGACAAAAATTTTATAGCATGCACACCCGATTTTTTTCGGCCAAAAAGTCGGAGTCGGTTGTCGGAAGCATCATACTAACAAGCCGAAAATCGGCAGATCGGTCGTTGGACGAAAATTCCCTGCCGATTTTCGACGCGTGTGTACGAGGCTTTACTCTATCCAAAATGAGAGCTTTAGTTCTACTTTACTTTTATGCAATCACATTGTTATATAAGGGCGGTGTATGTTTGTGAACCTTTTGGACCCTTTCACACTAATACATTTTTTCCTGCGTTTTTTTTACCTTGCAAGTAAAACTCAGAAAAAATTATTCCCTTTAGGAATACATCGGTCGCGCGCCTGCAGCTAGGGGACAAATGCGCGCCGCCACCTGCGCGCTCCCGCCCCCGCTCCTCTGTAGGGACTCCGATGCACGGGGCAGGCGGCTCCGATTGCCGCCTGACACCCGTGATCGCTCCCCGCTGAGAGAGAAGAACGGGCAGCTGTTGTAAACACAGCTAACCGTTCTTTCTGGAATGATCACAGAGCTCATGTGATCCTTCTATGTAGGATCACAGGTCTCTATGATCATTTCACAAGCCCCGCCCCCATACAGTTAGAAACACGCCCCTAGGTACACATCTAACCTCTTGATCATTAACTGTGTTAACCCCTTCCCTGCCAGTGTCATTATTACAGTAACAGTGCATATTTTTAGCACTGATTACTGTAGTAATGTCACTGGTCCCCCAAAAAGTGTAAAAAAAATGTCAGGGGTCTGATCTGTCCGCCGCAATGTCGCAGTTCTGCAAAAAAAAAAAACGCAGATCGCCGCCATTACTAGTAAAAAAAAAAAAAGAAACTATAAAATTGACATAAATCTTTCCCGAAGTTTGTAGACGCGATAACTTTTGCACAAACCAATCAAAATACACTTATTGTGATTTAAGCCATTACTGCTCGCTAAAACATGGTATTTTACCATACAGGAAGTGTGACCAGCCCTTACTTTTATTCAAACAAAGGTTTGTGGGTGGGCACACCCTAAACATGCATTTCTAAAGATGGTGCTGCTATAAAAACCAATATACATATATAACTACAGAGGATAGGGTACACATGCAAAAGAAATAACCATCAAATATAACAAGGCAACTAAGACCTGATCAAAAATAAGTAAAATGGGGATTTGGTCCCACCATATGGCCATATCGTGCTCAAGCCCACCACTACGTCAAAGTACCCCATTGTCAGTGGGTCTGACACTATCCATAAAATGAAGGATGAATCCAGCCTCTAAACCATTTTAGATACTTACTCCTTACTTTGGAGAGATGTGCTTGAACTGCACTATAAGGGACTCCTCCCATCAATTTTATTTGGGTACAGCGTCGCAAGACCGCGCAATTGTCTGTTAAAGTAACGCAGTGCCGAATGGCAAAATATGGCCTGGTCATTAAGGGGGAAAATCTTCCAGTCCAGAAGTGGTTAATAGAAAGTGACATCGCCTATAGACTTACTATGGAGCTTCCGTTGTCCGCTGCCTCCTTTGCACACTCCTCCACAGTGACGCGGCGGCTGTTAGCTCAGCGTTGGACCGGATTGGGTTTTAGAAAAGGTATGTATAGTGATTTCTTCTTTACAGAGCTAGATAGGGTAGTCTTAGATCGTGGATGTAGCGATTTTAGTGTTAGGGTGGACTTCCCCTTTAAGCTCTTTCATTCCAACAGAAATTGCAAATATGATCCCAAGTAATCTCCAGAAACAAGAAATCTACCACCCATGGGGTCGATAGGTCGCCAGAATTCAGTCAATTATGAAGTTGTAAACTGGGCAATGGGCAGCTCAGTAGCTTAGTAGTTAACAATTCTACCTTGAAGCACTGGGGGGCTCCTTGGTTTAAATGTCAACCAGAATACTATCTACATCATTTGGCCCTCACACCCATGGCTGGAACATGGTGGAACTCCGTTAACCACTTGCCGACTGCCTAACGACTATCTACGTCGGCAGTCAGCCCCTCACAGGCAAAGTGACGTAGATCTACGTCGCTAGCCTGTGAGGGTCTAGGGAGCGAGCGCGCGCCGCCGGAGGCGCGCTCCCGCGTGGTCACGGACCCCCTCGTGCGTGTGACCGGCGGACCCGATGTCCGCCGGTCACTCTGCGATCGCCGCTGCAGAGGGAGAAAGTCAGGCGGCTAGTGTAAACAAGTTGCCTGTCATTCTCCTCGGTGTAGAAACTGTGATCACAGGGTTCTACTATGTAGAACCGTTGATTACTGTTTCTACAGCTCAACAGACAGCCAATCACAGTTAGAATCACGCCCCTAGGGACACACACAGCCCCTCCCTCTCAAATAAAGTTAACCCCTTCACTACCAGTGTAATTTTGCAGTAACAGTGCATATGTATAGCACTGATTACTGCAGTAATGTCACTGGTAACCCCAAAAGTGTCAAAAATGTCAGTCAAGGGTCCGATCTGTCCACCGCAATGTCGCAGTACCGCAAAAAAAATCGCAGATCGCCGCCATTACGCGTTAAAAAAAAACAACAAAAATGACAAAAATCTTTCCCTTTGTTAGTAAACGCGATAACTTTTGCGCAAACCAACCAAAATATGCTTTTTGCGATCTTTTTTTTTTTTTTTTTTACCAAACATAGGTAGCATAAAACAAATTGGCTGAAAATGTTAAAAAATTTTGATTTTTACTTTTTTTTTGGGGGAATTTCATATAAAAAAATGTGAAAAATATTGTTATTTTTGCAAAATTGACGCTCTCTTTTTGTTTATAGCGCATGATCAAAAAATCGCACAGGTGATCAAATACCACCAAAAGAAAGCTCTGTTTGTGGGAAAAAAAGGACGTCAAATTAGTTTAGGTACAGCGTCGCACGACCGCGCAATTGTCCGTTAAAGTCACGCAGTGCCGAATCGCAAAATACCCCCTGGTCAGGAAGGGGGTAAAATCTTCCGGGGCTTAAGTGGTTAAAACACCTTTGGCTCTTGCAGACCCTGCCTACCCTGTATGCACTCACAGCAGTGCCAAACAATGGTCTCCCTTCAAGTGAGAGATGCGGAGCCACCTACACTGCCGGGAGGTACTAGAGCCAGGCAGATGAGATGTAAGGAAGCTTTTTGGGGGGTGGGGGTACTTTGTACTCCCCACACTCCTGAACTATTCACACCACATACTACTTATCGCTGCACTCTGTACATAGCGCACCTATAAACCCTGCCCTCTTTATGTCATACACTCCTCAACCCTGCAGTCTGTGCATAGCGCACCCCTGAACTCTACACTCTGTACACTGCATACTTCTAAGTATCCTAAGTAGATGCATAGTCTTACAGATACAACCGGCCCTTTGAGGACAACCCTAATGCTGGTGCGGCCCACAATGAAATTGAGTTTGACACCCCTGATCTACATGAAGGTTGCATATTCTCTGTGTGCTTTTGTTGGTTTCCTCCATCAGAACCTTTTTTTATTTTCTTAAACAGAGGATCTATAAGATGCATGTGCATGCCTTGGGAGCCCTTTAACCTATTTACCACCACTTAAGGCTGGGTTCACCTATGTGTGAATTGGATGTGGTTTTTACCGCACCCAATTAGCATGACATGCGAATGTGATTTACTCTCAATCGAGCTGGTTCACACTTGTCCGGGGCTGCCGCGGTGCAGATTCCAAACGGGTCCTGTGCGTTTTTGGATTTGATTCGGGTGCAAATTCAGGCAAAAATTTGAACCTGAATTTGCACCTGAACCGGTGAACAGAAACGCACTGGCCCCTAGGCAGGAACCCGCAGCCACACATATGTGAACCCGACCTAACACATATATGCGGCATCCAGGAAATGGGCTTTAACCGTTTGCCCTCCGGAAGATTTACCCCCCCCCCCCCCCCATGACCAGGCCATTTTTTTTGCAATACGGCACTGCGCTACTTTAACTTACAATTGCTCAGTTGTGGAAAATTGTACCTAAATTAAAATTGATGTCCTTTTTTTCCCCACAAATAGAGTTTTCTTTTGGGGGTATTTGATTACCTCTGCGTTTTTTATTTTTTTGCGCTATAAACAAAAAAAGATTGAAAATTTAGAAAAAAAAAAAAAGCAATAATATTTTTTACTTTCTCCTACAAAACATCCAATAAAACATTTAAAAAATCGAATTTCTTCATCCGTTTAGGCCAATATGTATTCTGCTACATATTTTTGGTGAAAAAAAATCCCATAAGGAGAAAAGGTTTGGTTTGCATGAACGTTATAGCGTCTACAAACTATGGGAAATAGTTTTTTTTTTTTTTTTTTATACTAGTAATGGCAGCGATCAGCAATTTATAAAGGGACTGTATTGGCACTTTTCCACTGCAAGTACTGGCTCGTACCGGCTCGGCTCTACTCGGCCCTGCTTGACCCGGTTTGCTTTTCCACTGCTGGTACCGCATGGTACGGTGTTGGAACGGTTCGGTACGGTACGGTACGGTATAGGTTTGCTTTTCCACTAAAGTAGTACTAAAGTTAAGTGGGTGGGATAACAACGGGGTGGGTGGGATTCTCTGACCAATCAGTGGCTAGTAGTGACTGCATGCAAAGGATTGTGGGATATGGTACCAGTTTGGTACCTGTTGGAACCACAATCGAGTAGGTACTGTTTTTTCAGAGCCGTACCGTACCGTTCGGTTCCATGCAGTGGAAAAGCAAACCTATACCGTACCGAACCGTTCCAACACTATACCATGCGGTACCAGCAGTGGAAAAGCACAAAAGCGTGCCGAACCGTTACGGTTCCATGCAGTGGAAAAGTGCCATAATATTGCGGCTGACAATTGGACACCAACTGACACTTTTAACACTGAGGATTCAGTGACAACAATAAGGTGATCAGTGCTAAAAATATTCACTGTCACTGTACTAATGACACTGGCTGGGAAGGGGTTAACATCAGGGGTGATCAAAGAGTTAACTGTGTGCCTAGCCAGTGTTTTGTGTATACTGTATGCTGTTTTCACTACAGGAAGAGATTGATTCTATTCTCGCTTTGCAGAGACACAGCAAACATCCCCCCCCCCCCCCCTCGTTAGAACGGTTTGTTTCCACCTTATTTACATAGGCATATCTCAGTTCTGTGGGTTTTACTGACAGTCGGTGGGTGCTGGAGGACATTGAGTGCCCCGCACCTGCAGATCAGTTTCTGCTGTGAATGATCACAGCAGAAGGGGCCTGCGGGCGGCGTGCACGTGCCCCCTGCAGGCAGAAGTGCAGAGTCATGTATGTAAACCTGATCCTGCGCACAGCTGCCACCCTGTAGCAGTAAAAGTGCTGTAGGGCGGTCAGCAAATGTTTAATCCTGGGCGCCGCATACATGAGATCCTGTGTTTGTGCTGGAAGCTCGTTTGTTTGCACTCTCCAAGCGCTGAGGCCATGCTGTTACCAAAAGCTCCGGGTCTTATTCTAACAATTGGGATCATGTAGTAATGGCTTTCGATCATGTGATCACTGCAATTAGGTAATCACAGTGATCCTTAAATTTAGGATCAACCCCAGTACTGGTTCTCTGTGAAGAGGAAAATATGCCATGGGGGAGATTTACTAAAGCTAAAACATTTAGAATCTGGTGCAGCTTTGCGTGGTAGCCAATCAGCTTCTAACCTCCGCTTGTCCAATTAACCACTTAAGCCCCGGAGGATTTGGCTGCTAAACGACCAGGGGGTATTTTGCGATTCGGCACTGCGTGGCTTTAACGGACAATTGCGCGGTCGTGCGACGCTGTACCTAAACGAATTTGACGTCCTTTTTTTCCCACAAACAGAGCTTTCTTTTGGTGGTATTTGATCACCTGTGCGCTTTTTACTTTTTGCGCTATAAACAAAAAAAATAGCGTAAATTTTGCAAAAATAACAATATTTTTCACATTTTTTTTATATGAAATTCCCCCCAAAAAAAATGTAAAAATCAAAATTTTTTAACATTTTCGGCCAATTTGTTTTATCCTACCTATGTTTGGTAAAAAAAATCGCAAAAAGCGTATTTTTATTGGTTTGCGCAAAAGTTATCGCGTTTACTAACAAAGGGAAAGATTTTCTGCGCAGAGCTGCACCAGATTTTGCACGCTCCAGTTTTAGTAAATGAACTTCTGTATCAGTATGTTTTAGGTAGGACAAAAAAAAAGACACACACACAAAATATGTACTATTGTTTCCTGACCCTTCTACGGGTTTGAAGAACAAATAACACACACAATCTGTATGTGGTATCGCTGCGATTATCAGGAGTAGGAGAATTTATTTCGTGGGTTTTTTGGCAATGGGTCATAGTAATTGCATAAAAATATAAAGCTATATTTTTTATATATATATATATATATATATATATATATATATATATATATATACAGTGGGTACGAAAAGTATTCAGACCCCCTTAAATTTTTCACTCTTTGTTATATTGCAGCCATTTGCTAAAATCATTTAAAGTGGAGTTCCACCCTAAATTTACACTTACCTCCATCTTCTCGCTCCGGGTCACCTGAAAAACAAATGGATAATCGCAATTTTTTTTTTTTTTTTACTTACCTTGTACAGAAAATATACTTACCTTACTTCCTTCTTCCTCCCCTCGGCGGCCACGGCGATTCGTCACTTCCTGGCTTTTGCAATGATTCCTGGGAGCTGAACGTCATCGCTCCCAGGAATCAATGCGCCTGCACCGGCCCCGACGTCAATTCCGGTGCGCGCGCGTCATTCCCTTCTAAACAGCTTCTGGGCATGCCCAGAAGCTGTGGAGGGATGACGCGCGCGCACTGGAAGTGACGACGGGGCCGGTGCAGTGCATCGTGGGACCGAAGAAGAAGGAAGAGGACGCCGAAGAGGATCGCGCTGGCTTCAAGCTGCCCACACCTGAGATGGCAGCGCTGGAGAATACTTTTTCAAGGTAAGTATTTCTCCTAAAAGGTAAGTGCAACCCGGGACAGATCAGAGGCTAGCCATTGTGGAATGTACTAGCCCTGACTGTCCCGGGGGTATTTTTATTAAAAAAGTATCCCCTGGGTGGAACTCCGCTTTAAGTTCATTCTTCTTCCTCATGAATGTACACACAGCTCCCCATATTGACGGAAAAACACAGAATTGTTGACATTGTTGCAGATTTATTAAAAAAGAAAAACTGAAAATAACATGGTCCTAAGTATTCAGACCCTTTGCTGTGACACTCATATATTTAACTCGGGTGCTTTCCATTTCTTCTGATCATCCTTGAGATGGTTCTACACCTTCATTTGAGTCCAGCTGTGTTTGATTATACTGATTGGACTTGATTAGGAAAGCCACACACCTGTCTATTCCAGATCACAATGCATGTCAGAGCAAATGAGAATCATGAGGTCAAAGGAACTGCCTGAAGAGCTCAGAGACAGAATTGTGGCAAGGCACAGATCTGGCCAAGGTTACAAAAAGATTTCTGCTGCACTTAAGGTTCCTAAGAGCACAGTGGCCTCCATAATCCTCAAATGGAAGACGTTTGGGACGACCAGAACCCTTCCTAGAGCTGGCCGTCCGGCCAAACTGAGCTATCGGGGGAGAAGAGCCTTAGTGAGAGAGGTAAAGAAGAATGCAAAGAATACTGTGGCTGAGCTCCAGAGATGCAGTCAGGAGATGGGAGAAAGTTGTAGAAAGTCAACCATCACTGCAGCCCTCCACCAGTCGGGGCTTTATGGCAGAGTGGCCCGACGGAAGCCTCTCCTCAGTGTAAGACACATGAAAGCCCGCATGGAGTTTGCTAAAAAACACCTGAAGGACTCCAAGATGGTGAGAAATAAGATTCTCTGGTCTGATGAGACCAAAATAGAACTTTTTGGCCTTAATTCTAAGCGGTATGTGTGGAGAAAACCAGGCACTGCTCATCACCTGTCCAATACAGTCCCAACAGTGAAGCATGGTGGTGGCAGCATCATGCTGTGGGGGTGTTTTTCAGCTGCAGGGACAGGACGACTGGTTTCAATCGAGGGAAAGATGAATGCGGCCAAGTACAGGGATATCCTGGACAAAAACCTTCTCCAGAGTGCTCTGGACCTCAGACTTGGCCGAAGGTTTACCTTCCAACAAGACAATGACCCTAAGCACACAGCTAAAATAACGAAGGAGTGGCTTCACAACAACTCCGTGACTGTTCTTGAATGGCCCAGCCACAGCCCTGACTTAAACCCAATTGAGCATCTCTGGAGAGACCTAAAAATGGCTGTCCACCAACGTTTACCATCCAACCTGACAGAACTGGAGAGGATCTGCAAGGAGGAATGGCAGAGGATCCCCAAATCCAGGTGTGAAAGACTTGTTGCATCTTTCCCAAAAAGACTCCTGGCTGTATTAGATCAAAAGGGGGCTTCTACTAAATACTGAGCAAAGGGTCTGAATACTTAGGACCATGTGATATTTCAGTTTTTCTTTTTTAATAAATCTGCAACAATGTCAACAATTCTGTGTTTATCTGCCAGTATGGGGTGCTATGTGTACATTCATATACAGGTCCTTCTCAAAAAAATTAGCATATTGTGATAAAGTTCATTATTTTTTGTAATGTACTGATAAACATTAGACTTTCATATATTTTAGATTCATTACACACAACTGAAGTAGTGCAAGCCTTTTATTGTTTTAATATTGATGATTTTGGCATACAGCTCATGAAAAACCAAAATTCCTATCTCAAAAAATTAGCATATTTCATCCGACCAATAAAAAAAAAAGTGTTTTTAATACAAAAAAAGTCAACCTTCAAATAATTATGTTCAGTTATGCACTCAATACTTGGTCGGGAATCCTTTTGCAGAAATGACTGCTTCAATGCGGCGTGGCATGGAGGCAATCAGCCTGTGGCACTGCTGAGGTGTTATGGAGGCCCAGGATGCTTCGATAGCGGCCTTGAGCTCATCCAGAGTGTTGGGTCTTGCGTTTCTCAACTTTCTCTTCACAACATCCCACAGATTCTCTATGGGGTTCAGGTCAGGAGAGTTGGCAGGCCAATTGAGCACAGTAATACCATGGCCAGTAAACCATTTACCAGTGGTTTTGGCACTGTGAGCAGGTGCCAGGTCGTGCTGAAAAATTAAATCTTCATCTCCATAAAGCTTTTCAGCAGATGGAAGCATGAAGTGCTCCAAAATCTCCTGATAGCTAGCTGCATTGACCCTGCCCTTGATAAAACACAGTGGACCAACACCAGCAGCTGACATGGCACCCCAGACCATCACTGACTGTGGGTACTTGACACTGGACTTCAGGCATTTTGGCATTTCCCTCTCCCCAGTCTTCCTCCAGACTCTGGCACCTTGATTTCCGAATGACATGCAAAATTTGCTTTCATCCGAAAAAAGTACTTTGGACCACTGAGCAACAGTCCAGTGCTGCTTCTCTGTAGCCCAGGTCAGGCGCTTCTGCCGCTGTTTTTGGTTCAAAAGTGGCTTGACCTGGGGAATGCGGCACCTGTAGATCATTTCCTGCACACGCCTTTACACGGTGGCTCTAGATGTTTCTACTCCAGACTCAGTCCATTGCTTCCACAGGTCCCCCAAGGTCTGGAATCGGTCCTTCTCCACAATCTTCCTCAGGGTCCGGTCACCTCTTCTCGTTGTGCAGCGTTTTCTGACACACTTTTTCCTTCCCACTGAGGTGCCTTGATACAGCACTCTGGGAACAGCCTATTCGTTCAGAAATGTCTTTCTGTGTCTTACCCTCTTGCTTGAGGGTGTCAATGATGGCCTTCTGGACAGCAGTCAGGTCGGCAGTCTTACCCATGATTGCGGTTTTGAGTAATGAACCAGGCTGGGAGTTTTTAAAAGCCTCAGGAATCTTTTGCAGGTGTTTAGAGTTAATTAGTTGATTCAGATGATTAGGTTAATAGCTCGTTTAGAGAACCTTTTCATGATATGCTAATTTTTTGAGATAGGAATTTGGGGTTTTCATGAGCTGTATGCCAAAATCATCAAATATTAAAACAATAAAAGGCTTGCACTACTTCAGTTGTGTGTAATGAATCTAAAATATATGAAAGTCTAATGTTTATCAGTACATTACAGAAAATAATGAACTTTATCACAATATGCTAATTTTTTGAGAAGGACTGTGTGTGTGCGTGTGTGTGTGTGTGTGTGTGTGTATATATATATATATATATATATATATATATATATATATATATATATATATATATATATATATATATTATAATTTTTTTTTTTTTTTTTTACTATTTTTCGTCAATTTGTTCCTTTTTTGATGCTGAAACAAAATCCGGAGGTATTCCTTAACTTAAACTTTAGTTTGGGCATTAAGTAGTATACTCAGCTTTTTAACTTTTACCTACAGGTAAGCCTGTAATAAGGCTTACCTGTAGGTACAATTAATATCTCCTAAACCTGCACGGTTTAGGAGATATTCGCCCTGCACGCAGCCACTGACACCAGCGGCGCATACGCTCTGAAGGTCCGGTGGACTTTCGGAGCTCCTTCCCCGAAATTGAACTCCCGCGCGCATGCCTGGGAGTGACGTCATCGCGGCTTCTGTCACTCACAGCTCCGGAGCCGCCAAACCCGCAAGAGACGCAGAGGGAACATGTCCGCTACCTCAGCAGAGACTGTGTCGGGGCTTCCTTCTCATTATGCACTTGTCCTGCCGGGTTTGTTTTTTTGAGGATACAACCACCTTAAGGTTTGTTTTGGGCCTGGTCATTTTTTACTTTTTATTTGAATGTATTTTATTGTTAAATATGAATTAATATTTTAAATACATTTTTTCACTCCACTTTATTATTATGACAAGGAAGCTGATGTGTGATAATAATGATGTGACAGGTCATCTGTATGTAGAACGATTTGTGATCAATCCTAGTATGAATATTCACAACCAAGGAATTCATGAACAACACATCCCATGCAATTTTTTGCGTATTATAACTGCATGAAATTCTCTTATGATGATCGATTGAAACTTTTTATATAATTGGTTCTATTTTGCTTAGTTCTGTTGTTAAACATTATCTTGTTTGTCATTTTTATTGGGTTTAATTGGTAAAGTTGCATCAAATGGTCAAACAAGGATGCAACAGACATCCTTCTTAACTGATGACGTCATTGGATGTTAAGATGCCAGTGTCTAGTCTTAATGGTGCATAATGAAATCCTGTGGCTTTGTGTAACTAAAGGGCAGGCTTGATCGACCTGCCGGCTTGTAGACAACTTTTGGGCATTTTGCCAAGGCACCCCTGAAAAAACCTCAAGGCACCCCAGGGGCTTGGGCATCCTGGTTGAAAAAGGCTGTGCTAAACTCCTCTAAAAGCCTTTGGGGGTTATTTGCTAAAACTGTAGAGTGCAAAAGTTGGTGCAGCACTGCATGGAAACCAATCAGCTTCCAGTTTTTTATTTATTTTTTCTGGTCAAAAGCTTACTGTTACTAAACCCACAACCATTAAATCAGTGTGTATACGCAGTAAAGCATGCTTGTTATACTCACTGTGGGACCTAAGGGGTTAATCCTCTGCATTGTGTTTAAAGGCTGTGTGATGCTGTCATCTCTGATCCTCCCCTTCTTTAACTGACTCCAATCCATCTCGTGATAGAACAGAGCATTAGGAGCCAGGCTGCTCATGCTCAGTTTAACCACTTCTGGACCAGAAGGATTTACCCCCTTAATAACCAGGCCATTTTTTTGCGATACTGCATTGCGCTATTTTAACTGACAATTGCGTACAAATATAGCTTTCTTTTGGTGGTATTTGATCACCTCTGCGGTCATCATTTTTTGCGATATAAACAAAAAAAGAGCGACAATTTTGGAATGGAAAAAAAAACAATATTTCTCTTTCGTTCTTAGGCGCACACAGCTCCAGAATCTTCTTGACCATTGGATTATGCTGCCCCCTACAGGAGTAGGACACTAGGCAGGAAAAAGGTTTACCACGCCGATGGGGCAGTCCCGGGGGCATACTCCTACTTCCTGCTATAGGTATTCAGTTTTTTTCTGCCTAGTCAGGAGTAAGGACCTAGTTCCTTGCTGGGATCTCTGGTCCTAGCATTTTTTCTTTTTTACATTTATTTTTTTCCTCTTCTATTTTTTGTTCCTGTGAGAACTGCAATCAACTGTTGGACAGGGCAGTGGACTGGATATTCTAAATCCTTATGGTCTTCCCAGTTCGGCTCGGCTCCGCACTTGGTTGGCCGCAATATGGCCCCACTGGATGGGGGCTGGCCTGCGAGTTAAACATCTTGCGAGGACGCATACGACCTGGTCCAGGCCTGAGTCCCAGTGTGCCTCCTGGCCTGCAGCACCTCCATTCCGATGGAGAGGTGGTCTTCCTGGAGTGGTGCCCACCCTGTTCCATGGTATGGTAAGTAGTGTCTCCCCTTCCCTGGGACGGTCCGACCCCTGGGTTCTCCTCCTTCCCACACAGCACCCCCCCCACATTCCTCCCTTGTGGACCACCTTCCATCTACCCACACCTATCTCCCCCCTCCTGCCCCCCCCAGGGGGTGACCATATCTGTTCTGGTTAATCTTTTAGGGGTGTTGAGCGAGCGATGGGGGCCGGGGGGGGGTGCGGTCTTCAGGGGGAGTTGTCCTGGTGGGGGCTCCTACCAGGTCCCCCCTTTACTGCCAAACTGTTTCCCTGGGTTTCCTGTGAGCTATTTGGCGCAGCGTGTAGCTGCTATTCTTTTTTTAGATGGCCGGCTGTAATGTCGGTGGCCATTTTCTTGTGGTTTCCCATTGATTAGAGCGGCGACCATGTTTTTGGAGCCTTGTGGGCGGTGATGCGGCTGTGGACCTCTCTCGGTTTGCCGCATGGTGTACAGCGTCCGGCGCTCTGCTCTGTGGTGGTGAGTTCCTGTGGGTGCCTTGCGGCTCTCTGCTATAGCAGTGGTTGAGTTGTGCTGGGACCTGTAGTGCCGTTAGCACGGTGGCAGGGGGGTCACTTAGCAGTGCTTTTTTTCTCACTTTGCCTGTGTGGTTCCCTGGTTAACATGGTGTCCCTGGAGCAAATTTCACCCCCTGATCCCATCTCAGAAACGACGGGCCCTTCTGGATCCCAGTCCACCCTGTCTGCAATAAAAAGAGAAAAACAGGCGCCGCTGAATGTAGCAACAGTTTTATTACATGTCAGTGATAAGTAATAACTCGCATCATAATTTTCTCAAATCCATGTTCCATAGTGTGGGCGCTTCCTGTATGCAATCTTCCGTGTCCCGACCAGCCCGCAGCCGGGAGATGACGATGCAGGAAGCTTCACAGGGGAGCTGGTTAGAGTGGAAGCAGCCTTTTGGCACAAGTGCCCAACACCCCTTCCTCTGAACCCTGTCTGCAATGGCGGCGGCTGTGGAGTCCCATGTGTCCAAGGTTGATATGGTCCACCGCTTTCATCCTGCTATGTCTGCATCCAAGCACCCTGAATGCTCTGATAGTGAGGATGATTGCTCTTCTACTGCAGCATGAAAAAGTGCTGGTGGATGCACTGATTGTATCAGTGCGGAAAATTTTAAAAATGGAGGATGCGGCTGCGTCTGAGGCGCCGGTCACCTTCGGTACCTCGAAAATCCTCAAAAGCGGCTAAGGTTTGTCCTTTTCCCCGCCTATTTTGACAAAATTGTCACGAGTCAGTGGGGTTGCCCTAAACGCAATGTGATGGTACCTAAGCATTTCTCTGGAAGGTACCCCTTTGAAGAGTCCCTGTTAAAAAAGTGGACGGTCCCACCTGTGGTGGATTCTCAGGTTTCCAGGCTAAACAAATCCACTCTAATTCCAGTGGAGGAGTCTCTGATTTTTAAGGACCCTTTTGATAGGAAAGCAGAGACCTTGGTCCGGCACAAGTTTTACTATGACCGGTTCGGTCCTTAGGCCGGTGTTCACAATTGCCTTGGTGTCCCAGACCTTGAAGGAGTGGGCTAAGCTTTTGCGCCAGGTTCTGGAGGGGGAACAACTTGTCTTGCCTTTGCCTGTCTGCCTTTGCGGAGCTGACAGGCCAGATGGTCCAGGGGTTACAGTTTATCTGTGATGCCTCTCTGGATGCGGCTCCCTTCGTTTCTAGGCTGTCCATGACAGCAGTGGACCTTCAGCGCATGATATGATTGGAATGCTGGTCTGCAGACCAAGCTTCCAAGAAGGCTTTATCAGGTTTCCCCTTTTGTGGGGGATAGCCTGTTTAGTTCTTGCCTAGATGAAATCCTTAAGGGAGTCACAGGAGGGAAGAGTACTCTCCTTCCACAGGCTTCCAGGGGCAAGGAGTCTCGTCACAAACGTGGTCTTTTTTTTCTCATAAGCCGCTTTTTTTTCCCTCAGGGTCTCCAGACAAAGGATCCAAATCCATGAGGACCATCTCCGGAGGTTCCAAGAGGCCCTGGCCTGGTGAGCCTAGAGCAGGTCCTTCCAGACTCGCAGACAAGCCCTCCTCTGCCTAAAGGGGCGTCCTCACCAGTATCTGGGGTGGGGGGACATCTTTGTTTTTTTTCTGGACACGTGGACCTCTCTGATTCAAGACAGGTGGGTCCACGAGTTGATTTCGTCTTATCCTCCAGAGAGGTTTTTTCCTTCCAATCTGCGTTTGTCCCCAGACTGCCTGCGTGGTCTCTTTGGGGCGGTACAAGATTTGCTACTACAAGGGGTAATTGTACCAGTTCCATACTTGGAACTTTTTCGGGGTTTTCATTCAAACCTGTTTACAGTTCCAAGGAATGAAGGCAAAGTTTGTCCAATCCCTGACCCCAAAGCCCTGAACCGCTTTGTGCGGGTACAGAAGTTCCGAATGGAGTCCATTCGTACATTAGTGGCATCCCTTCATCAAGGGGATCTTCTATGGCCTCTATTGGTATCAAGGACGCTTACCTCCATATCCCAATATATATGCCGGGCATCAGTGCTTCCTTCGCTTTGCCGTGGGCGAGAAGCATTATTAATTTGTGGCGTTACCCTTTGGTCTCACCTCAGGTATTCACAAAAGTGTTGGGCCCTGTGTTAGCATTGTTGTGACAACGGGGGATTGCGGCATTGGGGTACCTGGACGATCTTCTTCTTCTGCGAGCAGAGTCTCCGACTTGTCTCTGCTCTAAAGGACAACCTGGACATCACTGTGCGGACTCCGCAGGAGTTCGGTTGGACTTTGAATTTCCAGTAGTCTGCTCTGGTTCTGTCCACCAAGTTGGACGATATGGGTCTGACTCTGGACTCAGCCTCAGCCAGGGTTTTTGTTTCCCTGGACAAGCTCCAGAAGCTGCAGGATGCAATTCGACTTCTGTTGTCCAGCAGTCAGTCGTCTCTCAGGACTTGCATGCGGGTGCTGGGCCTGATGGTGTCTACCTTTGAGGCAGTTCCGTTTGCACACTTCCACATGACACCTCTGTAGAGAGAGAGATACTTGCCAAGTGGGACAATAATCCACAGTCTCTACACCAGGTATTCCCAAATTACGGCCCTGCAGTTGTTCAGGAACTACAATTCCCATCATGCCTAGTCATGTATGTCAATGTCAGAGTTTTACAATGCCTCATGGGATGTGTAGTTCTGCAACAGCTGCAGCCCAGTAGTTTGGGAATCCCTGCTCTAGACAATCTGATTCTGCCGAGCCGGGATACGAGAGGGTCCCTGATCTGGTGGCTTCGTTCTCCAGCTCTTCGACAGGGAAAATCCTTCCTTCCCCTGTACTGGACGGTGGTCACCACGGATGCCAGCCTGTCCGGATGGGAAGGTGTCTTTGGCACAGAATGTGCTCAGGGGGTTTGGACTCTGGATAAGTCCAGACTACCGATCAATGTACTGGAACTTCGGGCGATCAGACTTTGTCTAGCCCATTGGATGGTTCGTCTTGTAGGGTGTCTGGTACGGATTCAGTTGGACAATGCTGTGGCATATACATATTGGACTAGGTGGGACTTTATATGAGACCCAACCTGGTGTTTCCCGGCGTCTCCATCCCTATAACAAAACACAAAATGAGGTTGAAGGATCCTTCAACCTCATTTTATACTGTGGCATATGTCAATCCCCAAGGGGGTACAAAAAGTGTCCTACAGCTCGGGAAGTAGCCGGCATTCTAAGGTGGGCAGAACGTTTCATTCCAGCTCTCTCTGCTGTACATATTCCAGGGGTGGAAAATTGGCAGGCGGATTACCTTAGTCGACAGACCTTGGACCAGGGAGAATGGTCACTTCATCCAGAGGCATTTCATCAACTGTGTCTCCGGTGGGGAACTCCAGAGGTGGACCTGTTGGCCTCTCGCCTCCAAAGGAAGGTGCAGAGATTTGTGGCAAGGTCTCGGGATCCTCTAGCCGACGCTACAGACGCACTGGTGGCTCCTTGGGGCCAGTACAGTTTGATATACGCCTTTCCCTCTCAAACATCTGCCAAGACTTCTGCGAAGGATCGAGGCAAAAGGAATTCTAGTCATCCTAGTGGCCTCAGACTGGCCTCGCCGGTCTTGGTACGCGGATTTAATTCGGCTGGTCGCCGATGTCCCTTGGGGACTCCCTCTCAGAGAAGATCTATTGGCCCAAGGGCTGATCTTCCATCCTGCTTTACAGTCGCTGGCTTTAACGGCTTGGCTGTTGAAAGCTATGTTCTGAAGGATATGAGGTTGTCTGACTCTGTGATTTCCCACGCTGTTAAAAGTTCGAAAATCTACATCTAGGAAGATTTACAATCGAGTCTGGAAGTCATACATTGCGTGGTGTAAGTCTCTGGGGGTTTCTCCATGTTCCTTTTCGGTGGCTCGAATTTTGGCATTCCTCCAAAGAGGTGTGGAACAGCCTCTGGCCTTGGGTACCATCAAGGGCCAGGGATCTCAATTTGGTACTGTCGGTTCTTCAGAGACTGCCTTTCAAAAAATATTTGCGAGATTCCTAGGGCTGGGCGATATGGCTGAAAACTGTATCACGATATCAGTGTTTCATATCGGTCGATATCGATAATTATTGATATTTTTTATTACCCATTTAAAATAAGGACCAGGAGAAAAATGTTACATTTAAACATTTTTATTTTAAACTTAACCTTCCGCTTTTGGTAACCTAGCAACTAGGGCTGGGCGGGGAGGGAGGAGAGCTCACTGTGTGGAGGGAGGACTGAGGAGGAGAAGCGCTGTATATGTGTGTCTGACACTCTGACTCTGACGGACCAGGACCACCGCCGCGCCTGGATGTGACGTCAGCTGCGGGCTGTACAGGGGCTGCGTTGTGATAGGTACAGAGAACAGAACTCCCCAGTAACCGGCCACCTTTTTTAGTTTAAATTGAAAGTACTATTTTTTTTTTTTTTCAAACTCGTTTTTTGTACAATTGTTTTTTTTCGCCTTTTTCCGCTTGTGCAGCCAGCCCCCGCATAACTACACACACCCTGGGGCTCCAGCCAGCTCGTAGTCCGCCGCACAGGGACCGAACTCCCCAGTAACGGACCACCGCCACGCCTGGATGTGACGTCAGCTGCGGGCGGTGCGTCTGTACAGGGGCTGCGGGGCGCTGTGATAGGTACAGAGAACTCCCCGGCCTGGATGTGACATCAGCTGCCGGGAGAGGAAACGGGCGGTGCGTCTGTACAGGCCAGGGGCTGTGATAGGATAGTACCTATCCTATCACAGCCCGTGGCCTGTACAGACGCACCGCCCGCTTCCTCTCCCGGCAGCTGACTGACGTCACATCCAGGCCGGGGAGTTCTCTGTACCTATCACAGCGCGCCGCAGCCCCTGTACAGACGCACCGCCCGCAGCTGACGTCACATCCAGGCGCGGCGGTGGTCCGTTACTGGGGAGTTCGGTTCCTGTGCGGCGGACTACGAGCTGGCTGGAGCCCCAGGGTGTGTGTAGTTACGCGGGGGCTGGCTGCACAAGCGGAAAAAGGCGAAAAAAACATAGTACTTTCAAGTTCTAATATCGAACGTTTTATCGTTCAATTTTTTTATTGCTATCGATCACGTGACTATCGCGATACATATCGGTATCGTTTTATCGCCCAGCCCTAGAGATTCCTCTTCTTTCCATGTCCCAGAAGGTAACCTTCTTGGTAGCGATTACTTCTGCATGCAGGGTCTCGGAGCTCGCTGCTTTGTCTTGTCCACCTTTATTTGGGGGTTCACAGAGATCAAGTGGTGCTTCGCCCTCGTCATTCATTCCTTCCTAAAGTTGTCTCTGGTTTCCATCTGAATGAAGACATTGTGTTGCACTCCCTGTGTCCTAGGCCTAAGCATCATCCATGGAGATTGCCTTGCATTCCCTGGAAGTGGTTCGGGCAATCAAGGTGTACTTGGCGACAACTGAGTAATTTAGGAAATCTGACCCTTTTGTCCTCATGGATGGACCTCGCAATGGGTTGGCCGCATCTGCTGCGATCATTTCCAGATGGATCAGACAGACGGTAGTGCAAGCCTTTTCGATCAAGGGTCAGGTTCCTCCTTTCCCTGTTAAGACTCATTCTACTCAGGCACTTAGTGCTTCCTCGGCCTTCCGCCATCAGGCGTCAGTGGTGCAGGTTTGCAAGGCAGCCCTCTGGTCGTTTTGTGCACACTTTCACAAAATTTAAAATAGATGTGGATGCAGCTTTTGGCCGCAAGGTTTTGCAGGCTGCTGTTTGAGAGGACTAGTCCTCTTTGAGTGTGGTATGTTTTTTTTTTTTTTTGGGTGAGCTCCAGTTGTGCCTCGTTGAACTCAATGTTACCTGGTTGGCTAGGTTTAGACTTTTGGGAATTTTTTCTGCTGTTTTTTTTTTTTTTTTCCCCACCCCTCATGTTTACCACTGCTTTGGGACATCCCAATGGTCAAGAAGATTCTGGAACTGTGTCCGTCAATGAGCGGTGTCCTTTGACTGACGCAGCTCTCAATGCTTCTTCACTATTGGGTTATGCGCCATCTACAGGAGTAGACTAGGCAGTGAAAACTTTTCACTCAACACGCCTATAGGGGCTGTCCCTCACGACATAACCCCAGACACACTGTGCTCTCAAATCAGTTTCTTGCTGCCTAGTTAAGGAGTAGAACCTAGTTTTTCTGCTGGGACTCCGGTCTCAGTTTTTATTTTTAAGAATGTTTATGCATATTTATCTTTACTCTCTATCGCTAGCTAGTGTCAGGGGGATCCTCCTGGTGAACTACAAGTGACAGCATGGCTGAGGGTTCGCACTGGATAATCTAGATCCTTATGGTCTCCCATCTTGGCCAACGAGTGTGAGCAGGTTGTGGTCTGCCCAGGCCTCGCCACGACGGAGCCCCGGTGGATGGGGACGAGCCTGTGTGCGAATGCCTCGCCGGGACACATCGACCCGGAACGCCCTGAGCGTACCCCTCTTAGGCTGGCGAGCTGTCTCTGAGCGGAGCCCACCTGGTCCATGGTATGGTGAGTGATGCAAACCCCCCCGGGACAGACCTCTGAGGGGGAGATGTGGGCCCACTCCTGGGGATAACATGGCTGTGTTTCTCTGAAAGATCCCCCTGGCCTATCAGGACAGGGCCTGCCCTCTCTGCTCCCGCTGGGGAGCGCTATAGACGGCGTCTGACGCCTGGGGAGGGGGGAATTTTTTTGCTGGTGTTACCTTGTCCTGTGGGGTCCCTGTAGGTGGATTTCCACGTTGACCTTCCTGCCTGGGGTCCTGAGCACATTGGCGCCATTTTCAGCCACCATTTTAGGTGTGGGCACTGACTTCTCCTGTGTAAGGGTAGCGGCCATTTTCCCTTAGCTTCCTATACTTTACTATTGGCACTGTATATACTGAGGCTACATAGGCAGGGTTCCGCATTGAGTGATGCTATGTCACTTCCTTTCAGTCGTTTTCTCATGCTGGAGATCGATTGCAGAGCAGCTGCTTTCTCAGGGTGATAAAGTAAGACGTGTTGGTCATTTGGGCATTCCTCGGGCACACTTTGCTTTTGTCAGCATTTAAGGGGGACTCCGGATATAGTGCAATATAGTGGTGCGGACCGCGATCGTGATTTAAGGGGCAGTGCACCCATTTTTTTTCTTCTATACCAAAATAGAGTCCCAAGGTGAAAATTCCCCCTCTAACTTTATTTGTGCGTCCAGGCTATCCAGATCGCCGTCTCTTGTGTCTCTGTCTGCAGCTTTAGAAACTCTGGCATCAAAGTTGGACCTTGTGATGAAGCAAGTAGCTACCCAAAAACGGCCGATGCCTTCTCAGTCTTCTGATTCAGAGCCTGCTATGGTCGCCATGGACAATCCCATCCCTGAGGGATCCCTGTCCTCGCAGTCAGATGGTGAGGAGGATGTGTCCTCGGCTGCAGCGCGGGAACGCGCTCTGGTGGAAGCACTGATTCGTTCAGTAAAGGAAATATTGCAACTGGATGATGAGCCCACACAGTCAGGAAAGCGGATAGTTTTTGGCTCCGGCAAAGCCCAGAAGTCGGGTCAGATGTTCCCCTGTCCCGGAGACTTTCATGATGTTGTGAATGCGCAATGGCGGCGCATTAAGCACATGCTAGTGGTGCCCAAGCGTTTCTAACGCCATTACCCCTTTGCAGATTCAGTTTCAAATCTCTGGACAGTGTCACCTAAGGTGGATCACACTGTTTCCCGGTTGAACAAATCCACTGTGGGTAAGGCACCTCAAAATAAGCGGGGGCCTTCCTTCAAGGCTCACAGGGGTTTTTTTCATGCCTCAAGGGCCGGGGGACAAAAGGAAAACCGTTCAGAGCCTCCGGAGGTAACATGAAGGCTTGGTCGGGTAACCCCAAGGCCGGCCAGTCCAGTTCGGCGGCCAAATCCTCCTCTGCATGAAGGGACGCCCTCACCCGGGTTCAGGGGTGGGGGGACGTCTGCGTTACTTTCGGGAACTCTGGACGTCTCTGATTCAAGACAAATGGGTTCACAAACTGATTCGTACAGGGTACAAGATCGAATTTCGGTCTTGCCCAGCAGACAGGTTCTTTTCATCAAATCTCTGTTTGTCTCCGAATTGATTAAAGGATCTCAGGGAGGTAGTGCAGGATCTCCTTGCACAGGGCGTAATTGTCACGGTTCCTCTGCAGGGCAGGTTTCAAGGTTTTTACTCAAACATGTTCACGGTACCCAGAAAGGAGGGCAAGGTACGTCCAATTCTGGACCTCAAATCGCTAAACCGCTTTGTGCAGGTGAAGAAGTTTCAGATGGAATCCATTCGGTCGGTAGTGGCATCTTTAAATCAAGGGGATTTTCTGGCCTCCATTGATTTAAAAGATGCGTATTTGCACATTCCTATTTACGAGGGTCATCAGCGGTATCTCCGTTTCGATGTGGCGGAGGAGCACTTTCAATTTGTGGCATTACCCTTTGGTCTAGGTTTTCACCCTGGCCCCCGATGCTGGCTTTGCTACGCAGGAAGGGGATTGCGATCCTTGGCTATCTGAATGATCTCCTGTTGAGGGCAAGCTCTCATGTTGCCCTGTGGGGCGACCTGGCAATCACGGTTCAGACATTTCAGAAGTTCGGGTGGACCATCAACTTCCAGAAGTCTGCGTTGACTCCGTCAGTGCGCTTGAACTACCTGGGCATGATCTTAGACTCTTCTCAGGCGAGGGTCTTTCTCCCAGAGGAAAAACTTCAGACCTTGTAGGGCGAGATCAGGTTGCTGATGGACAACAATCTCTTCTCCCTGCGGACGTGTATGAGGTCCTTGGGGCTGATGGTGTCGACTTTCGAGGCGGTCCCATTTGCTCAATTTCACACAAGGCCTCTGCAAACAGAGATTCTTGTCAAGTGGTACAAGGACCCGCAGTCCTTGGACAGGATGATATGTCTAAGCCGTCTCACGAGGTCGGAGCTCTCTTGGTGGCTTCTGAGCCCGCTCTGAGCCAGGGCAGGTCCTTTCTGCCGCTGTTGTGGATGGTGGTCACCACGGATGCCAGCCTGTCGGGCTGGGGTGGAGTACTGGACACTCTTTATGTCAAGGGAACTTGGTCGACGGAGGAATCATCCTTACCGATCAATGTCCTGGAGGTACGGGCGATCAAACTGTGCCTGCTCCATTGGACGCCTCAGCTGCATGGTCTTTCCGGTTCAGGTACAATTCGACAATGCCACGGCTGTGGCCTACATAAATCATCAGGGGGGCACCAAGAGTGTCCGGGCGGCAAGGGAAGTGGCCGAGGTCCTGATTTGGGCCGAGGCACATGTTCCCCGGCTCTCTCCGCTGTTCACATTCCAGGTGTGGAGAATTGCCAGGCGGATTACCTGAGTCGTCAAGTTTTGGATCGAGGGGAATGGTCCCTGCATCCGGATGTTCTTCGTCTCCTGTGTGCTCGATGGGGAACTCTGGAGGTGGATCTGTTCACGTCTCTTCTGAACAAAAAGGTAGAGTGGTTTCTAGCCAGGGCTCGAGACCCTCTGGCCGACGCCACAGACGTATTGGTGGTGCCTTGGAACCGATATCGGCTGATTTATGCCTTTCCTCCAATACAGCCCTTGCCAAGGTTCAGCAGGTTGGTGGTGGAACGGGTACCGGTGATTTTGGTGGCCCCAGACTGGCCTCGCAGGTCTTGGTACGCCGACCTGGTAAAGATGGTCGTCGAGCCTCCCTGGCGGCTGCCTCTGAGAGAGGATCTGCTGTCTCAAGGGCCGATCTTCCATCCTGCTTTACGGTCTCTGGCTTTAATGGCATGGCTTTTGAAGGCCGGGTGTTGAGAGACAGAGGCCTCTCTGATTCTGTGATTCCTACCTTGTTAAGAGCTAGGAAGGCTACTTCCAGGAAGATTTATCATTGTACTTGGAAGATGTATATTGCCTGGTGTGAGTCACAAAAGTTGCATCCTCGCTCGTTTTCGGTGGCGAGGGTCCTAGCCTTCTTGCAGAAGGGAGTTGAGCAACGCTTGGCTTTAGGTACGATTACAGGTCAGGTGTCGGTCTTATCCATTTACTTCCAACATCCCCTGGTGTCTAATTCCTTGATCCGCACCTTTATTCAAGGGGTGCGTCATCTGGCTCCACCGAGGAGATCCCCTTTGCCGCCGTGGGATCTGAATTTGGTGTTGTCCATTCTTCAACGGCCCCCCTTTGAAAATATTAGGGAGATATCTCTGCCCTTGTTGTCTCAAAAGATTGCCTTTTTTTGGTGGCTATCACTTCTGCTCGCAGAGTGTCTGAGTTGGCGACTCTGTCCTGCCGTTCACCTTATTTGGTCGTTCATAGGGATAAGGTTGTTCTACGACCTAATCAGTCTTTTCTCCCTAAGGTGGTGTCTGCTTTCCACCTCAATGAAGATATTGTCTTGCCTTCACTCTGTGCTAAGCCCTAGCATCCCTGGGAATTTGCTTTGGATTCGCTGGATGTGGTTCGGGCGATCAGGGTTTACCTGTCGGCCACAGAGTCTTTTTGGACGTCTGATTCCTTGTTTGTCCTTACTGAGGGATCTTGTAAGGGTTCGGCTGTTGCAACCATATCAAAATGGATCAGGCAGACAATTGTTCAGGCCTATTCATTAAGGGGTCAGGTTCCTCCTTTCCCTGTGAGGGTGCATTCTACTAGAGCGCTGAGTGCCTCTTCGGCTTTTCGCCATCAGGCTTCTGTTGCCCAGGTGTGTAAAGTGGCGACTTGGTCGTCTGTGCACACTTTTACCAAATTCTACAAGGTAGATTTGTTGACATCCTCGGATGCTTCCTTTGGCCACAAGGTTTTGCAGGCTGCTGTTTGACAAAGACTTGGTTTTCTCTTTATGGGGGTGAATCTTTTTGTTTGGGGGTAAGCTCCTGTTGGTTTGGGTTGAGCTTTTTTTGTCGCCCAGTTGGGTACGTGTTGTGTTTTTTTTTTTTTTTTTTTTAGCCTTGGATATACGTTAACACAGGGCTCGATAAACCCCGGCCGCCAGGTCGCATTGGCGACTAGAATTAGTGACCAGGCGCCTGGGGTGCCCTGCAGGAGGTTTCCTGTCCCTTTTGCGCCCCCTCACCTCCTCCTCGAGTGCGTGGACTACCGCACCATCCGAAAATTGAGGCCCGGCTTTTCGGCCGCCTTCTGTGAGATGAGGGAGGGTTCCAACTGGGAACTGGCGCCCTTTTGTGGTGGCTGGGAGTTTCACAAGCGGTCACTAATGTCTGTTTCCACTGCCTGTTCTCAATGCCTTTCCGTCTCCTTCCCAAGAGGAGATGAGATGGAAGTTTTTGCAGGCTTCATCTCCCTGTCCACTTACCTTTGCTTAAAGGTAAGTGGACAGGGAGTGTGGTTATTATTATTTATTTATTTTCTAAATTATTTAAAAAAAAAATAATAATAATTTTTCTTTTTTTTTTTTTTTCAATTATTGAAAAAAAAAAAAAAATATGTATATATATATATATATATATATATATATATATATATATATATTTTTTTTTTTTTTTTTTATCGTGTCTCTGCCATGCCACAGCCACACAGCCGAAGGCCCCTTTCACACAGGCTGTCTGATCAGATCCACCTGTCAGTTTCTCAGGCAGACCTGATCGGACCCTTCAGTCTCCTCTATGGAGCGGTAATCTGCCACCATCTGATCCTGTCCGCTAAAAACAGACGGATGGTGGTTCTATTTTCTATCCATCCCGTGGATCGGATGGAAACAGACAGACAGTCTGTTTCCATCTGATTGCCCTATAGAGGAGAGCGGGTTCTAGTCGTATTTATGTGTAAATTTAGTATCAGTTTTTTTTTTAAATAAAGCTTGGTTGTTTAAAAAAAAAAAAAAAACTGGCTCCTATCTTTTTTAGCTGGCTCCTAGATTTCAGGCAAATTTGTCAAGCCCTGCGTTAACAGTTGGTTGCTATTTCCCACCCCTCATGCCTACACTGCTTTGGGACGTCCCAATAGTGAAGAAGCATTGAGAGCTGCATCTGTCAAAGGACGATAGAGAAAATTGGATTTTTGTAAGAACTTACCATAAAATCCTTTTCTCTGAGTCCTTTGACAGACGCAGCTCCCGCCCCTCTAAAATGGGGTCGGTTCTGTCTTCTTTCACTGCTTGCTACGAAACAGATTTGAGGGCACAGTGTGTCTGGGGTTATGTCGCGAGGGACAGCCCCTATAGGCGTGTCAAGTGAAAAGTTTTCACTGCCTAGTCTACTCCTGTAGATGGCGCATAACCCAATAGTGAAGAAGCATTGAGAGCTGCGTCTGTCAAAGGACTCAGAGAAAAGGATTTTACGGTAAGTTCTTACAAAAATCCAATCTTTTGTCTTACTATAAAATCCTTTTCTCTAATGTTCATTGAGGGACACAGCACCCACCCCTCTATTGAGTTGAGTTATTTTTCTTCTGGCACTGCTTGCAACTAAACTGAATGCCTATAGCAGGAAGTGGTAGTATACCCCCTGGAACTGCCCCATAGGCGTGGTAAAGCTTTTTTTCTGCCCAGTGCTCACTCCTGTGGTGGGCAGCATAACCCAATGGTCAAGAAGATTCTGGAGTTGTCAACATCAGAGAAAAGGATTTTACGGTAAGACAAAAATACAATTATTTTACTTTCTGCTATATAACATTGCCACTAAGAAAAAATCAAAATCAAATGTTTTAATCATTTTAGGCCAATTTGTATTCTGCTACATATTTTTGGTAAAAAATAATTCCCAATAAGTATATATTTATTGGTTTGCGCTAAAGTTATTGCGTCTACAAACTAGGGGAAAGAACATAAACAACTCATGTTTATGAATGGTGGTGAAGTGAAACCAACGTGTGGCCTGAGCTCCCTTGGTAAAAAGAATCCCAGACGAATCAATAGAAGAAGGAACTGTTGAGGGGTCCCAATACAGCTCCATTCCAGGTAACTATCATCAATATGTTATCCAGTTCTATAAGGTGATATTATATATTACTGTAGCTCTGGTTTGGCAGGGGTTCTGTAAAATTTTTAGTTTCCCTATTATCAGGTGTTAATAAGTTAGTGTTTTAGACACTGCAGCTGACTTAGTAATGCTTGTGACAAATGTGTTTTTATTAGGAAGTCACTTTGATCTGGAACTACTAAAACTTCTATATTTGCATGACTATATCCTGTAATTATGTTCGATATATATATCTCTAGTCCACAGATCTATTTCTGGTAATCTCATAAATATATTTCTCAAACTCAAACATTTAAAACTTTCCGAAGGGTTTTTAATAGGCCAGTGGACTTTATCTGATGTGGTGTGTGTGAGGTCAGGCACTGACATTGACCAAGAAGGCTTGGCTCTCAGTCTCTGCTCTTATTCATCTCAAAGGTGTTCTATCAGGTTGAGGTCAGGACAGTCAAGTTCCTCTATCCTAAACTCGCTCATCCATGTCTTTATGAATCTTGCTTTGTGCACTGGTGTGCAGTCATTTTGGAACAGGAAGGGGCCATCCCCAAACTGTTCCCTCAAAGTTGGGAGTATAAAATTGTCCAAAATGTCTTTGTATGCTGACACCTACGGAGTTCACTTCAATGGAATAAAGGGTCCGGGGCCAAGCCCAACCCCTGAAAAACCAAGCCAACACCATAATCCTCCCTCCACCAAATGCTTTGGACCAGTGCACAAAGCAAGGTAAAGACATGGATGAGGGAGTTTGGGGTGGAGGAACTTGACTGGCCTGCACAAAGTCCTGACCTTAACTCAATAGAACACCTTTGGGATGAATTAGAGCAGAGACTGCATGCTAGGCCTCTTGTCCAACATCCAGTGCCTAACCTCACAAATGCACTTTTAGAAGAATGGTCCAACTTTCCCATAGACACACTCCCAAACCTTGAGGACAGCCTTCCCAGAAGAGTTGAAGCTGTTCTAGCTGCAAATGGTGGGCCAACTCCATATTTAACCCTACGGAATAAGACTGGGATGCCACTAAAGTTCATGTGTGTGTAAAGGCAGGTGGTAATATGGTGTGTGTGTGTATATGTAATTTTTTTTTTTTGTTTTTATTATACATGTGCATATTAAACAAAAAAAATAAATACATATTATAATATAAATATATATATATATATTATAATATAATTATTTTTTTTGTTTAATATGCACATGTATGTATTGCTTTTATACTTGTGGCTAGCTTCACGCCACTGAGTTTTTAACATAATCTCCCTTTGTCCCAAAGCACTAAGGAAGAGGGTGCTTTGACCCTCTAAATCACGTTGGCTGTATTTATGGGATTACCAATAAAGTTTGGATTTTTAAACATTAAATTGTGTGGAGGCCCAATTACACCTCTGCATTGTGGTAACTCAACCATTACCACAAACATGCGGCAAGACACGATACATACATTGTTGTGTTGCCATCAGTGAATTGCATTGCAATTGTTGTGATGCATCTAATTTTCAGGACATTTTGGTGCATTAAAAATAATGAGCTGCCTTAACAAAAAGCACACTGGTTGCAGAAATAGGCCCTAAATCTTTGTGTAAGGCACTGTTCTCCAAATATGGACATATGTGAACATAGTATCCAGAAAGTGCTAAGGTGTTTTTAAATTTTAAACTGTGAAATCCTGTAAAAAATGCAATTTAAATGTTTTTGTACTTTGGTCAATATTTGGTCATAAAAATTCTATGCTAAACACATACATATATATTTCCCCCACAGGGAGATAGATGGCGCAGAACTTCAGCCATCTTTAACCATCGCTTTCACACAGAAGAGAAGCTTGTGCTTTGCATGTGACAGATGCTTTAGATTCAAACTGGAACTGATTATACACCAGAAGTATCACATCAGAGAAAATCTAATTCCACATCCTGAATACAGGTCACTCAGAACAAAAAATACAGTTGGCTTAACAGATGACTCCTATGAGAGAAAAGCCAGTTTTTTGCACAGAATGCAACAAGTTTTTTAGATTTCATTCACAGCTCAGAGACCATCAGAGAACTCACACGGGAGAGAAACCATTTATATGTTCAGAATGTGACAAGCGCTTCACATACAAGACGCATCTTAATCGACACCAGAAGAATCACACTGGAGAAAAACCATATTCGTGTTCCGAGTGCCACAAGTCATTTATAATGGAAGCACACCTTGTTAATCATCAGAGGACTCACACAGGAGAGAAACCATTTAGATGTTTAGAATGTGACCGGTGCTTCACACAAGTGGCAAATCTTACGCAACATCAGAGGATTCACACAGGAGAGAGACCATATTCATGTTCCGAGTGTACCAAATCTTTTAGAACTGAAGCACAGCTGGTTATTCATCAGAGAACCCACACAGATGAAAAGCCATTTAGATGTTCAGTATGTTTTAAGTGCTTCTCAATGAAGGGAAATCTCAACAAACACTTGATGATCCACACAGGAGAGAAGCCATTTCAGTGTCTTAAGTGTAGTATATGTTTTCGAACCAAACAAGAATTGCTTAAACACCAGAGAATTCACGCAAGGGAAAGATCGTTTTCATGCTCTAAATGCCTAGAGTGTTTCCATTTTTTTTCACAACTCGTTTTTCATGAGATTAATCACACAGAAATCATTTAGATGCTCAGAACATAGATTGTTCTCAAGGAAGACAACTTTAAAGGCCCATATGATAAGAAAATCGGAAGTAAAATTTTGTCCAAATGATCTGCCGGTTTTCGGTTTGTTAATATGGTGCTTTTGACAGCCGATTATGAATTTTCGTATGGCAAAAGCTGAATGTGCAGGCTATAAAACTTTTATCGTATGTGAACATACAATTTTCGTTTTAATTAGTACAATTTTCGTCCGACAAAAATTGTAAAAGCAAGACTATGCATTCACACTCGGAAATGAAAGAATACATACAAAACAATTCAACACATTACCTCACTACTGAAGTTGAATTCTGTCGTACGGGAATTTTCGTATGTTGAGTAACCTCTTCGCTTTCGATATGAGACTAGCATGCAACAAAAAACAGATGAAAATGTGTCCGATAATCTGATCGTGTGTACGAGGCTTAACTTCCCACCAGAGGACCCCTGCAAAATGCACCAGAGAAAAGCCACATATTTGTTCTGAATGTACAGTAGAAATGCTTTTTCAACAAATATAACAGATGATTTTATTTAGATGTTCAGAATATGAAGAGCTTTTCCTATCTCAATTTGGTGTCAGGACATGACATGCAAACAGTTTTGAGAAAGATCTAAATAAAGATTTTGTTAAACCAAAAAGTCAAGACTTGTGTGTAAAAATATAAAGATGTGTTTTCGATAGCTTATTTAACGGAAATGTACAGTTGTTGGCTTTGTACAATATCTACTTTTATTATAAGTCAGAATAAATTTTATTTTTAAAGTTGGGTAAAAATGAAATGTAGCATTATTTTTCTATTGCTTTTTTTTATTGAATGGTATTCAGCAGATATAATGTAAGGTAGGCTTCATATGTATAGCAACAGAATACAAAAAAAAAACACAAGTCACATCTGAGATGCCAACAAACTGTGCAAAGTGTACATAAAATAGGCACAATAAATGACCTCTTCAGGGTACAACAAAACCTACACAAATTTTGATAGTTTGTGACGATAGGGGTCACCTAGGAAGACATATTGGGGACATTCCCTTTAAAATTAGAGAGCCCCCTATTCACTGAGAAGGCACTACGAGAGCAGGGCCCGGTGAAGTAGGGTAACCTGAGAGGACATATGAAAAGAGCATTAAAAGGAAGCCCAATGTAGGGGATCCAGCTGAGTTCTGTGCACCCCAAATGTATTTTTATTTAAGGGAGTGAAGGGGGGAAGAGATTAATAAAAAAAAAAAAGGGGGGTGGAGTGTGAAGATGGGCTAAAGGAGTTGGAACAACCAATACCAATTAATCAAATGGCCTTCATATATCACGCATATTAGAAGTATTTGTCAGAGAAGCAGGAGAGATTCCAATAGAACCATCTGTTCTTATGTTCCTCAGACTTGTCCTGAAAGGCAGAGTTTTGATCCTCCATCTGTTCAATGTCATTTTACACGTGTGAGCCATTTCGCCACTGTTAGGGCGAATTGTTGTTTCCACATGCACAGGATACAGGCTTTAACAGTTTATTGCTTATTTTTTATGTACAGTCAGCAGATAGTTTTCATGTCTGGAGAACATAGGTAATAAATTAACCGTTTTAGACCTAATATCTTTCCTTCTCCTTTGATAGAAAATATTTGACATACTTTATGCATATACTGCTATAGTCAGCCTCTTGTTTTATTTTATCTAAAGTGGATCATGAATGGAAAATTATGACAGTTCGGCGAGTTTTGCTTTTTTTAACCCCTTTGCAACTACCCCAACACGTGTGTGTGTGTCAGCAAAAGGGTGGCTTTTAACACCTACAGGCGGCACATATGCATTGCTGGGCAGCTGTTTATGTGCAGAGTGCGTGTGGCCTGATCCTATGATCTTCCGAAACAGCCAAACACAGATCGGGATATGGGCGCTGTGATTGAGCATCTGGGTCATGTGATGGCTATGTCCAATCACAGCCTTCACCATGTAAACGGAGACACGTGTCTCTTTCATTTCTCCCCACTGAGCTCAGGGCAAGAGAAGGGGGATGCTGCAGCCTGTGCTGACAGCTCTCGAGGTAAGTGATGATTTTACACTGAGCGCTGTCGCAGATCACACAGATTGCAGCCA
The DNA here is from genome assembly GCF_965119305.1 of Pelophylax lessonae. Taxonomy (NCBI): domain Eukaryota; kingdom Metazoa; phylum Chordata; class Amphibia; order Anura; family Ranidae; genus Pelophylax; species Pelophylax lessonae. The sequence continues at coordinate 610,088,473 of NC_138771.1, read as the reverse complement.
TCTTCACACAGTACACCAAGCACCACTGGTCCGGTCCCATGAACATTTCTTACAGTGTCCTATGAACATCTGCACCAGTGCACAAAACATCTGCAATAGTGTTCCATTGAAACATCAAAATCTGTCAGTGTGTGACGGTGGACAAACCACATCTGTCAGTGTACAAGTGTCCCACCAATAAATAAAAAATGTAAAGTGCCCCCATTCCCTTGTATAAACGCACATGTTGGTCCTGTACACGTACGTAAACAGTGATCACATCATACATGTGAGGTATCCCTGTGAACGTCAGCACGAGATCAAAAAATTTATAGAACCAGACAACCTGTGTAACTCTAAACTGGTAACCAATAAAGACTTCTAAAATGTCACCTATGTAAATTTTGTGAAGTGAGACTTTTGTATGAAGTTTGGCGCCATTTCACAAGCGTGCACAATTTTAAAGCATGACATGTTTGGTATCAATTCCAATTAGTATCAAATCAAAAACATGGGTATTATATTATCTTTGTGTGCATTGAAATGCATTAAAATGTATTGATGTGTTAGTGTGTAAAATTGCGTTAGAAAAACTGCTGTGCAAATACCGTGTGACATAATAATTTGAAAAAAAAAACACCATTTTATTCTCTAGGGCCTTTGCTACAAAAATATATAATGTTTTTGGGGGTCTCACATGTGATATCCCTATACTCAGGAGGAGTAACAGAATGTGTTTTAGGCCCCTTTTACACTTGTTCCGACCTAAAAGTCGCACAATTTTGCCACAATTTTTTTTGCCGCGATTTTGACTGGACTTGATGCAATGCCTGTGTAATCTTGAGGTCTATGGACCTCAAAACGCTTCAAAGTCAGACCAAAGTAGTGCAGGGACTATTTGAAGTCGTTGCGACTTGGAGTACGACTTGTCCTGCGACTTTGCAGTCCCAAGTCGCATGACAAATCGCACAAGTGTGAAAGGGGCCTTAGGGTGTAGTTGCAAGTAAGCCTATGCTGTGTGAGAAATAACTTGTTAATATAACATTTTTGTGAAAAAAAAAAAATCTGGAAAATGAATAAATAAAAAATTGTGGGGAAAACATTACAACTTCAAAAAACTCACCATGCCTCTTACTAAATACCTTGGATGGTCTACTTTCCAAAAAGGGGGATATTTGTACTGTTCTGGCATGTTGGGGCCTCAATGAAATGAGATTCTGTCAGTACATCAGGAGTGATCAATTTTCAATGATTGGTACCATAGCTTGTAGACTTTGTAACTTTCACACAGACAAAATAATATACACTGATTTTGGTTATTTTACCAAAGAAATGTAGCAGTATACATTTTGGTCAAAATGTATGAAGAAACATAACTTATTTACAAAATTGTATAACAGAAACTGATTTAAAAAAAAAAAAAAGTCAATATTTTTTCATTTGTAGAGCAACAAATTAAAAACCCAGTGGTGATTACCGCCAAAAGAAAGCTCTATTTATGTGAAGAAAAAAAAAAGAGAAAACTTTTATATGGGTACAGTGTTGCATGATTTGAATTCTCATTCAAATCGAGACAGCACTGAAAGCAGAAAATTTGTCCTGGGCAGGGGGTGAAAGTGCCCAGTATTGAGGTGGTTAAAGGGACACTGGGGTGGATAGAAAGGGGTTAATTTACAGTTTTTAAAATGTTTTTAGATCATGTATATTTTGTTTATGTATTTATTTTACAATCTGTATGCAGTTATTAGTTGAACTGATAACATACTTTTTGGAAAGCATTCTCGGCTTTCTGAAGAGACCCCGGCTGCTCCTTTCTAACTGTTTCTGCCTAATTATTGCCACATGCACCAAAGTAGGGAGATATGGATGTGTACACCTTGTCTGATTCATTGAGTGTAATTAAAGGTCCAGCGATTAGATGAACTGTGGGTAAATTAAAAAAAAAAAAAAAATACCCTTGCAGTAGGGCTCCCTGCACATGGAGTTAAATGCTCTATTTGGTCTAGGGCAGTGATGGCGAACCTTGGCACCCCAGATGTTTTAGAACTACATTTCCCATGATGCTCATGTACTCTGCAGTGTAGTTGAGCATCATGGGAAATGTAGTTCCAAAACATCTGGGGTGCCAAGGTTCGCCTTCATTGGTCTAGGGGGAAAGACTGGCACCTGTTTTATTTACCTCAACTCTTTCGACCCTGGCAGCTGTCGCAATCTTCTGCTCTGGATTGTAGGTCAGCTGTCGATGTGCTCACTTACAATGCGAAAATGCTGGTCCTGTATTGTGCATATAAAATTAGAATGCCTGAAACTGTTAAAGAGCAGCAGCTCCTTCAGAATTCCTTTAATTTAACCACTTTAAGTCTATGCCTTTTTTCGGACACTTTGTTTGCAAGTAAATATATATATATATATATATATATATTTTTTTTTTTTTTTTGCAGAGTCCTTAGTGAATAAAATTGTGGGTTTTGCAATTTTCTTCGTTGCACAGTATTTGCACAGTGTTTTTTTTTTTTTTTTTTTTTTTTTTTTTTTATGCATTTTTTTGGGAAAAAATACACTTTTATTCATTTCACACAAACACAATATAATATATTTGTTGGTCAAACATAAAAGATGGTGTTACACACTTGTGCAATGGTGACAAACTACATTGCCATAGGCGACACTTTAAAAGCCTTTAGGGGGGGTTGGGGCGCGTGGCAGGCCACGTGACTGCATGGATGCAGAGTGAGAGCTCTCCCAGCGACATAAGTCACCCCTGCTCAACAGGATTGCAATTCCCTACTACTTTAACTACTCCCCGGCATGTCAAAGTGGCGGAGTGGGCAATCTGGCCTGCAGCAACTGACAGATTTCTATCCACCAGCTGGAGACAGGTCACACCAAAATGGTGACGGCTTCTCCATGCACGATGTACACAGAGGCAGCAAGGTGGCAGGTAGAGGACACACAGCAGCGGCTCTACAAAACTCCAGCGTATCCCTGCTGGATCAAACACCCGCTGAGTCCTCGCCCCCAACTCTCCTACAGCCCCAATAAGAGTAAGAAATCCAGGCAGGAATGCGAGGATATAAACGCACCACTACCAGCTAGACCCCACTCCTCACAACTAACAAAGCCACTTGAAGATTACCCATCATCTTTTCAGCCTGCCACTCTTGCATACCTTAAAGACCTGCTGCTATCCCTGAAAGCAGGGGTCTTCAAACTATGGCACTCCAGTTGTTCGGGAACTACAATTCCCATCATGGCTTGTCCGGTCTGTGAATGTCAGAGCTTTACAATGCCTCATGGGATGTGTATAGATATGAATGCCTTCACCTAGATGCAGGTGGCCAACATCCCGATAATAGTAACAAAAAAGATTCCCCTGAGAATGTGGGATTATGTGGGCGACCTGAACATCTAAATAAATATGCAAGTATAATTAAAGAATATTTTTATTGTACAAACATATTAAAATAGCATAGAGACATATGCATAGAATGAATATGTTATAATTAAAAGAAAACAGTAACCATCACAGCCATCAAAAAATCGGTCATGTATGAAGTGACTGCACGAACACGTATAATCCAGAAAGACCCAATGCGTGTCAAGTGTACCCTTCTTCAGGGATATGGTGGAAAAGGCTTTGTTTGTGTCTAAACTCATAAGGAAATAAACAATATTAGATAACTTATATACTTGTTATCAAAAGTTTCATAAGGTGTGTTAGGAATAAGCATACGTACCACTAGAGTCACTTTCTATTGACCAGAAAGCCGTGAATAAAATCGCTATTCATTCATCAAAGATACAGAGATACCGGGAAAAGCAGGAAACCAACAAACATGAGTGTCTTTTTGGTATTAGAGGAGGTATACCGTATAGATGATGTGTGACGTTGGCTTGATCCCACAAGGATCCCTAAATTAGGCCAGCACTGGATTCCTAGAGATTAAAAGTAAGAGAATATACCATCAAACTGTGCGTCCATAGCAAAAAATAAATTGTGAATTTTGCAGTCCAATATCTTTCCCTCCAAGTGTCCATGCTGAGGACAAGATTGGAGATGTATGTCATGCTTATAATCTCATTGATGCTTTCCATGATCATGAGGGGGAAATCAAAAGGATGTCGGCTAAATAAGCCGATTTTAAAGGTCTGCTCGTGACGCAATAACTTCAAATTCCGTGGCATACCTGAAGCAATTGCACAATTGTTATTGCATGATTTCCTTCACCAACTTCTAACCGAGCTGTTACCATTGGCAACAGAAGTTAAGCTCCTAATAGATAGAGCACACAGAATCCCTAAACACTCATACCTTTCTGATGCTGTACCAAAGGATGTTCCGGCTTGTATACATTTCTATACTACCAAAGAAAAGGCATTGACTACTGCCGGAACTAACCCAGCGCTTTCAGAAAAAATTTAAAGGCATAGCTCTATATGCTGAACTCTCGGCCGCCACTCTCCACAATAGGCTACAATTCCTCATGTTAACAAAAGCCCTACATAGTCACAAGATTATCTTCCAATGGGGCCATCCTACTAAATGGATGGCATGTAGTACACTCACTTGATAAGGGCATTGCTAAACAGTGGAACATCATCCCACCTGACGCTCCACTTCCCCATAAGACCCCACCCTCTAAAATTCTCATGAATTGGTCTTGAACATGGTGGAATTCCTTCCACAACATGTCGCTCTGCACACTCATCTCCCTTTAATGGAGAGCCTTCTGGATATGGATCTTTCTTATTGATGTTCATGTTCCTTGTTGTCCTAAGGGCAGACTACTTTTGGTTACTTTTTGTTTTCTGATTGTTATTCCCCCCTACTCTGCAATAAGTAATTCTTATTGCCCATGGAGCTCGGTTTATGTTTGGGTCGTTTTTTAGTTACCTTATTTTTGTTTGGTTGTTCTGGACTTACTTTTTCTCTTTCTCAGCACGGCACACCTTTTTCACAACTGAAATATGGGCTACATATAACCAAGACATCAACCATGGCTCTACAAAAGGCCTTATACATCCTCCTGTCAATTCCCCTTTTATATTGGAGACCAGTGACCCTCTGTACTAACTCAAATCTCCCAAAGCCAACTACTACCCATCTCATCTTCTCAGACTATGGGTCCTAAGATAATTTCACTTAACGTAAAGGTCCTCAACAGCCCTTTAGTAGTAAGAGACTTACTACTACACAATCACAAAAAAATTATTCAATCCCTCAATGCTAACAGGTATGCTCTTGAGTAATAAAACTGGCTCATATCTAGCAAGATCTATCAAACGTAGAGAAACAGTTGCCAGAATACCTTTTTTAAAAAACATAGTGACAGTAAAAAAGTCTATGAACCTTCCCTTATAGCTAAAGTCTTTAAAAACTTCTACTCTAAACTATATAACCTCCAAAATGACCCTAACACACCACAGCCCACTGAGGTACAGATTAACTGATTTCTCGACGACCTAACCTTTCCCTCTCTATTTAACGAGCACAAATTAGAAATATCTCACCCTTTCACAATGACTGAGGTGACTAAAGTTGTTAGGGGCCTCCCTAGATCTAAAACCCCTGGCATAGACGGATTTCCTAATAAGTATTACAAACCATTTAAAAACTCCCTTGCCCCACACCTAGTGAACATTTTTAATTAAGTTTTGAGAGGTCGCCAAGTACCAAAAGAGATGTTACAAGCTTTTAATTACTACTATTCCCAAACCAGATAAATACTCTTACCTGACAATTATAGACCAATCTCTCTCTTAAATTCTGACCTAAAAATCTATGGAAAATCATTAGCACTCAGCCTTTTAGACCTATTACCTTCCCTATTTCATCCAAGTAGGTTTTGTCAAAGGACGCCACACACCAGATGCTACTAGACGTATGCTTCACACCTTAAGACACATTGAACTTCACAAAGAACCGGCACTTTACCTGGCACTCGATGCAGAAAAGGAATTTGACCGAGCGGTATCGAGAGCTGCGATGCAGCTGTAAGGTACCGAGGGGTATCTTAGAGTTGTATTGCAAAAATGTGGGTTTCAATCCCCAATTCTCTCTGCTATTGTGGCACTCAAATTACATCCCTCTGCCAAAATCTACTCATCTGTAGCGTTCTCATTGGCATTTAGCATAACTAATGGCACCAGACAAGGCTGCCCATTATCACAGCTCATATTTGCTCTAGTTATGGTGCCCCTAGCACACTCGGTCAGATCCTCTCCTAATATCAAAGGAGTCCAAATAGGCTCTATTGATAACCAAATAGGACTCTTTACGGATGATGTAATTCTTATTTTGTCAGACCCACTTAACTCTTTACCTGCAGTTCAACAGCTTTTAGAACAATTTGGAACACTATCATATTACAAAGTCAGCGACACCAAATAAATACTCTGGCTAAATATATAACCTTACCTTCAACAACTTATTAAAACAACTGTTTCTTATGAATGGGAACCCTCCCATATCAAATACCTAGGTATTCACATTCCCTCAGTAACAACTAAACTATACACCCTGAACTACCAACCTTTGTTGCACTATTCCCATCCCCATACCTCACAAATGCTTAATCGATCTACAGGCAGCGCTCTTGAGATATATTTGGAAAGGTAGTAAACCAAGAGTTGCTAGGTGCATACTGACTAAACACACCCTAGTGGGAAGCTTATCCGTTCCTGGACTTTATCACTATTATCTGGCCTCCATACAGGACCAATTCAAATTTTGGTGGAAAAAATTACGTTAAAACTTGGTCCCTTCTAGAAACTCAATTCTTGTCGCCACCAAACACCAAGGTCACTCTTTTGGCCACACTCGCTGGATACAAAACATCTGAATCCTCTTTAGCAAAACTACAATCACAATGGAAATAACTCTACCCCAATCAGTATTTGCATTTTATGAAAGTGATACACCTCACGTAGAAGGCATAGCTATAGTTTATAAAGGCATTAGTGGTTCACATGACTTCCAAAAAACCACAACCATAGGCAAATGGGAAAAAGAACTGGGAACTACAGTTCCCAATACAGTATGGCAAAAAGCTATTAAAGAGACTTAGAAGGCAACTCTATGCACAGATCACCGGCAACTATGTCAAAAAACACTTCACAGGTGGTATTTAACATCATATAAGCTCTCAAAAATATATCCTAACACACCATCCACATGCTGGATACAGTACGGTTAAACTAGATCCCTAATACTGTACATATTATGTGGTTTTGTCCATCTATCACCTCCTACTGGAACAATGTTTTTAAATTGATATATAATTGACCTCATCACCTATTTATCCCAATATTAACTTAGCACTATTACAGCTGAATATAGAATCCATACCTAAAGAAATCAGGACTCTTGTCATTCATATCCTTCTCTCAGCCAAATTAAATATAACAAGAAGCTTGAAAACTCTCACAACTCCCAATCTCTCAGACATAATAACTGACCTTAACCTAATCTGCTCTCTTGAGCAACTTTATGCATTCAAAAACAAGTTTCAAGCATCTGCTTCCTGATGGAATCTATGTTACATAAACACTTTAACGTAATGCAGAGGACAAATATGTACCCAACCTGAGAGTCTCCAACCTGTAACCTTGCTAAACAACCCAATACCCATATCTAATTATTCACCATAGAACAATATACGTCGTGCTCGTGTTTTATATGTTTACTGGTTTATTTGTATTTTTTTTATCAACTCTATAACAACTGAAGGCAGGCAATAGACAAAAATAAGAGAGAAGTACATTTCTCATCACAGCTCATAGAGTCTCTTCCCCATCTTGAGGAGATATGTCTATTTTATGACCCTTTTCGCTATTGTAAGCCCCTCTAACCACTGAGAGAGATATGAGAGGGCTTAACATTCAGATTTATAAAGGTTTACCATATGATCCCTACCTATTAGCTATCTTCTCTTTATCATTATAGCTTAAGTTGTACTATCAATATGTCTACTGCGAATATATTGTAATGTCCGGTTATGTTTGTTGTTATACTCCTTTTTGGAAAACCCAATAAACACAATTGAAAATAAAAGCCTTACAGGTTACCAATTTAGAGTTACAGAGGAGGTCTGGTGCTAGAATTATTGCTCTCACTCTGACGTTTATGGCAATACCTCACATGTGCAGTGTGATCGCTGTTTATGTATGCTTGCGAGACTTGACATGTGCATTTTCCTTTGTGTTCGAGGGCAGGGGATGGTGCGCTTTACATTTTTTTTTTTTACACTTTCTTTAAAAAAATCTGATCACTTTTATTGCTGTTACAAGTTATTCTATAATTTGCTCTCAATATTTATATTTCTTTATTTTTCTCACAGGTGGAAAAACAACCTGAATTCTTGCTAAAATGTTCCACACTGGTCTTCATCAGCACTTAATGATGAGTCACATCGAAGACAAGACGTATCCATGCCCTGAGTGTGAAAGAGTTTTTGCTTATAAGTCACAGCTTGCAATTCACCAGAGGACACACACAGGAGAGAAGCCATTTTCATGCTCTGAATGTGACAGAGGATTTTCTAGTAAAACATTGTTAATTAGACACGAAGCAGGTCACATAGGAGTAAAACCATTTTCATGCTTTGAGTGTGACAAGTCTTTTGTATATAAAGAACACCTCATTTGTCATCTAAGAACTCACACAGGTGAAAAGCCATTTAGATGTTCAGAATGTGACAAGTGCTTCTCGCAAAAGATAAATCTTATTCGACACCAAAGAGTTCACACAGGAGAGAAACCATATCCATGTTCGGAATGTGAAATGTGTTTTAAAGCCAAATCAAATCTGATGAGACACCAAAAGACTCATACAGGTGAGAAACCACACCTGTGTCTTGAGTGTAACAAATTTTTTAGAAGCAAGCAAGAACTTTTAGATCACCAGAGGATTCACACGGGGCTGAGACCGTTTTTATGTCCTGAATGTGGCAAGTCCTTTACAACAAATTCTGCACTCACGAAACATTGTATGACTCATACAGGGGAGAAGCCATTTAGATGTTTAGAATGTGAAAAGTCCTTTACCACAAATTCTGCCCTCACAAAACATTGTATGACTCATACAAGAGAGAAGCCTTTTATTTGTCCACAATGTGAAGAGGGCTTCTCGCACATAGCAAGTCTGATTAATTACCAATTGGTTCAAGCAGGGGAGAATTCGTATTTGTGCTCCAAATGCCATAGGTATTTTGTTACCGAAGTTAAGCTGAGCTCTCACCAGAAGGTTCACACAGGAGAATATCCATATTTGTATTATGGCTATGAGAAGTGATTTGGAACCATGCAAGGAATGCTCACACTAACGAGACAGAAGACAAAGACTTTTCTAGCTTCAAACAAGTCCAGTGCTTTAAATATTCACAGTTCAATAATCTTCTCTCGTAAAAGAAATTGCTATCATATTTAGACTAACTCTTCAAAGGGCAAATTTGAAGGTAGCCATAGATTTGAACTGACTGCTGAGCAATTGTGCTCTGATCACATCACCTGATTACATGTCCAATAATCACACAGACATACAATGGCTAACCATTCTACCACAAAATAGATGATTGGACAGGTTTTAAACTCATTCTGATTGCTTTTATTATTTAACCTGCTGTCTACCTGCACATCCTACCTCTCTTCGCTTTCTGAGGCATAAACATGAATGCATGGCCAAGTTGGGTATCAGAGTAGTAGTAGTAGCTTAGTAGCTGGTAGACCTATGCACAACGAAAACATATGTTTTGTTTCAGATCCATTTGTTAAGTTAACAATGTTTAGTCATACAGTATTCATTATTTTAGAATGATTCATTTTCAGAAATCAGTATAATCAGTATTTTCAAATCTATATGAATTTTGGAGGACCACTATATTCGTTCTATGCTATTCTAGTCTATTCTATTCTTATTCTCTTATTTCACTTTTATACCTTACTGTATTTATTGCAATAGGTTTCCATTTCATTTTTAAATTTTCTGAATTCAAATTTGTTATTTTGTTTAGTTATACTTTTTTCAGATTTGTTGATATTCACATAACCTCCGATATTCTGAACCTCCGAAAACTACATTTTCATCTGAAAAATGAAACGCATGTCTAGTAGTCAAATCATGCCTGTATATTTACTTGTTTTATACCATTGACCAATGGTGGACAACTGCGGCCCTTAAGCAGTTGTAGAATTATATGTCTCATGAGGCATTGCAACATGACAGCTACAAGCATTGACTCCCAGAGGAAGAGGCATGATGAGAAGACTGACAGTTGCTCTCGAAGGCATGATTAGTATTTTTGCAACAACTGGAGGTTGCCCACCCCTGCCATATACGATAGAAGGAGGTCAAACATGAAGGCATGATCCATCATCAGAGCACTGAACTGCTGTAAGTCACTCTACAGGTATGCAAATTTGGCTTTGAATGATTACAAGCAATTTCAATGAGGACGTGCAGAGGGAGGAGTGAAGAGCCAGGTCTGGTATCAGCTTATCAAAGAGGGAATGAGACTGATTCAGTAAAAAAACAACTGTTTTCCCTTCAATAGTGGGAGTAGCAATGAAAATGAAAGGATAACCAAATTGTGTCTGTCACTGCATAGTACCCTTACTTTTTACTATATATTTACAAGCAAGAAGACATATGTGTTCTTAGTTTAGATATCATTTTTAGGCATCATTATCCTCTTCTTGAGGAGAAGCTAGTTAAAAAAAAAATATATATTTATTTTTCGTTGACGGACACAGCTCTTGGTTCTTCTTAAACATTGGGTCATACTGCCCCCTACAGGAGTAGGACACTAAGCTGGAAAAAGCTTGACTACCCCTTTGGGCAGTCCCAGGGGGTATACACCCACTCTCAGCTATAGGCACTCAGTTTTTTTCTGCCTAGTCAGGAGTAAGGACCTAGTTCCTTGCTGGGATCTCTGGTCCTGGCAATTTTTCAATTTTAAATGGAATTTTTTTCCTCTTTTTATTGTTTTGTTCCTGTGAGATCTACAATCAAGTGCCAGACTGGGCGACGAACTGGATAAAATAGATCCTTCGGGTCCCCCCAGTCCGGCCAGCGAGCGCGTGCAGACTGCAGCTCCACTCTAGGTCGGCTGCGACATAGCCCCACTGGACGAGGGTTGGCCTGCGAGTTAAATGTCTTGCGAGGACGCATAGGAACTGGCTTTGGCCTTAGTCGCAGTATTTCCTCCTGGCCGGCAGTACTCACATTGCGATGGAGCGGTGTCCTGTCCGGAGCGTTGCCCACCCTGTTCCTGGTGTGGTAAGTAGCTGTCCCCCCACTACTCCTGGAGGGTTTTGGGGTGGATGTGGGCCCCTCCCTGGGATGGTCGGACCCCCGGATTCCCTTCCCTTTCCCCCCAGCCCCCCTAAAATTTCGGTCACTGTGGATCCGGGTGAGGTGATTGTCTGGCTTTGCCACATGCTCTTAAGAGGGGGTTGGTTCTAGTTGGTGACTAGGGCAGGGATGTACTCTGGGCTCCCTGCGGCAGTTGTTGGGCTGGGGGAGCAGATGTTTTACCATCTGCAAGTACGTGCCTCTGCCGGGCTGAGGATCCGTACAATTGCGCTGGTGGATACACTGTTTGTGTTGGTGCGTCGAACTTTAAAAAAGGAGGTTGCAGCTGTTGCCGCGTCTGAGGTACCGGTTCCCATTGGCATCCACAGGCTCTCCAAAGCGGCGAGGGTGTTCCTCTTTCCGCTTACCTAAACAACTTTGTCACAAAACGATGGGATTGGTGTTTTTTTTTCTTGCGGTATCCTTATGAGTTTTACTGCGTAAAAGACAGTCCCACCTGTAGTGTACTCGCCAGTTTCCAGGTCAAATTTAGTTAACTTCATCCCGGTTGAGGAGTCCCCGACATTTACAGGTCCAGCTAATAGGGTGGATGCTTTGGCCTGCCACATGTGCGCTGTGGCTGGTTCTGCAATTAGGCCGGTAATTTCTATTGCCCTCATGTCGCAAACTCTGGCCCAGTGGGCTAAGCTTTTAGTCCAGGACCTGGAGGGAGAATAGCTTCCCCCTGTCTTTGCGAAGATGGCGGACCGGTTGATTCAGGGGTTACAGTATGTCTGTGATGCCTCTTTGGATGCGGCTCCTTTGATTTCTAGGCGTATTGTCTGGCTGTGATGCTGGTCTGCGGACTAGACTTCTAAGAAGGCCTTATCTGATCTCCCTCTTGTAGGGGATTGCCTGTTTGGAGCTTCCTTGGATGACATCATTAAGGGTCTCACGGGAGGAAGAGTTCTCTTCTTCCGCAGGCTACCAAGGGCAAGGAGCCCCATCGTAGACGTGGCCCATTTACCTCGGCTCCTAAGCGGCCTCTTCGTCTCTCAGGATCTCAAGACAAGGGATCAATAGTCAGGGCCTTTACCAGAAGTTTCAGGAGGACCTGGTCTGGTAAGCCATGAGTGGGTTCTCCCAGACCTGCGGACCACAATGCCTCTGCATGAAGGGGTGCACTCACCTGTACCTGGTGTTGGGGGACGTCTTTGCTGGTTTCCCGATCCATAAACCTCCCTGGTACAGGACAAGTGGGTCCACAAAGTTATTCGGTCAGGCTAAGAGTTTGAGTTTGTTCTTCTCCTCCGGAAAGGTTTTTCCCTTCCAACCTGCACTTGTCCCCAGATATCTTATGGGGTCTCTTTGAGGCAGTGCAAGGGGTGCTTGTTCCGGTTCCATTTTCAAGGGTTTTTTATACTCAAACCCCTTTACAGTCCCCAGGAAGGAAGTCAAGGTACATCCAATTCTGTACCACGAGACGCTAAGCTGCTTTGTGCAGTGGCTTCCCTACATCAGGGGGATTTCTTCTTGCATCTATCGACATCAAGGACGCACATTCTTATGTGTTGGTCGCCAGAACTTCCTCCGTTTTGCCATGGGCAATGAGCATTATCAGTTTGTGGCGCTAACCTTTGGTCTCTCCTCCACACCTCGGGTCTTCACAGGTGTACTAGGGTACCTGAATGATCATCTTCTGCGAGCGGAGTCTCCGACTGCTCTGATGGACTACTGGAGATTGCTCTGCGAACTCTTAGGGAGTTCCTGGAATCCTGAACATTCAGGAGTCTGCTTTTGGTTCTGTTCACAAAAAATTGTCTATCTGGGTCTGACTCTGGACTCGACCTCAGCCAGAGTATTTCTTCTTCGGTTAAAACTCCAGACATTGCAGGAGGCAATTCAGCTTCTGTTGTTCATCAGACAGTCATCCCTCTGGGCTTGCATGCGTGTGCTTGGCCTGATGTTGTCCACCCTTGTGGCGGTCTGTTTGCACAGTTCCACACAAGATCTCTGCTAAAGAGATTTTGATGAAATGGGTCAAGAATCCATGGTCTCTAGAGGTGGTTTTGTTCTCTGGCACTTAGACAGGGAAAATCCTTCTCCTCCTGTACTGGACAGTTGTCTCCGTGATGCCAGCCTGTCCAGATGGGGAGGCGTCCTCAGCACAGACGGGCTCAGGGGGTCTGGACTCTGGCAGAGCCCAGACTGCCGATTAGTAAACTGGAACTCAGAGTGATCAGACTTTTGTTTGTCTCATTGGACATTCGTCTTCATGTCCAGTACAAACTAATTTGGACAATGCCACGGCCATGGTCTAGCTCGATCACCAAGGGGGCACATGAAGTGTCATGGCGGCTCGGTAAGTAGCCGTCATTCTAAGGTGGGCTGGCTGCTTTGTTCCAGCCCTCTCAAACCTCTGCCAGGACTCCTGTGCAGAATTTTAGGCAGAAGGGATTCTGGTCATTTTAGTGGCTCCAAACTGGCCTCACCGGTCTTGGTATGCTGATCTGGTATGGCTGGTCACCAATGCTTCTTGGGGACTTCCTCTCAGGGAGAATCTGCTGTCCCAAGGACCAATTTTCCATCCTGTTTTACAGTCGCTGGCTTTAACAGTTTTGCTGTTAAACACCAGGTGCTGAAAGGTGGAGGTTTGTTGAAGGCATACATTCTGTGGTGTGAGTCTCTTGAGGGTTCATCCTCTCTACTTCTTGGTGGATTGGATCTTAACCTTCCTTCAATGGAGTGTTCGAACAAAAATTGGCCTTGAATACCATCTTTGGACACACACTCCCTTTTCTTCAGGGTGTCTGACATTTGGTTCCTTCAGTGCGTTCTCCGTTGCTGCCCTCTTAATGTGGTGCTTTCAACTCTACAGAAGCTTCTCTTTGAAAATATTCGGGAGGTTTCCCTGCTTACGCTGCCTCAAGAAGGTGGCCTTCTTTGGAGGCTATCACCTCTGCATGCAGGGTGGCGTTATCCTGTCGTTCACCTTATATTGCTTCACAAGGATAAGGTGTTGCTTTGCCTATGTCTGTCATTCCTTCCTAAAGTGGTTTCTGATTGTAATTTGAATGAAGACATTGTGTTGCCTTCCCTGTGTCCCAGGCCTAAACATCTGAAGGAAATTGCCTTCCATGTCTTGGATGTGGTCCAGGCAATTAGGGTGTACCTGGCAGCTACGGAGTCTTTTAGGAACACAGATTGTCTATTTGCGCTCATAGACGGACCTTGCAAAGGGTTGTCCGCTTCTTCTGTGACCATTTCCAGATGGATCCAAACGGTGGTTCAGGCCTATTGCATCCATGGTCAGCTTCCTCCTTTCCCTGTTTAGGCGCACTCTACTAGGGCGCTTCGTGTCTCCTAGGCTTTCCGTCTTTAAACGCTAGTGACGCAGGTTTGCAAGGTGGCCACCTGGTTGTCGGTGCACACTTTAGCTGAGCCTATAGCTGAGAGTAGCTGTATATTCCCTGGGACTGCCCATAGGCGTAGTCAAGATTTTTTCTGCCTAGTGTCCTACTCCTGTAGGGGGCAGTATAACCCAATGAGAAGAATCAGGTGCTGTGTCCGTTAATGAACATCAGAGAAATGGATTTTACGGTAAGCCAAAAATCCCATTTTTCACAAACACGTAAATTTGTATAAGAAAATTTGTAACCTTTTTTAATAAACATTTTGCTGAAATGTTTCAAGATTTGCATTCATTGAAAGCATGAACTGAAAGCTTATTTAACATCAAAGAACACAAGAGAGAGCAGTTACTGGGGTTGATTTACTTGAGAAAATAGGCTCAAGGGAATGCTGTGTTCATTTTGATTCAACTTACCAAACGCAAAGTGTCTGCCACCCCTCTATGCCAATCCCTCCACTGTTAAAAATACTTACATACAAAGGCATCCACTCTGCCCTGAGCTACGCTGCCAAACTTGTCTAAAAATATCCCCTAAACCACCCCTTCCTCTCCTTTCAAGATCTATTTCTCTCTAGCCCCCTACTCCCTTGCTCACATTTAGGACTTCTTCAGCGCTTATCTTATCCTCTGGATATTCATTACCTCAATCTCTCTGATGATCTCCTTTTCATGTGTTTACATAATTGGTAATTCTAGTGAGAATACCTGCTCAAAATGTCCGGAAGAGAACCCTATGTATATAGATTTCAATAGCATCTTTTTAGACATAATTGGTTACTCTGTCTGCCTTTAGGTGTTCCTTGGAACCTAATCTCTTTAGGGAAGTCAATCCGCCACCTAATAACAGTACTTTTATTGTCTCCATCAGTTTATCCCCTCAGTCACTTTCCTCCTTTAGAATGTAAGCTGCCACAATCAGGGCCTTCTTAACCCTCTTGTCTTGAATTATCTTGTAATGATACTGTCTCCCTTTATTCTGTTCAATGTACAATCAGGTAGGTACTGTACAATAGCTCCATATTTATATACATCTATATCCTATCCCCCAGTTTGCAATCTTAATTAGTAAGATAAAATACAATGATAAATGAAGATTCAAAACATATTTTTTTTATAAAATTCTTTAATATCAAAAATATGAATTCAAAATAAATAACTACCACCATTTAAGAAACTGAGTAAAAGTAAATGGATTTATGGGCCATGGACAGCACCACAACCCTACACAAAGCTGAAAAAACAACTTTTTGGGGGAGATTGTGGCGCCTCGAGAAGACGTCAGGTGACAAAACCAGTAGGGCGTGGCGATAGGATGCCGAGACAGCACCGCTGGGTTTTTCAAATACACTGCTACCTCATATCCCTGCTCGCAAACGATCCGAACAGTGGATAGGCTTTACAAGCGCAGATTCCTAGTGTCTGGCAGACGCCATCTAATGTGAGTGGTTTGAGATTATGTTTTTTCAATAAAATTCTTTGCTATACAGTATTACGCTATGTGTGGCATCCCTTTTCTATATTTTCTATGTGGCTCTTCATAAACGGATATCCGCTCTGTGGTGATCAAGCATTATATAAAGGAGAGAGGATTTCAGGTTGAAACTGATTGTGATTCAGGCTTGGCTGCTGGTTTATAATCTGACCAGCAGAATTTCTAGTGAGTTTACCCAGGCAAGTTTATTGAGCACAGTGGTGGAAGGATCTTCACTTATACACTGAGAACACTTGATAATTAGCAATGCTTGCACTTTTTCACTGGATGATTGCAATATGGACTCTATTTAATGAACTCTATGTTACTCACATTTTCACTGGATATTTGGTTATTGATTGTGGAGATTTTTTTGATAATATTTTTGTATATTTATTGCACCTTAACCTCCCTGGCGGTATGATTCTTTCCGATTTTAGGTGCTGAAAGCGGTACAATTATTTTGCATGTAATTCTTAAGAATGAGCAGCCTAACCAACTATTTACATATGATTTTTTTTTTTACTGTGCGTTCTTCTTTATAACATCTCGGGTATGATAAAGTTTGAAACACAAAATCATAAATTATAATATAATAAATGACTATAAATATGTTAAAGTATATGTGTGTATATATATATATATATATATATATATATATATATATATATATATATATAAAATACAGTAAAACTGCAGGAAAGGGCACTGGGGGGCAATCTTCAGTGTGTTTGGTGTGTTTTACTTTTGAATTTGCCGCCGGTTCCACCCCCCTGCGAGTGTCACGTCGCAGGAGACGGAAGCCGGGGCACAGAGAGCATCGGGAGGAAGATCCGCACAACGCCCGCATACATTGCTGGATCCCGGTGACAAGGTAAGTATCCCCTCTAACAGGATCTGCACTTGCACTTTTGTGGTTGGAGGAAATTTTGGGGCATATTAATTTCATTGCATAATATTGATTATCAGCAAAAAGTATATATTATTGCACATTTAAAATTGTTTGATGTTGGAACAATTACACTTTAATTCAGCACATATTTGCACTAGCAATTTTTTCAGATTTCACAAGCTTTATTTTTTAGTAACTATTTCATCATTCACCATTAGAACTTTATTACTTAATATCAACAAGAATTTTAATTCATTCAATTAATTAATTTATTTTTAGGATTATATATTCACAGATACTGCGCCTAATTTAATTTTCACTGACATTCTGGTGTTGCCTTTGTCAGGGAAATTGGTGATGCAATTTTATGTGATATCACCGAGTACAAACTTCTCTAAGAACCTGATGTTGTACTGTTTATTGGATTAAGTTTGCTCATTTTCATACCATAAGTAATGTAGGCATACATTGCCTCAAACCAGTGAAATTGACACAACCTTTACCCACTTGCCAACCGCATAACTTAGATATACGGCAGCAAAGTGGCACGGCTGCACCGGATCATGTACCTAGTATGTGATGTTACACTTCTGGGTCTGGGGCGTGCATGCTCCCAGCTGGCGGCCCGCTCCTGTTGTGATCAGTGAGTCCCATGAAATCGATGTCTGCTGGGTACAGAGGGAGAATGACAATCTACCTTTGTAAACAAGGCAGATTGCCGTTCTGTTAGTACAAGGCAGATTGCCGTTTTGTCAGTGTGTCTTTGCAAATCAGGGGCACCAATCTATGCCTCCTCCTGGTACAAGCACCTCCCCCACCGTAAGAAAATACCAGCTAGGAACACAGTTAACCCTTTGATCGCCCCTGATGTTAACCCCTTCCAAGCCAGTGTCATTAGCACAGTGACAGTGCATATTTTTAGCACTGATCATTGTATTAGTGTCACTGGTCCCCAAAAAGTGTCAGGTCTCTGATTTGTCGCAATATCGATTGCCGCCATTACTAGTAAAAATAAAAATGGGTACAGCGCCACACGACTGTGCAATTGTCAGTTAAAATAATGCAGTGCTGTATCGCAAAAAATGGCCTGGTCATGAAGGGAGGTAAATCTTCCTTTAAGATGAGTTCCACCCATTTTAGGAACTTTAGATGCATGTAATCCTCTTTAAATCGACTTTTACCAATGGAAACTTTTTTTTTTTTTTTTTTTTGCTAGGAAATACCTTATTTTCTTCTTCGTTCATCCTCTCCTCACCTCCGGGTCCGGCCGCTGATCGGTGATTACATCATTCGGCGAATCGCAGGGGGTGCTGGGATGTATCTCATGGGATGAAATCTCGCATTATTACACAGGTGTCCTGAGGTTTACTGTATGTATTGGATTGAGGCCGTGCTCTGCCCCACCTCCGCCCCGCTACCTCTCAGTGAGCGTGGACTGAAAGCATTATATCCTCACTGAGAGGAGGCGGGGCGGAGGCGGGGCAGAGCACGGCCTCAATCCAATACATACAGTACAGCTCAGGACTCCTGTGTAATAATGCGAGATTTCCTCCCATGAGATACATCCCAGCACCCCCTGCGAATCGCCGAATTACGTAATCGCCGATCTGCGTCCGGACCCGGAAGTGAGGAGAGGATGAATAAAGAAAAAAATAAGGTATTTCCTAGCAAAAAAAAAAAAAGTTTCCATTGGTAAAAGTCGTTTTAAAGGGGATTACATACATCTATGTAATCCAAGTTATTAAAAATGGGTGGAACTCCGCTTTAAGGTCAAGTGGTTAAAAGAATACTTCACCTTTACAAGAAACCTGCCTATGCAGGTAAAGGATGGTTGTAGGTTAAATCAAACTGTGCAGCTCTGACTAAAGATTAATAATACCCTTGTTATAGGTGTAGGCCATTTACATATCTAATGAAGCCTGACTGGAATACTCCCAGGATGCTGCTAAGTGAGGTCTAAGTCATCACTTCTCGCCTCCACTATCACAGGAGAGAGCTCTTTCTCTGGTTCAACCCCCCAACATACTTTTTTCTCTCCCCTGATTCAGTAACTCTGCACCCAGCATTTGAACACTTACTCCTGTGATGGTGGAGAAGAGCAGTGATGACTAGGCCTCTATTAGCAATGTTCTGTGAGTACTTAGCAATGTCCTGTGAGTATTCCAGTCAGGATTCATAAGGTATGTAAATGGCCTACACCTATAACAAGGACAATATTCAACTTTAGTCAAAGCTGCACAGTTTTTATCTACAGAGGCCCCTTCTCTGCAGAGCCAGTTTTTTGGTAGAGGTGAACTATCCCTTTAAGGTAGTTTCTAAAACAAATCAAGCAAGCTGACACAGCAAATGTGTGATATTGATTGTACAACAAATTACCATTTTAGCTGACAAGACATTTGAGAAAATACTTTTTAGGAAAAAGGTTTTCTGATGAAATAGACATAAACATATATAATGCAAATATTATGCTTACAATTTAGTTATAAGTTTATAATTTCTTTCTCACCTTGAAAAAACAACACTAAACGCCAAGTTTTTTTTTTTTTTTTTTTTTTAAATAACATTTAAATTACATACATAACAAAAATCATTAAAAAAGATGTCACATAATGTTTATACAGTCAGGTTCATAAATATTGGGACATTGACACAATTCTAATCTTTTTGGCTCTATACACCACCACAATGGATTTGAAATTAAACAAACAAGATGTGCTTTAACTGCAGACTTTCAGATTTAATTTGAAGGTATTTTCATCCAAATCAGGTGAAAGGTGTAGGAATTACAACAGTTTGTATATGTGCCTCCCACTTTTTAAGGGACCAAAAGTAATGGGACAATTGGCTCCTCGGCTGTTCCATGGCCAGGTGTGTGTTATTCCCTTATTATCCCATTTACAAGGAGCAGATAAAAGGTCCAGAGTTCATTTCAAGTGTGCTATTTGCATTTGTAATCTGTTGCTCTCAACTTTCAATATGAGATCCAAAGAGCTGTCACTATCAGTGAAGCAAGCCATCATTAGGCTGAAAAAACAAAACAAGCCCACCAGAGAGATAGCAAAAACATTAGGTGTGGCCAAATCAACTGCTTGGAACATCCTTAAAAACAAAGAACGTAACGGTGAGCTCAGCAACACCAAAAGACCCGGAAGACCACAGAAAACAACTGTGGTGGATGACCGAAGAATTCTTTCCCTGGTGAAGAAAACACCCTTCACAACAGTTGGCCAGATCAAGAACACTCTCCAGGAGGTAGGTGTGTCAAAGTCAACAATCAAGAGAAGACTTCACCAGAGTGAATACAGAGGGTTCATCCCAAGATGTAAACCATTGGTGAGCCTCAAAAACAGGAAGACCAGATTAGAGTTTGCCAAACAACATCTAAAAAAGCCTTCACAGTTCTGGAACAACATCCTATGGACAGATGAGACCAAGATCAACTTGTACCAAAGTGAAGGGAAGAGAAGAGTATGGAGAAGGAAAGGAACTGCTCATGATCCAAAGCATACCATCTCATTAGTGAAGCATGGTGGTGGTAGTGTCATGGCGTGGGCATGCATGGCTGTCAATGGAACTGGTTCTCTTGTATTTATTGATGATGTGACTGCTGACAAAAGCAGCAGGATGAATTCTGAAGTTTTTCGGGCAATATTATCTGCTCATATTCAGCCAAATGCTTCAGAACTCATTGGACGGCGCTTCACAGTGCAGATGGAGATTTCTATTCAGTCACAGTGCCCATATTGAAATTCAGCTGATCCCTGCTGTACTGGCAAAATTTCAATCCATGTATGGCCAGCTAAGGTCTGTTATCTTTTTTGTAGAATGCTCCATCATTCTCTAATTTTGTGATTTGTACCAATGTGTACCATGACGGCTGAGTCTTCCCCAGCCCCACCCAAACAATCTGTCAGGAGAGCCTCAGAACCACCACGGGTAATGGTAGGTGGACTGGCCCTTCTCACTACAGTAAAAGTTTGTTTCAACACTTCAATCCAGGGAATTTTTATACCTTATATGGACGTGAAGGGGTTAAAGGAAATTACATTTTGGGGCCCTGATTTGTTTTACTTTTAAATGTGCACCTAATTTATGTCAGAAGATTGCCCCTACAATTCCAGAAAAAAGAGTAAAAACAAGAGTTTCACAGACACAAAATGAGGTTTCATCAAATGCACGGCATGTGTATGTAGTAAAGTTAAATCTATATGTCAGAAGAGGAGAATATTTGTGGTCACAACTACTAATGAGCAATTTGTGATAAAAAAAACAGGCTCATAAGGCGATAATCCGGGAGATTTTGATCAAACATGGCTCCCGCCTAAAGAAGGAAAGGGAAGCACATTTACAGAAATGACTATCCGCCATAGCCATTTTGGAAATGCAACATAAAAGAACACTTTCCCCCTCTCTTGGGATGGAACTTGACCATCTTCGCCGACAGGTTGCCGACCTTCTTCGTTTCAAGGCAAAGGCAGCTTTGCAAGCCTTTCAGAAACTCTCTTATGAGGCGGGAGATACGTGCGGTAAGCTCTTAGCCCGATCACTCCGAGAATTAGGGTGACGTCCTATGTCCCATATATTCACAACGCATCAGGGGACAAGCTCTCTCTACCCCTGGATATCGCTGAATCGTTTCGAGTATTTTACTCTTCCTTGTATAATCTCCCCCCTTCTGGTGCCTCACGCACAAGTTGAGGAATACCTTATATCTAGGGTTGAGCGGACACCTAGATGTCCGTGTTCGACGGGTTCGGCCGAACTTTAAAAAAAAGTCCGGGTCCGTGTCCCGGACTTTTACCGAACTTTTCCCGGACACCGAACCCCATTGAAGTCAATGGGGACCCGAACTTTAAGGCACTAAAATGGCTCTAAAACACCAAAGGAAAGGGCTAGAGTGCTGCAAATGGCAGCAAAACGTAATTAAGAGCATGGCAAGTGCTCTGCAAACAAATGTGGATAGGGAAATAACTTAAAACAACAAAAAAAAACAGAAAAATAAAACAATGTTCTTCTTCATCTCTGAAGGACGAGGCCCATATGGAGTAGGAGGGAGGTTGAGGTGGTGGTGGATGTGGCGGTGACATAGGCGTGCGCACAGGGTGTGCTGGGTGTGCCTGGGCACACCCTAATCACCTAGGGCACATAGCATTGCCAGTGAGGAGATGGGAAAGATCTCCCTGGGACCTGCTCTGCTCTATTTCTCCTTGCCTACAGGTACATGGCCCCGATACATTACTCTCCCTGCTGGCAAACACATGCATGTGTATTTCAACTTTGGGGTGCACACCTTAATGCAATAGGCTGCGCACACCTATGGGCGGTGTAGGTGGAAGCGGCGGTGGAGGAGGACCAGGGCCGGATTAACAGCATCATGGGCTTGGTGCTGAGGATTTTGAAGGGCCTTAAGGGCCGTGCCTTGCCATGCACCCAGAGGAGGAAGGGTGCAGCCATGCATGCCTAATTCAACATGGGATGCTGTCTCTGAAGCCCATAAACACATCCATGCATCGCCAACTGTCCCTCCTTGTCCGGCCTTCACGCTGTGTGGGGAGGTTCTGAGGGTGCTGCCTGGGGAAGCGAGCATAGAAGCCAGACTTCTGTGTTTACAAGTGACAGAAGAGCGGTAACAGTGAATATGGCCAACCCGGGGCCTATATAAAAGGTAGGGGCCTGGAGCTGCAGCTCCAATAGCCCCTACATTAATCTGGCCCTGAGGAGGAGGACGAGGTAGCCAACACTGCTTCTTTTCAAAAATTTTAAATGAGGGTACACCCCAAAAGAGTGAGAAAGAGCAAAAATGGAACAATGGGTGGGTAAGGTCGGTATCCATTGCTATTCTGCATAAGGTACGGAAAAGTCCCGTGGGATCCATGCCTGGTTCATTTTAATGAACGTGAGCTTGTCCACATTGTCTCTGGACAGGCGGCTGCGCTTGTCTGTTATAACGCCCCCAGCCGTGCTAAATACCCGTTCAGATAATACACTGGCTGCAGGGCACGCCAGCACCTCCAAGGCGTAAAGGGCAAGCTCAGGCCATGTGCCCAATTTGGAGACCCAGAAGTTGAAGGGGGCAGACCCGTCATTCACTACATGTAGGCGTGTGCACACATACTGCTCCACCATGTTGGTAAAATGCTGCCTCCTGCTAAGACGTTCCATCTGAGCTGCTGGTGCTGCTGTTTGTTGTGGCGTGCTGACAAAGCTTTTCCACATTTCGGCCATGCTAACCCTGCCTTCTGAGGTGCTGGCGGTGCCCTGGTTGCGTTGGCGACCTCCTCCTCCTCCTCCTCTGCCTTGTGCTTCCACTGTGGCCCCGCTGTCAGATGGGAATGCCAGCAGCATGGCGTCTACCAGCGTGCGCTTGTACTCGCGCATCTTGCGATCGCGCTCCAGTGAGTGAATTAAGGACGGTACGTTGTCCTTGTAACGGGGATCCAGCAGCGTGGCCACCCAGTAATCAGCACAAGTTAGAATGTGGGCAACTCGGCGGTCGTTGTGGAGACACTGCAGCATGTAATCGCTCATGTGTGCCAGGCTGCCCAGAGGCAACGAAAGGCTGTCCTCTGTGGGAGGTGTATCGTCCGTGTCCTCTGTATCCCCCCAGCCACGCACCAGTGATGGCCATGAGCTGGCCTGGGTGCCACCCTGCTGTGAACATGGTTCCATCTCCTCCTCCAGCTCCTCCTCCTCCTCATCCTCCTCATCCTCCAGAACTGTGCCCCTGCTGGACAATTGCGTCCCTGGCGTTTGCGTGTGCAGGAACCCACCCTCGGAGCCCCTTGCGAATGACTGCCCTGAAAGCCTTGGAAATGTTACCTCTTCATCCTCCTCCTCCTCCTCATCCTGTGCCACATCCTCTTCCATCATCGCCCGAATTGTTTTTTCAAGGAGGCATAGAAGTGGGATAGTTAAGCTGAGAACGGCGTCATTGCCACTGGCCATGTTGGTGGAGTACTCAAAACAGCGCAACAAGGCACACAGGTCTCGCATGGAGGCCCAGTTATTGGTGGTGAAGTGGTGCTGTTCCGCAGAGCGACTCACGCGTGCGTGCTGCAGCTGAAACTCCACTATGGCCTGCTGCTGCTCGCACAGTCTTTCCAGCATGTGCAAGGTGGAGTTCCACCTTGTGGGCACGTCACATATGAGGCGGTGAGCGGGAAGGCCGAAGTTACGCTGCAGCGCTGCCAGGCGAGCAGCAGCAGGGTGAGAACGCCGAAAGTGCGCACAAACGGCCCGCACTTTCTGCAGCAGCTCTGACATATCGGGGTAGTTTTTAAGGAACCTCTGCACCACCAAATTCAGCACATGCGCCAGGCAAGGGATGTGCGTCAAACCGGCTAGGCCCAGAGCTGCTATGAGATTTCGCCCGTTATCGCACACCACCAGGCCGGGCTTGAGGCTCGCTGGCAGCAACCACTCATTTGTCTGCTGTTCCATGCTCCTCCACAACTCCTGCGCGGTGTGTGGTTTGTCCCCCAAACAGGCAAGTTGTAAAACTGCCTGCTGTCGTTTACCCCTGGCCGTGCTGAAGTTGGTGGTGAAGGTGTTACGCTGTCTGGATGAGGAGGCGGTAGAGGATGAGGAAGCGGAGTAGGAGGAGTTAGGAACAGGAGGCAAACTGAAGCGCCCTGCAATCCTCGGTGGTGGAAGGACATGCGCCAAATTGCTATCCGCCTCAGGCCCATCCGCCACTGCATTTACCCAGTGTGCCGTTAGGGAGATATAACGCCCCTGACCGTGCTTACTGGTCCACGTATCCGTAGTTAGGTGGACCTTGGCACAGATGGCGTTGCGCAGTGCACACCTGATATTTTCCCCCACTTGGTTGTGCAGGGAAGGGATGGCTTGCCTGGAAAAGTAGTGGCGGCTGGGCACGACGTACTGTGGGACAGCCACCGACATAAGGTTTTTAAAACTGTGCGTCTCCACCAGACGGAATGACAGCATTTCAAAGGCCAATAATTTTGAAATGCTGGCATTCAGGGCCAGGGATCGCGGGTGGGTAGGGGGGTACTTCCTCTTCCTCTCAAGTGTTTGGGAGATGGAAAGCTGAACGCTTCCACGGGACATTGTGGAGATGGTTGTTGGTGACCCAGGTGGTGGTGTTGCTGACAGATCGTCTGTTTGCGGGGTGGCAGGTGCCGGTATCACTACAGATGTGGCTGGAGCGGCCGAGACTGCAGCAGAAGAGGAAGCAGGATGAGCCAGAGACGTTTCTTGGTTTTGAAGGTGTGTACTCCACTGCAGCTCGTGCTTTGCACTTAGATGCCTGATCATGCAGGTTGTGCTCAGGTTGAGAAGGTTTATGCCTCGCTTCAAGCTCTGATTGCACAGGGTGCAAACCACTCGTGTCCTGTCATCAGCACATTTTCTAAAGAACTTCCACGCTAGAGAACTCCTTTGAGCTGACTTTGGTGCGCTCGTTCCCTTGCTGCGTTGGGCAGTAGCGGGCGTAGTGTCTAGGGCACGGCCGCTCCGCTTCTGCACCCTGCTCCCTCTTCTGCTGTGCTGGTGGCTCTGTGCGACCACCGCCTCTTCCTCCAAACTACTCAGGTCACCTGCATGACGTTCATTCCATGTGGGGTCGAGGACCTCATCGTCCTCCACATCATCTTCCACCCAGTCTTCACCCCTGCCCTCCTTGTCGGTCTCCACAATGCTGAACGCCGCAGCAGTTGGCACCTGCGTTTCGTCATCATCGGAGACGTGCTGCGATGATCCTTGCATGTACTCATCTTGAGAAATAAGTGGTTGGGCATCGCTGCACTCAATCTCTTCCACTTCTGGGGCAGGGCTAGGTGGATGGCCCTGGGAAACCCTGCTGACAGAGTCCTCAAAAAGAATAAGAGACTGCTGTATGGCTTGGGGCTCAGACTGCTGGCCTGATTTGCAAGGGGGTGAGGTGAAAGACGGTTGGACATTGGCTGCAGGTGCCAACTCTGACCTTTCTGCAGTAGACTGGGTGGGAGACAATGTGAAGGAACTGGAGGCACTGTCAGCAGCAAACCAATCTACTATCGCCTCAACTTGTTCTGGCCTCATCACTTCTAGGGGCGTTTGATGCCCTACCAAATACTGATGCGGGTTCTGTCGCCTACTCACACTTGAGGAAGGTGTTTCACTTGTGCGTGTAGCTGGCACAGATCGACCACGTCCTCTCCTTGCAACAGGAGCTCTACCAGCAGCACCACGACCCAGGCCACGGCCCTTATTTGACGGTCTCCTCATATTTCTGTAATTTAAGATCTTGCCCTAGAAAGGTTTTTATTGAATAGCGGAATAGGAAATATGATCCAAAAAAGTGTATGTATCTCGCACGTACAAAACCACACTAGGCCCCAATTACTATTGTTTCTACCCCTAAAAGGATGGATGAGGAGTAGGAGGAGTATGGAACAGACAGCACCCTCAAATCTTCAGAAGTATGAGATGAACCCCAAAAACTTGGAAAGGTGGATCTCACACGTACCGACACAGACTATCCCGCAATTCAATTGATCCTCAAAGGTTTTTATTGAATAGCGGAATAGGAAATATGATCAAAAAAAGTGTATGTATCTCGCACGTACACAACCACACTAGGCCCCAATTACTATTGTTTGTACCCCTAAAAGGATGGATGAGGAGTAGGAGGAGGAGTATGGAACAGGCAGCACCCTCAAATCTTCAGAAATATGAGATGAACCCCAAAAACTTGGAAAGGTGGATCTCACACGTACCGACACAGACTATCCCGCAATTCAATTGATCCTCAAAGGTTTTTATTGAATAGCGGAATAGGAAATATGATCAAAAAAAGTGTATGTATCTCGCACGTACACAACCACACTAGGCCCCAATTACTATTGTTTGTACCCCTAAAAGGATGGTTGAGCAGTAGGAGCAGGAGTATGGAACAGGCAGCACCCTCAAATCTTCAGAAGTATGAGATGAACCCCAACAACTTGGAAAGGTGGATCTCACACGTACCGACACAGACTATCTCGCAATTGAATTGATCCCCAAAGGTTTTAATTGAATAGCGGAATAGAAAATATGATCAAAAAGAAAGTGTATGTATCTCGCACGTACACCACCACACTAGGCCCCAACTACTATTGTTTGTACCCCTAAAAGGATGGTTGAGCAGTAGGAGGAGGAGTATGGAACAGGCAGCACCCTCAAATCTTCAGAAGTATGAGATGAACCCCAAAAACTTGGAAAGGTGGATCTCTCTCACACGTACCAACACAGACTATCCCCCAATTTAACTGATCCCCAAAGGTTTTTGATTAAATAGCGGAATAGAAAATATGATCCAAAAAAAGTGTATGTATATCACACGTACACAACCACACTAGGCCCCAATTACTATTGTTTGTACCCCTAAAAGGCTAGATGAGGAGTAGGGGGGGTATGGAACAGGCAGCACCCTCAAATCTTCAGAAGTATGAGATGAACCCCAAAAACTTGGAAAGGTGGATCTCTCTCACACGTACCAACACAGACTATCCCCCAATTTAACTGATCCCCAAAGGTTTTTGATTAAATAGCGGAATAGAAAATATGATCCAAAAAAAGTGTATGTATATCACACATACACAACCACACTAGGCCCCAATTACTATTGTTTGTACCCCTAAAAGGCTAGATGAGGAGTAGGGGGGGTATGGAACAGGCAGCACCCTCAAATCTTCAGAAGTATGAGATGAACCCCAAAAACTTGGAAAGGTGGATCTCTCTCACACGTACCAACACAGACTATCCCCCAATTTAACTGATCCCCAAAGGTTTTTGATTAAATAGCGGAATAGAAAATATGATCCAAAAAAAGTGTATGTATATCACACGTACACAACCACACTAGGCCCCAATTACTATTGTTTGTACCCCTAAAAGGCTAGATGAGGAGTAGGGGGGGTATGGAACAGGCAGCACCCTCAAACCTTCAGAAGTATGAGATGAACCCCAACAACTTGGAAAGGTGGATCTCTCTCACACGTACCAACACAGACTATCCCCCAATTTAACTGATCCCCAAAGGTTTTTGATTAAATAGCGGAATAGAAAATATGATCCAAAAAAAGTGTATGTATATCACACGTACACAACCACACTGGGCCCCAATTACTATTGTTTGTACCCCTAAAAGGCTAGATGAGGAGTAGGGGGAGTATGGAACAGGAGGCACCCTCAAACCTTCAGAAGTATGAGATGAACCCCAACAACTTGGAAAGGTGGATCTCTCTCACACGTACCAACACAGACTATCCCCCAATTTAACTGATCCCCAAAGGTTTTTGATTAAATAGCGGAATAGAAAATATGATCCAAAAAAAGTGTATGTATATCACACGTACACAACCACACTAGGCCCCAATTACTATTGTTTGTACCCCTAAAAGGCTAGGAGTAGGGGGAGTATGGAACAGGCAGCACCCTCAAACCTTCAGAAGTATGAGATGAACCCCAACAACTTGGAAAGGTGGATCTCTCTCACACGTACCAACACAGACTATCCCCCAATTTAACTGATCCCCAAAGGTTTTTGATTAAATAGCGGAATAGAAAATATGATCCAAAAAAAGTGTATGTATATCACACGTACACAACCACACTAGGCCCCAATTACTATTGTTTGTACCCCTAAAAGGCTAGATGAGGAGTAGGGGGAGTATGGAACAGGCAGCACCCTCAAACCTTCAGAAGTATGAGATGAACCCCAACAACTTGGAAAGGTGGATCTCTCTCACACGTACCAACACAGACTATCCCCCAATTTAACTGATCCCCAAAGGTTTTTGATTAAATAGCGGAATAGAAAATATGATCCAAAAAAAGTGTATGTATATCACACGTACACAACCACACTAGGCCCCAATTACTATTGTTTGTACCCCTAAAAGGCTAGATGAGGAGTAGGGGGGGTATGGAACAGGCAGCACCCTCAAACCTTCAGAAGTATGAGATGAACCCCAACAACTTGGAAAGGTGGATCTCTCTCACACGTACCAACACAGACTATCCCCCAATTTAACTGATCCCCAAAGGTTTTTGATTAAATAGCGGAATAGAAAATATGATCCAAAAAAAGTGTATGTATATCACACGTACACAACCACACTGGGCCCCAATTACTATTGTTTGTACCCCTAAAAGGCTAGATGAGGAGTAGGGGGAGTATGGAACAGGCAGCACCCTCAAACCTTCAGAAGTATGAGATGAACCCCAACAACTTGGAAAGGTGGATCTCTCTCACACGTACCAACACAGACTATCCCCCAATTTAACTGATCCCCAAAGGTTTTTGATTAAATAGCGGAATAGAAAATATGATCCAAAAAAAGTGTATGTATATCACACGTACACAACCACACTAGGCCCCAATTACTATTGTTTGTACCCCTAAAAGGCTAGATGAGGAGTAGGGGGAGTATGGAACAGGCAGCACCCTCAAACCTTCAGAAGTATGAGATGAACCCCAACAACTTGGAAAGGTGGATCTCTCTCACACGTACCAACACAGACTATCCCCCAATTTAACTGATCCCCAAAGGTTTTTGATTAAATAGCGGAATAGAAAATATGATCCAAAAAAAGTGTATGTATATCACACGTACACAACCACACTAGGCCCCAATTACTATTGTTTGTACCCCTAAAAGGCTAGATGAGGAGTAGGGGGGGTATGGAACAGGCAGCACCCTCAAACCTTCAGAAGTATGAGATGAACCCCAACAACTTGGAAAGGTGGATCTCTCTCACACGTACCAACACAGACTATCCCCCAATTTAACTGATCCCCAAAGGTTTTTGATTAAATAGCGGAATAGAAAATATGATCCAAAAAAAGTGTATGTATATCACACGTACACAACCACACTGGGCCCCAATTACTATTGTTTGTACCCCTAAAAGGCTAGATGAGGAGTAGGGGGAGTATGGAACAGGCAGCACCCTCAAACCTTCAGAAGTATGAGATGAACCCCAACAACTTGGAAAGGTGGATCTCTCTCACACGTACCAACACAGACTATCCCCCAATTTAACTGATCCCCAAAGGTTTTTGATTAAATAGCGGAATAGAAAATATGATCCAAAAAAAGTGTATGTATATCACACGTACACAACCACACTAGGCCCCAATTACTATTGTTTGTACCCCTAAAAGGCTAGGAGTAGGGGGGGTATGGAACAGGCAGCACCCTCAAACCTTCAGAAGTATGAGATGAACCCCAACAACTTGGAAAGGTGGATCTCTCTCACACGTACCAACACAGACTATCCCCCAATTTAACTGATCCCCAAAGGTTTTTGATTAAATAGCGGAATAGAAAATATGATCCAAAAAAAGTGTATGTATATCACACGTACACAACCACACTAGGCCCCAATTACTATTGTTTGTACCCCTAAAAGGCTAGGAGTAGGGGGAGTATGGAACAGGCAGCACCCTCAAACCTTCAGAAGTATGAGATGAACCCCAACAACTTGGAAAGGTGGATCTCTCTCACACGTACCAACACAGACTATCCCCCAATTTAACTGATCCCCAAAGGTTTTTGATTAAATAGCGGAATAGAAAATATGATCCAAAAAAAGTGTATGTATATCACACGTACACAACCACACTAGGCCCCAATTACTATTGTTTGTACCCCTAAAAGGCTAGATGAGGAGTAGGGGGAGTATGGAACAGGCAGCACCCTCAAACCTTCAGAAGTATGAGATGAACCCCAACAACTTGGAAAGGTGGATCTCTCTCACACGTACCAACACAGACTATCCCCCAATTTAACTGATCCCCAAAGGTTTTTGATTAAATAGCGGAATAGAAAATATGATCCAAAAAAAGTGTATGTATATCACACGTACACAACCACACTAGGCCCCAATTACTATTGTTTGTACCCCTAAAAGGCTAGATGAGGAGTAGGGGGGGTATGGAACAGGCAGCACCCTCAAACCTTCAGAAGTATGAGATGAACCCCAACAACTTGGAAAGGTGGATCTCTCTCACACGTACCAACACAGACTATCCCCCAATTTAACTGATCCCCAAAGGTTTTTGATTAAATAGCGGAATAGAAAATATGATCCAAAAAAAGTGTATGTATATCACACGTACACAACCACACTAGGCCCCAATTACTATTGTTTGTACCCCTAAAAGGCTAGATGAGGAGTAGGGGGGGTATGGAACAGGCAGCACCCTCAAACCTTCAGAAGTATGAGATGAACCCCAACAACTTGGAAAGGTGGATCTCTCTCACACGTACCAACACAGACTATCCCCCAATTTAACTGATCCCCAAAGGTTTTTGATTAAATAGCGGAATAGAAAATATGATCCAAAAAAAGTGTATGTATATCACACGTACACAACCACACTAGGCCCCAATTACTATTGTTTGTACCCCTAAAAGGCTAGATGAGGAGTAGGGGGAGTATGGAACAGGCAGCACCCTCAAACCTTCAGAAGTATGAGATGAACCCCAACAACTTGGAAAGGTGGATCTCTCTCACACGTACCAACACAGACTATCCCCCAATTTAACTGATCCCCAAAGGTTTTTGATTAAATAGCGGAATAGAAAATATGATCCAAAAAAAGTGTATGTATATCACACGTACACAACCACACTAGGCCCCAATTACTATTGTTTGTACCCCTAAAAGGCTAGATGAGGAGTAGGGGGGGGTATGGAACAGGCAGCACCCTCAAACCTTCAGAAGTATGAGATGAACCCCAACAACTTGGAAAGGTGGATCTCTCTCACACGTACCAACACAGACTATCCCCCAATTTAACTGATCCCCAAAGGTTTTTGATTAAATAGCGGAATAGAAAATATGATCCAAAAAAAGTGTATGTATATCACACGTACACAACCACACTAGGCCCCAATTACTATTGTTTGTACCCCTAAAAGGCTAGATGAGGAGTAGGGGGGGTATGGAACAGGCAGCACCCTCAAACCTTCAGAAGTATGAGATGAACCCCAACAACTTGGAAAGGTGGATCTCTCTCACACGTACCAACACAGACTATCCCCCAATTTAACTGATCCCCAAAGGTTTTTGATTAAATAGCGGAATAGAAAATATGATCCAAAAAAAGTGTATGTATATCACACGTACACAACCACACTGGGCCCCAATTACTATTGTTTGTACCCCTAAAAGGCTAGATGAGGAGTAGGGGGAGTATGGAACAGGCAGCACCCTCAAACCTTCAGAAGTATGAGATGAACCCCAACAACTTGGAAAGGTGGATCTCTCTCACACGTACCAACACAGACTATCCCCCAATTTAACTGATCCCCAAAGGTTTTTGATTAAATAGCGGAATAGAAAATATGATCCAAAAAAAGTGTATGTATATCACACGTACACAACCACACTAGGCCCCAATTACTATTGTTTGTACCCCTAAAAGGCTAGATGAGGAGTAGGGGGGGTATGGAACAGGCAGCACCCTCAAACCTTCAGAAGTATGAGATGAACCCCAACAACTTGGAAAGGTGGATCTCTCTCACACGTACCAACACAGACTATCCCCCAATTTAACTGATCCCCAAAGGTTTTTGATTAAATAGCGGAATAGAAAATATGATCCAAAAAAAGTGTATGTATATCACACGTACACAACCACACTAGGCCCCAATTACTATTGTTTGTACCCCTAAAAGGCTAGGAGTAGGGGGAGTATGGAACAGGCAGCACCCTCAAACCTTCAGAAGTATGAGATGAACCCCAACAACTTGGAAAGGTGGATCTCTCTCACACGTACCAACACAGACTATCCCCCAATTTAACTGATCCCCAAAGGTTTTTGATTAAATAGCGGAATAGAAAATATGATCCAAAAAAAGTGTATGTATATCACACGTACACAACCACACTAGGCCCCAATTACTATTGTTTGTACCCCTAAAAGGCTAGATGAGGAGTAGGGGGAGTATGGAACAGGCAGCACCCTCAAACCTTCAGAAGTATGAGATGAACCCCAACAACTTGGAAAGGTGGATCTCTCTCACACGTACCAACACAGACTATCCCCCAATTTAACTGATCCCCAAAGGTTTTTGATTAAATAGCGGAATAGAAAATATGATCCAAAAAAAGTGTATGTATATCACACGTACACAACCACACTAGGCCCCAATTACTATTGTTTGTACCCCTAAAAGGCTAGATGAGGAGTAGGGGGGGTATGGAATAGGCAGCACCCTCAAATCTTCAGAAGTATGAGATGAACCCCAAAAACTTGGAAAGGTGGATCTCTCTCACACGTACCAACACAGACTATCCCCCAATTTAACTGATCCCCAAAGGTTTTTGATTAAATAGCGGAATAGAAAATATGATCCAAAAAAAGTGTATGTATATCACACGTACACAACCACACTAGGCCCCAATTACTATTGTTTGTACCCCTAAAAGGCTAGGAGTAGGGGGAGTATGGAACAGGCAGCACCCTCAAACCTTCAGAAGTATGAGATGAACCCCAACAACTTGGAAAGGTGGATCTCTCTCACACGTACCAACACAGACTATCCCCCAATTTAACTGATCCCCAAAGGTTTTTGATTAAATAGCGGAATAGAAAATATGATCCAAAAAAAGTGTATGTATATCACACGTACACAACCACACTAGGCCCCAATTACTATTGTTTGTACCCCTAAAAGGCTAGGAGTAGGGGGAGTATGGAACAGGCAGCACCCTCAAACCTTCAGAAGTATGAGATGAACCCCAACAACTTGGAAAGGTGGATCTCTCTCACACGTACCAACACAGACTATCCCCCAATTTAACTGATCCCCAAAGGTTTTTGATTAAATAGCGGAATAGAAAATATGATCCAAAAAAAGTGTATGTATATCACACGTACACAACCACACTAGGCCCCAATTACTATTGTTTGTACCCCTAAAAGGCTAGATGAGGAGTAGGGGGGGGTATGGAACAGGCAGCACCCTCAAATCTTCAGAAGTATGAGATGAACCCCAAAAACTTGGAAAGGTGGATCTCTCTCACACGTACCAACACAGACTATCCCCCAATTTAACTGATCCCCAAAGGTTTTTGATTAAATAGCGGAATAGAAAATATGATCCAAAAAAAGTGTATGTATATCACACGTACACAACCACACTAGGCCCCAATTACTATTGTTTGTACCCCTAAAAGGCTAGATGAGGAGTAGGGGGGGTATGGAACAGGCAGCACCCTCAAATCTTCAGAAGTATGAGATGAACCCCAAAAACTTGGAAAGGTGGATCTCTCTCACACGTACCAACACAGACTATCCCCCAATTTAACTGATCCCCAAAGGTTTTTGATTAAATAGCGGAATAGAAAATATGATCCAAAAAAAGTGTATGTATATCACACGTACACAACCACACTAGGCCCCAATTACTATTGTTTGTACCCCTAAAAGGCTAGATGAGGAGTAGGGGGGGTATGGAACAGGCAGCACCCTCAAACCTTCAGAAGTATGAGATGAACCCCAACAACTTGGAAAGGTGGATCTCTCTCACACGTACCAACACAGACTATCCCCCAATTTAACTGATCCCCAAAGGTTTTTGATTAAATAGCGGAATAGAAAATATGATCCAAAAAAAGTGTATGTATATCACACGTACACAACCACACTAGGCCCCAATTACTATTGTTTGTACCCCTAAAAGGCTAGATGAGGAGTAGGGGGGGTATGGAACAGGCAGCACCCTCAAACCTTCAGAAGTATGAGATGAACCCCAACAACTTGGAAAGGTGGATCTCTCTCACACGTACCAACACAGACTATCCCCCAATTTAACTGATCCCCAAAGGTTTTTGATTAAATAGCGGAATAGAAAATATGATCCAAAAAAAGTGTATGTATATCACACGTACACAACCACACTAGGCCCCAATTACTATTGTTTGTACCCCTAAAAGGCTAGATGAGGAGTAGGGGGGGTATGGAACAGGCAGCACCCTCAAACCTTCAGAAGTATGAGATGAACCCCAACAACTTGGAAAGGTGGATCTCTCTCACACGTACCAACACAGACTATCCCCCAATTTAACTGATCCCCAAAGGTTTTTGATTAAATAGCGGAATAGAAAATATGATCCAAAAAAAGTGTATGTATATCACACGTACACAACCACACTAGGCCCCAATTACTATTGTTTGTACCCCTAAAAGGCTAGGAGTAGGGGGAGTATGGAACAGGCAGCACCCTCAAACCTTCAGAAGTATGAGATGAACCCCAACAACTTGGAAAGGTGGATCTCTCTCACACGTACCAACACAGACTATCCCCCAATTTAACTGATCCCCAAAGGTTTTTGATTAAATAGCGGAATAGAAAATATGATCCAAAAAAAGTGTATGTATATCACACGTACACAACCACACTAGGCCCCAATTACTATTGTTTGTACCCCTAAAAGGCTAGATGAGGAGTAGGGGGAGTATGGAACAGGCAGCACCCTCAAACCTTCAGAAGTATGAGATGAACCCCAACAACTTGGAAAGGTGGATCTCTCTCACACGTACCAACACAGACTATCCCCCAATTTAACTGATCCCCAAAGGTTTTTGATTAAATAGCGGAATAGAAAATATGATCCAAAAAAAGTGTATGTATATCACACGTACACAACCACACTAGGCCCCAATTACTATTGTTTGTACCCCTAAAAGGCTAGATGAGGAGTAGGGGGGGTATGGAATAGGCAGCACCCTCAAATCTTCAGAAGTATGAGATGAACCCCAAAAACTTGGAAAGGTGGATCTCTCTCACACGTACCAACACAGACTATCCCCCAATTTAACTGATCCCCAAAGGTTTTTGATTAAATAGCGGAATAGAAAATATGATCCAAAAAAAGTGTATGTATATCACACGTACACAACCACACTAGGCCCCAATTACTATTGTTTGTACCCCTAAAAGGCTAGGAGTAGGGGGAGTATGGAACAGGCAGCACCCTCAAACCTTCAGAAGTATGAGATGAACCCCAACAACTTGGAAAGGTGGATCTCTCTCACACGTACCAACACAGACTATCCCCCAATTTAACTGATCCCCAAAGGTTTTTGATTAAATAGCGGAATAGAAAATATGATCCAAAAAAAGTGTATGTATATCACACGTACACAACCACACTAGGCCCCAATTACTATTGTTTGTACCCCTAAAAGGCTAGGAGTAGGGGGAGTATGGAACAGGCAGCACCCTCAAACCTTCAGAAGTATGAGATGAACCCCAACAACTTGGAAAGGTGGATCTCTCTCACACGTACCAACACAGACTATCCCCCAATTTAACTGATCCCCAAAGGTTTTTGATTAAATAGCGGAATAGAAAATATGATCCAAAAAAAGTGTATGTATATCACACGTACACAACCACACTAGGCCCCAATTACTATTGTTTGTACCCCTAAAAGGCTAGATGAGGAGTAGGGGGGGGTATGGAACAGGCAGCACCCTCAAATCTTCAGAAGTATGAGATGAACCCCAAAAACTTGGAAAGGTGGATCTCTCTCACACGTACCAACACAGACTATCCCCCAATTTAACTGATCCCCAAAGGTTTTTGATTAAATAGCGGAATAGAAAATATGATCCAAAAAAAGTGTATGTATATCACACGTACACAACCACACTAGGCCCCAATTACTATTGTTTGTACCCCTAAAAGGCTAGATGAGGAGTAGGGGGGGTATGGAACAGGCAGCACCCTCAAATCTTCAGAAGTATGAGATGAACCCCAAAAACTTGGAAAGGTGGATCTCTCTCACACGTACCAACACAGACTATCCCCCAATTTAACTGATCCCCAAAGGTTTTTGATTAAATAGCGGAATAGAAAATATGATCCAAAAAAAGTGTATGTATATCACACGTACACAACCACACTAGGCCCCAATTACTATTGTTTGTACCCCTAAAAGGCTAGATGAGGAGTAGGGGGGGTATGGAACAGGCAGCACCCTCAAACCTTCAGAAGTATGAGATGAACCCCAACAACTTGGAAAGGTGGATCTCTCTCACACGTACCAACACAGACTATCCCCCAATTTAACTGATCCCCAAAGGTTTTTGATTAAATAGCGGAATAGAAAATATGATCCAAAAAAAGTGTATGTATATCACACGTACACAACCACACTAGGCCCCAATTACTATTGTTTGTACCCCTAAAAGGCTAGATGAGGAGTAGGGGGGGTATGGAACAGGCAGCACCCTCAAACCTTCAGAAGTATGAGATGAACCCCAACAACTTGGAAAGGTGGATCTCTCTCACACGTACCAACACAGACTATCCCCCAATTTAACTGATCCCCAAAGGTTTTTGATTAAATAGCGGAATAGAAAATATGATCCAAAAAAAGTGTATGTATATCACACGTACACAACCACACTAGGCCCCAATTACTATTGTTTGTACCCCTAAAAGGCTAGATGAGGAGTAGGGGGGGTATGGAACAGGCAGCACCCTCAAACCTTCAGAAGTATGAGATGAACCCCAACAACTTGGAAAGGTGGATCTCTCTCACACGTACCAACACAGACTATCCCCCAATTTAACTGATCCCCAAAGGTTTTTGATTAAATAGCGGAATAGAAAATATGATCCAAAAAAAGTGTATGTATATCACACGTACACAACCACACTAGGCCCCAATTACTATTGTTTGTACCCCTAAAAGGCTACATGAGGAGTAGGGGGAGTATGGAACAGGCAGCACCCTCAAATCTTCAGAAGTATGAGATTGTGTTCACTGTACCCCACAAAGATTGAGTTCACTGCACCCCACAATGATTGTGTTCACTGCACCCCACAAAGATTGTGTTCACTGCACCTCACAAAGATTGTGTTCACTGTACCCCCCAAAGATTGTGTTCACTGCACCCCACAAAGATTCTGTTCACTGTACCCCACAAAGATTGTGTTCACTGCACCCTAAAAGGATGTTGTTCACTGCACCCCACAAAGATTGTGTTCACTGCTCCCTAAAAGGATGTTGTTCACTGCACCCCAAAAAGATTGTGTTCACTGTACCCCCCCAAAGATTGTGTTCACTGCACCCCACAAAGATTGTGTTCACTGCACCCCAAAAAGATTGTGTTCACTGTACCCCCCAAAGATTGTGTTCACTGCACCCCAAAAAGATTGTGTTCACTGTACCCCCCAAAGATTGTGTTCACTGCACCCCACAAAGATTCTGTTCACTGTACCCCACAAAGATTGTGTTCACTGCACCCCAAAAAGATTGTGTTCACTGTACCCCCCCAAAGATTGTGTTCACTGCACCCCACAAAGATTCTGTTCACTGCACCCCACAAAGGATTTTGTTCACTGCACCCCAAAAAGATTGTGTTCACTGCACCCCAAAAAGGATTTTGATCACTGCACCCCAAAAAGGATGTTGTTCACTGCACCCCAAAAATGATTTTGTTCACTCCACCCCAAAAAGATTGTGTTCACTGCACCCCACAAAGATTGTGTTCACTGCACCCCAAAAAGATTGTGTTCACTGTACCCCCCAAAGATTGTGTTCACTGCACCCCACAAAGATTCTGTTCACTGTACCCCACAAAGATTGTGTTCACTGCACCCCAAAAAGATTGTGTTCACTGCACCCCAAAAAGGATGTTGTTCACTGCACCCCAAAAAGGATGTTGTTCACTCCACCCCAAAAAGATTGTGTTCACTGCACCCCACAAAGATTGTGTTCACTGCACCCCAAAAAGATTGTGTTCACTGCACCCCAAAAATGATTTTGTTCACTGCACCCCAAAAAGGATTTTGTTCACTGCACCCCAAAAAGGATGTTGTTCACTCCACCCCAAAAAGATTGTGTTCACTGCACCCCAAAAAGATTGTGTTCACTGCACCCCACAAAGTATTTTGTTCACTGCACCCCAAAAAGATTGTGTTCACTGCACCCCAAAAAGGATGTTGTTCACTGCACCCCAAAAAGGATTTTGTTCACTGCACCCCAAAAAGATTGTGTTCACTGCACCCCACAAAGGATTTTGTTCACTGCACCCCACAAAGATTGTGTTCACTGCACACCAAAAAGGATTGTGTTCACTGCACCCCAAAAAGATTTTGTTCACTGCACCCCAAAAAGATTGTGTTCACTGCAGCCCAAAAAGATTGTGTTCACTGCAGCCCAAAAAGATTGTGTTCACTGCAGCCCAAAAAGATTGTGTTCACTGCAGCCCAAAAAGATTGTGTTCACTGCAGCTCACACACAGAAAAATGGATGTGGATCACTGACACCTGCCTATCTCCAATCCCACACCACACAGCAATATCGATTGTAGTTTGTAGAACACAGTTTCCCTAAAATTCAGCAGACTCTGTCCCTAACAGGATTGAGAAGAGATCGTAGATCAGGATTGAGTGCAGATTCACCCCACCCCCCACACAGCAATATCGATTGTAGTTTGTAGAAGACACTGACCCTATAATTCAGCAGACTCTATCCCTAAAATGCCTACAACTCGCCCTGCCTAAACACTCCGACCTGTCCCTCAATTCTATCCGGACACAAATGGTTTTTTCCTGCCTATCTTTCCCTAATCAGCAGCCAGCACGTTGATGTGTGCTCTGTCCCTGATATAAGCAGCATAATGACGCCGCTGCGGCTGCCTCGAACTTATAAAGACTTGGTCACATGCTTCAGACGGCCAATCACAGCTACTAAGACATTTGCAGGCATGGCTGGGATGGCTTAAGGCACACCAGTTAAACGATTGTTGATTGGCTGTTGAAAGCCCGCCATGAAAAGAGCGCCAAAGCATGCAAAACCCGGAAATAAAACGACCGAACACGGATTTTTACCCGAACATACAGTAAAGTGTCCGTGTCCGTGTTCGGGTACAAAAAATCCAATTATTCGGTACGAACACGAATAATACAGTCCGTGTTCGCTCAACACTACTTATATCGGCTCAACTACCTCACCTCTACGCACAAGACAGACATACCTTAGATGAACCCATATCTTTAGTGGAATTACAATCAGCAATTGCAAATACCAAACTTGGGAAGGCACCTGGCCCAGATGGGTTTACTATTCAGTACTAAAAAATTTCTACTCCCAACTTTGCCCCTTTATGCTTAAAATGTTTAAAGAATTAGGTCACACTGCCACTTTTCATCCCTCCACTCTCCATGCGCACATCTCGGTGATCCCTAAAGAGGGTAAAGACCCCTCTCTATGGGGCAGCTATCGTCCCATTTCTCTCCTTAATACTGACTTGAAATTATTCACTAAGATTTTAGCAATGAGATTACAGACGTTCTTGCCCCGCCTGGTACATCAGGACCAGGTTGGGTTCATCCCTACGAGAGAGGCGAGGGATAACACCATCAAGGTGATTCATTTGATTCATAGGGTGAGAAAGGCAAAAATCCCTGGGGTTTTTCTAAGTACAGACGCCGAGAAGGCTTTTTGATAGAGTGAGTTGGCCCTATATGTTTGCAGTCCTGTGGGGTGTTGGCGATGGGGAACGGATGACTCAATGGATCTCTAATGTCTATTCAACACCGCGTGCTTCAGTGAAGGTGAACGGTAAGCTGTCCGAACCGTTCCCCATCTCCAACAGCACCCGTCAGGACTGCCCTCTTTCCCCCTTGCTATTTGCCCTGTCCTTAGAACCGTTTCTGAGCAAAATACACGCCAATTCGGATATTAGGGGCATCCCGATTGGTGAATCTCAATATAAGGTGTCGGCTTATGCCGATGACCTACTATTCTCAATACCGGATCCCCTTACCTCTCTCCCCAATTTAATGGCAGAATTTGACCACTATGGTGTGATTTAAAACTTTAAAAATACATTTCACCAAATCAGAGGCAATGAGTGTGATGCTGCCTATACGTGCGGTTACACACTTTCAATCTACTTTTGAATTTAAATGAACGGTGAGGGCATTGAAATACCTCGGTACTTATATTCCTCCGGACCCCACCAGACTTTTCTCTCTCAATTTCCCCCATTATTGAGTGCAGTTCGAACCCTTTTCACTAAGTGGCAGCCTGGGCTTCATTCCTGGTTTGGCCGCTGTAATATCAAAATGAGTATTTTCCCTAAATTTTTGTATCTCCTCCAGACTTTACCTATCTCTGTCCCGACTTATTTTTTTCGACAGGTGACCGCAACCTTCACCAGATTTATTTGGGCAAATAAATGCCCAAGACTTCACAGAGGTTTGTTGCAACTACCTAAAATCTATGGGGGGGTTGCGGTCCCAGATGTAGCTAAATACTTTCAGGCAGTCCATCTAGGGAGATTGATAGACTGGTGCAGACATAAAGAACTTAAACTCTGGCCATCCATCGAACAGAGTTTCTGTCCCGTTCCCTTGAGTGTAGCTCTTTGGTGTTACTCAACTATCCCACGTTTTCTTAAGTTACATCCTACCATTGGACCTACACTTAAGTTTTGTACTTTGGCACTCTGCACCTCTACCATTTCCCCACCCGGTTCACCACTATTCCCGATTTTGGGTAATCTTGCTTTCCCTCCTGGCTGTGAACTGGGAGGTTTTCGGGATCTTCTAAATAGGGGCTACTCGCAGGCCGCGCACTTTATAGTGGGGAACTCTTGGCCCTCAATCGCAAGTCTGACCAGGTCAGAGGGAGACTTTCAACTAAAGTTTTGGCAAGCCCTCCAACTTATACACTTTCCCAGATCGCTCCATCCCCCGGAGACCTATAGCCGTCAGCCTACGCGATTTGAATCTTTTTGTATTGGAGATGACCCTCTGCCCCATGCCCTTTCTAAATTATACTCATTACTTGTGTCTCCCCCGAAATCTCGATCATTGCTGTAGTGATGACCAAGGTATCACCCTTCCAATCCAGAACGTACTGGTATGTAGCTGGATGGGAAGCAGTTAAAGGGGATTAGTTTAGGGGGCAGTAAAAGGCTGCACGTTTACTGCCCCAACTGAAGTATAAAGTAGCATCTCACTGTGTCCTATGACATCAGCATTATAATAATCACACAGGCAGCACAATAAGCAGGGGCTCTATCATGGCTCTGTGTCACATGGCTGTTGGGTGCAGACTTTGTCAACTTATGGCTGTACTGAGTGTTACAGACTGTAACCCAGCACAGGCATAACAAAGTCAGCACCCAACAGCCGTGTGACACAGAGCCATGATAGAGCCCCTGCTTATTGTGCTGCTTGTGTGGCTTATTGTGCTGCTTGTGTGATTATTGTAATGCTAAGGATAGCTTGCTGTGCTGTGATATAATAGGACACAGTGAGGATTCTATCCTCTATTCTCCACTCACTGTGTCCATTGCAGCCGCTCTCTCCTCCTGCTGCTCCCTGACAGCCGCTCAACTGCTTCACATCTCCTCAGGACAGCAGCCGGGAGCCAAATAGATAATAGTAGTATCACTCCGCTGGCCGGGACTATTTGACTAGTGGGGCAGCATTATGTACATGCACTCCGAAAATAAAGAAATAGTCCCTCCACTGCGCTCACCTCCTGGGCCCCTCTGTAGTCCTAATGGGGCCCAGAAAGACGATAGAACATCACTCCATAGGCAAGTAGGAGCAGGAGAGGAGTTTTGAAAGCAAATTTGTTTTAAATGCAGTAACAAACTGTCATGCTGCCCGGGCTCCGCTGTGTAGCTGATGGGGGGGCGGGCCCGGTACAACAGGGCTGGTTGTACTGCCCTATCAGCGGCCCTGGTCACACCTATTCAGTGCGGTGGATTGCAGTAAGGCACGTTTTAAAGCACGTGTTATCGCAACACATACTGACACACATTGAATGGCACCTCAATGCACTAAGGCAACGCAACTTCGATGCACATTTAATGCAGTGCATCACAACACATGGTAATGCACTACCGTGTGTTGTGGTGTGATACAGTACCAAAAATGGAGCACATTTTGGACATTTTGATGCATTGCAA
Organism: Pelophylax lessonae; assembly: GCF_965119305.1. Classification (NCBI taxonomy): domain Eukaryota; kingdom Metazoa; phylum Chordata; class Amphibia; order Anura; family Ranidae; genus Pelophylax; species Pelophylax lessonae. Next base: position 610,045,481 of record NC_138771.1, on the reverse strand, counting down.
TGCAGAGACTAATATCTGAAACTAGTTAAAGCTGTATTATTAAAGCAGATTAGAACAAGAAAAACGACATCACAATATAGATTTGAATGATGCACAGTAATTTAAAATTCCTTTGTCGTGGTGAACTTTTATATTTGCATTTTCTTTGTTTAGAGGATCTGCTTGTGCCTCCTGTGTAAGAAATGCAAAATATATTACTTACACCTGATCCCCCACTGTGAGATTCTGTATCATTCATCTATTATGTTTAATTTGACATACATAGGTTAAAGGGGGTGTGTGACATGTAAATGTACAATATATATATATATATATATATATATATATATACACACAGTATCTCACAAAAGTGAGTACACCCCTCACATTTTTGTAAATATTTTATTATTTCTTTTTATGTGACAACACTAAAGAAGTGACACTTTGCTACAATGTAAAGTAGTGAGTTTACAGCTTGTATAACAGTGTAAATTTGCTGTCCCCTCAAAATAACTCAACACAGCCATTAATGTCTAAACCGCTGGCAACAAAATTGAGTACACCCCTAAGTGCCAATGTCCAAATTGGGCCCAATGTGGCAATATTTTGTGTTGCCACCATTATTTTCCAGCACTACCTTAACCCTCTTGGGCATGGAGTTCACCAAAAATTCACAGGTTGCCACTGTCCTCTTCCACTTCTCCATGACGACATCACAGACCTGGTGAATGTTAGAGACCTTGCGCTCCTCCACCTTCCGTTTGAGGATGCCCCACAGAGGCTCAATAGGGTTTAGGTCTGAAGACATGCACGGCCAGTCCATCACCTTTACCCTCAGCTACTTTAGCAAGGCAGTGGTCATCTTGGAGGTGTGTTTGGGGTCATAATTATGTTGGAATACTGCCCTGCGGCCCAGTCTCCGAAAGGAGGGGATCATGATCTGCTTCTGTATGTCACAGTACATGCTGGCATTCATGGTTCCCTCAATGAACTGTAGCTCCCCAGTGCCGGCAGCACTCATGCAGCCCCAGACCATGACACTGCCACCACCATGCTTGACTGTAGGCAAGATACACTTGTCTTTGTACTCCTCACCTGGTTGCTGCCACACACTCTTGACACCATCTGAACCAAATAAGTTTATATTGGTCTCATCAGACCACAGGACATGGCTCCAGTAATCCATGTCCTTAGTCTGTGTGTCTTCAGCAAACTGCGGGCTTTCTTGTGCATCATCATTCGAAGAGGCTTCCTTCTGGGATGAAAGCCGTGCAGACCAATTTGTTGCAGTGTGCGGCGTATGGTCTGAGCACTGACAGGCTTACCCCCCACCCCTTCAACCTCTGCAGTAATGCTGGCACCACTTATACGTCTATTTTCCAAAAACAACCTCTGGATATGATGCTGAGCATGTGCACTCAACTTCTTTGGTTGACCATGGCGAGGCCTGTTCTGAGTGGAACCTGTCCTGTTAAACCGCTGTATGGTCTTGGCCACCATGCTGCAGCTCAGTTTCAGGGTCTTGGCAATCTTCCTATAGCCTAGGCCATCTATATGTAGAGCAACAATTCTTTTTTTCAAATCCTCAGAGAGTTCTTTGCCATGGGATGCAATGTTGTATTTCCAGTGACCAGTATGAGAGAGTGAAAGCGATAAAACCAATTTTACCCACTTAAGCCCCAGCCCTATTTCAGACACTTTTTGTTTACAAGTTAAAATCAGTATTTTTTCCAAGAAAACTACTTAGAACCCCCAAACATTATATATATTTTTTTTAGCAAAGACTCTGGAGAATAAAATGTCGGTCATTGCAATACTTTTTGTCACGCGGTATTTGCGCAGCAGTCTTTAAAACGCAATTTTTTTGGAAAAATTACGAAAAATCACATTTCACTGCATTTAAAAAATACTAAACAGTAAAGTTAGCCCATTTTTTTTTCTATATTGTGAAAGATGATGTCATGCCGAGTAAATAGATACCCAACATGTTACGGTTTAAAATTGAGCACACCCGTGGAATTTTGACAAACTACGGTCAATAGAAATTTCAGTAGGCGAGGCTTTCAAATTTTTTAACGGTTACCAGTTTAGAGTTAGAGTGTAGCTATTTTTTTTTAAATTATTGCTCATGCTCTGGCGATCGCGGCGATACCTCACATGTGTGGTTTGAACAGCGATTTAATTCGCGGCTCGACTTCCGTCTATGTTTTCTTTTGCGCGCGAGCTAACGGTGACGTTGCGGCTAAAAAAAATTTTTTTCCTATTTATTTTTTTTTTTTAACTTTATTACAGGTTTTTTAAAAAAAAAAAAAAAAAAAAATCTGATCATTTTTATTGCTGTTACAAGCAATGTAAACATCCCTTGTGACACCAATATGCAGTGACAGGTACTCTTTATGGAGGGATCGAGGGTCTAAAAGACCGTAGACCCCTCCACTGCACTTCCATGTATTCAAAACGCCACAAACGGCATTTTTGAATACAGTCATTTTTTTAAATCTGCCGCCTTTTGCAGCAGAGTAACCCGGAAGTGACGTCATGGACGCCGCCTCCGGGTTACTTCATCGGAGACCCAATCTAAGCCGCTTCTGGCTTAGATCGGGACTCCATCCAGCCTGCGGACGTGCTGGCTGGGTGCTCGGGTCTCCTGGTGGGATGGGAGGCCCTGGCAAAGTCACAGAAGGCGGCGGGAGGGGGGGACATCCCCTCCCGCTCACCCGGGTAACAATTGAGCGGCTCCCGAGCCGCATCGGTCGTTACCGACGGAAAGCCAACCGTCGGCTCTAAACCACGGTACCGGGATGGTGCCTCTAGCTAGAGGCATCATCCCGGTATAACCCCGCAAAGTTTGCCCACGTAGCCCTACGTCACTTTGCGGTAAGTGGTTAACACACCTGCTCCCCATTCACACCTGAGACCTTGTAACACTAACAAGTCACATAACACCGGGGAGAGAAAAATGGCTAATTGGGCCCAATTAGGACATTTTCACTTAGGGGTGTACTCACTTTGGTTGCCAGCAGTTTAGACATTAATGGCTGTGTGTTGAGTTATTTTGAGGGGACAGCAAATTTACACTGTTATATAAGCTGTACACTCACTACTTTACATTGTAGCAAAGTGTAATTTCTTCAGTGTTGCCACATGAAATGATATAATAAATTATTTACAAAAATGTGAGGTGTGTACTCACTTTTGTGAGATACTGTAGGTGAAAGGAGAGCATAACATGTAAATATTTTGTAAAATACTATATATATATATATATATATATATATATATATATATATATATATATATATATATATATATATATAAAACACCACTCATTATACTTTATAAGAAATACTTTAGAGAATTCCACATTATGAAACATATTGAAGTACTTGACATGTTTTTTGTTTTTAATTCTAGTCATCTTTAAAAAAGATTTTATAGGATATAGAAAAGTAATTTTAGAAATGTGACTGTAGAAATATAAAATGTAGAAATGTTGTTTTGAATGTTACCCCTAAATGGGTGTAATGTTCATGGGAAGTGTTACGAACCACTTGATAATAAAACCAAAAGCACATATATTTCTGAGATAACTGCAGCACACATACTAACAATAAGCGCCCACTCACACCTTTTCAGTACAGTGGATTGCGGTAAGGCACACTTTAAGGTACATGTTACTACAATGCACGTTAACAAACATTGAATGGTACCGCAGTGCACTGGCATGAGTTATGGTGTGCTGCATTGCTGGAAAAGGCGCATTATTTGGTGACAGGACATTTTTGTATCAAGGCGAACAGGAGCAGCTTCAACAGACTACAGGGAAATTTCTATCTGTCGGACAAAGTGGGTCTTTTATCGCTTGATGAATAAACATGTTACTACTAAAACCACCTGAAAAAAAATACTTTTTTTTAAAAATAGAAATGATTCAGATTGAGGTGCTGTAATAGGTAAGGTAAGCTGATTGTAAAAGAAAAAAAAATCAGTTCTACAGCCAAATATTCACTTCCATTGTATGCTGTCGTTGTGTACTGTTTTGTAACACCACATACAGCTTTAAAGCATCTCACAAGCATGTTACTTAAGGCTCCATTCACACCTGGACGTTTTTGTTTCAGGCGTTTTTTTCAGGCGTTTTTGCAGGCGTTTTACAGGCGTTTTTTGTGCAGGTGTTTTTAGATTGAATAGAGACCAATGGAAAACGCCTGTAATCTGCCCAAAAAGAAGCTCATGTACTTTTTTTGAGCGTTGGGCGTTTTGCTTCAGGCGTTAAAACGCTCAGATGTGAACAGGGGCCATTTAAATGAATGGGGTTTTACTTGTTGGGAGTTTTGGAAACGTTTTTTTTGAGCGTTTTTGGAGCTGAAAACGCCCAGGTGTGAATGGAGCCTAAATGATTTCTGTATTTTTATTTTGTTACCCATGATACACAGAAAAAGACCCTCACCCGACTGTACAGTATTTTTTTCTGGATTGGTACATGTACCCCATGGCCATACCCAGCTAACTATTGCCCTTTTTACAGTAGTTTTCCTATTGGCTCTAAAAATTGCCAGATTTTACTACCAGGATTCACCCTCCATTGACTAACTTGTATTAATTTAATTTCTCTGCAGGCAGTTCCTCTGTGAATTATATTTTAATGTTGTTTTAACCAAACTTATAGTTTGATATTAAAGTTAAATATAAATTTAGCATTACACATGGCGGCCTAAGTAGACATTTATCTGCAGAGACAGAATAGTATGGTTACACAGCTCATGGGATCATGTGATTGAATCTTATTGAGGATCACAAAACATTGCTTTACCATCTCCAGTCTCTTTTGTCATTGATAATATATGTATAGTGTCACCTGTTGTTTATGCTAATGATAGGAGACAACTGCCATTCATTTTCAATGAATGTTCCCTCCTATAATCTTCCCTCCACATATTAGAATGTTAATGAACTTGTCCGGGCTGTGACTGCCATGGAGAGCTGAAACAAAGAGAAGCTGAAACTATCTATGTAGATTGTGAAGATGCCTTTTGTGAAGTAGATCACACCTTTTTAACCAATGGAAAGTGAGCACATGTTACTGAATGATGGTAATATAAATAAAAGGTGAGGCTGGGCTCAGTCACTTACAAGAACTGCTGGTTAAGGGAACTACTAAAGAAGCTACTAAGGAATCCTATACTACTTTATACCAGGTGGGTACATTTTTTGTAATTGTACACTTGTATGGTTTAGATGTTTGTATGTGTTTATCTATGACCATTGAACCGTGATCTATGGTGTCAGCAGGTAGAGTACATTGCAGCACTTTTTTTCTGCTGGGTTTCAAAAAATCCAAGCAACTGATGCAATCAGAAATTATACAGAATATACTTTACATAGTAGGATTTCTATTTTGTTTTCTAAATGAGGAATTTCTATACAACAAAATAGCATAACATTTGTATTTTTTCGTATAAAAACTGAAAAGTATTAACTCTTTAAAATATGTTTGTGACCATTTCATCTTGATAATTTTGCTGTCTTTTGATACATTTCTTATTTGTGTGACACCCAAATATTACATTTTACATTTGTGCATCTATACGCATTTATGGGTTTTTACCATCAGATATATTTATATCCATATACCATCATTTTATAATGACATAAATAAAATAAATAAATACAAATGTTCCTGTAATTTTTTCCAATGTAATGTTTATGTTTTTTTTTTTTTTTTTTTTTTTTGCAACACCATATATTTAACTCAAAATAAAATCAACAAAGTCTGCTGATTTAAATATATCACATTATTATTATTTTATGGAAAATAGCAGAATGCCAAAGTTCAAAGTAAGGTTGGACATGGTACTTTATGAGAGCTTTGAAAAATAGTATGCATAAAATGGTAATGTAATAATAGGATGTTATTAATTCGGGTTGATGAGGGCACAAATTGGCACAATAGTGAGAGTTTCACAGATTTGTGATTGCTAAAAACTTGAATCACATTGCTTTCACCTGTTTGAGCACTTGACACAATCAGCCAGCACCAGATCACTATATGAGTGATAAATTGCTTTACCTAACATAGAAGTATTGTGCTTAAATTTGCTTCTACAGCATTCTCTTATGGAGTGGTCCATAGAAGCATTGGAAGCACAGGAGATGTTTGATACAACTACTGGGCTTAGCGGGGGATTGCTGCTGTCATAGACGGTGGTTCCAGCACAAGTGGCATGAATTGCTCACATGAGACCCTAAAGACACGGTTTTAAACTGACCCTGAGATGAATAGTCACTATCCCAGAAATGCTTGAAAATGGCAGCTGAGACTCAAGTGGTTAAAATTGATGTGCATGTCAACAAATACACCTAATAATCTTAAAGTGTTTCTAAAGGCTGAAGGTTTTTACCTTCATGCATTTTGTGAATAAAGGTAAAAAACCTTCTCTGTGCATCGCCCTCCACTAATCCTTACCTGAGCCCTCCTCCGATCCAGCAATGTTCATGAGACCCTTGGCTGTATGTCGACAGTCTGACATGACGTTTGACCTGTGAGGACATGAATAGAGTGTTACATGTGTTCTTGTCAATCAGAATACCTACAGTAGATTACCTTTTATAGGTATTTCAAGCTCATTTCCCCCCTCCCATGAGGAAAATAGCTAAAGTAAACATTGTTAATGTTTGCCATACAAAGCTTTCAGCTTTTGAAATAATGATGATGTTCACATGTAACATAAAAAGCTATCTTAAGAGATGACGGGACATTCATCCATACAGTCATGGACACACACTCACAAAGACATATGCAAGGAAGCATGGAGACATGGGAGTAAGTCACACATGTGCAAGTCACAAGCAAGTCTCAAGTCTTAACCTTCAAGTCTCAAGCAAGTCCCAATTTACTGTGGTGAAAAGCAAGCAAGTCAAGTCAAGTCCCTGCTAGAAGTCAAGCAAGTCAAGTCAAGTCATTTATTTTGGTCAAGTCACAAATCAAGTCAAAATACTGATCTACCCCAATTTTCACCTTTACATCAGTTAAAAGTCAGTGGTCAGGAAAGGTTTTGTTTTATTTTCAACATTAACAAAACTGCTTCATGCTTTTTTCTTGGCATATTAAAGAAACACTTTGAATGCCCAAACAGCTCAAAATCCTTCATCTGGTCATGTTTCAACACCACAGTCACTAAAAACATGTTAAATATTTCCATTGTTAAACAGCCAGTGTCCTAAAAATCAGAACACACTGAGGTGTTTTAAGTGACGGTGTCAGAAACATAACAGGCACATTAATTTTGCTTTAACACATCTTGAGAAAATGCAAATATTTAATAACTTAAAAAATAGTCATTTCTAGTCATATGTCTCAAGTCAAAGTCAAGTCTCAAGTCATGAATACCAAGTCAAAGTCAAGTCGAGTCTTTTATTAATTTTAGTCAAGCAAGTCTCAAGTCCTCAAACTGGTGACTTAAGTCTGACTTAAGTCAAGTCATGTGACTCAAGTCCCCCACCTCTGACTCTATGCTATGATATACTTAGACAGGTGCATTCTTTGAGCCGAAGATACATCATTTCCTTTGGGCCCATTAGGCTCAAACACACATTGCAGAAAGCTGGCAAGAAGCACATGGTGAGGCACACAGGCTTCTATAAGCGTCTAGATATTTTTTATAATTTATATTCTTATTTCTTGTATTTTTGTTTAACTTGCACTGAACTGTTTTTGTTTTACATTTATTTACATTACATTTTGTAATTTTGATGCCATTGTGTAGTAAAATAAAATCAAACATTTTGTTTTTAGTCAGCCTGGCCAAATCATTATATATATATATATATATATATATATATATATATAGATAGAAAGGAAGATAGATATATTGCAATCTCCTTCAGATACTTGTTAAAGGTTAAGTTCACTTGTTTAAACTTTTTTTTTTTAAATGCGCATCTTTTTGCAGGTAAAAAAAAGTGTATTTACAATTTATTTTTTATGAGCCTAGAAAGCATTTCACCAGTGATAAGCAGTACGGGGAGCTGCTGCAGGAGCGGGAACATGCTACATATTTCACCCTAAAAACAGGTGGAACATATAACATGTTCATGAAGGTGAACTTATCCTTTAAATATTATTAGTGTAAAAAAGGAGCACAGTTTACTTTTTAAAATGAAGTAGCGATGATAGGAGACTCCGTGTTGGATTTTCTATGGCAAATTAAACACATACTGCACACACAGGGTGGCTTTGCTAAAGGCAAATAGATTGTTTACTTTGCAAGGGAATTTTCACTTTTCAAGATAATATTTCCTTAGCTTTATTAAAAATAATTTGGTAAAAATGTATTTTATAAAAAATAATCATGTGCAAGAACAATAAAAAAAAAATATATATTTTTGCTTAAATATGAAAGGACGATGGCAGTCTGTAAAGCATTACCTAGTACATAAACCTCACTTAGTCTGCATTGAGTAAATGGGGACAACAATCTGTATTTGTAGATACGTTAAGGTCCATCAGAGACAGGATCTTTACGCTTTTTGCATTTTAGGTTGGAATATCTCTGTAAATACAGGGATATTCTGGGTAGAAGATTAGCAGGCGACTTGGTTTAGATGTACTGTACATGTAAGATGCTTTTGAACTTAATTTATTGACCTAGATTAGGGATAATTAGGGGAAATAATGTGTCCAGGCATAATTTAAAATAGAGGTTTAATTTCAAGGATGGGAGATTATTTAGTGTTGAGGTAAGCTAGAGGGTTAAACGTTTTATAATTTATTTGTAGATTACTTTCAGTGCAACTTATTTTTAGCTTTGAGGTGCAAACAACAGTCAGCCTTGGATCCTGGGTTCCAAAACCCAGCATAATAATGTTTAATACAAACAAGCAAAACATTTATCCACCATTTCAAATGTGATTATTGGAAAACAATCAATTCTAGTCCAAAATTCCAGAACATTATTCTCAAGTTAAAATTAATCTTTCTTCAACATTTTTTTTTTTTATTAACAATTTATTTTTATAATTCTATACAGATATCATCCATAGACCTTATGACCAATGAGAAGTCAATCTTATGACCCATAAGAAATTCTTCAGCAAAGCTCATTAATTAATAGAATTAACACAGAAGAAAATACATTTCAAGGTACAGAATTTTACAAGCACTTTTCGAAGAAGACATATTTGCTTCCAGAAAAAGATTCACACGGGGAAAACATGTTTAAATGTACAGAATGTGACAAATATTTCTCAAGAAAGGGGCCTTTTGTTTTACATGTGAGGAACCACACAGGAGAAAAGCCATTTCAATGCTCAGAATGTGACAAGTGTTTCTCATCAAAGTCAAGTCTTACTAGACATCAAAGGATTCACACAGGAGAGAAACCACATAGATGTTCAGAATGTACTGAGAGCTTCTCACAATCGGCACTTCTTTCTTACCACCAGAGGAAGATTCACCAAAGAGAAAATTCATTTAAATGCACAGAATGTGACAAGTGTTTCTATTTAAAGTCACATCTTATTGCTCACCAAAGGATTCACACAGGGGAGAAGCCATTCCAATGTTCAGAATGTGACAAATGTTTCTCATCAAATGGAAGTCTTACTAGACATCAGAGGATTCACACAGGAGAGAAACCATATAGTTGTTCAGAATGTAATGAGAGCTTCTCACATTCGTCACTTCTTTCTTACCACCAGACGAAGATTCACCAAAGAGAAAATGTATTTAAATGCACAGAATGTGACAGCTGTTTCTATTCAAAGTCAAATCTTGTTAAACACCAAATAATTCACACAGGAGAGAAGTCATTCCAATGTTCAGAATGTGACAAATGTTTTGCCAGAAAAAATCATCTTCAGGAACACCAAAAAACTCACACAGGAGAAAAGCCATTTATGTGCTCAGAATGTGACCAGTGCTTTAATAAAACATCTAATCTTTTGCAACACCAGAAGATTCACACATTCAGAATGTGAAAAATGCTTTGTGCAACATGCTCATCTTAAACTACACCAAAAGATTCACACAGGAGAGAAGCCGTATAGATGTTCAGAATGTGACAAGAGCTTTGCAGAAATGAGAGTTCTTGCTGTACACCAGAGGGTTCACACAGGAGAAAAACCATTTAAATGTTTGAAATGTGGTGAGTGTTTTAAACAAAAGAAACATCCTACTTGACACCAGAGGATTCACACAGGAGAAAAACTATTTAGATGTTTTGAATGTGACAAGTGTTTTACAAGAAAGGAAAATGCTAGCCACTCATCGATCCGGGGATGGATGTTGTATGACGTCAAAATGCAACATTAACTTTACGCTTTCTCAGTGGGTTCCCTTTAGCAAGAGAGACTAATCAAATCTAAAACCATTTGAAGCCGTATATAGTAAATCAGATTATAACATCTAGCTAAAACAAGAGAAAACAACATCACAGTATAGAGTTAGAAAATGTACAGTAAATTAAAATTCCTTTGTCATGGTGACTTTTTATATTTACATTTTCTTTGTTTTGAGGATCTGCTTCTGCTTCCTACAAAATGAATGAAAAATATATTTCTCAAGTGGGTGATCCATATTCACATCTTTGTTATATGCCAACACCCTGATCCCCCATTTAGTGTTACGGCACTATTCCTCTGTTATGTTTAGCAGGATGTACATACTGTAGATGAAAGGGGAGCATAACATGTAAATATTTCCATATATATACTTGTAAACCATTCATTATACTTGTATGTAGAGAGATTGCTATACCATAAAAGATTTTGAATTATTTGACAGCTTTTGTATTTAATTGCAGTTAGTTTGAAAGGCTTTAGGATGTAGAAAAGTTGCTTCAAGTGTTATTTTCTAAAAATGTGTAATCTTCATGAGAAGTGCTATAAAGCAGTTGATAATAAAGCCTAAAGCACATATAACTATGAAATAACCTCATCACATATACTAACCTTAATGGCCCATTCACACATTTTCAGTGCGGTGGATTGCAGTAAGGCACATTTTAAGACATGTGTTATTGGCACAAATCATATGCCACCTTAGTGAACTAGGGCAACACAACTTCAATGCACATGTGCTGCAGTGCATCACAACATATGTATTGCACTACCGTGTGTTGTGGTGTGTTACATTACCAAAAATGGTGCAAGTTTTTTTTCAGAAATTTTGTTGCATTGCCACCTATTCACATCAATGTGCAGTGTGGTCCTAAAGGACCCCTAAAGGTTAAGTAAATATGTACCAAAATAAATATAATAGGTGTGTAATGGAATGCAAAGGACTCTGTGCAGGCCAGTCAAGTTCCTCCACCCCAAACTCGCTCATCCATGTCTTTATTGACCTTACTTTGTGCACTGGTCCAAATCATTTGGTGGAGGGGGATTGGGGTGTGGGTTTTCTTTCAGGGGTTGGGCTGGGCCCCTTAGTTCCAGTGAATGGAACTCTTAAGGCCTCAGCATACCAAGACATTTTGAACAATTTCATGCTCCCAACTTTGTGGGAACAGTTTGGGGATGGCCCCTTCCTGTTCCAACATGACTGCTCAAAGCAAGGTCCATAAAGACATAGATGACTTTGGGGTGGAGGAACTTGACTGGCCTGCACAGAGTCCTGACCTCAACCTGATAGAACACCTTTGGGATGAATTGGAGCATTGACTGCAGGCCAGGTCTTCTCGTCCAACATCAGTGCCTGACCTTACAAACTTCTGGAAGTTGAAGCTGTTATAGCTGCAAAGAGTGGGCCAACTTAATATTGAACCCTATGTACTAAAACTGGGATGCCATTAAAGTTTATGTGCATGTAAAGGCAGGTGTCCCAATACTTTTGGTTATATAGTTTATGTACCAAAATAAATATAATATGAGTGTAAAGGACATCTTCTAAAGCTGACACCTGTACAGGTAAAAACCGTCTAAGTGCCGGTTCACATTTGTGTGGCTTGCGAGATCGCATGTGTAGCGGAGTAACCGTACAATCCACGATATCTCCACTGGTAGTCAGGCAGAGCATACAATAATCCTGGTAGCGTATAATATTAACAACCCTATAATAACCAGCAGACACATGGCTTGAAGGTCAACACTAGACTGCCTTGTTTATTGAAAAAACACAGGGATTACACTCAGCCAAAACCCCTCCCTCTTCGAGACATTCCACACACAAAACTGAACATCCCATAATACCTTGAAAGAGAAACCCCCTTAGGTTTGTGGGACTTTAAGGGTAACAGTAAAGGCTCTCATAAGAGAAGTTTTAACGTGAAGTAATTATAAAATTATTTATTTTGTAAGGTTGTGGTTGTAACAGACAATCATCATAAACTGTACATGTTTAAGTCATAGAATCGAAAAAGCATGAATGATACAATACAGTTGTAGGTACATAGCAGAGTCCAACGCGTTTCAAACTGTTTGTTTTAGTACATAAATCTTCCTCAGGGAGTCTGCATATGTTCCTGAAATACATGGTCAAATGTAAGTTCCAAGAAACAGAATATATATAAACATTTTACAGTGAAAAGTTTTTTTATACATGTAAAAAGTATTATTAGCATCTGCGACCACATGTTGCCCTTAAAGAGGTCCTGGAAAGCCTCTTGCTAGTCCAGGATACTCCTAGAGAGGAAACCTACTCCCAAAGATTGAAAAAACCCCTGGTCAATCTTTTCCAGGGGATATACGCATCACCCGTGCCTGGGGCGTTATCTTCTACAGATTTCCCCTTTCTTTAAAACAAGTGTCCACTAGCAGTCTCTATACACAATATAGATAGGTATTATTTATCCCATTCACAAGTTTATTTCACTTTCAATTAAAAATTAAATCTAATTAAAATTATCCCCCCTCTATGTATCTACCGCATGACTATACCGCTACAACTTAGGCGGACATATTAGCGGAGTCTATTAGAGAAAAGGGCGGATATGACGTCACCGCCAGTCCAGCGGAATAATCTCCGGGCATTTCAGGCGGAAATGACACACGTCGGAGCCTTTGATTTGGGCGGATGTGATGTCACCGCCAGTCCGGGGAACTTCCGGTGGTAAAAGACGGATATGACGTAACTATTTACAAAGCTCCCGCGGGAATCACCACGAGACTCTGGACACTTGGGTACTTAAGGGGACGCCGAGAGCCAGAACGGAGAGCTATCTCTCCGATGCAACACCGAACGCCTATCGCTCCGATATCCATACATAACAGTGAGTACTCTGGAGGAGACCTATATAACTAAAAACTCTTTTCTTAACTATTATGGCAACTTATTACAAGAGGGTTTTATCTTATTTTTCTCTCTATGTGACTATCAGGATCCATAGGACGAGTAATTTTAGATCACATCCTATATCTCATAGGATGATATGTTGCTGTCCTCATTGGATACGGTGACGACAGGCTTCAATCAGAACGGTATGATCGTCTCAGGTGGAATACCTACTTTTAACTAATAATAAGATATGCAAAATGTATACCTATATAGGCACATTATCCCTGTCCTATACCTTTCAGGCAAGGACTTATATTCCCATTGGGAAGATATAGGTCTCCCCAAAACCCCTGGAAACTGATGGGATACCCCACACCCTCCAATAAATTAGTGAGGTAAGAGCTATTTTAATCACATTACTTAATATAATATATACATTATCTTGATCTACCAAAGCTGAAAATATATATCTCCTTTTCCCCTGATAGGGTCCCACTTCAATAAATCCAAGAGATATATACATCGGAAGATAATATTTTCCTGGGAAAAATTAGCTTTTTTCCCTTTTTTCCCTATTTTTCCTGGTTTCGTTTTCTCTTTTTTCCCCTCTTTATATGTCTACATGAAAATCATCATAACAGGTGAATTTTACATGAATATTTTCTGTAATAATGTTTATATACATACTTACATTAACCCTGGATCTCTGACAGTTGTAAATATACTCACTGTTTCAGATACAAAATAAATCTTTATACCTGACTCTAGCTCTCAACGCATGGGAGTTTAAATCCCCCCGAAGGGGAACCTTCTTTTGGGCTCTACTGTTTTGCAGGTATGTCTTTTTAACACAAGGGGTCTTTTCATCCTTCCCCTTTTTCTTTTCTTTTTCTTTTTCTTTTTCCCCCCCTTTCCCTCCCTTTTCTTTCTGTCCCCTCCCCTTTCCTCTTCTTCCCCCTTCCCCCCTTTTCCCTTTTCCTTTTCAATCTTTGGGAGTAGGTTTCCTCTCTAGGAGTATCCTGGACTAGCAAGAGGCTTTCCAGGACCTCTTTAAGGGCAACATGTGGTCGCAGATGCTAATAATACTTTTTACATGTATAAAAAACTTTTCACTGTAAAATGTTTATATATATTCTGTTTCTTGGAACTTACATTTGACCATGTATTTCAGGAACATATGCAGACTCCCTGAGGAAGATTTATGTACTAAAACAAACAGTTTGAAACGCGTTGGACTCTGCTATGTACCTACAACTGTATTGTATCATTCATGCTTTTTCGATTCTATGACTTAAACATGTACAGTTTATGATGATTGTCTGTTACAACCACAACCTTACAAAATAAATAATTTTATAATTACTTCACGTTAAAACTTCTCTTATGAGAGCCTTTACTGTTACCCTTAAAGTCCCACAAACCTAAGGGGGTTTCTCTTTCAATTTATGACGGGATTATGGTAACCAATTACCTGGTAGCTATCTATACTATTTTACACATCCCATAATACCTTACTCTGCCAGACAAACAATAGGACAATATCCAGTGGCTGTGTTTGCCACACGGGGTCTCCACAGAGGGACAGCAGGGGTTTCCAATACACATTCATGAGCCAGCAGCTAACACAATACAAAATCCTACAGGTACTGCTCGGGTTACGTTTACACATACAATACACACATAATACAGTTGTACAATCATTCCTGACAGAATACTCTGTAAGTGGCGATGTTTGTCACAATGCTCCCCCCAGAACCAAGCCGGCATACACAGTCTGATCCATAACGGATCGGCTTGGGGATGTCCGGGGAATACTCACAGATAATTTTTCCAGTTCAGTTTGTCGAGATAACCGTCAGCATTGCCATTCTGTTTTCCGGGGAGGTAGTGAATAGTAAAGTCATAAGGTTGTACCACCAAACTCCAGTGCAACAACCGGGCTCAATACTGTTCTTAATCCAAACATTGAAGCGTCTGGACCTCAGAAGGCCAGTAGGTCTCCAGGATATTGGCCGGGGATCTGGACTGGCAGGATCGCTGAGGGCAACTGGCCTAGATCGTTCCCCAGTAAGATGTCGGTGGGGAGCTCCCGTATCAACCCCACATCAATCAGACCTGCCCCGGCACCCCAATTCAAGTGGACTCTCGCAGTGGGTAGTCGGTGTACTGCTCCCCCTGCCATCCGTACCACTGCTGAGCCTCCGGTTCGGGCGGCATCTGGAACCAGGTGTCGCTTGACCAAGGTGAGAGTGGCTCCCGTGTCTCGGAGACCTTGAGCGGGCCTTCCATTTAACTGGACCGATTGTAGATGATGCTGTTGGTTCTCCGTGGCAGCTTGCACCGGGTTAGCTTCATGAAGGGTACCCCATTGCTCCTCTGTGTGTTTGAACCTGGGTACAACTGGGGAAACCTCTGTGGGATAGTAGGGGACCGTTGTCCGTGCTGAAGGGGGTGACCCTGGTCGGATCCATGCAGCTTGGTTCCTGCTATGGGTACAGTCTCGTCGATAGTGCCCAAACTGCTTGCACCTGTGGCACTGTACCCCACTGCGGGACGGGTATCTGGGTGTCTGGTGTTTGGAGGAGTTTCGCCCCGTCTGTGGTAGTAGTGGTCCTGTGGTGCGAGCCTGCTGCTGGGTAACAACTGAATAAACTTCGTGGATGGTAGATTGGGGAACAAAAGCTGAAGTCAGCTCCCCCAGGTCGTTGCCCAAAATAACATCTGCGGGTAAATCCTGCATCATGCCCACCTCCACATTCCCTGACCCAGCTCCCCAATTCAGGTGTACTTTCGCAGTGGGAACTTTGAAAATGGCTCCCCCAGCTACTCGCACAGCTACAGAATCCCCAGTGAGTTGTCTGGATGCAATAAGGTGATTCCGGACCAATGTGATGGTAGCCCCAGAGTCACGTAACCCTTCTAGTTGTCTCCCCTCCAGGTGAACAGCTTGCCGGTGGTTTTGTTGATTGTCCGATGCCGCTTGGATGGGGTTAACCTCGTGTAGGGTGCCCAGGGGTTCCTCCATTTGGAGTGCTGTGGGGGGTTGTAATGCAGCGGCTGCTTGGTAACAGTGTACAGCGGCTCGAGGTGCTGGTGCGTAGCCCTGATTCGGCCAGGGCTGACGAGGCCGATTTTGGGGACAGTCTTTCTGTATGTGCCCCATTTGGTTGCAGAGATGGCACCGGGTATGGGCTCCTGGTTGGTACCTGGGGTACTGACAGTTACCTCCTCCTGAACGTGGGCGTGCTGGTTCAGTAACTGCTGGTCGGTGATAGGGTTGCTGGGCAACTACCCTAGGCGGTGGTCGTTGTTCCCGTCTAGTGTCTTGGTGCTCATCTGCTAATTTAGCAGCCTCTGGAAGGGTGCAAGGTTTACGGTCCCTTATCCAGAGCTGCATTTCTTGAGGTAGTCTCCGGAAAAACTGCTCCAACAATAATAATTGCAAAACATCCTCTCGTGAAGTGGCTTGTGTTGCATCTAACCATCCGGTGGCCGCCCTGTGCAACCGATGGGCAAACTCAGTGTGGGAATCTTGGTCCTGCTTTTTAAGATCCCGGAATTGGAGTCGGTATGCCTCGGAGGTGATGGCATACCTGGTCAAAATCGCCTGCTTAACTTTCTGGTAGTCCCGGATGTCGGCATTAGGGACTGCCCGATACGCATCGGCCGCCCGGCCAGACAATTTCCCAGCCAATATCTGTACCTGATCCTCTGGGTCAATGTTATGTAACTGGCACAGCCTCTTGAAGTCTTGCAAATACCCATCTATTTCTCCCTCTGTGTCCGTGAAGTTTTTAAATGCCTGGTACGGTATTTTGGGTTTACCTTGCGGCATGCTGAGTGGAGTTGGGTGTACTTGGAGAGGTTGTGGCTGGGGCCCCCTTATGGCCATGATGTATTCATGTACGTCCGCTGCGACCCGTTCATGGGTCTCCATTGATGGGGTACTTGGATACAACGCTATCCTGCTGAGAAATTCCAGTTCAAATTCCCGGTCTGTTTCTGGCCTTGCATCCATGGCTGCTCTGTCTTCTTCCATGAGTTCTTTGATCAGTGTCGCCTTGTTCTTGTTGCTGGCTATCTTGCCTCTTGCCTCCAGCAATGCTTTCAATGTCTGCCGCTTTAGCCGTGTATAATCCGTTCCCATTCACCAGCCTTTCGTGTAGTTTTACGTACTGCCGAACTCCGGTTTCATCTGAATGGTTTCTTTTCTCTTTGTTCGCATGAATACTGCCAAACGCTGCTTCGCTGTGTGGATAAAGATCCCGTCGCTTGCCACCAATTGTAGCGGAGTAACCGTACGATCCACGATATCTCCACTGGTAGTCAGGCAGAGCATACAATAATCCTGGTAGCGTATAATATTAACAACCCTATAATAACCAGCAGACACATGGCTTGAAGGTCAACACTAGACTGCCTTGTTTATTGAAAAAACACAGGGATTACACTCAGCCAAAACCCCTCCCTCTTCGAGACATTCCACACACAAAACTGAACATCCCATAATACCTTACTCTGCCAGACAAACAATAGGACAATATCCAGTGGCTGTGTTTGCCACACGGGGTCTCCACAGAGGGACAGCAGGGGTTTCCAATACACATTCATGAGCCAGCAGCTAACACAATACAAAATCCTACAGGTACTGCTCGGGTTACGTTTACACATACAATACACACATAATACAGTTGTACAATCATTCCTGACAGAATACTCTGTAAGTGGCGATGTTTGTCACAGCATGTAATTCGGAGCGCACTGCTCCTTCATTACATGCGATCTCATGTGCGGATGCGAATTCAGCCATACACTTTGTATGGCTGAATTTACACTGTATCCACACCAAACACGCACAGGACCCTTTTTTTCAGCCGCATCAGGATCGGATCGCACAGTGGTTCACACTTGTGCGATCCGATCCTGTGCGAACAGTCAGATCGCACTGCGATATGCGATCAAACTGGGGGTGTCGTTCACATTTAATTGACACCCCTGCGTATCGCATATGGCAGTGTGAACTGCCAGAGGTGCGGATGCGATGCGGGATCACGCTGCATATTCGCACAAGTGTGAACCTGCACTAAGATTTATTTTCCCCTCATCTTGGAGAGAATTCCTCTCACTTACCTTTCATTGCATCACTTCTAAACAGACAAAAAATGAACTACTACAAGCCAATTCCAAAAAAGTTGGCACACTGTACAATTTGTGAATAAAAACAAAAGGCAATGATGTGGAGGTTTCAAATTTCAATATTTTATTCTGAATACAACATAGATGACATATCAAATGTTTAAACTGAGAAGATGTATCATTTTAAGGGAAAAATAAGTTGATTTTAAATTTCATGGCATCAACACATCTCAAAAGTTGAGACAAGGCCATGTTTACCACTGTTTGGCATCCCCTCTTCTTTTTATAACAGTCTGCAAACGTCTGTGGACTGAGGAGACAAGTTGCTCAAGTTTAGGAATAGGAATGTTCTCCCATTCTTGTCTAATACAGGCTTCTAGTTGCTCAACTGTCTTAGGTCTTCTTTGTCGCATCTTCCTCTTTATGATTTGCCAAATGTTTTCTATGGGTGAAAGATCTGGACTGCAGGCTGGCCATTTCAGTACCCGGATTCTTCTTTTACGCAGCCATGATGTAATTGTTGCAGTATGTGGTCTGGCATTGTCATGTTGGCGAATGCAAGGTCTTCCCTGAAAGAGACGACGTCTGGATGGGAGCATATGTTCTAGAACTTGGATATACCTTTCGGCATTGATGGTGCCTTTCCAGATGTGTAAGCTGCCCATGCCATATGCACTCATGCAACCCCATACCATCAGAGATGCAGGCTTCTGAACTGAGCGCTGATAACAACTTGGGTTGTCCTTGTCCTCTTTAGTCCGGATGACCTGGCGTCCCAGTTTTCCAAAAAGAACTTCAAATTTTGATTTGTCTGACCACAGAACAGTTTTCCGCTTTGCCACCCGGATTCTTCTTTTACGCAGCCATGATGTAATTGTTGCAGTATGTGGTCTGGCATTGTCATGTTGGCGAATGCAAGGTCTTCCCTGAAAGAGACGACGTCTAGATGGGAGCATATGTTCTAGAACTTGGATATACCTTTCGGCATTGATGGTGCCTTTCCAGATGTGTAAGCTGCCCATGCCATATGCACTCATGCAACCCCATACCATCAGAGATGCAGGCTTCTGAACTGAGCGCTGATAACAACTTGGGTTGTCCTTGTCCTCTTTAGTCCGGATGACCTGGCGTCCCAGTTTTCCAAAAAGAACTTCAAATTTTGATTTGTCTGACCACAGAACAGTTTTCCGCTTTGCCACAGTCCATTTTAAATGAGCCTTGACCCAAAGAAAATGTCTGTGCTTCTGGATCATGTTTAGATATCGCTTCTTTTTTGGCCTACAGAGTTTTAGCCGGCAACGGCAAATGGCCCGGTGGATTGTGTTCACCAACCATGTTTTCTGGAAGTATTCCTGAGCCCATGTTGATTTCCATTACAGTAGCATTCCTGTATGTGATGCAGTGCCATCTAAGGGCCCGAAGATCACGGGCATCCAGTATGGTTTTCTGGCCATGACCCTTACACACAGAGATTGTTCCAGATTCTCTGAATCTTTGGATGATATTATGCACTGTAGATGATGATAACTTCAAACTCTTTGCAATTTTTCTCTGAGAAACTCCTTTCTGATATTGCTCATCTATTTTTCCCTGCAGCATTGGGGGAATTGGTGATCCTCTGCCCATCTTGACATCTGAGAGACACTGCCACTCTAAGAGGCTGTTTTTATACCCAATCATGTTGCCAATTGACCTATTAAGTTGCAAATTGGTCCTCCAGCTGTTCCTTATATGTACATTTAACTTTTCCGGCCTCTTATTGCTACCTGTCCCAACTTTTTTTAAATGCGTAGCTCTCATGAAATCCAAAATGAGCCAATATTTGGCATGACATTTCAAAATGTCTCACTTTTAACATTAGATATGTTATCTATATTATATTGTGAATAAAATATAAGTTTATGAGATTTATAAATTAGTCCATTCCTTTTTTACTCACAATTTGTACAGTGTCCCAACTTTTTTGGAATTAGGTTGTAGAACAATGTGTGCCTAAACTAGCTCACATTATATTACTCCCACACACCACACCCATTATACCCATAGATAAAACAAAAGTTGCACGGGTCTAAAAATAGACTGACTAGCCATAGTATCCCTGATAAAATCTGTCCTTCTGCTGGTTAATTTTACCATGCTGTATCCTCTGCTCTGTTTCATTTCTTGTAGTAAAGGCCCAGCCAGTGCCTTTTGTCTCTAGTAAATTTGGGCCTAGCCTTTCTATTTCAAATTGTCCTGCTACTGGCCAATTTTACTCGGCTGTATCATCTGTTGTATCTTATTTTGTGTAGTAAAAATCTGCCTGAATTATTTTGCTGTAGTACTCTTCAGCCAGTTCTCCCTTATTAAAAATGTAGTGCTCTTAGCCAATCTTACACTGCTATATCATCTGGGGTCTCCTAAATCTTAATGAAAGTTTGATATAAATTGGCCAATGACAGGAGAGTTTTACACCGGGGAGAACAGGGACAGCTTCAACAAACTACTGGTAAATTTGTATCTGCGGATTAAATCGGGCATGTCATGTCACTGCTAAAGCAACCAGAAAAAAATTGTTTATGTTTTTTAAAACAGAAATCATTCAGATTGTGGTTCTGCAGTAGGTAAGGCATGTTGGTTGTAAAAAAAAATCTATTCCACAGCCACATATTCACTGCCAGTGTTCTGTAACTTCACATACAGCTCCAAAGCACCTCGCAAGCATGTTATTTAAGGGATTCCTGTACTTTAATGTTACCCTCGATGTACAGGAGAAGACCCTCACCTGTCTGTACAGTATTTTTTCTGCATTGGTACATGTTCCCCATGGCCATACCCAGCTACCCATTGCCTTTTTTTTTTTTTTTTTTTTTTACAATACTTTGCCTATTAGCCCTAAATATAGCCAGAAATGATTAGCAGGATTCACCCTCCATTGACTTCTGTGGGATTTACCGCTAAGTTTAGGCTAATTGAATATCAAACCAAATTTGCTGAATCCTTGGGGAATTGAACCAAGATATATCTGACTATTCCTATTGGTCATTCCTCTGTGAATTATTTTTCTGTCTGTAGTACAACCAAGATGATAATTTGATAATAAAGTTAAATATAAATTTAGCATTGCAAATGGTTGCCTAAGTAGACATTTATCTGCAGAGACAGAACAGTATGGTTACACAGCTCATGGGATCATGTGACTGAATCCTAATGAAGATCACAAAACATTTCTTTACCATCTCCAGTCTCTTTTGTCATTGATAATATATGTATAGTGTCACCTGTTGTTTATGCTAATGTTGGGAGACAACTGCCATTTATTTTCAATGAAGGTTCCCTCCTATTGTCTTCCCTCCATATATTAGAATGTTAATGAACTTGTCCTGGCTGTGACTGCCATGGAGAGCTGAAACAAAGAGAAGCTGAAACTATCTATGTAGATTGTGAAGATGCCTTTTGTGAAGTAGATCACACCTTTTCAACCAATGAAAAGGGAGCACATGTTAGTGAATGGTGGTAAAATAACCACTTAAGCCCCAGGCCTATTTCTGACACTTTTTGTTTACAAGTTAAAATCAGTATTTTTTCCTAGAAAACTACTTTGAACCCCCGAACATTATATATATATTTTTAGAAAAGACTCTGGAGAATAAAATGGCGGTTATTGCAATATTTTTTGTCACGTGGTATTTGCGCAGGGGTCTTTAAAACGCCATTTGTTTGGAAAAATTACGAAAAATCACATTTCACTGCAGTTAAAAAAAACTAAACAGTAAAGTTAGCCCATTTTTTTGTATATTGTGAAAGGTGATGTCACGCCAAGTAAATATATACCCAACAGGTTACAGTTTAAAATTGCGCACACCCGTGGAATGGCGACAAACTACGGTCAATAGAAATCTCAATAGGCGACGATTTAAAACATTTTAACAGTTACCAGTTTAGAGTTGGAGTGTAGCTCTTTTTTTTAAATTATTGCTCACGCTCTGGCGATCGCGGCGATACCTCACATGTGTGGTTTTAACAGCGATTTCATCTGCGGCGCAACTTCCATATACATTTTCTTTCGTGCGCGAGCTAACGGCAACGGGGGCGGCTAAATTTTTATTTTTTTCTATTTTTTTAAAAAAAAAAAATTTCTTTATCAGTATCACAGGTTTTAAAAAAAAAAAAATCTGATCACTTTTATTGCTGTCACAAGCGATGTAAACATCCCTTGTGACAGCAATATGCAGTGACAGGTACTCTTTATGGAGAGATCGAGGGTCTAAAAGACCCTCGACCCCTCCACTACACTTCCATGTATTCAAAACGCTGAAAACTGCATTTTTGAATACACTAGTTTTTTGAATCTTTCACCTTTAGCAGCAGAGTAGCCCGGACGTGACGTCATGGACGCCGCCTCCGGGTTATGTCATTGGAGACACGATCGAAGCCGCATCCGGCTTAGATCGGGACTCCATCCAGCCGGTGGATGTGCTGGCTGGGTGCTTGGGTCTCCTGGTGGGACGGGAGACCCGGGCAAAGCCTCGGAGGGTGGCAGGAGGGTGGGGGACATCCCCTCCCGCTTGCCGGGGTAATGATCAAGCGGCTCCCGAGCCGCATCAGTCATTACCGCCGGAAAGCTGACCGCGGGCTCTAAACAACGGTACCAGGGTTATGCCTCTAGCTAGAGGCATCATCCCGGTATAACCCCGCAAAGTCAGCCAACGTACGGGTACGTCACTTTGCGGTAAGTGGATAAATAAAAGGGGAGGCTGGGCTCAGTCACCTACAAGAACTGCTGGTCAAGAGAACAAGAAACATATAAGGGATTCTTTACTACATTATACCAGGTGGGTACATTTTTTATGATTGTACAATTTCGATGTTTGTATGTGTTTATTTATGACCACTGCAGAAGACAAGTGTTGGGAATATACACTACCATGGGATGGTACCAACAGATGTATACGAATAAGTATATAAAACTATGTGCCACATCCCATACAATGAATTGGAAATAGAAACTGAGACAAAATGGACTTTACAGGCACAGGTAAGACATATATTTAAAAAAAAATTATTGATGGTCATCTGTATCAAAAAACTACAATAATACAATAAAATATATACAACATCATTAAAAACACTAGAATGTACAGTTATTCAGACCTGACAATAGGTGTCCAAAGAAGACCTACTACGGTTGACACTGAAAGTATGGATAACCTAATATACAGGCTAGAGTGTAAGCTCATATATAGGCTAGAATGTAAGCTCTACATGTTTCACGATCTCATCGCTTCTTCAGGAGCTCTTCTAGTTTCTGTACATAATAAGGCCTCTTGCACACAATACTCCTGTTTGAGCATCTACTTTTTTTGGGAGTATTCGCGAGTATTTGCGTGCATTGAGGCCTAAATTACTGACCAAAAATGTAGATTTTTCTATTTTGTTCTTACTGAAGAATGCACAGCGCTTGTTTACGCGCCTGTGTGCATAGACACATTACAATTAATGGGCTGTATTTTAGCTCAGAAAAAAAAGAAGCTGTACTGAGCTTTTTCAAGTTGCGAGATGTTCAAACAGGAGTATCGTGTGCAAGAGGCCTAGAGATAAAGGAACATACAATTACACATACATATTCCAATTAGGCCTCTTACACACGATACTCCTGTTTGAGCATCTCCTTTTTCAGCCGTAAATTTATCTTATTGAAATGCACACATTTTCGCGCATTGTCACATATATGCGGTCGCACAAATTTGCGTATTTTAACGCAAATGTATTCTCGCGTTTTTTTAAATATGCAAATTAGCATTTTTCGGATCAACAGTATGTCCGTGTGCATTTATTTGTGCGCAATTGCACGTATTTGCGCGTATTAGGTGTAAATTACTGTCCAAAAATGCAGATTTTTCTATTCTGTTCTTACTGAAGAATACGCGGCACTCATTTACGCGCCTGCGTGCATAGGCACATTAGAATGAATGGTCTGTATTTTAGCTCATAAAAGAAAAAAGCTGTACTGAACATTTTTAAGCTGCAGTGTGCAAGAGGTTAAAATACGTGAAATATAACCATCACCAAAGTGTTTGACCTCGCTGACCCAGAAAACCCAAAGGTACACTAACATGCCTGTGAGGGATATGCAACGAATGTGGGGACACACTCTATTATTATCTTTATACCAAAGGGGGAGATAAAGGTTTATATCTAGATTCTCCACAAGTATTTGCAGGGTATATCACATCAAGTAGGCCATATAAAGAGATACAGATAGGGAGGGAATCAGAGATGAGGACACATCTGAGGGTAAAGAAAACACCTACCCTCATAAGTGTCCAATACGAATAGCTATACAGGGGAAGCCAAGTCCCCAATAGATTATTTAGAATTATATGTAGATACAAAAAGAGGCCAAATTCGATTTAGAAAAAATCAATCTGAAAGTAAGAAGGCCATTAAGGGAGCATATAGGAATAAACAAGGGGTGGAACATAGGTACAGGGCTATAGTTGCAAAGGAGGGAATATACAAGAACTTGCCTAGTAGATAAATATCACCTATCAGGGCCCACCACTTAGGGGATACATATAAAGCCATATTAAAATAGATAAAGTATATGCGTCTCGGGTTATTAGAATTTTTTGTAAAAATTTAGACAATGTATAAGTAGATAGACATGTATACTTCTAATGGTATCCTAATTATGATCACTGAACTGAAACCTATGGTGGAAGCAGGTGGGGTACATCAGTTATTTTTTCTGCTGGGTTTCAAGACAAAAAATCCAGGTAATTGATACAATCAGAAATTATATATACTGCACATAATATAATTTATTTTGGGATACAAAAAAATCTATACAGCAATATTTCATAAAATATTTTTTCATATAAAGGATGAAAATTTGTTAACTTTCTTCAAACATATTTGTGACCATTTCATCTTGGTAGTTTGTCTGCTTTTTGATACATTTCTAGTACATTTCTAGTTTGTTTGACACCTAATTGTAACATTTTACACTTGTACATTAATAAATTTTTATGGATTTCTCTTATCTATATTCATATACATATACCATCATTTTTTACTGGCATGCAGTATATTCATGCTGGAACAATTGGCTGTTTTGTTAAATAATTAAATGGGTGCCTCTTCATGAGATCAAACATTCTTCTCAGCTATCTCTCTATCTCAAAAGCATTTTTTTTCCTTGAAATACATTTCGCACTTCAGTTAAGGCCCAGAAATCAGTGATTTTCTTTTCACTAAAATTTTAGTAATTGAAAAAAAAAAATGTATAGTAGCATATCAAAGTCACAATTTAAATGCTCCACATAGGAGATGAGTCATCAAATACTTCTGCTAAACAACCAACACAAATAGGACCAATATCATCATTAATAATTTGCCTCCCCAAGACTTTTTCTCCCCTAAACCCCCTTGAGCCCCAGAGTGATTTTATTTTTCATTTTCATGTCTCATTTCAAAAGTTTTATGTTAGGTTTTTTTAGTCTTGTCTAAAGTGCTGTACATTTTTTTTAGTACAGCTTTAGTTTGGTAGGAAATCTATATTTATGTTTTTATTTCTATGACTTTTATTGGTAGCAAAAAAAAAATGCATTTTCCTGTAATTTTTTTCAATGGAACAATTTGTAAAATGATGTAAAAAAAATACCGGGTTGATTTACTAAAACTGGAGAATGCAAAATCTGGTGCAGCTGGATAAGGTAGCCAATCAGCTTCTAACTTCAGCTTGCCCAATTAAGCTTTGACAAAAAAAACAAAAAACTGGAAACTGATTGAAGAACTGTACCAGATTTTACACTCTTCAGTTTTAGTAAATAAACCTCTATGTAATTTATACAACGTCATAAGCCTACCCCAGAATATAATCAGCAAAGTCTGCTGAGAAAAATGATATCACATTAATGCAACTTTTATGTAAAACAAGGAAATGGTAAAGTTCAATATAAACGTAGGCGCTTTACTTTAGGAGAGGTTTAAAAAATGGTTTGCTTACATTTTTAGCATAAAAATAACATATGATTAAGGTTAGGTTCACACTGCTCTGTTGCAAAAATGCAGTAAAAATGCATATGCACTTTTGCCACTTTTAGCCAGAATTTTTGCTGCGTTTCCAGTGCGTTTTGCACCTGTGCAAAAAAAGGCCGGGTGGCTTAAAATAAAAAGGACATGTAACTTAAAAAACACACCAAAAATGCAACCACAGGGGCATTTTTGCAGCTTTTTTGTGTGTTTTCCATTAATGTTTGATTTCAATAGGGAGGTGCATTTTTTTTACCACACCAAACATGCATCAAAAATGCAGCAAGCAGGACTTTGACAAAAGCAACAGACTTGCAACTGAGAACAGTAAAAAGTGTAAATGAGGATCCTGTCCCAGATAAAACTAAACTTACATACAAACACAGATCATAGTCCTTATTTAGTCAAATCTGACTCAAATATATTCAGTCTATATATCCACCAAAGTTCTATTTTTTTTTTCAAGGATACATGATCACCACTAGGGATGATCGAACGGTTCGGGTCCACCATCGGTTCGGCCCGAACATTGGGTGTTCGAGGTTCGGCCGAATTTAGAACTTTTTGCCCAAAAAGTTCGGAATTCGGCAACCAGAACCGACCAAATTGCAATGCTTCAGGAAATGGGCTTTAAAAGCCCGTGATTGGACCAGAACCATTAGCAAAAGCCAATTGAGGGGGCAGGAGAATGCTAGGAATGTGATTCGAGTGACTAGGGGCTCCCTAGACCAATCATTAGTGAATACGCCCCCCAGTATATAAGATCGCCCCCGCCAAATTCCTAGCATTCTTGTATGGGACATGGAAGAGAGTGGAATGCTGTTCTGTTCTAATGTGTTACAAAGTGTCATTTAGCTATTTTTAGTGTGAGGAAAGGGATATCTAGTGTAGTTAGAGTGCTCCTTTACACTTAAGTTAGCTTCAAAAATGTTGTTTCTGTAGGGAAAGTGTTAAGTGTAAGGGGACCGTAGTGTAGTGTAGGGTTAACTGACAGTGACTGCTATGGAAGGGTGACAAAACCCTTCCATAGCAGGGTGACCGCTATAGAGAAATGATAATTTCTCTGAGTTGCTTCGGGACAGGAATATGGCTTCTCACCAGCAAGCATTTTTCATGCTGCAGGGGTTGCCACTGCCAGTGCTTTTTTGAGGACATGTTTGATGTCAGACATGACATCTGAACATGTGTATATGTCTGTATATATACCCCTAGACATATATAGGTGTGATAGTAGCAGAAATATATGCTTGCGCTAATGAAATCATTTACAGTAATATATTTCTGCTACTATCACACCTATATATGGCTAGGTGTCTATATACATATAATTATGTGTGTATATATACCACTATACACAAGTTCAGATGTTTTGCCTGCCTCAAAAGAACCCAAAAAAATGCCAAAAAAACGCTAGCGTCAAAAAAAAAATGCCCAGGTGTGTTTTTGCTGGCATTTTTTGGGGGATAAATGATTTCATTAGCGCAAGCATATATTTCTGCTACTATCACACCTATATATGTCTAGGTGTGTATATAAATATATGTATGTGTGTATATACACCACTATACACAAGTTCAGATGTTTTGCCTGCCTCAAAAGAACCCCAAAAAATGCCAAAAAAAACGCTAGCCTCAAAATAAAAATGCCCAGGTGTGTTTTTGCTGGCATTTTTTGGGGGTTTTTGGAGGCAGGCAAAACATCAGAACTTGTGCACAGTACCACTATACACAAGTTCAGATGTTTTTCCTGACTGCAAAGAACCCAAAAAAATGCCTGCTATTAAACCGGCAAGGTGTGAAAACTCCTGTGCTGAAAGTGTTCTAATACAAACGATCTTTTTTTTATGGTTCTGGACATGCTACAGAGCTGAAACTTCACATGTACACTTTTTAGACCCCCCAGATACGAAATCCAAAGTAAAAATCAAAAAACCTCTCTTTTTTTTAAATTTTTCAATAATTGGCTTTTTTTTAATCAAAAATTACAATTTTTAAGAACTTTTTTGTGTGATTTTGTGTCTGGGGGGTCTAAAAGGTGTACCTGTGAAGTTTCAACTCTGTAGCATGTCCGGAACCAGAAAAAAAAGATCATATAAGTGTAAAAGGAGGGTCCCACATCCCTGTTCTACTGAAAAATTATCTTTTTTTTTTTCATGGTTCTGGACATGCTACAGAGCTGAAACTTCACATGTACACTGTTTAGACCCCCCAGATACTAAATCCAAAATCAAAAAATCTCTCTCTTTTTTCTTTTTTTTTCAATAATTGGCTTTTTTATCAAAAATGACAATTTTTAAGAACTTTTTTTTTGTGTGATTAATAGTTAATGGGGCATGACCCAGAACCCTATGGACTTTTTAGGGGCATTTATTGGGTTTTAGGGCTTAAAAATTGTGTTTTTTGATTACCGAAGTTCGGGTCCCATTTCAATGGGGTTCTGAAATCCGGGCCGAACTTTCGGGAAGTTCGGATGTTCTGGCCGAACTGAACTTTTCAAAAGTTTGATCATCCCTAATCACCACCACTATTTGACTTTAATATCATCTAAGATCAAAAACATAAAGTCGGAATCATATTGTTAGGCCTCTGATAAATGCTTTTGGACATTTTGGACATTAGGACATTCTGGAGTGGATTTACTAAAGACAAACAGACTGTGCACTTTGCAAGTACAGTTGCACTCTACAAGGATATTTGTTTCAGAGATTAGTAATTAAGGTAAAACTTCACTCTGCAATAAATACCCAATCACGTGCATGAAAAAAAAAAAAAATGCATTTCTTGCTTGCACATGATTGGATGATGAAAAAAAAGCAGACCTTTCTCTCATTTACTAAGCTCTGGAGCAAATGCCCTTGTAGAGTGCAACTGCATTTGCAAAGTGCACTGTCTTTTTGCCTTTAGTAAATCAACCCCTATGTATTTAACTTTCCATGTTGTCATGTCTAAGAAATCTGTGCTCCCTGTCCCCGAGCATTCTGCAGAGCTATCCTTGATAAAAATACTGGGTTTGGTGGATACACAAGCTGAACACATAGGGGTTCATTTACAAAAGGCAAATAGGCTATTTACATTGCAAGGGGATTTTTACCAAGATCTTTTTTATTTTTCCTTAGCTTTATTAGATGTGGTGAAAACTCATTTTGGAAAAAATATCCAATCAAGTGCGAGGAACATAAAAAAACAGTATTTTTGTTTGCACATGATTAGATGATGGTAGTCAGCAGCGCTTCATCTAGTAAATAAACAACACGGAGTCTGCATTGACCACATAGGAACAATGATCTGTATTCGTATATCAGTTTGGATCCATCTGACAACAGAACAGGATCTACATTTACACTTTTTGCATTTTAGGTTGGAATATCTCTGTAAATACATAAAAATGTAATATTTGGGAAGAAGATTAGCAGGTACATTGGTTAAGATGTACATGGTATATATTTCTGTTTACATGATATATGTTCTTGTTTACATTGGTTATCAGCAGTGTCTGATTCTGTATTTCCCACGTAGGGATATAATGTAAACAAGGCAGATGGCCGTTCTGTCAGTTTGGGAAGGCATTGATCCCGTGTTCCTGCAAAGCAGTGACACAAATCTATGCCTTCCCTTAGTGAAAGCACCTCCCACAGTACACAAGCACTGGATAGGTACACATTTAACCCTTTGATTGTCCCTGATGTTAACCTCTTCCCAGCCAGTGTCATTAATACAATGGCAGTGAATGTTTTTAGCACTGACCACTGTATTAGTGTCAATGGTCCCTAAAAAGTGTGAAATTGTCAGTTAGTGTCCGATTTATCCACCGCAGTCCCGCTATAAGTCGCTGATCG
The DNA here is from genome assembly GCF_965119305.1 of Pelophylax lessonae. Lineage (NCBI taxonomy): Eukaryota > Metazoa > Chordata > Amphibia > Anura > Ranidae > Pelophylax > Pelophylax lessonae. The sequence goes on along the minus strand of NC_138771.1, from coordinate 610,015,305 downwards.
CCACGATTACTATTAAAATAAATAAATAAAAATTTCCTATAGTTTCTATACGCTATAACATTTGCGCAAATAAATCAATATACTCTTATTGGGATTTTTTACCCAAAATTTGTAACAGAAAACATATTGGCCTACATTTATGCAGAAATTCGATTTTTTTCAATTTTTTTATTGGATGTGTTTTTCAGTAAAAAGTAAAATATATTGGTTTTTTTTCAGAAATAGTTTTATATATATATATACACATACACAGTATATTGTCAAAAGTTTTGGTACGCCTGCCTTTCCACGCACATGAACTTTAATGGCATCCCAGTCTAAAGCCCCGTACACACGATCAGATTATCGAACGATCTGTCGTCCGTATTTTGTGGCATGCTAATCTGATGTGGAAAGTGAAGAGGTTTTTTTCATACGAATTTTCCCGTAGGACAGAATTTTACTTCAGAAGTGATGTCATGTGTTGGATTGCTTTTCTTTCGTGTTCTTTCGTCTCTGAGCATGTCTAGTCTTGCTCTTAAGATTTTTTTCCCGTCTAAATCTGTACTCATGAGTAGGGATGATCGAACGGTTCGGGTCGACCATCGGTTCGACCCGAACATTGGATGTTCGATATTCGGCCGAATACCGAACTTTTTGCGGCAAAAGTTCGGTATTCGGCCACCAGAACCGCCCAAAATGCACTGGGACAGGAACTGGGCTTTAAAAGCCCGTGATTGGCCCAGAAACGTCTGCAAAAGCCAATGAGGGGGCAGGAGTCTCCTAGGAACGTGATTGGAGTGACTACGGGGACCAGAGGCCAATCAGGAGTGAATACGCCCCACACTATATAAGATGGCCCCGCCTAACCCCTAGCACAGTTATCCAGAGCCTGTTGAAGAGAGTTGAAGCAGTTCTGTCTGACTCCTGCTTGCTACACTACATTTCCTACATATCGAGTGGTTCTAAAGCTCCATATAGCAGAATTGTATTTAGCTTACAGCCAGTGTAGTTAGATACAGCGATTGTGCTGGTTCTTAGAGTTAAAAAAAAAAAAAAAAAAAAAAAACTTAAGGGACAGTGTCAGTCTTCTGCTGTATGGAGCTTTCTATTTAGTGGAAAGGGATATCTAGTGTAGTTAGGGAACTTTGTACTACATTAGTTAGATTTGAAAATTTAGTTTCTGTAGGGAAAGTGTGAGGGTTCTGTTTAGTGAGCACGTGGCACAGTGCTGCTGTATCACAGCAGGTATACGTGCTTGCTAGGCAGCAAAATACAGTGACAACTTAACGCCTGTTGTTCAAAGCGTTAGGTGCACTGTACAAAAGCCTTTGCAACTGTGCGTGACACGCAACTGCTGTGCTGTATCCAGCGACAACTGTGGGTCGCATAGCAGTGTGCGTTTTTCACCGCACACAGTTGCCAACGCATCAGTGACAACCTAACGCCTGTTGTTCAAAGCGTTAGGTCCACTGTGCAAAAGGCTTTGCTACTGTGCGTGAACCGCAACTGCTGTGCTGTATCCAGCGACAACTGTGGGTCGCATAGCAGTGTGCGTTTTTCACCGCACACAGTTGCCAACGCATCAGTGACAACTTAACGCCTGTTGTTCAAAGCGTTAGGTGCACTGTACAAAAGCCTTTGCAACTGTGCGTGACACGCAACTGCTGTGCTGTATCCAGCGACAACTGTGGGTCGCATAGCAGTGTGCGTTTTTCACCGCACACAGTTGCCAATGCATCAGTGACAACCTAACGCCTGTTGTTCAAAGCGTTAGGTCCACTGTGCAAAAGGCTTTGCTACTGTGCGTGAACCGCTGTGCTGTATCCAGCGACAACTGTGGGTCGCATAGCAGTGTGTGTTTTTCACCGCACACAGTTGCCAACGCATCAGTGACAACTTAACGCCTGTTGTTCAAAGCGTTAGGTGCACTGTACAAAAGCCTTTGCAACTGTGCGTGACACGCAACTGCTGTGCTGTATCCAGCGACAACTGTGGGTCGCATAGCAGTGTGCGTTTTTCACCGCACACAGTTGCCAACGCATCAGTGACAACCTAACGCCTGTTGTTCAAAGCGTTAGGTCCACTGTGCAAAAGGCTTTGCTACTGTGCGTGAACCGCAACTGCTGTGCTGTATCCAGCGACAACTGTGGGTCGCATAGCAGTGTGCGTTTTTCACCGCACACAGTTGCCAACGCATCAGTGACAAATATGCCTGGTAGACCAAGAAAAGGCATACGTGGCCCTGCTGCGGAAAGGGGCACAGCTTCTAGGGTGTCTAGAGGCAGGGGTGGACGTGGTGGTCAGTCCTCAGCCAGGCCACCATTTGGATTGTTCTCCGGCAGTGGCCAAGCTATACGTCCACAGTATGTACAGGAGGTGGTGGACTATATGAACAAACCCTCATCATCGGCATCATCTGCAACTACAGTGACCCAGGCAGAGAAAAGTGGTCAGTCTTCTGCAGTTGTCAGAACAAATACAGATGAGTCCATGTCCACCTCATGTCCTCCCTTAGACCCAATTTCAGACATGGCAGAGGAGTCAGCTGAGCTGTTTGACCACAGTGTCGGCCATCTACTCCAGCCTGATGCTCAGTCCTTTATGGAGTCTGATGTTGGGTCTGAGTTTGAGGAGGAGGCAGAGCAAACAAGAGGGGAGAGCAGACGGCCCGCTCCATCTAAGGCCGCACCTGTTGTCTCCCAGGCCAGGCCTGATGCTCAGTCTTTGATAGAATCAGATGTTGGGTCTGAGGTTGAGGAGGAGGCAGAGCAAACAAGAGGGGAGAGCAGACGGCCCGCTCCATCTAAGGCCGCACCTGTTGTCTCCCAGGCCAGGCCTGATGCTCAGTCTTTGATGGAGTCAGATGTTGGGTCTGAGGTTGAGGAGGAGGCAGAGCAAGCAAGAGGGGAGAGCAGACGGCCTACTCCATCTAAGGCCGCACCTGTTGTCTCCCGGGCCACTATACACACCTCATCTTGCTGGGCCTTTTTTGAGACATCCCATGCAGATAAAACAGTTGCGATCTGCAAGATTTGTAAGAAGGGTATAAAACGTGGCAAAAATGTCAACCACCTGGGTACAAGCTGCCTAAACAGGCATTTGACAACCCACCACTCGGCCCGTTGGCAGGAGCATTTAAAGAACCCACAAAAGGGCCAAAGATTGGTCAGTCGGCCTCCTAGTTCTCCTCGCGCTCCTCCTCATGCTCCATCTGCTCCACCTGCTCCACCTGCACATCAGTCTGTTCCTGGCCCTGCTATAGTCACTCGTCACCTGTTGGCAGCCTCCACTGGCAGGGATGATGATATAGCAGGCAGTGTCGCATCTACCTCCAGCACACCACCAGCTGTATCATCTAGACGCCAAATTTCGATTCCACACATGCTGGAACGAAAAAAAATGTATACTCCCCGCCACCCACATGCCCAGCGTCTAAACAGTAGTTTGGCTAAACTACTGGCTCTGCAACTATTACCATTTAACCTGGTAGAGTCTGCTCCCTTCCGTGACTTCGCAAAATGTGCAGTTCCACAGTGGCAGGTGCCAAGTCGGCATTACTTTTCCCGTAAGGCCCTGCCATCCCTATACCAACATGTGGAAGGCAATGTAGTGTCATCCCTGGCCAAGTCAGTCAGCCGTAAGATACACTTGACGGCTGACACTTGGTCAAGCAAACATGGGCAGGGACGGTACATTTCTGTCACTGCTCACTGGGTGACACTGCTTGCCAGTGGAAGGGATTGTAGCCAGGGCTCGGTGCTGCAGCCAGTGTTGCCCCCACGTCTGCAAACAGCTGGTGGTGTCGCTGATCCGGGTAGATCGATCACTTCTACCCCCTCCTGCTCCTCCTCCTCTACCTCCTCCATGCCCTCCTCTGCAGAATGGTCCTTTGAATATGATGAGATACCACGTAAACGTTCAAAGGGCTATTCTATGTCTCAGGCCAAAAGGTGTCACGCAGTGCTGCAGCTTGTGTGTCTAGGGGACAGGCAGCACACTGCCCCTCAGATTCTTGGGGCTCTGCAGGCACAGGCCCAGAGGTGGTTGACACCACGCCAGCTGCAGCCAGGGATGGTGGTTACTGATAATGGGTCAAACCTCCTGGCCGCCCTTCGTCAGGGAAAGTTAACCCATGTGCCATGCCTGGCGCATGTCCTGAATCTCGTGGTACAGCGGTTTTTGAACTCGTACCCGGGAATGCAGGATGTGCTAAGGATGGCAAGAAGGGTGTGCAGTCACTTCAGGCGGTCGTACAGTGCCACTGCACGTTTGGCCGAAGTGCAGCGCGAGTTTCACCTGCCGGTACACCGCCTCATCTGTGACATGCCCACCCGCTGGAACTCCACCTTGGCTATGCTGCAGCGCCTGTACACGCAGCAGAGGGCCCTCAATGAATACCTATGCGAGTACGGCACCAGCACTGGCTCTGCGCGCCTGGGCTTCTTTTCACCACGGCAGTGGCTTTTGATTAAGGATGCATGCGCTGTCCTCTCGCCATTTGAGGAGGCCACAAGGATGGTCAGCCGGGACAGCGCATGCATCAGTGACACCCTACCGGTACTGTTTTTGTTGGAGCACACTCTGCGTGGCATTATGGACAGGGCACTGGAGGCAGAGCAGCAGGAGGAAGAGGAGGACTTCCTTGCCTCTCAAGGCCCCCTTTATCCTGAGAATCCTGACCCCATTATGCCTAGCTCCCAGAGGCCCGAGCAGGATCCAGGGGTGGAAGAGGAGGAGGAGGACGATTCTGCGGGAACTTTTGCAGGGTTTGAGGAGGAGGAGGAGGAAGACATGCGGCAATCTGCAAGGCCTAGTTTGACTCCCTCGGGACACTTTGGAGTAGTACGTGGCTGGGAGGAGGAGGAGCCCGTTGAAGATAATGTCGTTATGAGTGACCCCGAGGAGTCAGCTTCTCAGGCCTTCGCTAATTTGCGACGCATGGGAAACATCATGCTCCAGAGCCTGCGAAAGGACCCCAGAATCAAGGCCATTAAAGAGACTAACCACTATTGGTTGGCCACCCTACTTGACCCCCGGTACAAGTGTAAAGTCTCGGAGCTTTTCCCATCCACCCATAGAGTCCACAGGATCAAATCCCTTGAGGACAGTCTCAAGAGGAATCTGGTGAACATGTTCCCCGACTCCCGTAGGGTGCAGGGGCGGGGACAACCTACCATGGATTCTACTGGTGGTCACGAGAGGAGCGTTGGAGAAGGCGTGCGGTTGACGGATGCCTTTCGGTCTTTTTTTAGTCCTCACCGCCCAGGCCTCTCAGCTGCCACATCGCATCGACAGCGTCTGCATCACATGGTGGACGATTACGTGAGGGCACAAAGTGACACAGAGGGCTTTTCATGTGACGAATCCGATCCACTGGCATACTGGGTCTTAAGATTAGACCACTGGCCAGAACTGGCCCAGTATGCCATGGAGTTGTTGGCCTGCCCTGCTTCCAGTGTCCTATCGGAACGGGCATTCAGCGCAGCAGGAGGATTCGTCACAGACCATCGAACTAGACTCTCCACCGACTCAGTCGACCGTTTGACATTCATTAAGATGAATCAGTCGTGGATATCAAGCTTTGATGCACCTGATGCAGACCTTGTAGACTAGGCTATCGTTGTGATGTGGCAGTTGAGCCTCAGTTTAAGCCTGGACCATGGTGCCACCCTCAAACCCTCCTCTCATTCTCTTTACGTTCACAGAACCTCATTTTGGTTATGACAAAAACGACAATGTTTGCGCACCTGTTCCACAGGTGCACACCTTTACAATTTTTGGGCCTCCTTCAACACCAGCTCTTTGGGGTTAAGGTGGGGAGGCTATGCTAAAACAAAAACGACAATGTTTGCGCACCTGTTCCACAGGTGCACACCTTTACAATTTTTGGGCCTCCTTCAACACCAGCTCTTTGGGGTTAAGGTGGGGAGGCTATGCTAAAACAAAAACGACAATGTTTGCGCACCTGTTCCACAGGTGCACACCTTTACAATTTTTGGGCCTCCTTCAACACCAGCTCTTTGGGGTTAAGGTGGGGAGGCTATGCTAAAACAAAAACGACAATGTTTGCGCACCTGTTCCACAGGTGCACACCTTTACAATTTTTGGGCCTCCTTCAACACCAGCTCTTTGGGGTTAAGGTGGGGAGGCTATGCTAAAACAAAAACGACAATGTTTGCGCACCTGTTCCACAGGTGCACACCTTTACAATTTTTGGGCCTCCTTCAACGCCAGCTCTTTGGGGTTAAGGTGGGGAGGCTATGCTAAAACAAAAACGACAATGTTTGCGCACCTGTTCCACAGGTGCACACCTTTACAATTTTTGGGCCTCCTTCAACACCAGCTCTTTGGGGTTAAGGTGGGGAGGCTATGCTAAACAAAAACGACAATGTTTGCGCACCTGTTCCACAGGTGCACACCTTTACAATTTTTGGGCCTCCTTCAACACCAGCTCTTTGGGGTTAAGGTGGGGAGGCTATGCTAAACAAAAACTACCATGTTTGCGAACCTGTTCCACAGGTGCACACCTTTACAATTTTTGGGCCTCCTTCAACACCAGCTCTTTGGGGTTAAGGTGGGGAGGCTATGCTAAAACAAAAACTACCATGTTTGCGAACCTGTTCCACAGGTGCACACCTTTACAATTTTTGGGCCTCCTTCAACACCAGCTCTTTGGGGTTAAGGTGGGGAGGCTATGCTAAAACAAAAACGACAATGTTTGCGCACCTGTTCCACAGGTGCACACCTTTACAATTTTTGGGCCTCCTTCAACACCAGCTCTTTGGGGTTAAGGTGGGGAGGCTATGCTAAACAAAAACTACCATGTTTGCGAACCTGTTCCACAGGTGCACACCTTTACAATTTTTGGGCCTCCTTCAACACCAGCTCTTTGGGGTTAAGGTGGGGAGGCTATGCTAAACAAAAACTACCATGTTTGCGAACCTGTTCCACAGGTGCACACCTTTACAATTTTTGGGCCTCCTTCAACACCAGCTCTTTGGGGTTAAGGTGGGGAGGCTATGCTAAACAAAAACTACCATGTTTGCGAACCTGTTCCACAGGTGCACACCTTTACAATTTTTGGGCCTCCTTCAACACCAGCTCTTTGGGGTTAAGGTGGGGAGGCTATGCTAAACAAAAACTACCATGTTTGCGAACCTGTTCCACAGGTGCACACCTTTACAATTTTTGGGCCTCCTTCAACACCAGCTCTTTGGGGTTAAGGTGGGGAGGCTATGCTAAACAAAAACTACCATGTTTGCGAACCTGTTCCACAGGTGCACACCTTTACAATTTTTGGGCCTCCTTCAAAGCCAGCTCTTTGGGGTTATGGTGGGGAGGCTCCGCCAACACCAAAACTACCATGTTTGCGCACCTGTTCCACAGGTGCACACCTTCATAATTTTTACGCCTTCTTCAACACCAGCTCTTTGGGCTTACAGTGGTATGGCTCCGCCAACACCCAAACAACAATTTTTGCGCACCTGTCACACAGATGCATATCATTGTAATTTTTTTCCTTACAAAGGCAATTATTGCTTTCATTACCAGCACTTTCATAGGGATATGGTGTCAAGGCATCGTCCGCACCACCAAATGCCCAATTTTTAAGCATCCTTTACTTCTATTCAAAGTCAAGAGACAACAGTATTCATCCAAAACATCTCTAATCTTGTTCACTCTGCACTACATTGTGGCCCCTACCCCTAACCCTCAATGTATCCGTGCATATATGTCTGTTTCTTGTGAGATTTCAAGTTAAAGTGCACCAAACACCATTTTACATGAAATAAAGTGCAATTACATACATCTTTGGACTTCTTGAAACATTTGGTAATAAAAGCCCCATTGTGGAAATACACCCGTTAATTATATGCACATTTAAAGAGACAGCACCTTTTTCCAAAAAAACCTCTAATCTTGTTCCCAGTGCACTGCATTATGTCCCCATCATACACATTGGCTGAGCCGTTGATTAGGAGCAAAAGAAAGGTGCGGTTAAGCAAAAAAGTCATTTTTGAAGGTTTGGTATGCTGTAATTCTGGTTCTGGACATGCTACAGAGCTGAAACTTCACAGGTACAACTTTTAGACCCCCCAGACACTAAATCCAAAGAAATCTCTTTTTTTTTTTTTTTTTTTATTTTTTCAATAATTGGCTATCTATCAAAAACGACAATTTTTAAGAACTTTTTTTCGTGTGATTAATAGTCCCTGGGGCATGACCCAGAACCCTAGGCACTTTTTAGGGGCATTTATTGGGTTTTAGGGCTTAAAAATGGTGTTTTTTGATTACAGAAGTTCGGGTCCCATTGATTTCAATGGGGTTCTGAAATCCGAACCGAACTTTCGTGAAGTTCGGGTGTTCTGGTCGAACCGAACTTTTCAAAAGTTCGATCATCCCTACTCATGAGACGAAAATCGGACGTTGTATTACGGACAACAAGAATGTTATAGCCTGCACATCAGGATTTTGTCAGCCGAAAAGTCGGAGTCAGCTGTCGAAAGCACCATACTAACAATCCGAAAATCGGCAGATCGGTCGTCGAACGAAATTTCCCTTCAGATTTTCTTATCGTGTGTACGGGCCTTTAGTCCGTAGGTTTAGGAGAGTGTCTGTAAGAATGTTTGACCTATCTTCCAAAAGTGCATTTGTGCACTGGTGTGCAGTCATGTTGCAACAGAAAAGGGCCATCCCCAAACTGTTCAACAAAGTTGGGAGCATAGTATTGTCCAAAATGTCTTGGTATGCTGACACCTTTAGAGTTCCCTTCACTGGAACTAAGGGGCCAAGCCCAACCCCTGAAAAACAACCCCACACAATTATCCCCCCTCCACCAAATGATTTGGACCAGTGCACAAAGCAAGGTCCATAAAGGCATACATTAACATTCCAATAAACAAACTCCTAAACCTTGTGGACAGCCTTCCCAGAAGAATTGAAGCTGTTATAGCTGCAAAGGGTGGGCCAACTCCCTATTGGCCCCAACATAATAAGACTGGGATGCAATTTAAAGTTCATGTGCTTGTAAAGGCAGGCATCCCAATACTTTTGACAATATAGTGCACATTTGCACTGTGATTGGAAAAATAACAGTTCTGGTTTAGAATTCCATGGTATTCCCAAATTGATATTCATCTGTATTCAATATTTGTTCTATAACTATTTATTTTCATATTCCTATAGATCTTAATTATCACAATATGATCCATGAGAAATTCTTCAGTGAAGCTCAGTAATCATCAGAGAATTAACACAGGAGAGAAGACTTTTTTAAAACTCAGAATTTAACAAGTGCTTTTCAGAGAAGACATTTCTTTACCACCAGACGAAGATTCAGAAAGGGAAAACATGTTTAAATGTTTGAAATGTGATAAGAATTCCTCAAAAAAGGTACATTTTATTATACACATGAGGGGTCACACAGGAGAGAAGCCATTTGGATGCTCAGAATGTGATAAGTGTTTCTCATCAAAGGGAAGTCTTACTAGACACCAGAGAATTCACACCGGAGAGAAACCATAGAGATGTTCTGAATGTAATGAGAGCTTCTCACAATCTGCATCTCTTTCTTACCACCAAAAGAAGATTCCAGGAGAAAATACATTTAAATGCACAGAATGTGACAGGTGTTCCTATATAAAGTCAGATCTTATTACTCATCAAAGGAATCACACAGGAGAGAAGCAATTCAGATGTTCAGAATGTGACAAATGTTTTGCTGAAAAATCTATACTTAAGCAACACCAAAGAATTCACGCAGGAGAAAAGCCATTTATCTGCTCAGAATGTGACCAATTCTTTAAACAAATTACTCATCTCATGCAACACAAGAAGATTCACACTGGAGTGAAGCCATTTAGATGTCCGTGATGTGACAACCGCTTTGTGCAAAAAACAAATCTTACTAAACACCAAAAAGTTCACATGGCAGAGAAGCCATATAGATGTTAGAATGTGACAAGTGCTTTGTAGAAGTGTGGTTTCTTGGTATGCACCAGATGGTTCACACTGGAGAAAAACTATTTAAATGTTTGGAGTGTGACAAGTGTTTTAATCAAAAGACAGCTCTTACTCAACACCACAGGGTTCACACAGGAGAAAAACCGTATAGATGTTTGGAATGTGATAAGTGCAAAAAAAGCAATAACAGTGTGCACCTAAACCACCTCAAGTTATATCACTTGCGTCAATTATGCCCATAGATAAAAAAAAATGTAAACCTCTATAAATAGAACAATCAGCCATAATATCCCTGATTAAAGCTGCAATTCTGCTGCCCTCCCCCCTTTTTGTGCTCTGTTTGTTCTATGATTGCTACTGTACTTTACTATAATATGTGTTTACAATGTTCTATACGGCATTATATTTATGGAGTTTTCCGTTAATTGTTATATCCTGAAAAATCCAATAAAAACCTATTTGAAAAAAATAAAAAAAAACAAGAAATATGACATCACAATGTAGATTTAAATGATGCACAGTAAATAAAAATTCCTTTGTGATGGTGACCTTTTATATTTGCATTTTCTTTGTTTGGAGGATTGGCTTGTGCCTCCTGTGTAAGGAATGAAAATATATATTACTCACACCATTGTTATGTACCAACACCCCTGATCCCCCACTGTGAGTTTCTGTATCATTCCTTTATTATGTTTAGTGGGACATACATAGGGTAAAGAGGAGTGTAACAAGTAAATGTACAATATATATATATATATATATATATATATATAAACACCACTTATTATACTTTATTTTTTTTTTCCAACAAAATTATACTTTATAACAAATACTTGAGAGAATTCTACACTATAAAACATATTGAAGTACTTGATATGTTTTTTTTTTAAATTCCAGTAATTTTTAAAAGGAATTTATAGTATATAAAGTAATTTTAGATGTGTGAATGTAGAAATATAAAATGTAGAAATGTTGTTTCGAATATTACTCCAAAAGGGGTGAAATGTTCATGGGAAGTGTTACAAACCACTTGATAATAAAACCAAAAGCACACACCTTATATTGCCGGTGATGCACAAAAAAAGACCCACACCTGGCTGTACAGTATTTTATTCTGCATTGGCACGTGTACCCCATGGCAATGCCCAGCTACCTATTGCCTTTTTTACAATAGTTTTCCTATTGGCTCTAAAAAATGCTAGATTTTACTACCAGGATTCACCCTCCATTGACTGGGATTTGCCACTAAGGTTGGGTTTACTGAATTAAACCAAGACAGATCCCCCTATACCAAATGGTCAGCTAATTTCTAACTGCTACTAATTTATTTTCTCTGCAGGAAGTTCCTCTGTGAATTATATTTTAATGTTGTGCTAACCAAACTGATAGTTTGATATTAAAGTTAAATATAAATTTAGCATTACACATAACGCATACGCCTAAGTAGACATTTATCTGCAGAGACAGAACAGTATGGTTACACAGCTCATGGGATCATGTGACTGAATCTTATTGAGGATCACAAAACATTGCTTTACCATCTCCAGTCTCTTTTGTCATTGATAATATATGTATAGTGTCACCTGTTGTTTATGCTAATGATAGGAGACAACTGCCATTCATTTTCAATGAATGTTCCCTCCTATAATCTTCCCTCCACATATTAGAATGTTAATGAACTTGTCCGGGCTGTGACTGCCATGGAGAGCTGAAACAAAGAGAAGCTGAAACTATCTATGTAGATTGTGAAGATGCCTTTTGTGAAGTAGATCACACCTTTTAAACCAATTGAAAGTGAGCACATGTTACTGAATGGTGGTAAAACAAATAAAAGGTGAGGCTGGGCTCAGTCACTTACAAGAACTGCTGGTCAAGTGAACTACTAAGATAGCTACTAAGGAATCCTATACTACATTATACCAGGTGGGTACACTTTTTGTAATTGTACACTTGCATGGTTTAGATGTTTGTGTTTATCTATGACCATTGAACCGTGATCTATGGTGTCAACAGGTAGAGTACATTGCAGCACTTTTTTTCTGCTGGGTTTCAAAAAATCCAATCCACTGATGCAATCAGAATTTATACAGTATATATGTTAGATAGTAGGATTTTTTTGTAAATTAGGAGTTTCTATACAACAAAATGTCATAACATTTGTATTTTTTCATATAAAAACTGAAAAGCATCAATTAATGTTTGTGACCATTTCATCTTGATAATTTTGCTGTCTTTTGATACATTTATTATTTGTGTGACACCCAAATATTACATTTTACATTTGTCATCAATTCGTGGGTTTTTACCATCAGATATATTTATATCCATATACCATACTTTTATAATGACATATATTCATACTGGAACTTGTGATGGTTTTGTTATCTGTTTCACAAGTTACTCTGATTTATAAGGACCAACGGTCTTCTCAAATCTCTGTATAAATTAAAAATGCATAAAAGTTCTATAGGTATAGAAATACATCTGCATGGAGACTATTTTACTTAATTAATTTAGAATGTTCACAAAATGCATCCTGGGAATATTCACTTGAATTAGCTAATCGTGTGCAGAAGAAATAAGTGAACATACATTTGTTTTTTTCATGGCTTGCTAATTGTAGTAAAATTCACACAATTTATTAAGTGAAAATTCTCAACTCTTTTAATAAATCAGTCTCACTGTGTCAGTTTTACCATTTTTGTATACTAATATCTTCATTAATAAAACATTGTATTACATTAGTCGGAACATGCATATGTTAGAAATTTATACATCACTGTTTATTCAAAAACTTGCCTCTCACCTTTATACTTTCTCATTTTACAAGCTGACTCTGTGTCCCTCAGGAATAATATACGGCTAGAGCATTTTGTAAAGTAGATAAACCAATAGCTCAGCCCAAAAAAATACCAGTTCCCATGAAATAGGTATATATACTGAAGCAAGTTGGTGATACATATATCGAGGCAAGGTGGTGATCAAGTGAGAGATTTGGAGTAAAAAAAAAAACATGTATTGAGCTGTCATCCAGAAGGGTTTTAGAAAGATCACTGTACAGTTTCACTAAATACATATATGCAACTATCTCAGGATCTAAAATATATCTATTACTGAATATGTATATCTATATCTACTGTATATATATATATATATATATATATATATATATATATAAAACATATCAAAGTAAATGTAGTGAAAATATAAATGCCCCAGCATCCAAAGTAAATGGGAACAATTTCACTATTAACCACTTGCATCCCCAGGACTTTTTCTCACTAATCTCCTAGTCCTAGTGTATTTAAATCTGCTAGTCCATCTAATACCCCCCCCCCCTCCCCTTAGACTGACAATGCTGCTGTCCAAAGGTGCCCCCTGTGCTCCTTCTTCCAGAGTGGAGGCACTCTAATACAGGAGACGTGTTACTGCCAAGATCACAAGGTGAAAACAGAATGAAAAAAGCCAGAAAAGAAAACGAATGCAGCCACCACATCTAATGATTGGTAAGCTGCAATATATTGATTTTGCAGTCTTACACTAAGATATTATACATTGTATTTTTCAGTACAGCTTTAATTTGGTAGGAAATCTGAAAACATCTAATTGTATTTCATTTTTTTATTGCTAATATAAAGTAAAATAAATAATTAAATAAATAAATTTTCCTGTAATTTTTCCCAATGTAATGTTTATGTTTTTCTTTTTTTTTTTTTTTTTGCAACACCATATATTTAACTCAAAATAAAATCAACAAAGTCTGCTGATTTAAATATATCACATTATTATTATTTTATGGAAAATAGCAGAATGCCAAAGTTCAAAGTAAAGTTGGACATGGTACTTTATGAGAGCTTTGAAAAATAGTATGCATAAATTAGTAATTTAATAATAGGATATGATTAATTCAGGTTGATGAGGGCACAAATTGGCACAATAGTGAAAGTTTCACAGATCTGTGATTGCGAAAAACTTGAATCACATTGCTTTCACCTGTTTGGGCACTTGATGCAATCAGCCAGCACCAGATCACTATAGGAATGATAAATTGCTTTACCTAACATAGAAGTATTGTGCTTACATTTGCTTCTAGAGCATTCTGTTATGGAGTGGTCTCTAGAAGCATTGGAAGCACAGGAGAAGTTTGATACAACTACCGGGCTTAGCGGTGGATTGCTGCTGTCATAGACGGTGGTTCCAGTGCAAGTAGCGTTAATTGCTCACATGAGACCCTAAAGACATTTTCTGTTTTGAAATGGCCCTGAGATGAATAGTCACTATCCCGGAAATGCTTGAAAATGGCAGCTGGGACTCAAGTGCTTAAATTTGATGTGCATGTCAACAAATACACCTAATAATCTTAACGTAGTTCTAATGGCTGAAGGTTTTTTACCTTCATGCATTCTGTGCATAAAGGTAAAAAAACATTGTCTGTGCAGTGCCCTCCACTAATCCTTACCTAGAAAGCATTTCACCAATGATAAGCAGTACGGGGACCTTTTCTCCCTCTACTGCTGTCACACAGAAGGCTCAGATCACCGAACTGCTGCAGCAGTGGGAACATGTTACATGTTCCACCCTAAAAACAGGTGGAACATGTAACATGTTCCTGAAGGTGAACTTATCCTTTAAATATTATTAGTGTCAAAAAAGAGTGCAGGTTATTTTTTAATTAAGTAGTGATGATAGGAGATTCTGTGTTGAATTTTCTATGGTAGATACTAAAAATACTAGGTTTGGTTGAAACACATACTGCACACACAGGGGTGGCTTTGCTAAAGGCAAATAGATTGTTTACTTTGCAAGGGAATTTTCACTTTTCCAGATAATATTTCCTTAGCTTTATTAACATGGTAAAAATTCATTTTATAATAAATAGTCAATCATGTGCAAGAACAATTTAAAAAAGTATTTTTGCTTGAATATGATTGGACGATGGTAGTCTGTAAAGCATTACCTAGTGAATAAACCTCACTCAGCCGGCATTGAGTAAATAGGGACAACGATCTGTATTTGTAGATATGTTAAGATCCATCAGAGACCGGATCTTTATTTATGCTTTTTGCATTTTAGGTTGGAATATCTCTGTAAATACAGATATATTCTGGGTAGAAGATTAGCAGGTGACTTGGTTTAAATGTACATGAAAGATACTTTTGAACTTATTTTATGGACCTAGATTAGGGATAATTAGGGGAAATTTTGTGTCCATGCATAATTTAAAATTGAGGTTTAATTTCAAGGAGGTTATTTAGTGTTGAGGTAAGCCAGAGGGTTAAACGTTTTATAATATATTTGTAGATTACTTTCAGTGCAGCTTACTTCTAGCTTTGTGGTGCAAACAACTGTCAACCTTGGATCCTGGGTTCCAAAACCCAGCATAATAATGTTTGATACAAACAAGCAAAACATTTAACCACCATTCTAACTGTGATTATTGGAAAACAAATCAATTCTAGTCTAAAATTCAAGAACATTATTATCAAATTGATATTAATCTTTATTCAACATTTATTTTATCATTTTTATATTTCTATACAGATATCTTCCGTAGACCTTATGACCAATGAGAAGTTAATCTTATGACCCATAAGAAAACCTTCAGCAAAGCTCATTAATTAATAGAATATTAACACAGAAGAAAAGACATTTCAAGGTACAGAATTTTACAAGCACTTTTTAAAGAAGACATATCTTTGCCTCCAGAAAAAGAGTCACGTGGGGAAAACATGTTTAAATGTACAGAATGTGACAAATATTTCTCAAGAAAGGGGCCTTTTGTTATACATGTGAGGAGCCACACAGGAGAAAAGCCATTTCAATGCTCAGAATGTGACAAGTGTTTCAAATCAAAGGGAAGTCTTACTAGACACCAAAGGATTCACACAGAAGAGAAACCATATAGATGTTCAGAATGTAATGAGAGCTTCTCACAATCAGGACTTCTTTCTTACCACCAGAGGAAGATTCACCAAAGAGAAAATTCATTTAAATGCACAGAATGTGACAGGTGTTTCTGTTCAAAGTCACAACTTGTTACTCACCAAAGGATTCACACAGGAGAGAAGCCAGTTCAATGTTCAGAATGTGACCAATGTTTCTCATCAAAGGCAAGTCTTACTAGACATCAGAGGATTCACACAGGAGAGAAACCATATAGTTGTTCAGAATGTAATGAGAGCTTCTCACATTCGTCACTTCTTTCTTACCACCAGAGGAAGATTCACCAAAGAGAAAATTCCTTTAAATGCACAGAATGCTACAGGTGTTTCTTTTCAAAGTCACATCTTGTTACTCACCAAATGATTCACACAGGAGAGAAGTCATTCCAATGTTCAGAATGTGACAAATGTTTTGCCAGAAAAAATCATCTTCAGGAACACCAAAAAACTCACACAGGAGAAAAGCCATTTATGTGTTCAGAATGTGACCAGTGCTTTAATCAAACATCTAATCTTTTGCAACACCAGAAGATTCACACATTCAGATGTTCTGAATGTGACAAATGCTTTGTGCAACGTACTCATCTTAAACTACACCAAAAGATTCACACAGGAGAGAAGCCATATAGATGTTCAGAATGTGACAAGAGCTTTGCAGAAATGAGAGTTCTTGCTGTACACCAGAGGGTTCACACAGGAGAAAAACCATTTAAATGTTTGAAATGTGGTGAGTGTTTTAAACAAAACAAATATCTTACTTGACACCAGAGGATTCACACAGGAGAAAAACTATTTAAATGTGACAAGTGTTTTACAAGAAAGGAAAATGCTAGCCACTCGTCAAAATGCAACATAAACTTTACACTTTCTCAGTGGGTTCCCTTTAACAAGAGAGACTAATCAAATCTGAAACCATTTGAAGCCGTATATAGTAAAGCAGATTATTACATCTGGCTAAAACAAGAGAAAACAAAATCACAGTATAGAGTTGGAAAATGTACAGTAAATTAAAATTCCTTTTTCATGGTGACTTTTTATATTTACATTTTCTTTGTTTCAAGATTCTGCTACATAATGAATGAAAAATATATTTCTAAAGTGGGTGATCCATATTCACACCTTTGTTATATGCCAAAACCCTGATCCCCCACTTAGTGTTACGGCACTATTCCTCTGTTATGTTTAGCAGGATGTACATACTGTAGGTGAAAGGGAAGCATAACATGTAGATATTTCCATATATATACTTGTAAACCATTCATTACACTTGTATGTAGAGAGATTTATATACCATAGAAGATTTTGAATTATTTGACAGCTTTTGTATTTAATTGCAGTTAATTTTGAAAGGCTTTAGGATGTAGAAAAGTTTTTTCAAGTGTTATTTTCTAAAAATGTGCAATCTTCATGAGAAGTGCTATAAAGCAGTTGATAATTAAGTCCAAAGCACATATAATTATGAAATAACCTCATCACATATACCAACCTTAATGGCCCATTCACACATTTTCAGTGCGGTGGATTGCAGTAAGGCACGTTTTAAGACACGTGTTATTGCAACGCATACTACCCCGTTTCCCCGAAAATAAGACAGTGTCTTATATTAATTTTTGCTCCCAAAGATGTCCTAGGTCTTATTTTCAGGGGATGTCTTATTTTTCCATGAAGAAGAATATGGTACACATTTATTGTTGAACAAAAAAAAAGGAAATGTATTACCTGTATACGGTACGGTAGTAGTGGGGTATCAGGGTGGGGGGGGGGGGGTCATTTAAAATGACACAGGGGGGATCAGAGGGGGGAATCAAAATGTCACAGGAGAATCAGAGGGGGGGGGATTACCATTTTTGTAACCCCTTCTGATCCTTCTGTGTCATTTTGATTCCCTCCCCTTCTGATCCTCCTGTGTCATTTTGATTGCCCCCTCTGATCCTCCTGTGTCATTTTGATTGCCCCCTCTGATCCTCCTGTGTCATTTTAAATGATCCTACTCCCCCACCCCTGTGCCAGTGGACACCTTTACCAGACATCCCCCCCACCCCTTTATCAGACATTTTCCCCCTACCTCAGTCACCCCTGTGTGTCCACACAATGTGCCCGACTCCTGCCCCGCGCGACTCACTGTCTAATTGTGAGTCAACCAGACTCCATCAGGACAGAGCGAGCAGCAAGCAGCAGCTTGTCCTGGCGGCGGCGTGGGCTCTCTGATTAAAAGAGACCTCGCACTTCCTGTCTTCTCCGGCTGCGCAGTGGTGCCCGCCGCTACGGTCCAGAGTCCAATGTTACGGTAGCTTCAGGGGGCCTTATTATCGGGGAGACCTTATGTTTGGGGAGGCCTTATTATCGGGGGATGTCTTACTTTTGGGGAAACAGGGTAACACAAATTAAATGCCACCTTAGTGAACTAGGGAAACACAACTTCAAAGCACATGTGCTGCAGTGCATCACAACATATGGTAATGCACTACTGTGTGTTGTGGTGTGTTACATTACCAAAAATGGTGCAATTTTTTTTCAGAAATGTTGTTGCATTACCACCTATTTACATCAATGTGCAGTGTGGTCTTAAAGTGCCTCTAAAGGTTAAGTAAATATGTACCAAATAAATATAATATGTGTGTAATGGAATGCAAAGGACTCTTTACAGGCCAGTCAAGTTCCTCCACCCCAAACTCGCTCATCCATGTCTTTATTGACCTTGCTTTGTTCACTGGTCCAAATCATTTGGTGGAGGGGGATTGGGGTGTGGGGTTTTCTTTCAGGTGTTGGGCCTGGCCCCTTAGGTCCAGTGAAGGAAACTCTTAAGGCCTCAGCATACCAAGACATTTTGAACAACTTCATGCTCCCAACTTTGTGGGAACAGTTTGGGGAGGGCCCCTTTCTGTTCCAACATGACTGCGCACCAGTGCACAAAGCAAGGTCCATAAAGACATAGATGAGTTTGGGGTGGAGGAACTTGACGGGCCTGCACAGAGTCCCAACCTCCACCTGATAGAACACCTTTGGGATGAATTAGAGCAGAGACTGCAGGCCAGGTGTTCTCGTCCAACATCAGTGCCTGACCTTACAAACTTCTGGAAGTTGAAGCTGTTATAGTTAAAGTTTATGTGCATGTAAAGGCAGACGTCACAATACTTTTGGTTATATAGTTTATGTACCAAAATAAATATAATATGAGTGTAAAGGACATCTTCTAAAGTTGACACCTGTACAGATAAAAACTCGCTAAGATTTCATTTGTCCTCATCTTGGAGAGATTTACTCTCACTTACCTTTTGTTGTATCACTTCAAAACAGACAAAAAACGAAGTACTAGAAGAATGTGTGCCTAAACTACCTCACATTAAATTACTCCCATACACCACACCTATTATACCCATAGATAAAACAAAAGTTACACAGGTCTAAAAATTGACTGACTAGCCATAGTATCCCTGATAAAATCTGTCCCTTCTGCCACTCTTCCATAAAGGCCAGATTTGTGCAGTAAACGACTGATTGTTGTCCTATGGACAGAGTCTCCCACCTCAGCTGTAGATCTCTGCAGTTCATCCAGAGTGATCATGGGCCTCTTGGCTGCATCGCTGATCAGTCTTCTCCTTGTATGAGCTGAAAGTTTAGAGGGACGGCCAGGTCTTCGTAGATTTGCAGTGGTCTGATACTCCTTCCATTTCAATACTATTGCTTGCACAGTGCTCCTTGGGATGTTTAAAGCTTGGGAAATCTTTTTGTTTCCAAATCCGGCTTTAAACTTCTCCACAACAGTATCTCGGACCTGCCTGGTGTGTTCCTTGTTCTTCATGATGCTCTCTGCGCTTTAAAACGGACCTCTAAGACTATCACAGTGCAGGTGCATTTATACAGAGACTTGATTACACAGAGGTGGATTCTATTTATCATCATTAGTCATTTAGGTCAACATTGGATCATTCAGAGATCCTCACTGAACTTCTGGAGAGAGTTTGCTGCACTGAAAGTAAAGGGGCTGAATAATTTTGCACGCCCAATTTTTCAGTTTTTTATTTGTTAACAAAGTTTGAAATATCCAATAAATTTCGTTCCACTTCATGATTGTGTCCCACTTGTTGTTGATTCTTCACAAAAAAATTACAGTTTTATATCTTTATGTTTGAAGCCAGAAATGTGGCAAAAGGTTGCAAAGTTCAAGGGGGGTGAATACTTTTTCAAGGCATTGTATATATATATATATATATATATATATATATATATATATATACATACACAATATATTGTCAAAAGTATTGGGGTGCCTGCCTTTCCACGCACATGAACTTTAATGGCATCCCAGTTTTAGTCCGTATATTTAGGAGAGTCTCTATAGGAATGTTTGACCTATCTTCCAAAAGTGCATTTGTGCACTGGTGTGCAGTCATGTTGCAACAGTAAAGGGCCATCCCCAAACTGTTCCCACAAAGTTGGGAGCATAGTATTGTCCAAAATGTATTGGTATGCTGACACCTTTAGAGTTTCCTTCACTGGAACTAAGGGGCCAAGCCCAACCCCTGGGAAACAACTCCACACAATTATCTCCCCCTCCACCAAATGTTTTGGACCAGTGCACAAAGCAAGGTCCATAAAGGTATAAATTAACATTCCCATAGACACACTCCTAAACCTTACCAGAAGAGTTGAAGCTGTTATAGCTGCAAAGGGTGGACCAACTCACAATATTGAACCATACAGACTAAGACTGGGATGCTATTAAAGTTCATGTGCGTGTAAAGGCAGGCATCCCAATACTTTTGACAATATAGTGCATATACATTTGCACTGTGATTGGAAAACTAACAATTCTGGTTTAGAATTCCATGTTATTCCCAAATTGATATTCATCTGTATTCAATATTTGTTCTATAACTATTTATTTTCATATTCCTATAGATCTTAATTAGCGCAATATGGTCCATGATAAATTATTCAGTGAAGCTCAGTAATCATCAGAGAATTAACACAGGAGAGAAGACTTTTTTAATACTCAGAATTTAACAAGTGGTTTTCAGAGAAGACATTTCTTTACCACCAGAGGAAGATTCAGAAAGGGAAAACATGTTTAAATGTTTGAAATGTGATAAGAATTCCTCAAAAAGGTACATTTTATTATACACATGAGGGATCACACAGGAGAGAAGTCATTTGGATGCTCAGAATGTGACAAGTGTTTCTCATCAAGGAGAAGTCTTACTAGACACCAGAGAATTCACACCGGAGAGAAACCATATAAATGTTCGGAATGTAATGAGAGCTTCTCACAATCTGCATCTCTTTCTTACCACCAAAAGAAGATTCAAGGAGAAAATACATTTAAATGCACAGAATGTGAGAGGTGTTTCTATATAAAGTCACATCTTATTACTCATCAAAGGAATCACACAGGAGAGAAGCAATTCAGATGTTCAGAATGTGACAAATGTTTTGCTGAAAAATCTACACTTAAGCAACACCAAAGAATTCACGCAGGAGAAAAGCCATTTATCTGCTCAGAATGTGACCAATGCTTTAAACAAATTACTCATCTCATGCAACACAAGAAGATTCACACTGGAGAGAAGCCATTTAGATGTCCATGATGTGACAACCGCTTTGTGCAAAAAACAACAAATCTTAATAAACACCAAAAAGTTCACATGGGAGAGAAGCCATATATATGTTAGAATGCGACAAGTGCTTTGTAGAAGTGTGGTTTCTTGGTATGCACCAGATGGTTCACACTGGAGAAAAACTATTTAAATGTTTGGAGTGTGACAAGAGTTTTAATCAAAAGACAGCTCTTACTCAACACCACAGGGTTCACACAGGAGAAAAACCGTATAGATGTTTGGAATGTGATAAGTGCAAAAAATACAATAACAGTGTGCACCTAAACCACCTCAAGTTATATCACTTGCGTCAATTATGCCCATAGATAAAAAAAATGTAAACAACTATAAATAGACCAATCAGCCATAATATCCCTTGTTAAAGCTGTCAGTCTGCTGCTCAGTTTTACACTGCTATCTCTGCAGTATCCTAATTCTTGTAGTAAAGCTCCAGCCTGTGCACTTTGTCTCTAGTACATTTGGACCTAGGCTTCCTATTTCAAACTGTCCTGCTGCTGGCCAGTTTTACACTGCTGTGTCATCTGGGGTCTTGTCATTCTTTTTCTGTAGTACATTTTGGCCAATTCTCCCTTTTAAAAATGTACTGCTGTTGGTCAATCATACACTGCTTTATCATCGATGGTCTTCTAATTCTTAATGGGAGTTTGATATAAATTGTCTGGTGACAGGAGAGTTTTGCATCAGGGAAAACAGGGACAACCTTAACAATCTACTGCTAAATTTATATTTGCTGATCAAAGTGGGCCTATTACCATTTGATCTTTGTGGAACTTCAGTACCAACCCCTCCAGCTTCCTTGTTGTCCCTATATATTCTTCGGCTGGTAGAGAATGCTTGGCATGTTAGTTATAGAATAGCTGGAGATTAATAGACTTCCTCCCAATGTTATATACAGAAATTAACCTAAATGACTGTGGCAATTGGGGACGTTTAAAAGAGAAGATTCGGAGGTGTCTTATGAATGGTTTTATCCAAGATTCACACAACTATTCAACCAAAAACTACACATTTTCAGACAACATTCAAATGTGTACATTCACTTTATTAATCACAGTGGTTTTCACCCATTTTCAAACCAGATTTACTCAATACA
This sequence comes from Pelophylax lessonae, assembly GCF_965119305.1. Classification (NCBI taxonomy): domain Eukaryota; kingdom Metazoa; phylum Chordata; class Amphibia; order Anura; family Ranidae; genus Pelophylax; species Pelophylax lessonae. The sequence goes on along the minus strand of NC_138771.1, from coordinate 609,992,707 downwards.
CGATGGGGAAAATATAATAAAACAACATTCATCCATGTATACCACATCATTTTTTAAATGGAAGATGTGATATTTTGTATTATTCATCCAATTTATTACTTAGGGAATGTAGATTTGTTATGGAATTGACCCAATATTTCATTATTTTATTTCCTTGCATGGTATTTAAACTCCTTCATGGTTTGAGGTAGGGATCGTGGATTTTTAAGTGCTTTTTGCTTTGGAGCTGTGTTCATCTCTTCATTGAGAGTTTGAAACCTGTGTTTTTCATTTTGAGTAGATTTAGCAATTTCATATTTTTACTAATTTTTATTTACATGTCCTGGCCTCCCTTCCAAATCTAAGCAGCCTTGCATGCCAGGCCAGCCCCCCTACTACCATCCCCCAATACCAGCCCCCATGCCCTACAGCATTGGGGTGCTTAGGGAAGGATTACACCAAAATTCAGTATACTTACAGCTCAACATTTATTAGGGTTAAAACTGTATTTCAGCATTGTGTAAATAGACGTAGATTGAATTAACCCTTTTAGGTAAAAAAAAAAAAAAAAATACCCAGGCTAATCCAAAGATTTTATGTCATGTGATCTGTTCCAGTTATTTGGTATGAATGCACATTTTATTATTGAGATGAACAGATGAACACCTCTGGTATCAGACAATATATATATATATATATATTTTTTTTTTTTAGAAATGTCAATTTAAGGTACTGCATGGGGCATAAATTGTAATGCAACACCTACATTTAAAATCTTTAAAATGACTTTCATACAAAATTTTAAGTTCAATATTCCTTAAACACTTGCCTACTGGGCACTTATACCCCCTTCCTGCCCAGGCCAATTTTCAGCTTTCAGCGCTCTCACACTTTGAATGACAATTGCGCGGTCATGCTACACTGTACCCATATGACATTTTTATAATTTTTTTTCACACAAATAGATCTTTCTTTTGGTGGTATTTAATAACCTCTGGGTTTTTTTATTTCTTGCTAAAAAAAAAGAAAAAAGACTGAAAATTTTGAAAAAAAAAACAGTTTTTCTTATTTTCTGTGAGTAAATTTTGAAAATAAATACATTTTTCTCCTTCACTGATGTGCACTGATGAGGCGGCACTGATGGGCACTGATAGGCTGCACTTATGGGCACTGATGAGGTGGCACATATGGGCACTGATGAGGTGGCACTTATGGGCACTGATGAGGTGGCACTGATGAGGAGGTACTAATATGCCGCACTGATGAGCACTAATAGGTGGCACTGATGAGCACTGATAGGTGGCACTGCTGGGCACTGAGAGGTGGCACTGCTGGGCACTGAGAGGTGGCACTGTTGGGCACTGAGAGGCAGCACTGATGGGCGGCACTGATGGGCACTGAGAGGTGGCACTGATAGGCACTGAGAGGCGGCACTGATGGACACTGATGGGTGGCACTGATGGATACTGACGGGCGGCACTGATGAGCACTGATGGGCAGCACCATCAATGCCCACACTCAGTGCCCATAGTGCTGCTAGTCAGTGCCCATCAGTGCCTAGATGAGCAGGCACTGATGGGCATTGACTGGCAGCACTATGGGCACTGAGTGTGGGCACTGATGGGGGGCACTGATGGCGGGCACTGTGGGCAGTAATGGCATTTTTTTTCTCTTGTGTAATCAGGGCACTGGTGATCAGTGCCCTGATTACATTCCTCTGTGTTCCCCTCACCGCTGACTGCTCTCCTCTTCCTCACACTGCAGTCTCTGTGTGAGGAAGAGAGCTGGCGATGAGAGATGATCTCATATGTTTACATATGAGATCATCTCTCATTGCACGGTCAAATCACGTGGTAAATGGCCGCTGTGATTGGCCATTCACCACGATCTGTGATTGGCTGTGTCCAAGGGACACGGCCGACACAGATTTTCCCCGATGCGCGCTCGCGGGAGCACGCGGGAAACCTGGCACTGGGAGGCCGTTTAAAGACGGCCTCCCGGAAATTAGAGTCCGCGCTGTAGCCGTCTATCGGCTATAGTGCGGGCGGCAGGTGGTTAAGATATCACATTTTGGTTTGTTTTCTAGGTAAAGGAAATAGATATTAGATATGGGACATTTTTGTACCCTTTCATACAGACAAAGTTGAGCTTAATTTGCAAAATATTGGAAACAACGTTGATACAGTTAAGTAATAAAGCTCCACAAAATGAAAAAAAAAAAAAAGGATTACACTTTAATAGTAGGTTCCCTTTAAAAAGAGAGACAACTATAATCTGAAACTAGTTAAAGATGTATATACTAAAGCAGATTTTAACATCTGGATAAAACAAGAAATATGACATCACAATATAGATTTAAATGATGCACAGTAAATTAAAATTCCTTTGTGATGGTGACCTTTTATATTTGCATTTTCTTTGTTTGGAGGATTGGCTTGTGCCTCCTGTGTAAGGAATGCAAAATATATTACTCACACCATTGTTATGTACCAACACCCCAGATCCCCCACTGTGAGTTTCTGTATCATTCATTTATTATGTTTAGTGGGGCATACATAGGGTAAAGGGGAGTGTAACATGTAAATGTACTATATATATATATATATATATATATACTGTGTATATATATATATATATATATATATTGTGACAGGAAGTCAGGTAAATCTGGGAATGTAGTCACTGAGAGGAGACACATTCCCACCTGCTTTGAAAGTTCACTGATACTATAGGGTGTTGGCTGCAGAGAGAGCCAGCAGGAAGTTGAAAACCATTCAGCTGTTCAGAATGAGGAGATCAAGGACTCTATAATTTGTCCAGAGAAAATCTATTGAGTGCTGCCTCCTGTCGCTGTGTGAGCTGGGAAGAGGAGGACAGACATACGTGTACCTCCCGACGCCGTGTGGGCATGGGAGAAGGACTGCTGCCGCCTGTCGCCGTGTGGGCTGGGAGAGGGGGACAGTCGGATGTGTGCCTCCCGACAAGCTGGTGAGCATGGGAGAAGACCCCCTAAAGCGATGTGAAGCTAAGGAGGGTAACCACGAGTGAAGACGTCTCAAAGGTGAGAAGACAAAGTGTTCCATGTGAAGAGTGTGAAGAGTAAAGGGACCTGTTAAATGAACTGTGTTCAATATGAAGAATCTGAAGAGTAAAGGATCCTGTTATAAATGAACATGTGCTGTGTGAAAGAAAACAAAGGGACATGTTCAATGGACAATGTTTGTGCTGTGTGAAAAGCAAACAAATGGACATTTGAGTGTCTGCTGTAGGATCAGCAGTGTCGGCCCAACAGTAGGTTGGAAAGACTTCTTAGGTAGGTTCCAGCGTGAGAAGGTAGCCGCCCACAGAGGCAAGGATTTATTTTGTCTTTTATTTTATTTTGGCTGTTTTGATGCTTGCAATTGTGTTAAGTAAATTGCATGAATAAATCAGTCTTGTTTTCAACCTCTAATCGGCTATCTCTCTGTGAAAACGCACCCCCAAAGGGGTCATCCACACCCGCCACCGAGCTAATCCCTCACAATATATATATATATATATATATATATATATATATATATATATATATATATATATATATATATATATATATATATATACATATATAACACCACTTATTATACTTTTATACTTTACAACAAATACTTGAGAGAATTCTACACTATAAAACATATTGAAGTACTTGACATGTTTTTTTTTTTTAATTCCAGTAATTTTCAAAAGGATTTTATAGGATATAGAAAAGTAATTTTAGATGTGTGAATGTAGAAATATAAAATGTAGAAATGTTGTTTCGAATATTACTCCAAATAGTGCCTCCTGTGTAAGGAATGAAAATATATATTACTCACACCATTGTTATGTACCAACACCCCTGATCCCCCACTGTGAGTTTCTGTATCATTCCTTTATTATGTTTAGTGGGACATACATAGGGTAAAGAGGAGTGTAACAAGTAAATGTACAATATATATATATATATATATATATATATATATATAAACACCACTTATTATACTTTATTTTTTTTTTTCCAACAAAATTATACTTTATAACAAATACTTGAGAGAATTCTACACTATAAAACATATTGAAGTACTTGATATGTTTTTTTTTTAAATTCCAGTAATTTTTAAAAGGAATTTATAGTATATAAAGTAATTTTAGATGTGTGAATGTAGAAATATAAAATGTAGAAATGTTGTTTCGAATATTACTCCAAAAGGGGTGAAATGTTCATGGGAAGTGTTACAAACCACTTGATAATAAAACCAAAAGCACACACCTTATATTGCCGGTGATGCACAAAAAAAGACCCACACCTGGCTGTACAGTATTTTATTCTGCATTGGCACGTGTACCCCATGGCAATGCCCAGCTACTCATTTCCTTTTTTACAGTAGTTTTCCTATTGGCTCTAAAAATTGCCAGATTTTACTACCAGGATTCACCCTCCATTGACTGGGATTTGCCACTAAGGTTGGGTTTACTGAATTGAACCAAGACAGATCCCCCTATACCAAATGGTCAGCAAATGCAACTAATTTCATTTCTCTGCAGGCAGTTCCTCTGTGGATTATATTTTAATGTTGTGCTAACCAAACTGATAGTTTGATATTAAAGTTAAATATAAATTTAGCATTAGACATTTATCTGCAGAGACAGAACAGTATGGTTACACAGCTCATGGGATCATGTGATTGAATCTTATTGAGGATCACAAAACATGGCTTTACCATCTCCAGTCTCTTTTGTCATTGATAATATATGGATAGTCTCATCTGTTGTTTATGCTAATGATGGGAAACAACTGCCATTCATTTTCAATGAAGGTTCCCTCCTATAATCTTCCCTCCACATATTAGAATGTTAATGAACTTGTCCTGGCTGTGACTGCTATGGAGAGCTGAAACAAAGAGAAGCTGAAACTATATATGTAGATTGTGAAGATGCCTTTTGTGAAGTAGATCACACCTTTTAAACCAATGGAAAGCAAGCACATGTTACTAAATGGTGGTAAAATAAATAAAAGGTGAGGCTGGGCTCAGTCACTTACAAGAACTGCTGGTCAAGTGAACTACTAAAGAAGCTACTAAGGGCTTTTATACTACATTATACCAGGTGGGTACACTTTTTTGTAATTGTACACTTGTATGGTATAGATGTTTGTATGTGTTTATCTATGACTAGTGTTGAGCGAAAAACTTTACTGTATGTTCGGGTTTAAAATCCGTGTTTGGTAATTTTATTTCCTCTTTTGTATGTAATTGCGCGCTTTTAATGGCGGACCTTCAACAGCCAATCAACAAGCATTTAACTGGTGTGCCATAGAAGCCATCACAGCCATGACTACTATTGGCATGGCTGTGATTGGCCAGCTGAAGCATGTGACCCAGGTCTTTATAAGCTCGAGACACAGCGCGCTGTGCGTCAGTCTGCTGTAGTGTAGGGAGAGAGCACACATAACGGTGCTGGCTGCTGCTGATTAGGGACAGACAGGGAAAAACAACATTGTGCCCGAAAAGAATGCAGGGACAGGTCGGAGTGTAGGCAGGGAAAGATATTTGAGCATTTTAGGGACAGGCTGGAGAGAGTAGGCAGGGAGAGATTAGGAGACACAGGACAGAACAATCGTCCGTTAGCGATCTACATCAATTTTGCTGTGTGGGGGGTGGTGCAGTGAACAATCTTTTTTCCCTCACTTGAGCCCACTGAGGAGGAGGAGGAGGGAGAAAAAAATATATTTTTATCAGTCTGTTGTGTGCAGCGTTCAGCTATATTTTACTACAGAGTGCTGTTCTAATCTGCTATTTAAAAATTACAAAGTTAAAGGGGAATTTTTTTTTTCCCTTCATAGCCTTCTGCTGACCGTGACATAAAACATAAGACACTGCTGTGTTCTAATGTGCTTTTGAAAAATCACCAATTTTATATACTTTTTTCTATTCCGCTATTCAATATACACCCTTTTGGGGTAAAAAAAAATGAAATTGCGGCATAGTCTGTATTGGTACGTGTGAGATACACCTTTTGCAGGGCGCTTCAGTTTGCCTCCTGTTCCGAACTCCACCTACTCCTCTTCCTCATCCTCATCTCCTGCCTTTAGGGATAAAAAAATTGTAATCAGGGCCTAGTCTGTGTTTGTATGTGTGAGATACACCGTTTTATAAATTTTTTTTCTATTCCGCTATTCAATATACACCCTTTTGGGGTGTAAAAAATTAAATTGCGGCATAGTCTGTATCGGTACGTGTGAGATACACCTTTCAAATTTTTTGGCGCATCTTCCACCGCCGAGGATTGCAGTGCGCTTCAAATTGCCTCCTGTTCCAAACCCTTCCTACTCCACTTTCTCATCCTCATCCTGCCTTTAGGGTACAAAAAATTGTAATCGGGGCCTAGTCTGTGTTTGTACGTGTGAGATACACCGTTTTATAAAATTTTTTCTATTCCGCTATTCAATATACACCCTTTTGGGGTGTAAAAAATTAAATTGCGGCATAGTCTGTATCGGTACATGTAAGATACACCTTTCAAATTTTTTTGGCGCATCTTCCACCGCTGAGGATTGCAGGGCGCTTCAGTTTGCCTCCTGTTCCGAACTCCTCCTACTCCTCTTCCTCATCCTCATCCTGCCTTTAGGGTACAAAAATTGTAATCGGGGCCTAGTCTGTGTTTGTACGTGTGAGGTACACCGTTTTATAAAAATTTTTCTATTCCGCTATTCAATATACACCCTTTCGGGGTGTAAAAAATTAAATTGCGGCATAGTCTGTATCGGTACGTGTGAGATACACCTTTCAAATTATTTTGGCGCATCTTCCACCGTCGAAGATTGCAGGGCGCTTCAGTTTGCCTCCTGTTCCGAACTCCTCCTACTCCTCTTCCTCATCCTCCCTTTAGGGTACAAAAAATTGTAATCAGGGCCTAGTCTGTGTTTGTACGTGTGAGATACACCTTTTTATATACTTTTTTCTATTCCGCTATTCAATGTAACCCTTTTGGGGTGAATAAAATTAAATTGCGGCATAGTCTGTATCGGTACGTGTGAGATACATCTTTTAAATTTGTTTGGCGCATCTTCCACCGCCGAGGATTGCAGGGCGCTTCATTTTGCCTGCTGTTTTGAACTCCTCCTACTCCTCTTCCTCATCCTCATCCTGCCTTTAGGGTACAAAAAATTGTAATCGGGGCCTAGTCTGTGTTTGTACGTGTGAGATACACCGTTTTATAATTTTTTTCTATTCCGCTATTCAATATACACCCTTTTGGGGTAAAAAAAATTAAATTGCGGCATAGTCTGTATCGGTACGTGTGAGATACACCTTTCAAATTTTTTTGGCGCATCTTCCACCACCGAGGATTGCAGGGCACTTCAGTTTGCCTCCTGTTCCGAACTCCTCCTACTCCTCTTCCTCTTCCTCATCCTCCCTTTAGGGTACAAAAATTGTAATTGGGGCCTAGTCTTTGTTTGTACGTGTGAGATACACCGTTTTATAAAAAAATTTCTATTCCGCTATTCAATATACACCCTTTTGGGGTAAAAAAAATTAAATTGCGGCATAGTCTGTATCGGTACGTGTGAGATACACCTTTCAAATTTTTTTGGCGCATCTTCCACCGCCGAGGATTGCAGGGCGCTTTAGTTTGCCTCCTGTTCCGAACTCTTCCTACTCCTCTTCCTCATCCTGCCTTTAGGGATAAAAAAATTGAAATCGGGGCCTAGTCTGTGTTTGTACGTGTGAGATACACCGGATGTGCCATGTACATCCTCTGTCTGTGCCATCCTTTACCTGCCATGTACATCCTCTGTGTGCCATCCAAACTTGCCATGTACATTCTCTGTGTGCCATCCTATATTTGCCATGTACATCCTCTGCGTGCCAGCCTATACTTGCCATGTACATCCTCTGTCTGTTCCATTCTTTACCTGCCACGTACATCTTCTGTGTGCCATCCTATACCTGCCATGTACATCCTCTGTCTATGCCATCCTTTACCTGCCATGTACATCCTCTGTGTGCCATCCAAACTTGCCATGTACATTCTCTGTGTGCCATCCTATATTTGCCATGTACATCCTCTGTGTGCCAGCCTATACTTGCCATGTACATCCTCTGTCTGTTCCATTCTTTACCTGCCATGTACATCTTCTGTGTGCCATCCTATACCTGCCATGTACATCCTCTGTCTGTGCCATCCTTTACCTGCCATATACATCCTCTTTGTGCCATCCTCTGTGTGCCATCCTATACTTGCCATGTACATCCTCTGTCTGTGCCATCCTTTACCTGCCATGTACATCCTCTGTCTATGCATTCCTTTACCTGCCATGTACATCCTCTATGTGCTATCCAAACTTGCCATGTACATTCTCTGTGTGCAATCCTATATTTGCCATGTACATCCTCTGCGTGCCAGCCTATACTTGCCATGTACATCCTCTGTCTGTTCCATTCTTTACCTGCCATGTACATCTTCTGTGTGCCATCCTATACCTGCCATGTACATCCTCTGTTTATGCCATCCTTTACCTGCCATGTACATCCTCTGTGTGCCATCCAAACTTGCCATGTACATTCTCTGTGTGCCATCCTATATTTGCCATGTACATCCTCTGTGTGCCAGCCTATACTTGCCATGTACATCCTCTGTCTGTTCCATTCTTTACCTGCCATGTACATCTTCTGTGTGCCATCCTATACCTGCCATGTACATCCTCTGTCTGTGCCATCCTTTACCTGCCATATACATCCTCTTTGTGCCATCCTCTGTGTGCCATCCTATACTTGCCATGTACATTCTCTGTCTGTGCCATCCTATACCTGCCATGTACATCAACTGTCTGTGCCATCCTTTACCTGCCATGTACATTCTCTTTGTGCCATCCTATACCTGCCATGTACATCCTCTGTGTGCCATTCTATACTTGTCATGTACATCCTCTGTGTGCCATCCTCTGTTTGCCATCTTATACTTGCCATGTACATCCTCTGTGTGCCAGCCTATACTTGCTATGTATATCCTTTATCTGTGCCATCCTATACCTGCCATGTACATCCTCTGTCTGTGCCATCCTATACCTGCCATGTACATCCTCTGTCTGTGCCGTCCTTTACCTGCCATGTACATCCTCTGTTTGCCATCCTATACTTGCATGTACATCCTCTGTGTGCCATCCTATACTTGCCATGTACATCCTCTGTGTGCCATCCTATACCTGCCATGTACATCCTCTGTCTGTGCCATCCTTTACCTGCCATGTACATCCCCTGTGTGCCATCCACTGTCTGCCATCCTATACTTGCCATGTGCATCCTCTGTGTGCCATCCTCTGTGTGCCATCCTATACCTGCCATGTACATCCTCTGTGTGCCATCCTATACTTGCCATGTACATCCTCTGTGTGCCAGCCTATACTTGCCATGTATATACTCTATCTGTGCCATCCTATACCTGCCATGTACATCCTCTGTGTGCCATCCTTTACTTGTCATGTACATCCTCTGTGTGCCATCCTATACTTGCCATGTACATCCTCTGTCTGTGCCATCCTTTACCTGTCATGTACATCCTCTGTGTGCCATCCTATACCTGACATATACATCCTCTGTCTGTGCCATCCTATGCTGGCCATGTACATCCTCTTTGTGCCATCCTATACTTGCCATCTACATCCTCTGTCTGTGCCATCCTATACCTGCCATGTACATCCTCTGTCTGTGCCATCCTTTACCTGCTATGCACATTCTCTGTGTGCCATCCTATACTCGCCATTTACATCCTCTGTGTGCCAGCCTATACTTGCCATGTACATCCTCTGTCTGTGCCATCCTTTACCCGCTATGTACATCCCCTGTGTGCCATCCGATACCTGCCATGTACATCCTCTGTCTGTGCCATCCTTTACCTGCCATGTACATCCTCTGTGTGCCATCCTATACTTGCCATGTACATCCTCTGTCTGTGCCATCCTATACCTGCCATGTACATCCATTGTCTGTGCCATCCTTTACCTGCTATGCACATTCTCTGTGTGCCATCCTATACTCGCCATTTACATCCTCTGTGTGCCAGCCTATACTTGCCATGTACATCCTCTGTCTGTGCCATCCTTTACCCGCTATGTACATCCCCTGTGTGCCATCCGATACCTGCCATGTACATCCTCTGTCTGTGCCATCCTTTACCTGCCATGTACATCCTCTGTGTGCCAGCCTATACTTGCCATGTACATCCTCTGTCTGTTCCATTCTTTACCTGCCATGTACATCTTCTGTGTGCCATCCTATACCTGCCATGTACATCCTCTGTCTGTGCCATCCTTTACCTGCCATATACATCCTCTTTGTGCCATCCTCTGTGTGCCATCCTATACTTGCCATGTACATCCTCTGTCTGTGCCATCCTTTACCTGCCATGTACATCCTCTGTCTATGCATTCCTTTACCTGCCATGTACATCCTCTATGTGCCATCCAAACTTGCCATGTACATTCTCTGTGTGCAATCCTATATTTGCCATGTACATCCTCTGCGTGCCAGCCTATACTTGCCATGTACATCCTCTGTCTGTTCCATTCTTTACCTGCCATGTACATCTTCTGTGTGCCATCCTATACCTGCCATGTACATCCTCTGTCTATGCCATCCTTTACCTGCCATGTACATCCTCTGTGTGCCATCCAAACTTGCCATGTACATTCTCTGTGTGCCATCCTATATTTGCCATGTACATCCTCTGTGTGCCAGCCTATACTTGCCATGTACATCCTCTGTCTGTTCCATTCTTTACCTGCCATGTACATCTTCTGTGTGCCATCCTATACCTGCCATGTACATCCTCTGTCTGTGCCATCCTTTACCTGCCATATACATCCTCTTTGTGCCATCCTCTGTGTGCCATCCTATACTTGCCATGTACATTCTCTGTCTGTGCCATCCTATACCTGCCATGTACATCAACTGTCTGTGCCATCCTTTACCTGCCATGTACATTCTCTTTGTGCCATCCTATACCTGCCATGTACATCCTCTGTGTGCCATTCTATACTTATCATGTACATCCTCTGTGTGCCATCCTCTGTTTGCCATCTTATACTTGCCATGTACATCCTCTGTGTGCCAGCCTATACTTGCTATGTATATCCTTTATCTGTGCCATCCTATACCTGCCATGTACATCCTCTGTCTGTGCCATCCTATACCTGCCATGTACATCCTCTGTCTGTGCCGTCCTTTACCTGCCATGTACATCCTCTGTTTGCCATCCTATACTTGCATGTACATCCTCTGTGTGCCATCCTATACTTGCCATGTACATCCTCTGTGTGCCATCCTATACCTGCCATGTACATCCTCTGTCTGTGCCATCCTTTACCTGCCATGTACATCCCCTGTGTGCCATCCACTGTCTGCCATCCTATACTTGCCATGTGCATCCTCTGTGTGCCATCCTCTGTGTGCCATCCTATACCTGCCATGTACATCCTCTGTGTGCCATCCTATACTTGCCATGTACATCCTCTGTGTGCCAGCCTATACTTGCCATGTATATACTCTATCTGTGCCATCCTATACCTGCCATGTACATCCTCTGTGTGCCATCCTTTACTTGTCATGTACATCCTCTGTGTGCCATCCTATACTTGCCATGTACATCCTCTGTCTGTGCCATCCTTTACCTGTCATGTACATCCTCTGTGTGCCATCCTATACCTGACATATACATCCTCTGTCTGTGCCATCCTATGCCGGCCATGTACATCCTCTTTGTGCCATCCTATACTTGCCATCTACATCCTCTGTCTGTGCCATCCTATACCTGCCATGTACATCCTCTGTCTGTGCCATCCTTTACCTGCTATGCACATTCTCTGTGTGCCATCCTATACTCGCCATTTACATCCTCTGTGTGCCAGCCTATACTTGCCATGTACATCCTCTGTCTGTGCCATCCTTTACCCGCTATGTACATCCCCTGTGTGCCATCCGATACCTGCCATGTACATCCTCTGTCTGTGCCATCCTTTACCTGCCATGTACATCCTCTGTGTGCCATCCTATACTTGCCATGTACATCCTCTGTCTGTGCCATCCTATACCTGCCATGTACATCCTCTGTGTGCCATCTTCTGTGTGCCATGTACATCCTCTGTGTGACATCCTCTGTGTGCCATGTAATCCTCTGTGTGCCATCCTCTGTGTGCCATGTATATCCTCTGTGTGTCATCCCCTGTGTGCCATGTCATCCTCTGTGTGCCATGTACATCCTCTGTGTGTCATCCCCTATGTACCATGTAAATCCTCTGTGTGCCATCCTCTGTGTGCCCTCCACATCCTCTGTGTGCCATCCTCTGTGTGCCATGTACATCCTCTGTGTGCCATCCTCTGTGTGCCATGCTATACTTGCCATGTACATCCTCTGTGTGCCAGCCTATACATGCCATGCACACCCTCTGTCTGTGCCATCCTTTACCTGCCATGTACATCCTCTGTGTGCCATCCTATACCTGCCACATACATACTCTGTCTGTGCCATCCTATACCTGCTATGTACATCCTCTGTGTGCCCTCCTATACTTGCCATGTACATCCTCTGTGTGCAAGCCTATACTTGCCATGTACATCCTCTGTCTTTGCCATCCTTTACCTGCCATGTACATCCTCTGTGTGCCATCCTATACCTGCCATGTACATCCTCTGTCTGTGCCATCCTTTACCTGCCATGTACATCCTCTGTGTGCCATCCTATACTTGCCATGTACATCCTCTGTCTGTGCCATTCTATACCTGCCATGTACATCCTCTTTCTGTGCCATCCTTTACCTGCCATGTACATCCTCTGTGTTCCATCCTCTATGTGCCATCCTATACTTGCCATGTACATCCTCTGTCTATGCCATCCTATACCTGCCATGTACATCCTCTGTGTGCCATCCTCTGTGTGCCATCCAAACTTGCCATGTACATTCTCTGTGTGCCATCCTATATTTGCCATGTACATCCTCTGTGTGCCAGCCTATACTTGCCATGTACATCCTCTGTCTGTGCCATTCTTTACCTGCCATGTACATCTTCTGTGTGCCATCCTATACTTGCCATGTACATTCTCTGTCTGTGCCATCCTATACCTGCCATGTACATCCTCTGTCGGTGCCATCCTTTACCTGCTATGCACATTCTCTGTGTGCCATCCTATACTCGCCATTTACATCCTCTGTGTGCCAGCCTATACTTGCCATGTCCATCCTCTGTCTGTGCCATCCTTTACTCGCCATGTACATCCTCTGTGTGCCATCCTATACTGGCCATGTACATCCTCTGTCTGTGCCATCCTTTACCTGCCATGTACATCCTCTTTGTGCCATCCTATACTTGCCATGTACATCCTCTGTCTGTGCCATCCTATACCTGCCATGTACATCCTCTGTGTGCCATCCTCTGTGTGCCATGTACATCCTCTGTGTGCCATCCTCTGCGTGCCATGTAATCTTCTGTGTGCCATCCTCTGTGTGCCATGTAATCCTCTGTGTGCCATCCTCTGTGTGCCATGTACATCCTCTGTGTGTCATCCCCTATGTACCATGTACATCCTCTGTGTGCCATCCTCTGTGTGCCCTCCACATCCTCTGTGTGCCATCCTCTGTGTGACATGTACATCCTCTGTGTGCCATGCTATACTTGCCATGTACATCCTCTGTGTGCCAGCCTATACATGCCATGCACATCCTCTGTCTGTGCCATCCTTTACCTGCCATGTACATCCTCTGTGTGCCATCCTATACCTGCCACATACATCCTCTGTCTGTGCCATCCTATACCTGCTATGTACATCCTCTGTGTGCCCAGACATGTATGCATATTATATCGTCCGGTTTGTCTCCATGGTCATATATATCTGTATTACATTGTAGATTCTTTTGACATTATGGCTATTTATTGTGCTTTATGCACGGTGGTACATACATGTGCACATTATACATTGTGCTCTGTATGGTCTGAAGTGGACATGTACCGGTATGCATATGTTCCTGGCCATGGTTCTATTTGGATGGTATACATGTGTATGGATGTTTGAGACTATTGATATTATACATACTTTTTTCATGCTCGTTATTCCCATTGGATTTTCCAACTAGGTTTCTTTCTTAGACCTATATGAGATAAGTCCTAGACGTAGTCATTATTTTTAGTATAGGCTTATGCATATACCCTTATTTCCTTTGTGCTATGTGCAGTTTATAAGGGATGCATTTTGGTATACATATGTATATGTTAATATGCCTACAGTGACACACATGACTTCTATGTTTACTTATCTATTTATCTCCATAGGAATGTTTTGTGCTTTTATATATCTGAATAGTTATTTATATATATTTTTTTGATTGGGTGGATTGCCCTATGTATGTGAACACAGCTGCAGATATGCTACTCAATGGATGGGGCTATACGATACTGAGAGTTATATTTATTTTTATATTTATACATGTTTCTATGATGCATGGACGGTATGTATATGTGTATGGTTGCATATAATAATTTTTTGTGTGCACCATGTATGCATATATATGTTCTGTATGTATTTTTTCCATATATTATATATTATTATTATTTATATTCTAGTTTCACCTTCATGTAAGTATCTCCATATGCTTCCACCTTTTTTTTATATGTTTTTATGTCATTCTGTATTGTGTTTTCTTTACTCTTCAGTCGTTTTTTTCTTTTTCCTTTTCTTTCTCTTTTATTTTTTTTTTTCTCTTTCTATTTTTTGTTTTTGGTTTTTACCAGTTGTTTATCTATTTTTTCTAGTACATTTATTGTACGAATTACACATGTTTTTTCGTATACGCATATATAGAATCTGATGCTATGCGTTTGGATAAAGGTGAAGCAAAAACAAACATACATACATCGGCTGTTTGTGTGCAATTAATTGGGATTTATTATCTGCAGCTGTGTGGGTCCAATCAAGCACAATTTGGGAGGTACATGCCAAATGAAATGTCTTTTCCTCTATTTATAGCAGTGTCTTGTGTTGTGTAAGCATGGTTACGACTAAGCGGAAGACTCCGTGAAACGCGTCAACCGCCGTGCTCTCTTTTTCCCCCATGTCTCCGACTGTTGTGGTCTCATCTTGGATGATTTTATCTTTTTGTTTGCAATAAAATTTGGATTTTATTTTTTGCATCTTCAACCGGTTGTGCGGCTTCTTGTGCTCTTCCATTTTACATCCTCTGTGTGCCCTCCTATACTTGCCATGTACATCCTCTGTGTGCAAGCCTATACTTGCCATGTACATCCTCTGTCTGTGCCATCCTTTACCTGCCATGTACATCCTCTGTATGCCATCCTATACTTGCCATGTACATCCTCTGTCTGTGCCATCCTATACCTGCCAGGTACATCCTTTTTCTGTGCCATCCTTTACCTGCCATGTACATCCTCTGTGTTCCATCCTCTATGTGCCATCCTATACTTGCCATGTACATCCTCTGTCTATGCCATCCTTTACCTGCCATGTACATCCTCTGTGTGGCATCCTCTGTGTGCCATCCAAACTCGCCATGTACATTCTTTGTGTGCCATCCTATATTTACAATGTACATCTTCTGTGTGCCAGCCTATACTTGCCATGTACATCCTCTGTCTGTCCCATTCTTTACCTGCCATGTACATCTTCTGTTTGCCATCCTATACCTGCCATGTACATCCTCTGTCTGTGCCATCCTTTACCTGCCATGTACATCCTCTTTGTGCCATCCTCTGTGTGCCATCCTATACTTGCCATGTACATCCTCTGTCTGTGCCATCCTATACCTGCCATGTACATCCTCTGTCTGTGCCATCCTTTACCTGCCATGTACATGCTCTGTCTATGCCATCCTTTACCTGCCATGTACATCCTCTGTGTGCCATCCAAAATTGCCATGTACATTCTGTGTGTGCCATCCTATATTTGCCATGTACATCCTCTGTGTGCCAGCCTATACTTGCCATGTGCATCCCCTGTCTCTTCCATTCTTTACCTGCCATGTACATCTTCTGTGTGCCATTCTATACTTGTCATGTACATCCTCTGTGTGCCATCCTCTGTTTGCCATCTTATACTTGCCATGTACATCCTCTGTGTGCCAGCCTATACTTGCTATGTATATCCTTTATCTGTGCCATCCTATACCTGCCATGTACATCCTCTGTCTGTGCCATCCTATACCTGCCATGTACATCCTCTGTCTGTGCCGTCCTTTACCTGCCATGTACATCCTCTGTGTGCCATCCTATACTTGCCATGTACATCCTCTGTGTGCCATCCTATACTTGCCATGTACATCCTCTGTGTGCCATCCTATACCTGCCATGTACATCCTCTGTCTGTGCCATCCTTTACCTGCCATGTACATCCTCTGTGTGCCATCCTCTGTCTGCCATCCTATACTTGCCATGTACATCCTCTGTGTGCCATCCTCTGTGTGCCATCCTATACCTGCCATGTACATCCTCTGTGTGCCATCCTATACTTGCCATGTTCATCCTCTGTGTGCCAGCCTATACTTGCCTTGTATATACTCTGTCTGTGCCATCCTATACCTGCCATGTACATCCTCTGTGTGCCATCCTTTACTTGTCATGTACATCCTCTGTGTTCCATCCTATACTTGCCATGTACATCCTCTGTGTGCCATCCTATACTTGCCATGTATATCCTCTGTGTGCCAGCCTATACCTGCCATGTACATCCTCTGTCTTTGCCATCCTATACCTGCCATGTACATCCTCTGTGTGACATTCCTATACTTGCCATGTACATCCTCTGTGTGCCATCCTATACTTGCCATATATATCCTCTGTGTGCCAGCCTATACCTGCCATGTACATCCTCTGTGTGCCATCCTATACTTGCCATGTACATCCTCTGTGTGCCAGCCTATACTTGCCATGTATATACTCTGTCTGTGCCATCCTATACCTGCCATGTACATCCTCTGTGTGCCATTCTTTACTTGCCATGTACACCCTCTGTGTGCCATCCTATACTTGCCATGTACATCCTCTGTGTGCCATCCTATACCTGCCATGTACATCCTCTGTCTGTGCCATCCTATACCTGCCATGTACATCCTCTGTCTGTGCCGTCCTTTACCTGCCATGTACATCCTCTGTGTGCCATCCTATACTTGTGTGCCATCCTATACTTGCCATGTACATCCTCTGTGTGCCAGCCTATACTTGCCATGTACATACTCTGTCTGTGCCATCCTCTACCTGCCATGTACATCCTCTGTGTGCCATAATTTACCTGCCATGTACATCCTCTGTGTGCCATCCTATACTTGCCATGTACATCCTCTGTGTGCCAGCCTATACTTGCCATGTATATACTCTGTCTGTGCCATCCTATACCTGCCATGTACATCCTCTGTGTGCCATCCTTTACTTGTCATGTACATCCTCTGTGTGCCATCCTATACTTGCCATGTACATCCTCTGTGTGCCATCCTATACTTGCCATGTATATCCTCTGTGTGCCAGCCTATACCTGCCATGTACATCCTCTGTCTTTGCCATCCTATACCTGCCATGTACATCCTCTGTGTGACATTCCTATACTTGCCATGTACATCCTCTGTGTGCCAACCTATACTTGCCATATATATCCTCTGTGTGCCAGCCTATACCTGCCATGTACATCCTCTGTGTGCCATCCTATACTTGCCATGTACATCCTCTGTGTGCCAGCCTCTGTCTGCCATCCTATACTTGCCATGTACATCCTCTGTGTGCCATCCTCTGTGTGCCATCCTATACCTGCCATGTACATCCTCTGTGTGCCATCCTATACTTGCCATGTACATCCTCTGTGTGCCAGCCTATACTTGCCATGTATATACTCTGTCTGTGCCATCCTATACCTGCCATGTACATCCTCTGTGTGCCATCCTTTACTTGTCATGTACATCCTCTGTGTGCCATCCTATACTTGCCATGTACATCCTCTGTGTGCCATCCTATACTTGCCATGTATATCCTCTGTGTGCCAGCCTATACCTGCCATGTACATCCTCTGTCTTTGCCATCCTATACCTGCCATGTACATCCTCTGTGTGACATTCCTATACTTGCCATGTACATCCTCTGTGTTCCATCCTATACTTGCCATGTATATCCTCTGTGTGCCAGCCTATACCTGCCATGTACATCCTCTGTGTGCCATCCTATACTTGCCATGTACATCCTCTGTGTGCCAGCCTATACTTGCCATGTATATACTCTGTCTGTGCCATCCTATACCTGCCATGTACATCCTCTGTGTGCCATCCTTTACTTGCCATGTACACCCTCTGTGTGCCATCCTATACTTGCCATGTACATCCTCTGTGTGCCATCCTATACTTGCCATGTATATCCTCTCTGTGCCAGCCTATACCTGCCATTTACATCCTCTGTCTGTGCCATCCTATACCTGCCATGTACATCCTCTGTGTGACATTCCTATACTGGCCATGTACATCCTCTGTGTTCCATCCTATACTTGCCATATATATCCTCTGTGTGCCATCCTATACCTGCCATTTACTTCCTCATTGTGCCATCCTATACTTGCCATGTACATCCTCTGTGTGCCAGCCTATACTTGCCATGTATATACTCTGTGTGCCAGCCTATACTTGCCATGTATATACTCTGTCTGTGCCATCCTATACCTGCCATGTACATCCTCTGTGTGCCATCATTTACTTGCCATGTACATCCTCTGTGTGCCATCCTATACTTGCCATGTACATCCTCTGTGTGCCATCCTATACTTGTTATGTATATCCTCTGTATGCCAGCCTATACCTGCCATGTACATCCTCTGTCTGTGCCATCCTATACCTGCCATGTACATCCTCTGTGTGACATTCCTATACTTGCCATGTACATCCTCTGTGTGCCATCCTATACTTGCCATATATATCCTCTGTGTGCCAGCCTATACCTGCCAATGCCATGTACATCCTCTGTCTGTGCCATTCTTTACCTTCCATGTACATCCTCTGTGTGCCATCCATCCTTTACTTGCCATGTACATCCTCTGTGTTCCATCCTATACCTGCCATGTACATACTCTGTATGCCATCATCTATGTGCCATCCTATATCTTTCCTGTACATCCTCTGTGTGCCATGCTCTGTGTGCCATCCTATATCTGTCCTGTACATCCTCTGTGCCATCCTATACCTGCCATGTACATCCTCTGTCTGTGCCATCCTATACCTGCCATGTACATCCTCTGTGTGCTTTCCTATATCAATCCTGTACATCCTCTATGTGCCATCCTCTGAATGCCATCCTGTACCTGTCATGTACATCCTCTGTGTGCCATCCTATACCTCCCATGTACATTCTTTGTCCATGTGCTCTCCTGTACCTGCCCTGTAAGTCATCTCACTGTGCCATCCTATATCTGCTATGTACATCCTCTGTATGCCATTCTATACCTGTCATATACATCCTCTGTGTTCCATCCTATACCTGCCATGTACATCCGCGGTCTCTGTGCCATCCTATTCCTGCCATGTTCTCTCTGTTATTCAATAATCCATGGTGTTTTTTTACTGTAATTTCTTGTTTTTCAATTCCTTGTGTTTCAAACTCATGTTATATTGTCCAAACGTTGTGTTAATGTTTAAATACTGATTTTGTTGGAGGTAACAATAAATATCGCCTTATCGATAATTTGCATTTTTATTCTGGTGGGTGATTGTGTAGGCGGGGCCCCAGTGCACTGAATTGCCCGGGGGCCTATAAGGCTCTTAAGATGGCACTGCGCTGAATGCCTGATTCTCCTCCTCCTCTCCCCCCTGCAGGCATTCGGCGGCTGCCGGAGGAATATGGAAAGATCAATTCCTCTATATGCAGCTGCGCCACTGCTCCTCCTATCTATGCTGCTCGGGTACTCACATTCTCCCCCCTCCGTGAGAAGCGCAAGCTCAGCTGCTTTCACATTGACATGCGGGCCAGCCCGGCGGCCACCCCTGAACTGCGCCTTCCTGACACCACCCCCAGTGTGTGGCACCCGGGGTGGTGAGATTGCTGGCAATAAGGAGGCAACAAAAAGATCTCTCTTTTCATTGCTTGTTGCAATGACTTCTGGGGGTTACATTAGTTGGTTTATCAAACTATTTTCGATCGATTACACTATTGATCTTTTGAAAATCAATCGTTTCCTGAAAAAAAATCTGACATGGCGGTTCGTTTTTTTTTTGCATTAATTTATCCTCTGTGTTCCAGCCTATACCTGCCATGTACATCCTCTGTCTTTGCCATCCTATACCTGTCATGTACATCCTCTGTGTGACATTCCTATACTTGCCATGTACATCCTCTGTGTGCCATCCTATACTTGCCATATATATCCTCTGTGTGCCAGCCTATACCTGCCATGTAAATCCTCTGTGTGCCATCCTATACTTGCCATGTACATCCTCTGTGTGCCAGCCTATACTTGCCACGTATATACTCTGTCTGTGCCATCCTATACCTGCCATGTACATCCTCTGTGTGCCATTCTTTTCTTGCCATGTACACCCTCAGTGTGCCATCCTATACTTGCCATGTACATCCTCTGTGTGCCATCCTATACTTGCCATGTATATCCTCTGTGTGCCAGCCTATACCTGCCATGTACATCCTCAGTGTGCCATCCTATACTTTCCATGTACATCCTTTGTGTGCCAGCCAATACTTGCCATCTATATACTCTGTGTGCCAGCCTATACTTATCATGTATATACTCTGTCTGTGCCATCCTATACCTGCCATGTACATCCTTTGTCTGCCATCCTTTACTTGCCATGTACATCCTCTGTGTGCCATCCTATACTTGCCATGTACATCCTCTGTGTGCCATCCTATACTTGCCATGTATATCCTCTGTATGCCAGCCTATACCTGCCATGTACATCCTCTGTCTGTGCCATCCTATACCTGCCATGTACATCCTCTGTGTGACATTCCTATACTTGCCATGTACATCCTCTGTGTGCCATCCTATACTTGCCATATATATCCTCTGTGTGCCAGCCTATACCTGCCAATGCCATGTACATCCTCTGTCTGTGCCATCCTTTTACCTGCCATGTACATCCTCTGTGTGCCATCCATCCTTTACTTGCCATGTACATCCTCTGTGTGCCATCCTATACCTGCCATGTACATACTCTGTATGCCATCATCTATGTGCCATCCTATATCTTTCCTGTACATCCTCTGTGTGCCATGCTCTGTGTGCCATCCTATATCTGTCCTGTACATCCTCTGTGCCATCCTATACCTGCCATGTACATCCTCTGTCTGTGCCATCCTATACCTGCCATGTACACCCTCTGTGTGCTATCCTATATCAGTCCTGTACATCCTCTATGTGCCATCCTCTGAATGCCATCCTATACTTGTCATGTACATCCTCTGTGTGCCATCCTATACCTCCCATGTGCATTCTTTGTCCATGTGCTCTCCTGTACCTGCCCTGTAAGTCATCTCACTGTGCCATCCTATATCTGCTATGTACATTCTCTGTGTGCCATCCTATACCTGCCATGTACATCCGCGGTCTCTGTGGCATCCTATTCCTGCCATGTTCTCTCTGTTATTCAATAATCCATAGTGCTTTTTTACTGTAATTTCTTGTTTTTCAATTCCTTGTGTTTCAAACTCATGTTATATTGTCCAAACGTTGTGTTAATGTTTAAACACTGATTTTGTTGGAGGTACCAATAAATATCGCCTTATCGATAATTTGCATTTTTATTCTGGTGGGTGATTGTGTAGGCGGGGCCCCAGTGCACTGAATTGCCCGGGGACCTATAAGGCTCTTAAGATGGCACTGCGCTAAATGCCTGATTCTCCTCCTCTCCCCCCTGCAGGCATTTGGCGGCTGCCGGAGGAATATGGAAAGATCAATTCCTCTATATGCAGCTGCGCCACTGCTCCTCCTATCTAGGCTGTTTGGGTACTCACATTCTCCCCCCTCCGTGAGCAGCGCAAGCTCAGCTGCTTTCACATTGACATGCGGACCAGCCCGGCGGCCACCCCTGAACTGCGCCTGCCTGACACCCCCCCCCCCCCCAGTGTGTGGCACCCGGGGTGGTGAGATTGCTGGCAATAAGGAGGCAACAAAAAAGATCTCTCTTTTCATTGCTTGTTGCATTGACTTCTGGGGGTTAAATTAGTTGGTTTTTCAAACTATTTTCGATCGATTACACTATTGATCTTTTGAAAATCAATCGTTTCCTGAAAAAAAATCCTACATGGCGGTTTGTTTTTTTTTTATGCATTAATTTATCTTTTTAATTAAAACTAGGTGGAATAAGCAAGGTGGGAGCGCACCTGATCTAGATCACACTAATATTTGAGGCTTTCCTTCACACTGAGAAGATTCAGACATTTAGCTACACAGGATTTAAATTTTTTATGTTCAGTCTTTGGTGGAGTTTATATTGCTATACTCCGGGGAGCACACAAAGCACATGGCTGGGGAGATTTTACATCACACTTTGAGTGCATTGATTTAACACCAGAGACACACATTTAAAATATTATCTAACTCTTCAATTAGACTACTATGCATGCCTTTTGTGAAGCAGATCACATTTTTTTTTAGCCAATCAGAAGCCAGCATATGTTACTAACTGGAGGTGAAATAAATTAAAGGAGAAACAAGGATCAGGCAGTTGTAAGAACTGTTTGGCCAAGGTGAGACTGAGGGATCTGCTGCTACATTGCAGGTAGGTGAACTGAGCATTTGTGCAGATGATAGGTTTGTGTGTTTTTTTTATATTGAACTGAGAGATATTCTAGCAGCAGACAGAGAATGTTTCAAAGCCTTTTTTAAGGGTTAGTTTAACAACTTCAGCCCCGGAAGATTTTACCCCCTTCCTGACCAGGCCCTATTTTGCGATTTGGCACTGCGTTACTTTAACGGACGATTGCACGGCCGTGCGATGCTGTACCCAAACAAAATTTATGCTCTTTTTTTTCCCCCCACAAATAGAGCTTTCTTTTGGTGGTATTTAATCACCTGTGCGAGAATTTTTTTTTTTTTTTTTTTTTTTTTTTACATTCTGCTATATGACATCCCCCCCCCCCCCCCCCAAAAAAAAAAATTAAAATATCAAAATTTTTAGGCCAATTTGTTTTCTGCTACATATTTTTTGGTTAAAAAAAATAAGTGTATTTTGATTGGTTTGCCCAAAAGTTATTGCGTCTACTAACTACGGGAAAGATTTGTCATTTTTATCGTTGGTGTGTTTTTTTTTTTGCGGGACTGCGACATTGCGGCGGACAGATCGGACCCCTAACTGACATTTTTGACACTTTTTTTGGGGGGGACCAGTGACATTACTACAGTGATCAGTGCTAAAAATATGCACTGTTCCTTTAATAATGACACTGGCAGGGAAGGGGTTAACAGTATAGGTGATCAAGGGGTTAAATGTGACCCTATGGGAGTGATTCTAACTGTGGGGGGGACAGGGCTTCTGAAATGACCACAGAGACCTGTGATTCTGTATAGAAGGATCACATGGGCTCTGTGATCATCCCAGGGAGAAGGGCGGCCGGCTGTGTTTACAACCCGCTGCCTGTCCTCCTCTCTCAGCGGGGAACGATCGCGGTTGTCAGGCGGTAATCGGAGACGCCTGACACACGCATCGACTTCCCCGCTGATGAGCGGGGGTGGGAGCGCGCCGGCGGCGCACGCTAGCCCCCTAGACTCCCGAGAGCGAGCGCTGTATGTGTACGGCGATTCGTCCAGGAGCGGCTGCCTGCCGCAGAGTGGTCGTAAAGGAGTTAATAGTGAAAGTCGTATAGGGCCAGTTCACACCAGACAATGGTGCGGAATTAGGTGCGTTCTGTGAACACTTCTCACACTGCTTTTGCAATTTGCTGTGACTGCTAATGCCTGCACCAGATCGCATGTTACATGTTTAACCTCAGGCAACGTAGGGGGTTCTTTACTGTTAGGGCTACAAGATTGTGGAATTCTCTACCACAAGAGGTGGTTTCTGCGGGTAGTATGGTGGCTTTCAAAAGACTATTGGACGTGCATCTCAAGGATCAGAACATTCAGGGGTATGAGAGATGATTACAGCCACACACACCTACACAGGTTGAACTGGATGGACTATTGTCTTTATTCAACCTCACCTACTATGTAACTATGTAACTACTGCAGTTTTTGACAAGTGCCTGCACCGCTTTATGCATGGTCTGCTGTTTTTTGCAACCAATTTAAATGAATGTGCTGGCAAATCGCACTGAATTTCATAGGAATGTGGACCACATTCTGGTGTGAACTGCCCTAAAATAGAAAGTACAATGTATATTCCTGAATTAATGCAGATTAGGCACTTTGCACATTTTGTACTAATGCACTTTTATGGCACTTTATCATTTTTTAGTTTTATGTGATGCACTAGCCAAAGTTTTTGGTATAGTTTACGTCTTCTGTTGCTGCATTGATTTATGGCTTAGTTTTATGGGTCTTTGTGTATCAACCGTGTTTTGCTAGCGGCTATGTCATTACCACAGCACAGATTCAATATTTAAGACAATGTGTACTCCGTAAACCCAATACCAGTCATTGTTGCATTGCTTACTTTGACATTAAGGCCCCTTTCACACGGGTGATCCATTTTTCAGGCGGACCTGATTGGATCCTCCATGCATCCCTATGGGGCAGCGGGTGTCAGCGGAGACATCTCCGCTGACACCCGCTGCTATCCGATCCAATCCTGTCCGTGAAATCCAGACGGATTGAAACCCTATTTTCCATCCGTCTGGAGGATGGGATCGGATGAGAACGGACAGGCGATCCTTTCTCATCCGATTCCCCCATAGAGGCCAGCGGGGACCAGACAGCTCCATCTCTGTACACAAAGCGGAGACGGAGCTGTCATCCGCCTGCTCAGTGGGGACCGGCGGATCAATCCCCTGCTGAGCAGAACGGACTCCATCTTGGTGGTGCGCCCGTGTGAAAAGAGCCTATTGGGTTGATTTACTAAAACTGGAGCACTCAGAATCGGGTGCAGCTGTGCATGGTAGTCAATCCACTTCTAACCTCAGCTTGTTTAACCAGGCCATTTTTTTGCCATACGGCACTGCTTGCTTTAACTGACAATTGCGCAGCTGCGCAACACTGTACCCAACAAAAATTTGTTCCCCCCCCCCCCCCCCCACAAATAGAGCTTTCTTTTGGTGTTATTTGATCACCTCTGTGGTTTTTATATTTTGCGCTATAAACAGAAAAACGACCATCTTGAAAAAATAACTTTCTGCTATAAGCCCCGGTTCACATTAGTGCGATCACGGAGATCGCATGTAATTCGGATCGCACTGCTCCTAAATTACATGCGATCTCATGTGCGGTGCAAATTTCAGCCAAACACTTTGTATGGCTGAATTCGCACCGCATCCACACTAAACACGCACCTGACCCCTTTTTTTTTTTTTTTTTTTTATCCGCAGCAGAATCGGATCGCGTAGTGGTTCACACTAGTGCGATCCGATTCTGTGTGAACTTGCAGATCGCACTGCGATATGCGATCGCAACTGGGGGTGTCGTTAACTTTTAATTGACACCCCCAGCATATCGCATATGGAAGTTACATAGTAGGTGAGGTTGAATAAAGGCAACAGTCCATCCAGTTCAACCTGTGTAGGTGTGTGGCTGTAATCATCTCGCATAGCCCTTAATGTCCTGATCCTTGAGATGCAAGTCTAATGCCCCATACACACGTGCAGATTATCTGCAGACTTTTGTCTGCAGACTTGCCAAAACCATATAATATGAGGTCAGACCTAAACACTTTCAATTTGTATGCAATCCGGCAGGCCCTTGCACTACATAGAAAAGGTAAGTCTGCAGACAAAAGTCTGCAGATAATCTGCACGTGTGTATGGGGCATAAGAGTCTTTTGAAAGCCACCATACTACCCGCAGAAACCACCTCTTGTGGTAGAGAATTTCACAATCTTGTAGCCCTAACAGTAAAGAACCCTCCTCGTTGCCTGAGGTTAAAACGCTTCTCCTCTAATCGCATTGTATGTCCTCGAGTCCTCATGCAATTCCTTCGAATGAACAGTTTTTTTTCTAAGCTGAGATCCCCATTAAGATATTTATAAATTGCTATCATGTCCCCCCTCAGACGTCTCTTCTCCAGGGAGAATAAATCGAGCGATTGCAGCCGCTCTTCATAGTTAAGGTCCTCCAACCCCCTAATCAGTTTAGTTGCCCTTCTCTGGACTCTCTCCAGCTCCAACACATCCCTCCTGAGGACTGGCGACCAGAACGGGACAGAATACTCCAGATGCGGTCGGACCAGAGTTTTATAAGTGGAAGGATTATAGTCTTATCTCTGAAATACATCCCTTTCTTTATGCATGCTAATATTCTGCTGGCTTTGACAGCTGCCGCTTGACATTGCATGCTGTTGCCTAATCTATCATCAACCAAGACTCCCAGATCTTTCTCCATTTTTGATTCCCCCAAGGGTTCCCCTCCTAACGTGTATTGTGTTTTTATGTTTTTAGTCCCCAAGTGCAAAACCTTACACTTCTCCACGTTAAACCTCATTTGCCATGTCGTTGCCCACTCTGTTATTTTGTCCAGGTCATCCTGTAGGATATCTGCTTCATGCTGTGCAGTTATTGCCCTGCCCGATTTTGTGTCATCTGCAAAAACTGATATTGAACTACTGATCCCGTCCTCAATGCTGTTTATGAATAAATTGAACAAGGTTGGTCCCAGGACTGAGCCCTGGGGCACCCCGCTTACTACCTCAGACCAGTCTGAGTATGTGCTCTGTTTATTACCACCCTTTGGACACGGCCTTTTAGCCAGTTCCGTATCCAAGAGCAAACCCTGCTGTTGATACCTGCAGACCTTATTTTATAAATTAAGCGCTTGTGGGGAACTGTATCAAACGCCTTAGCGAAATCCAAGTACACCACATCCACTGGCCTGCCCCTATCTAGCTCACAGGTCACCTCCTCGTAGAATGTTAAGAGATTGGTTTGACAAGAACGCCCATTTGTAAACCCAGGCTGATTACTGCTGATGATGTTGTTGTCTTTAGCAAACTCTACGATAAAGTCCCTTATCATCCCCTCCAGGAGTTGACATACTATCGATGTCAGACTGACAGGCCTATAATTTCCCGGGACATGCCTCTGCCCTTTTTTGAATATCGGAATCACGTTAGCCTTCCTCCAATCCCCTGGTACATCTCCTGTCCTAATACTGTCAGCAAAGATCAGGAACAGTGGTCTAGATATAACCTTACTGAGTTCCTTTAGTACTCTCGGATGTACGCCATCCGGGCCTGGTGATTTGTTTGTGTTAAGTTTATGCAGCCTTTCCCTGATTTCACCCTCTGTTAGCCATAGTGGCAAGTCCTGTGTATTACTACTAACCTTAAAGTCATGGACAGTGTACCCCTCCTTTTCCTGTGTAAATACTGACGAGAAAAAAGCATTCAGCACGGTTGCTTTTTCAGTGTCCTCTGTAACGATCCTCCCATCATCGCTAATTATGTGTGCAATATGCTCTGCCCTAGCTTTTTTGCTGTTGATATATTTAAAGAATTTCTATTTGTCTCTCAAAGTTGATTTTAGCCATCTTGATTTCTTGTTTACTTTTCTTATTTGCCTCCTTGTATTGCTCGAAAGCCGAAACTGTGCCCTCTGATTTATATTTCTTGAAGGCCAATTTTTTTCCCCTAATAAGTTTTTTAATGCTACGGTTTAGCCAGCCAGGTTTAAATGTCAAAAAGGGGAGTGATTGGCGCTGCCAGGACAGTAGGTTAATGGGAAATCTGGGTTAGGCTCCTATAGTTCAAGACCAAGTTCAACACATGCAAATGCACATAGAATGTATGTGGGAATAAGAACTATATAAGTAATAGGATATAAAAACACAATGGGTGTGTAATATGTGTGTAAAATTAA
The DNA here is from genome assembly GCF_965119305.1 of Pelophylax lessonae. Taxonomy (NCBI): domain Eukaryota; kingdom Metazoa; phylum Chordata; class Amphibia; order Anura; family Ranidae; genus Pelophylax; species Pelophylax lessonae. Next base: position 609,964,734 of record NC_138771.1, on the reverse strand, counting down.
CACTATGTGCTGATACCAAATCAATAAATAAATAAATGTGTTCAATACCTAAAAGGCTTATTGAGACTCAACATAAATATGCAAATATATGTAAATGTAGGTATAAAAATATAAAAGCATATAAAGATAGTATTAATAAATTATGGTGATATAGAGAGTTAGTGTGCAAAGGTGCTAAAAAATAAATATAGTGCACTAATCACACTAAATAAGGTGCATTCCGAATAGTCATAACCATCTATTCAATAAAGTGCAACTGCATACTCATAAGCAATGAAAATAAATAAGTGGGTGAACTATGTGCATCCCACACTGGTGACAATATAAACACTAGTAAATAAATAAGTGCAGCCGTGCAAATAACTATATAAATTATGAAAGTGAGAACCATATAAATTCAAAGGCTCAAAAAGCAAGTTCTGTGTATTTTAAAATTGTCCAAAAATAGTGCAATCAGAGCTGGTACAGAAATCATAAAGTTCTATAGTCCATATAGGGATGGAGTAAGGTGCTCTTTTTTTCTATGAAGCCGGGAGTGCAGTGAGTGATTGGAAGATAGGGTGCTCCCCCTCTCCTGAGGTCCTGTGCTTACCGGATGTCCGTACCCCTACAGGGGTAAATGGCGGGTCGATAACAGGGATCGCTCCCATACACCGGCAATCTGGTTCCGTCCTATCCTTCCTATTACCACTCGTATCCACTCCTTGCTCCGGTACACATAGGGGTTAAAGCATCAGGGAGAGAGCTCCAGTACAATTCCCGGGTATATGAAAAAGGGGAAAAACAGAAGCCTCCGATAGTGCAGGATTGCCTTTAAAACTTTTATTTAGATTCCAAAAAAGACATGTACTCACATAAAATCAACATGCAGCGCATCCGTATGGCATAGGGTCCGCAACTACCTCATTCGCGGTGCTCGCCTGGGATCAGCTTCTCGGCCTTTTGGCTAAGATCAAGTGTAGTATCTGTTCTTATCAGTTGGCATGGACCCTGATGGTTAGTATCGGCAGGGGCTGAAATGAACCGGGGCGCTCCAGACGTCACTGGGGGACCGGGAAGTAGGCACTGTCGGAGAAAGCCGGATGGGTCCGTTGCCTTCTGGTTTGAATGGGTCCGCCCCTACCAGTTTGAAGGGAGCGAGAAAACTGGATCTGCGGCCAGTTAGTACTGCTCCTGGATATGATTGGTAAGGAACGGCGGTGGTGGTGGGGGAGCCTTTCCTCCTGGGTTGAATCTGGCCTTGCAAAAGGCTTGTCCCCAGTTGAAGGCAGGTTCTCCCTAAGCTGTCCAAAGTTCTGATGCCTCCTGGTAGGATAGGGCTACACTTGGTCTGGCCTTTGGGCCGGGGTAGAAAAAGCCCGTAGTGTATGTGCCCCTGGGGTGGCAGCCCAGGGGTGCCTTAATTCTCACTGGTGAGGGGCAGCTCGCCTTGAGTTTTTCGGCACCATGGTCACTGCACCTACGCACACTTTTTTAAGCACCTGCCTCTTGGGCAAGGCCTTTTGGCTTCGACCAGAGGAATTTTTATTCCGGCCGGAAGGCCTGCCCTTGTATTTTCACAAGGGCACTAATTCACTTCTCCACTTCCCTTCCCCCACCTTTTTGTTTGTGTGTGCCTTTTCTTTGTAGTTTGTCACTTGCTATCACCTTTTTTTTCACCTGCACGACTTGTAGGGTGTGGGTCCTCGGGCCCTACCTTGAGTCTTGGGAGGGGGTGGATATGGCCTTTTGGCTTGGTCCGCCCTCTCTCATGGGGTCTCCCTTCGGGGGAGCCCTACTTAGTACTCGGTGGGGGCTGTTTCGGCAGTCCCCCTGAAGAACGGGGTCAGTCTGGTTTCGGCCAGACAGACCATGAGTACCTTAAATCCCTGTCAGGAGTCTTGCGCCCCGGGGGATCGAGGTTCGGGTCCTACCTCTTCGGAGGGAAGACCATTTGTTTGCACACCCTGTGCACTTTTTGTGTTCCTCACGTTTGTGTGTGTGCACTTTTTTATGCACCGGGTGAAGTCTTTTGAGTGTGTTTCACACGCTACGGGCTTAGAAAAAAAAAAAAAAAAATTACTTATATAGTTCTTATTCCCACATACATTCTATGTGCATTTGCATGTGTTGAACTTGGTCTTGAACTATAGGAGCCTAACCCAGATTTCCCATTAACCTACTGTCCTGGCAGCGCCAATCACTCCCCTTTTTGACATTTACACCTGACGCTCCCCCATTGGGGGTGCATCTTTTGGAGTGGGCAGCAGCCATTAGTGTTTTATTTATAGAAATTTTACGCACTATTTTATACATAGTTTATCCTAAGCGCGGATCTTTCTTCTTTTCTTCAGGTTTGGCTTTGTCTCTTCTAAATTTATTTCCCATAGGAATGCACTGCAAGATGCATTTGCTTAATGTTCCTAAAGCATTCCCATTTTTCCTCTGTGGTCAGTGATCCCAGGGTTTGGTCCCAGTTTACCCTTTCCATCAATGAGTACAATTTTGGAAAGTTTGCCCTTCTGAAGTTTAGGGTTCTTATGTTCCCCACTTGCCGTGTTCTATTGTTATTTACACTAAATGTGATCATCCTATGATCGCTAGAGCCCAGGTAGTCCTGGACTCCTAAAAGCAGAAAGAACAAAAAAGGGCGCACCGACCTAGCACATTATCCTCAAAAAAGGCTTTATTTAAATGACATAAAAAATGGCTACTCACAGACGTAGATAAAGATAAAGCATATCAAGCTGGATTGCTCAAAAGTCCGTGTTTAGTCCATATAATCGTCCATGATGAGATGACTGACGCGTTTCGAGGCCTAGCCTCTTCCTCAGAGTCCTGGACTCCTACCTCCGAGATTAGGTCAGGGTCATTAGTGATCAATAGATCCAGGACTGCGTTTTCTCTGGTAGGGGAATCCACCAACTGTGACATGTAGTTGTCCTGTAAGGTTTCCGTGAATAGACGGCCCTTATGTGAGTGTGTAGTCCCCTCATCCCAGTCAATGTTGGGATAATTGAAGTCCCCCAATATGATGACTGATCCCAATTTCTCTATCGCTCATTGACAGACGTAGTCCTCGGTGATACAGCACCTTCGGGTTATGTTGCCTCCACAGGAGTAGGACTAGACAGGAAATGAAAAATGCTCTGGCCACACCCCAGGGGCAGTCCCCGAGGGTATATCCTCTCTCTCTCTGCCACAGCAAATCAGTTTTTTTCTGTCTAGTCAGGAGTAAGGACCTAGATACCTTGCTGGGATCTTCGGTCCTGGCAGGAATTTTTTCTTAGAAAAGAATTTTTTAAGACAGCTTTTTTTTCTCCAGTGTTCCTGTGAGATCTTCAAGCAAGAAAGCTGAACTGGGCGACGGGCGGGATGTTGAGATCCAGTGGTCACCCCAGTTCAGCCTACGAGCGCGTGCAGGCCATAGCTCCGCTCTGGGTCGGCCGCGACATAGTCCCACTGGACGGGGACTGACCCTACGAGTTAAGCGTCTCGCTGAAACGCCAAAGACCATGAGTCACGGCGCCTGTATTGGTCGACAGCCCTCCTACCTCGGTGGAGAGGGGTACTGTCAGGAGTTGGCGCCCGCCTGGTTCCGGTATGGTGAGTAGTATGTTCCCCCTTTCCCCCTGACGGGTCTTGTGGTGAACGCGGGCCCCTCTCTGTAATGGTAAGGATGGGTTCCCCTTGTTAAACTTTCAGTGCAAAATAGAAATACATTTTTATTATTACAGGTCAAGAATTGTGAACTTTGAGGCCTCCATTGACCTTGCTACATATTGAGTCAAAACTCTTTCAGTTTGAAACACACATTGCGTCCATTGTTTGACATGGTTTTGTTTGCCTGAACTTTGAGATGAGAAGCTGTGTCATCTGCCCCAAAAGGAAAATGTGTTTGACAAACTTTTAAATACAATACTCAGAAAGACAGATAAATAAATCGCTTATCACAGGTGGATCGGCCTTTGGGGGAAAAGGTTTACATAAGACATCCTTCCCCTGGTCTTGAAACACGAAAAACCAGAGAGGTCGTAAAACTTTATGTTCAGGCCATGACTCACACAATGGGCGAAACTCAATTTCAGGATAACACCTGTGTTCACCCATCCACAAGCAGGATAAGCTATTGTCTATATCATGAGGAGACAAACAAACGGAAACGGACAAAGACTAGAATCTGTCATTTATTTACCTAAACACAAACAGGGGGATAAAGTTGTTGAAATCTACACGGAGTCACATAAACATTGTCACTTAGATTGATGAGAACTGCAAATCTCAAAATGAATTTCAGAAAATCATAAATTGATATCTTTGCCCCATCATATACAAAAGGTGTTATGGAACTATGATGTTATGACAACCTCCTACTGAGAAGTACATTATATTCTATCATATAGTAGTGTCAAAGGGTCAGACATTTCGCCCATATTTTATAATCCAGTCCCCATATCATGAATGTACTGTTGTTAACATAATAATGCCTAAATGGATAATATATTATGATCAGAAGTAACCATGTATAGGACAAGTTACATATACAAGCTGTTGTGTATCAATATATATATAACCGTATATTTTTCGATATAATTCTTACTGCTACTAATTGAAGTCTTGGGTTAAAGAGTAAAATCCAATATATATATATATTACATAAGAGATATTAAATATGAGAATGGTGGTATCCAGATTAATCTTTATTCAGATACCTGGTGGATTAAATGGACGTCATAGATGAGAGCATGATTACATTTATGTTTTTTATAATAGTCTTAAATGGAGAAATCTTTAATTAATTTTAATATACTGGTTAACCAAGAGGTGTCACCCTATGACATCACCAGTTAATGAATAAGATGTTCCAACCAATAGGAATAATGTTCCTCCCACTGGGTTTGGCTTATGATAATTTTTACTGCCCTTTTGTTCAACACAAAATAAAAAGGAATCAGAGATGTAATAGAAGACAACACAACACAACACAACACACATCATATCTTGCCCAATATACATCACACTTACAACATACACACTACTAACAGCCATGCACAGACTCATCTACACAGACGACTCCATTTCAATCTGCCATGTATCTGAACCTTTGAGGGACGCCAGGCGAAACTCCTCCCTAATTGGCCACCATCTTGGAAATGCAGCCATCTTAAGGAACCTGGTAACTACTATTCTAAGCTAAGCGGCCATTTTAAATATAGTAATTATGCCTTGCTGTTACTTGATTATTATTCAATATTGTTTATGTACTTCCTTAAATGTTTTACATTTCCTATTTAAAAGGTAACGAAAGTACAATCCCAGCCGTATAAACCATATGTAGATTTTTCTCTAAAGAGATGATTTTTGTTTTTATAACATTTTTAATATCAGATTAAGCGCATTATTTGCGATTTTACGTCTTCCGTTTTGCATGGCTTATTCTCACTTCATCTGCAGTGGAATGACTTTCGGCCATGTGATTCGCAGACTATTGTGGTCTGATTATATAGAATATTAATTTATGGTTCATACTACACCTGGGAAATACATAATCTTGCTTTATTTTACTTTCATCGTTTAGCTAAATATCACATTGCATTTATCGTTTTAAGTTGGTATTTTATGTAAGGTTATCTCTTTGTGTCACTCAAGTATGATCATTTATGGTGAAAATATGTCTTGCGAATAAATATTCTTATATATATATTCCCTACTGTAGACTGTTTCACTAAGATTGGTATATGCTTTTAAAAAGAAATTAACTGATAAAAAAAAAAAAAAAGAACTCGGGAAAATTGCGTGGTATACTATGAGTGTCTGAACAAAATTGATTGGGTTTTGTTTTTAGTTATTAAATTATTTGCCGTAATCGGCTGGAGGCACTGCGTCATAATTCTATTGATAGTTCAGACATCGCCTTTTCGTAATAAATTAAAAATAGTCAAATTTTATACCAAAACGCACAACATATTAAATGGAGTTGCACTGCTGAGATATCATTAATTTCTTACATATGCCAATCATAATTTTGATCATGGTGACATAATTAATAACTTTGCAAAAAAAAAAAAAAAAAAAAAATAGAATTTTTTTTTAATATTTTTTTTTTAAATTATTTAAATTGTGAATATTGATAGTAATGCCCTAAAATGTCTACATAAGGTAAGGTTCACGCTGCCAACTCTGGCTAGATGTTAATCCCACAGCCCCAGTAGATTCGGCACAGATCTAGAATATGTAGAGACACCTCTCTGAGTCTAAAATGGTGGTATATGTATAGGCTAGTTGGAGTCATACCAAAATCCTCAGAAAAAGTCGGGCCAAAAATGGGCACCAGACGTGGGTAGGGGAAAACCTGATGTATGAACTCACCGAAAGCTTCTCTAACCCCAAAGACGTCAGGAAGCGTGATCACATACTTTTAGAATCATGGCCAATCTTACTGTATCTCTGTGAGGAACTGCACCATAAGGCTCAGCAAAAAGGAATTTAGTAAAGTTCTAATCTCCACTCCAAATAATAAGAAGTGAGATAAGGAACCTTCTTGAGCAGGTGAAAGTGACCTCTATTGGGACACATAGGTTAAGAGAATGTAGCGTGAAACTGCAGGAAAAAGTAGAACTGTGGCAGAAGTTTTATTCAGAAAGCTGTAATATAAGCAACCATTTGAAAGAGCAATGTAAACGATTAATGCAAGAAGTAGGAAGTTTTGAGCAAGGAAATGTTTTTTTTTATTAGTGGAAGTTGCAGAGTAACCAGCAGTTGAAAATTAAGTTGCCGAGTAACCAGCAGTGGAAAATTTAAAAATAAATAAATAAAAATAAAAATGTAACAGTTCCAGTAAGGACAGGAATTCATAAATAAATAAATAGGAAAGTTCAAAAAGGTTATGGTGTCCATACAAAAGGGTACTGCTTATCAGTCCTGCATTATAAATAAAATGAAGTAATTAATTAGACCCAGATATGACTCCCAGTCTGATGGTTATGACCCAGACAAGGGGGGGAGAGTCAGGCAAAGAGTCCACGTCCTACCCCAGCCATATTCCTAAGATAGGAGGGCAGAAATTGGGCAGCCATACATAACTAGGTATGAGTCATATCAGGTCACCGCAAAAAGACTAACACCCCTAAAAAGATACCATACACCTCCAGAATTTAAAAAGTTTGTTTTAAAAGAGTACTGTCCCGATTTTTATTAAGACAGGGTCCTTAGATATTACTAATCATTTTGAGGCCTATGAAAACAGCCTATCTGGGTTGTGCCTCAAGGATGTAATTTAAAAGTCGGCCCACACATAAAAAAAAAAAAAAAAAAAACCCTTACGCTGCTAGAGCTGCTATATATAATTTAAAATGTACACAGCACCAAAGCCCACTGAATTTTTGCTGTACTGTACTCAAAAGTGCCTAACACCCTTCAATGGAGGAGCCTGAGTACAACCATCCAGAATTTAAAACCCTGTGCTTTGAGGCATCGGCCAGATACATAAAAATAAGTTTGGCCAGGGACTACAAGTTGGGGTGTTCACTGGAATGGTTGGCAAAAGAGAGCGACAATTTGCACTCCATCCAACAGACCAGTGAACAAAGAAAGGCGTGAGCCTGTCACCAAAATTGTGGCAGAAACACACCTTTCTCCTCAACCTTAACACTAAAAAAAAAAAAAATAATAATAAATAAATAAATAAATAAAAAGGAGCAAGATTTTATACCGGATACCTCAAGGAGGACACCGGACACCCCACAAATAAGGAGGGGGGAACAGAGGCCATTTTAGGATTTCCTTCCAAGGGGACAGGGCCCAAGGGTTAAAAGAATCTCCAGGGAGTATCCCCAAAGAGCCCAATTCACCCTTGAGAATGGAAATCCTCGCTATGCCAAATATTCTCAACAAAAGGGGGGACCCCACAAATAAATAGGGATTTGCCCCATCTTAGGGCTCCTCAAATCCCTCGGGAAGATGAAGAGACATTAAGGCCCAGACCCCGCCAGAACCGAGCGAATGGTTCTGATGGGGATCTGTCCCATCTGTCTGTACCCGAGAGACATAGGCACCGCAGGAAGCGGAGCCAAATAAAAAAAAAAAAAAAAAAAAAAGCCAATAATTCTATTTCTGAAAAGATTGTTCAGCAGAGTAGATGCCAAGGTGGATCGGATGATCACTTGGTTCACTCAGGGCACTGTAGCCCGAACTAAAATAATTCCTTTTTAGGAACAAATCTTGTGGCCAGCCAAAGGCCACAAAATCCTTAAATGCCCAAATAGCAAGGGATCAGAGGGACACACTGAATGGATGCATAGGAGACAGAGGTTCTAACACCATTTTATCCCCAGGTCACAGTATTGAGGATCCTGAAAATCCCTGTCACGGGGATCTTGGTTGTTAGATAATAACTACTCTCCTATTTTTCAGTGGTCACTTCATCCCTCTGACTCAAACAGGTCGCTCAAAGCGGGCACATTTCGAAAAATCGCCAATGGCGGTGATACAAGGAGGATCAAACCCTAATGACGTAATGAAGTCAAGAGGTTAAAGGTGGTATTACGGTAACCAAGAAGAATCCTCAATGTCAGGTAGTTTTGTTGCCTACCATGAATTGCATTGATGCCCCAAAGGGGGGATATTATATATTTTTTTCCTCCCAAGTAGAAGGTAAATTCTAACAAAATAGTATATCACTGTTCAATTGTTCAATGTGTGGTATCCATGGTGATGAATACGTCCCCATGTTAATGAGCCCCAGAAGTCAGTCTCCCCTGGGAAAGGTTGCATATATAGTCTCACCGTCCATGGTGGTCAGATAAAAGGCTGATCACACGATGGACTAAAAGGAGGACTCTGAGGAAGCTCAGGATACTAACCTTACATTGAAATCCCAACTAAAAGTTATGGCTGAAAACTGTATGTATCATTTTCTCATGGAATCCATTTCCCTTTATAGGACTAAAAGATCCAGGAAGTAAGCAGAAAACCGAGAGTCTGATGTGTCTGAGACACCCAAAGGGGGGTACAGTGTGAAGGACCCCGGGATACCCCTGATGGCCAGTCTACCAAGACGAACCCGTCAAGACAGCCAAAGGCAAAAGTGCCCGGAGAAATCCACATTCCACTGGCCAACAGATGATAACCCTTGGATCCACACCTCACTCGGAGTCACCATGCTTGTTTACTGAAGTCACTACACCTACTTGCAGGTGTCTACACCCCATTCAACTATTCCATACCTATCTACAAAGCTGTCAAAGTCCGATTTAAGCCCTATTTCTTCAAGAGTCTGCCTTGGAAAAATGTTTCAAATGGCTACGGCATTTTTTTTACACTTTTTCCAAGGAGGGGGGATTTGTTAAACTTTCAGTGCAAAATAGAAATACATTTTTATTATTACAGGTCAAGAATTGTGAACTTTGAGGCCTCCATTGACCTTGCTACATATTGAGTCAAAACTCTTTCAGTTTGAAACACACATTGCGTCCATTGTTTGACATGGTTTTGTTTGCCTGAACTTTGAGATGAGAAGCTGTGTCATCTGCCCCAAAAGGAAAATGTGTTTGACAAACTTTTAAATACAATACTCAGAAAGACAGATAAATAAATCGCTTATCACAGGTGGATCGGCCTTTGGGGGAAAAGGTTTACATAAGACATCCTTCCCCTGGTCTTGAAACACGAAAAACCAGAGAGGTCGTAAAACTTTATGTTCAGGCCATGACTCACACAATGGGCGAAACTCAATTTCAGGATAACACCTGTGTTCACCCATCCACAAGCAGGATAAGCTATTGTCTATATCATGAGGAGACAAACAAACGGAAACGGACAAAGACTAGAATCTGTCATTTATTTACCTAAACACAAACAGGGGGATAAAGTTGTTGAAATCTACACGGAGTCACATAAACATTGTCACTTAGATTGATGAGAACTGCAAATCTCAAAATGAATTTCAGAAAATCATAAATTGATATCTTTGCCCCATCATATACAAAAGGTGTTATGGAACTATGATGTTATGACAACCTCCTACTGAGAAGTACATTATATTCTATCATATAGTAGTGTCAAAGGGTCAGACATTTCGCCCATATTTTATAATCCAGTCCCCATATCATGAATGTACTGTTGTTAACATAATAATGCCTAAATGGATAATATATTATGATCAGAAGTAACCATGTATAGGACAAGTTACATATACAAGCTGTTGTGTATCAATATATATATAACCGTATATTTTTCGATATAATTCTTACTGCTACTAATTGAAGTCTTGGGTTAAAGAGTAAAATCCAATATATATATATATTACATAAGAGATATTAAATATGAGAATGGTGGTATCCAGATTAATCTTTATTCAGATACCTGGTGGATTAAATGGACGTCATAGATGAGAGCATGATTACATTTATGTTTTTTATAATAGTCTTAAATGGAGAAATCTTTAATTAATTTTAATATACTGGTTAACCAAGAGGTGTCACCCTATGACATCACCAGTTAATGAATAAGATGTTCCAACCAATAGGAATAATGTTCCTCCCACTGGGTTTGGCTTATGATAATTTTTACTGCCCTTTTGTTCAACACAAAATAAAAAGGAATCAGAGATGTAATAGAAGACAACACAACACAACACAACACACATCATATCTTGCCCAATATACATCACACTTACAACATACACACTACTAACAGCCATGCACAGACTCATCTACACAGACGACTCCATTTCAATCTGCCATGTATCTGAACCTTTGAGGGACGCCAGGCGAAACTCCTCCCTAATTGGCCACCATCTTGGAAATGCAGCCATCTTAAGGAACCTGGTAACTACTATTCTAAGCTAAGCGGCCATTTTAAATATAGTAATTATGCCTTGCTGTTACTTGATTATTATTCAATATTGTTTATGTACTTCCTTAAATGTTTTACATTTCCTATTTAAAAGGTAACGAAAGTACAATCCCAGCCGTATAAACCATATGTAGATTTTTCTCTAAAGAGATGATTTTTGTTTTTATAACATTTTTAATATCAGATTAAGCGCATTATTTGCGATTTTACGTCTTCCGTTTTGCATGGCTTATTCTCACTTCACCTGCAGTGGAATGACTTTCGGCCATGTGATTCGCAGACTATTGTGGTCTGATTATATAGAATATTAATTTATGGTTCATACTACACCTGGGAAATACATAATCTTGCTTTATTTTACTTTCATCGTTTAGCTAAATATCACATTGCATTTATCGTTTTAAGTTGGTATTTTATGTAAGGTTATCTCTTTGTGTCACTCAAGTATGATCATTTATGGTGAAAATATGTCTTGCGAATAAATATTCTTATATATATATTCCCTACTGTAGACTGTTTCACTAAGATTGGTATATGCTTTTAAAAAGAAATTAACTGATAAAAAAAAAAAAAAAGAACTCGGGAAAATTGCGTGGTATACTATGAGTGTCTGAACAAAATTGATTGGGTTTTGTTTTTAGTTATTAAATTATTTGCCGTAATCGGCTGGAGGCACTGCGTCATAATTCTATTGATAGTTCAGACATCGCCTTTTCGTAATAAATTAAAAATAGTCAAATTTTATACCAAAACGCACAACACCCTCTATCCTACAACATGTCACAGATCCCCCTAATTGAGTGTGATTTTTGTGTACAAGAAGCCAGGAGGCTTGGTTTGGGAGCTGACAATCTAATTGTAAAAATGTGTAAATGATTGTAGTCAGTGGCAGTACTAGAACTTTACTGTGATAGTATAAGGTATCCTACCTGTCAGTAGCCACAGGGCGATGTCTATACATGTATACTGCATTCCAGATCATTCCTCCAGCTAAGCAGATGCCTCCCGACGGCCACGGACCGCATACGGCCCGCTAGGGTCCGGTACCTCCGACCACGCTGACCACCATGAGGGTGAAGGGTTGTGAGGCCGAGATCCTTCTGCAGACATGTAGATCGCACGAGGCCGCCATTTTGGTGTAGCCTCGTGTCTCCAGCATGGGGGCGGCCATGTTTGAGGTGACTCAAACACCTCATGGAGCCAGGGGGAGGAGCCGGAAGGCGTGTTAAGGGGCGGAGCCGCCTCTTTTACCCAGGAAATAGGGCCAAAGACTTCCTGTCTGTAACAAGACAAGCACTGAGCAAGCTGATGAAAACTTCTGTGCATCAGGGATGAGCCTTGGGGTCTGTCTCTCTCTCTCTCTGTGGGGTCCAAAAAGGCAGGTAACACTGAGGGGCGCTGTTGCGATTGGGGGACACAAAAAAAAAAAAAAAAGTTTTTTACTTTGTCATTTTTTGTCGCTGGCAAGTGTCTTGTATAATCATTGACCCTGCCGCATAGGTATCCCCACCTGATCCCCTCAGGACCCTCCAGTACCCCACTTGTTTTTAATGCATTATCGGCAGTTTTGGAGTCTTTGGTATCCCGGGTGGAGGTGGCCTGTCAGGGACGGGGATCAAGAAGCGACCCCCGCCTACCCCTATTGTTTATCAGATACTTCAGATACGGATTCGGAACTGGTCAATGCAGTTGCAGGTCCCTCTTAGGGGGCTGTTGTCTCAGGTAATATCTCCTCAGCAGTGAGGAGCACGTTTCTGCCTCCGCCATAGCACAAGAGTGGTGGATGCACTAGTTGTGTCCGTCTGGTAAACCTTTAGTCTTGAGGTTACACCGGCAGAGGTAGCTGAAACTGAGATTCCTTTTTTGGTACTTGTTAGCCTACCAAAAGGGCGAAGGATTTTCCTTTACCCAAATGGGGTCGTTTAGAAACGAACCCCTGTTATTTCCAAACGCATGGCTAGGTGCTATCCGTTTGAGGAATTCCTCTTTATAGGATAGACGGTACCACCTGCTGTCTTGCCACAGACTGTTAGGATAAAAAGACCTCGTAACTAACGAGGACCTTCCTTTTCTGCTCATATAGAGTTGTTCGTTCCGCGAGGGCGGGCGATAAGGCGAAACCCTCCAAAGCCCCTTTAGAGGGGTTTCAAAGGGCGCTGGTCGGTAAACAAAGAGTCCGGCTCAGCCAAGCCTGAAGAATATAGCCTGATGCGCCCCTACCCATCTCTGGGGTGGGGGGGGGGGATGTCTTCACCGGTTTCTGGAGGACACAGGATCGAGTTTCGATCACTTCCACCGGTGCGATTCTTCCCTTCTAACATTGAACGGTTTCAGGGGTTCTATTCGAACCTATTCACAATGCCCAGGAAAGAGGGCAAGGTGCGTCCAAATCTGGACTTGGGAAGAAATAGAGTCCATCCGTACAGTGGTGGCCTCCCTGCATCAAAGAGATTTCCTGGCGTCCATAGACATATAGGATGCCTATCTTTATATCCCCATCATCGCAGGACATCAGCGTTTTTTCGCTTTCCCAAAGATCATCCCTGGTTCCCACCAGGAGACTGAACTATCTGGGCCTAAGGTTGGATACATCCTGGGCAAGAGAGTTTCTCCTTGCTGGGAAACTCCAGAAGGTTCAGTCAACGATTCTGATGTTGCTGTCCGTCAATTGGCTGGGACTGATGGTGGCCTTCTTAGAGGCAGTACCGTATACCCAGTCTCATACCCGAATTCTCCTGAAGGAGATTCTTTTTTTAATGGAATCAGAATTCCGATTCCCTGGACAATCGGATCCGGTTGAGCGAGCGGACCAGGAAGTCTCCGATGCTCAACCAGGGGAAGTCATTTCTTCCGATAGTATCCAGATTACCAATAAGGGTATCGGAACTAAGAGCGATCAGATTTTGTCTGATTTACTGGATCGAGCAGCTCTAGAGCAGCCCGATTCGGATCCAATCGCATATGGCCTCTTCATCCAGAGGTTTTTCCCTAGCTGTCCCTTCATTGGGACATCCCGGATGTGGATCTGTTGGCACCTTGGCCTAACAGGAAGGTGCGGAGGTTTGTAGCTCGCGCCACAATCCTCTAGCGGACGCAGCAGAAACGCTGATCGCCCCGTGGGGGCAGTATCAGCTACGGCATGCCTTCCATCCTCTCAAGTTGCTGCGGGAACTTCTTCGCAGGATAGAGGTGGAGGGAATTCCAGTTATTCTGGAAATTCCGGATTGACCTCGTCGAGCCTGGTACGCCGACTTGGCGAGGCTAGTCGCGGACGCTCCTTGGAGACTTCCTCTCAGGGAGGATTTGCGGTCTCAGGGACCGATCTTCCATCTTGCTTTACAGTCGCTGGCTTAATGGCCTGGCCATTGAGACCCAGGTACTGAAGGACAAGGGAGTGTCAGCTTCAGTTATTCCTACCTCCAGTTAAAGCAAGGAAAGCGACTTCCAGCACATGGAAGTCTTATATTGCATGGTGTGAATCTATTGGATTTCCCCCACAGACCTATTCGGTGACCCGAATTTTGGTCTGTCTGCAACAAGGGGTTGAGCAGAAACTATCCTTGAGCACGATCAAGGGTCAGGTTTTCGGCGTTAGCAATCTTCTTTCAAGAAACCTTTGGCTAATCATTCCTTGGTGCGGAATTTCATCCAGGGGGTGCGACATCTGGCTCTGCCAGTGTGCGCACCCTTACCGCCTGGTATCTTAATTTAGTGTGGTCGGTTCTTCAGAAACTTCTCTTTGAAGATATTAGGGATATTCCCTTGCTTACATTCCCAGAAGGTGGCCTTCTTGGTGGCCATTACTTCTGTACGCAGGGTGTAAGAACTGGCCGCATTATCCTGTCGTTCCCCAGATCTGGTGGTTCATAGGGATAAGGTGGTTCTTCTTCCGAATCCATCCTTCCTTCCTAAAGTGGTTTTCGTAAGACGGACTCACTTTTTGTGATCACGGATAGCCCTTGAAGGGGGTTGCCTGTGTCTGCCGCGACCATATCTACATGGATCAGTCAGACGGTGGTACAGGCTTATTCTATTAAGGGTCGGAATCCTCCGTTCCCTGTTAGGGCGCACTTCACTCGAGCACTCAGTACTTCCTGGGCCTTTCGCCATCAGGCGTCAGTGGTCCAGGTATGTAAAGCGGCCACCTGGTCGTCGGTACATACCTTTATAAAATTGATGTGATGGCATCGGCGGATGCCTCATTTGGCCGCAAGGTTTTGCAGGCCGCAATTTGAGGAGACCGGTGGTCTACCTCGAGGGTTTTTTTCTGTTTGAAAATTTTTTTGATGAGTCTCATCATTAAGGATGAGCATTGTAAACTTCTAGTTGGCACCGGTTGGCCCTTCTAGATTTGGATTTGATTTCCATTTTCCCACCCCTCATTTGTGATACTGCTCTGGGACTTCCCGAAGGTGCTGTATCACCGAGGACTACGTCTGTCAATGAGCGATAGAGAAAAATGGATTTTTGTAAAATCTTACCGTAAAATCCTTTTCTCTTAGCTCATTGACAGACGTAGTACCCGCCCCTCTGTTTTTGAGTTGGGTTGGGTTAAATTCTCTAAGCACTGCTTTTGTGACATAACTGATTTGCTGTGGCAGAGAGAGAGAGGATATACCCTCGGGGACTGCCCCTGGGTTGTGGCCAGAGCATTTTTCATTTCCTGTCTAGTCCTACTCCTGTGGAGGCAACATAACCCGAAGGTGCTGTATCACCGAGGACTACGTCTGTCAATGAGCTAAGAGAAAAGGATTTTACGGTAAGATTTTACAAAAATCCATTTTTTGCCACTTTACCCAAAAGTGCTAAAAATTCCAGCTCTACCTCCTCCCATTGGTTAGGTGGCCTATAGCAAACCCCCACAACTAATTTTCCCTTTTCTCCAGATTCTAAATCCATGCTCATCCCATCCGTAATGTCACTCCTTTCTATCACCTTTTATATTGTTCTTGACATAGACATACCCCTCCCCCTCTTTTTCCTACCCTGTCCTTCCGGTACACCGAATACCCTTGGATATTGACCAGCCAGTCATGTGAGGGGTCGAACCAAGTCTCTGTTATTCCCACCAGGTCTATGTCATCCTCATGTACTAACATTTCCAACTCATCCATTTTATTAGCCAGGCTCCTGGCATTAGCATATACCCCTCTTAGTTTTACTGAAGTTAAACGTGATTGGCGGTTATGTTTATTCCTGTTTGGTCTGAGGTTTTCCCGCACAGACCTTGCAATTGACATTGTGGAGAACTGCCAGGGGTGCGGATGCGATGCGGGATCACGCTGCATATTCGCAGCGTTCCCGCATCGCACAAATGTGAACCGGGACTTAAATGTATCCAATAAAAAAAAAATCTAAAATTATTTTTTTCATCTGTTTAGGTGAATATGTATTCTGCTACATATTTTTGTAAGAAAAAAAAAAAAACTAGAAGTGTGTATTGATTGGTTTGAGCAAAAGTTATAGCGTCTACAAACTATGGTATACATTTATGGATTTTATTTTGTTTTATACTAGTAATGGCTGCAATCAGCGTGGGTTTTTTTTTTTTTTTTTTTTTTCAGATCTTGACACTTTTTGGGAACCAGTGACACCAATAGAGGGATCAGGGCTAAAAAAAAAAAATGCACTGTTACTGTATAAATGACACTGGAAAGGAAGCGGTTATCACTAGGGGAAATCAAGGGGGTTAAGTGTGCTCCTAGGGAGTGCTTTCTAACTGGGGGGGGGGGGGGCACTGGATGTACTGTAGGAAAAGAGAGATCTGTGTTACAGCTTCAGGGCCGGTTCACATTATTGCGACTGCTTCTTCATTACATGCGATCGGATGTGCGGATGCGAATTGAGCCATACACTTTGTATGGCTGAAATTCGCACTGCACCCGCACAAAAGACGCACAGGACCCTTTTTTCCAGCCGCATCAGGATCAGATTGCACAGTGGTTCACACTTGTGCGATCCGATCCTGTGCGAACTGTCAGATCGCACTGCGATATGCGATTAAACTGGGGGTGTCGTTAACATTTAATTGACACCCCCTGCTTATCGCATATGGCAGTAAAAGCAACACAGTTCATCACCCTGAACACACCATCCCCACTGTCAAACATCGTGGTGGCAGCATCATGGTTTGGACCTGCTTTTCTTCAGCAGGGACAGGGAAGATGGTTAAAATTGATGGGAAGATGGATGGAGCCAAATACAGGACCATTCTGGAAGAAAACCTTATGGAGTCATCAAATGCCTGAGACTGGGACGGAGATTTGTCTTCCAACAAGACAATGATCCAAAACATAAAGCAAAATCTACAATGGAATGGTTCACAAATAAACATATCCAGGTGTTAGAATGGCCAAGTCAAAGTCCAGACCTGAATCCAATCGAGAATCTGTGGAAAGAACTGAAAACTGCTGTTCACAAACGCTCTCCATCCAACCTCACTGAGATCGAGCTGTTTTGCAAGGAGGAATGGGCAAAAATTTCAGTCTCTCGATGTGCAAAACTGATAGACATACCCCAAGCGACTTACAGCTGTAATCGCAGCAAAAGGTGGCGCTACAAAGTATTAACTTGAAGGGGCTGAATAATTGTGCACGCCCAGTTTTTTATTTGTTAAAGTTTGAAATATCCAATAAATTTCATTCCACTTCATGATTGTGTCCCACTTTTTGTTTCTTCACAAAAAATTACAGTTTTATATCTTTGTTTTGAAGCCTTAATTGTGGCAAAAGGTTGAAAAGTTTAAGGGGGCCGAATACTTTCGCAATGCACTGTAAACTCCTCGGTTTGCTCTCCTCTAGTGGTAACATCTAGAATAAACTCCTTTTAAAGAGGATGTATACCTCCATATTTAATCTTTGCCTATTATAAGGCTTACCTATAGGTAGTGTGAATATCTCCTATACGTTCACCATTTAGGATTCATTTACGGTACATGCAGCCAGTGACATCACTGACGCATGGGCTCTGCTGAAACGGCCGCAGGTGCCATTTCTTCAGAGCCCTGTGTCGTGACCGGCAGCTCCCGCACGCATTCTCTGGCCAGTCAGATAGCCAGATTCTGGGGACCAGGAAGGAAGAGCGGGTGAAGATAGATGCCGTGTCCAGCGATGCGCTCGCATCACTGGAATGCTTTGTTCTGAGAGAAGTTTCACATAAGGTGCTAGTATGCAATGCATACTAGCACATTATGACTTTGCCTTGCATGTATGAAAACAAAAAGTGCAGCGATTTTTACAGCTGCTTTAACAATTCATATTTCACCAATATTGTCATTGACTGTCAGTATTAATAAATCTGTTAAATTAGTTCTTGTTTAACCACTTCCCACCTGCAGTATGATGGCCGCAGGGTGGCTCTATTATCCTCATATCCCTCATATGATGTCCAGCACAGTAAGCCGCGAGGTCGCGTAGAGCAGCGATCAATGGTGCGGTGTTTGCCTCTGACACAGCGCACCTATGATGTAGGCTCTTTACCATGTGATCAGGTGTCTCCAATCACAGCTGGTCACAATGTAACCAGGAAGTGCTGTCTATCGGCTTTTCCCCTATTCTCGCTGACAAGGTTCTCCTGACGGGGGGTGTCTATGATTGCCTATCAGTGCTGCATTTTAGTGTCGTCTCATCAGTGCTCGTCAGTGAAGGCGAAAACTTACTTATTTACAAACTTTCATAACCGAAACAAAGATTTTTTTTCTTTCTCCACAATTTTCTGCCTTTTTTAATTTGATTAGCAAAAAAAAAAACTTGTAATCAAATGCCACTAAAAATAAGCTCTATTTGTGGGAGAAAAATGATAAAAAATTTTCCTTGGGTACAGTGTTGCATGCAATTTTTGTCATTCAAAATAGAGAAAACCTGGGAAAAATCCTCGGGGAGGATTTTCCAAAGAATGGGGGA
This sequence comes from Pelophylax lessonae, assembly GCF_965119305.1. Classification (NCBI taxonomy): domain Eukaryota; kingdom Metazoa; phylum Chordata; class Amphibia; order Anura; family Ranidae; genus Pelophylax; species Pelophylax lessonae. The sequence goes on along the minus strand of NC_138771.1, from coordinate 609,946,000 downwards.
GAGGGGATGTTTGAGATGCCTTGTATTTTGAAAAAAATGTGAAGCCAAAGGTGTGTGTGTGTGTGTGTGTGTGTGTGTGTGTATATATATATGTGTATATATATGTGTGTGTGTGTGTGTATATATATATATATATATATATATAATATATATATATATATCATTTCATATCATGCATGCAGTACATCTGCAGTCCCAATACAGGTGAGTATACAACTTGCATGAATGTGTGGTCCACCCACATCTATAGCGTAGATCTATCAGTAATATACTGTAGGATTATATAATCCAAAAAGCCAGAGAGCATACCAAATGTGGCGGTCCTCTCCTGGGAACCACAAGGACAGGAGCAAAAGAGGGACCAAAGCGAACCTGGCGAGAAGGGGAAAGGAGGAAAGAAGACACAGCAAGGGAAAAAGCCATATGAGAAAATTTCATTGACAAAGAAAAATGCATGAAAAGGTGTGTAAAATAAAAAAAAAAATTAAAAAAAAATCAAAGAATGAAAAATAAATTTGTAAATTTTTTTTCATACATTTTTCCTTTTAAAATATATATATTTTTCCTTATTGAAATTGATCCTTGATCAACAATTTTTTTTTTTTTTTTTTTTTTTTTTTTTTTTTACCAATTTTTTATTTTTTCATTCTTTTGTTGATTTTGATTTTTTATTTTATACACCTTTTTATACACCTTTTCATGTATTTTTCTTTTTTGTCAGTGAGATTTTCTCATATATGGCTTTTTCCCTTGCTGTCTTCTTTCCTCCTTTCCCCTTCTCGCCAGGTTCGGTTTGGTCCCTTTTTTGCCCCTGTCCTTGTGGTTCCCAGGAGAGGACCGCCACCTTTTTGTATGCGTCCGGGCTTTTTGGATAATATAATCCTTGGATACAGTGGATAAGTAATCCTTGGATAACTTACAATCTCAGTATTTGCAGATGATACTAAATTAGGCTTGCCAATATCTTCTATGCAGGATGTGGAAACCTTGCAAGCGGACCTGAACAAAATAACGGGGTGGGCAACTACATGGCAGATGAGATTTAATGTTGAAAAATGTAAAGTAATGCACTTGGGGGCCAGAAACCAGAAAGCAAGCTACTCACTAGGGGGGAACCTCTGGGTGAGTCTAGGATGGAAAGGGACCTGGGGGTACTGGTAGACAACAGGCTTGGCAGTGGCATGCAATGCCAAGCCGCCGCAAGCAAAGCCAACAGAATACTGGGTTGTATTAAAAAAAGGGGATTCACTCCAGAAATAGATTTTCTCTATCGCTCATTGACAGACGTAGTCTTCTTGATTCTCAAGAGCTGGGTTATGTTGTCTCCGCAGGAGCAGGACTAGGCAGAAAGACAAAACGTTCTGGCTCCACCTTAGGGGCAGTCCCTGAGGGTATATCCTCCCTCTCTCTGCTACAGGGAATCAGTTTTTTTCTGTCTAGTCAGGAGTAAGGACCGAAGTTCCTTGCTGGGATCTTTTGGTCCTGGCAAGATTTTTTTCTTTAGAAAAGACATTTTTTTTTAGGTAGTTTTTCTCCAGTGTTTTTTTCCTGTGAGATCTTCAAGCAAAAACGCCGGACTGGGCGACACTTGTGGTCACCCCAGCCGGCCTACGAGCGCGCGCAGACCATTGCATTGCGCTTGGTCGGCCGTGACACATTCAAGTAAGTATGCGGGGCCGGGCGACGGGCTGGATGTTGAGATCCAGTGGTCACCCCGGTTTCTGCCTACGAGCGCGTGCAGACCAGAGCTCCGCGCTGGGTCGGCCGCGACGGAGTCCCAGTGGAGGGACTGACCTTGCGAGTTAAAAGTCTCGCTTGGATGCCAGGAACCAGAGAGTCGAGGCGTCCGGAGTGGTCCACAACCCCCCACCCCGGTGGAGAGGGTATTGTGAAGAGAGGGTGCCTGTCGGTTCGGTAGGGTGAGTAAACGTTCCCTTTTTTTCTTTCCTCGTTATGAGGCAGTATGAATTATGGGCCCCTCCATACATGGTCAGTATATATCTGACACTAAAAGTCCCCCTTGTAAATACAGTATGTGTTTGTGGGAAGTGGACTTGGTTTGAGAGCTAACACTCTACCCAGCAGACTGTAGCATTACAGCATAGGTATAATCCTACCTTATTTGTAGTGTATCTCCTGTAGATCAATAAATCGCCACTTAGCAGAGATGCAGGTGGATATGCTGGGAAAAACGATTTCGGCGGTCCGCCGCCATTTTGCCGTAGACCAGGTGCATGTATGTCCTCAGGTCACGCCGGCCGCCATGTTTTTGGAGTCTAATGTCTCTTGTATGGGGGCGGCCATGTTTCATGAGCCCAGCTACCTCGTGGAGAGCTGGGAACGCCGGAAGGCGTACACAGGGGGCGGAGCCACGTCCTTCTACCCGGGAAAAAGCAACAGCTCCTTCCAGTCTGTAAAAGACAGACGCTGACTGCAGTCGGTTTGAAACTTCACTGCATCGGTTGGTGAGCCTTGGGGGTCCCTCTCTCTCTCTGTGGGATCGAGAAGCAGGTACTCTGAGGGGCGCTATTGCGCTAGGGGGAGACACATAAAAAAAAAAAAAGTTTTTTTGGTTTTTCTGGCAAAGTTGTCCTGAGTTAACATGGACCCTGCCACTCATGTATCTCCTCCGGATCCCCTCGAGGGGTCTGCAGGATCCTCCAGCACCCCACTGACTATTGAATCATTGTCAGCTATTATGGAAACTTTTGTGTCCCGGGTGGAAGTGGCTTGTCAGGGACAGGGCGCAAGAAAGCGACCCCCGCCTAACCCCTTATTATCTGAAACCTCGGATTCAGACTCTGAGCCTATTTCTGCAGTTGCAGGTACTTCATCTGGGATTGGTGTCTCGGGTACTGTCTCTTCAGACAGTGAGGAGGATGTTTCGGCATCAGCCATAGCCAGAGAGGAAGCAGTGGTAAACGCACTCATTGTATCTGTTCAAGAAACCTTAAGATTACAGGGTATTCCGTCAGAAATAGCTGAAACTGAAATCCCTTTTGGGACTAAAAATGGCATCAAGGTGGCGAAGGTTTTTCCATTGCCCAAATGTTTTGGCAATCCAATCGAAGAAGAATGGCGTCTGCCAAAACGCACTTTTACTATTTCTAAACGCATTAACAGGCGTTATCCGTTTGAGGAAACCCTCATTAAGAAATGGACAGAACCACCTGTGGTGGATTCACCAATTGCTAGATTGAATAAAGCCACGGTTATTCCTCTAGAAGACGCTCCGTCTTTTAAAGATCCAGTGGATCGCAAGATAGAAGCTATGTCTCGCACCATGTTTTCCTTGATTGGATCAGCTTTCAGACCTATAATAGCTATTGGTCTGGTTTCGCAGGCTGTAACTGAATGGACCAAGTGGTTACGCCGGGACCTAGAAGAGGTCCCTCAGGCGGTATCAGATTTGTTGGAACAAATGATACAGGGGTTACAGTTTGTATGTGATGCGGCGTTAGACGCCACTCCATTATTGGCGCGAGCATCAGTCTCAGCAGTGGTTCTCAGGCGTACACTGTGGCTAAAAGGTTGGTTAGCCGACCAAGGTTCCAAAAAAGCATTGGCTAATATCCCCTTTTTAGGAGAGCGTCTATTTGGAGCCAACCTAGATGAGATCATTAAGGATCTCACGGGTGGAAAGAGCACCTTTTTACCGCAAAATTTTAAAGGTAAAGGAACTCGTCAAAGACGAGGGCCTTCTTTTTCTGCTCACAAGAGGTTTTTTCGTCCCGCGGGTGAAAAAATTAAGTCCTCCAAAGCTCCTTCAGGAGGCGTCAGGGGTCGTTGGTCGGGCAAGCAAAAGCCCGCCCCCTCCAGACCTGAAGATAAATCGTCCAAAGCCTGAAGGTGCGCCCCCACCCATAACTGGGGTGGGGGGACGTCTTCGCCGGTTCCCGGATCCATGGCTTTCCAGAATCCCGGACAAGTGGGTTTGCGAAGTCATAAGGTCAGGGTACAAGATCGAGTTTCGATCTCTCCCACCGGCGCGATTCTTCCCTTCCAATATTCGACTATCCCCGGATCGTTTAGAAGATCTGCGGAGAGCAGTCACGGATTTACTACAACAAGGAGTGGTAGTCCACGTTCCTTGGACAGAACGTTTTCAAGGGTTTTATTCAAACCTATTTACAATACCCAGGAAAGAGGGCACTTAAGGGCACTCAATTCCTTTGTCAACATAAGAAAATTCAGAATGGAGTCCATTCGCACAGTAGCAGCCTTCCTGCATCCAGGGGATGTCCTAGCGTCCATAGACATCAAGGACGCATATCTTCACATTCCCATTTTCGCAGGACATCAGCGGTTTCTACGCTTTTCCGTAGAAGAGAACCACTATCAGTTTGTGGCGTTACCTTTCGGTCTCGCCATGGCTCCTCGGGTCTTCACGAAGGTGTTGGCCCCAATGTTGGCACTACTGCGCCAAAGAGGTATATCGATTCTTGGTTACCTAGACGATCTTCTGCTTCATGCAGAGTCTCCTCAGACCTTGCTACAAAACATAGAAATTACTATGATTTCTTTACAGGAATTCGGGTGGCTGGTGAACCAGCAAAAGTCATTTCTGGTTCCCATCCAGAGGCTCGAATATCTGGGTCTAATTCTAGACACAGTCAGGACAAGAGTTTTCCTTCCGGTAGGGAAACTCCGAAAGATTCAATCTGCAGTCCAGTTGTTACTATCCAACAGCTGGTCTTCCCTTCGGACTTGCATGAGGGTTCTGGGGTTGATGGTGGCTTCCTTCGAAGCAGTCCCATTTGCCCAGTCCCATACCCGAATTCTTCAGCAAGAGATTCTTCTCAGATGGAATCGGAATCCGAAATCCCTGGACAATCAGATCCGATTGAGCAAACAGACCAGAGAGTCTCTGGTCTGGTGGCTTCGGTCTCCGATGCTCAGCCAGGGAAAGTCATTTCTGCCAATATATTGGACAATAGTTACCACGGATGCCAGTCTATCCGGATGGGGAGGAATTCTCGGTCAGTTATCTGTCCAGGGACTTTGGTCCCTGGAAGAATCCAGGTTACCGATAAATGTATTGGAACTGAGAGCGATCAGACTTTGTCTGATTCACTGGACCGAGCAGCTTCAGGGCAGCCCGGTTCGGATCCAGTCAGACAATGCCACGGCCGTGGCTTATGTCAATCACCAGGGGGGCACCAAGAGTGTCCGAGCGGCCAAAGAAGTGGCTTGCATTCTTCGCTGGGCGGAACGATTTGTTCCAGCTATCTCTGCGGTGTTCATTCCGGGGGTGGAGAATTGGCAGGCAGATTATCTCAGCCGTCAGACTCTGGATCAGGGGGAATGGTCCCTCCATCCAGACGTTTTCCACCAGTTGTGCCTACGGTGGGGCACCCCGGATGTGGATCTGTTGGCATCACGATTCAACAGGAAAGTACAGAGATTCGTGGCTCGCTCCCGCGATCCTCTAGCAGAGACCGCAGACGCATTGATTGCCCCGTGGGGGCAATACCAGCTAATGTATGCCTTCCCTCCTCTCGCGTTACTGCCAAGACTTCTTCGCAGGATAGAGGAGGAAGGAATTCCAGTAATTCTGGTAGCTCCGGACTGGCCTCGTCGAGCTTGGTACGCCGACGTGGTCAGACTGGTGGCGGACGTCCCGTGGAGACTTCCTCTCAGGGAGGACCTACTGTCTCAGGGACCGATCTTCCATCCTGCTTTACGATCGCTGGCTTTAACGGCCTGGCTATTGAGACCCAGGTGCTGAAGGACAAGGGATTGTCAGCTTCAGTTATTCCTACTCTAGTTGAAGCAAGGAAAGCGACTTCCAGAAAGACTTATCATCGTACATGGAAGTCTTACATTGCATGGTGTGAACCTCTGGGGTTCCGTCCACGGACTTATTCGGTTAGCCGAATATTAGCCTTTCTGCAACAAGGGGTTGAGCAGAAACTGGCCTTGAGCACTATCAAGGGTCAGGTCTCAGCATTAGCTATCTTCTTTCAGAAGCCTTTGGCTACTCATTCCTTGGTGCGGAATTTCATCCAGGGGGTGCGACATCTGGCTCCGCCAGTGCGCGCGCCGTTACCACCCTGGGATCTTAATTTAGTATTGTCGGTTCTTCAGAAACCTCCCTTTGAAGATATTAGGGAGATTCCTCTACCTACGTTGTCCCAGAAAGTGGCCTTCTTGGTGGCTATCACTTCTGCACGCAGGGTGCCAGAACTGGCCGCTTTATCTTGTCGTTCCCCATATCTGGTGGTTCATAGAGATAAGGTGGTTCTTCGTCCGAATCCATCCTTCCTACCAAAAGTGGTTTCAGAATTTCATCTGAATGAAGAAATTGTATTACCTTCCCTGTGTCCTAAGCCCAGTCATCCTCGGGAGTTTGCTTTACACTCCTTGGATGTGGTCCGGGCGATCAGGGTATACTTGAAAACGACAGACTCGTTTCGCAAGACGGATTCACTTTTTGTGATCCCGGATGGACCCAAAAAGGGATTGCCTGCATTTGCCGCGACTATTTCCAAATGGATCAGACAGACGGTGGTACAGGCTTATTCTATTAAGGGTCGGGAGCCCCCGTTCCCTGTTAAGGCGCACTCCACTTGGGCGCTTAGTGTGTCATGGGCCTTTCGCCATCAGGCGTCAGTGGTCCAGGTGTGCAAGGCGGCTACCTGGTCGTCGGTGCATACCTTTACAAAACATTATAAAGTTGATGTAATGGCATCGTCTGATGCCTCGTTTGGCCGCAAGGTTTTGCAGGCCGCCATTTGAGGAGACCAGTGGTCTACCTCGAGGGTTTTTTCCGTTGGAAATTTTCATTTGAGTCTCATTCTTTGTTTATAATGAGCCTTTAAAACTTCTAGTTTGGCACCGGTTGGGCCTTCTAGATTGGATTTTGATTTGTCAATCCCACCCCTCATTTGTGGCACTGCTTCTGGATGTCCCAGCTCTTGAGAATCAAGAAGACTACGTCTGTCAATGAGCGATAGAGAAAAATGGATTTTTGTAAGATCTTACCGTAAAATCCTTTTCTCTTAAGCTCATTGACAGACGTAGTACCCGCCCCTCTATCATTGAGTTGGGTTGGGTTAAATTCTCTGTTACTGCTTTAGAACAGAACTGATTCCCTGTAGCAGAGAGAGGGAGGATATTCCCTCAGGGACTGCCCCTAAGGTGGAGCCAGAACGTTTTGTCTTTCTGCCTAGTCCTGCTCCTGCGGAGACAACATAACCCAGCTCTTGAGAATCAAGAAGACTACGTCTGTCAATGAGCTTAAGAGAAAAGGATTTTACGGTAAGATCTTACAAAAATCCATTTATTCTTCCACTCTACAAGACTCTGGTCCGGCCACATCTGGAGTATGCTGTCCAGTTCTGGGCACCGGTCCTCAGGAAGGTTGTGCTGGAACTGGAGAAAGTCCAGAGAAGGGCAACAAAAATAATTAGGGGAATGGAGGACATCAGCTATGAGGAAAGACTACAAGCACTGAACCTATTCTCTCTGGAGAAGAGACGATTGAGGGGGGATATGATATCAATGTACAAATACTGTACTGGCGACCCTAGCATAAGGAACAAACTATTCAGAGAGAGGAGATACAATAAGACACGTGGCCACTCACTAAAACTAGAGGAAAGGCGGTTTAACCTTAAAATGCGTAAGGGGTTCTTCACTGTAAGAGCGGTAAGGATGTGGAATTCTCTTCCACAAGCAGTCGTATCAGCAGGGAGCATTGATGGTTTCAAAAAACTATTAGATGGACACCTTAAAGACCACAACATATAGGGGTATACAATGTACGGTTAAAAGCAAACACACACACACACACACACACATCATAGTTTGAACTGGATGGACTGATGTCTTTTTTTCAACCTCACTAAATATGTAATCCTAGAGTAGATTACTGATCTTGCGCTATAGATGTGGGTGGACCACACAGTCATGTAAGTTGTACACTCGCCTGTATTGGGACTGCAGACGTACTGTATGTATGATATGAATGATTGATTTGCTTTGTGTATTTTTTATATATACAGATGCTTGTCAAAAGAATTGTGGACCAGTATACCCCCTGAAGAAGACTTGTTGAAACGCATTGGAGTTTGGGGGTCTGACACCTTGCTATCCCATTTTTCATATGCTGTGTGGTACCCATTTTTGTATGTCCATGTCTGATGATGCATTGAAGGTTTTTTTAGAAACTAATATGTGGTTTTTATAATTAATTGTATATGCAAGTCTAAAGACTATTTCATAGTTACAAAAAAACAGTTTTCCATTTTATATATATATATATATATATATATATATATATATATATATATATATATATATATATATATATATATATATATATATATATATATATAAAATATACCTTTTTTGCATCACATTTTTTTCAAAATACAAGGCATCTCAAACATCCCCTCTCCCCCCGTTCTTTTTGGAAAATCCTCCCCTAGGATTTTTTCCAGGTTTTCTTTAATATATTTGGGATGGATGCTTTGGAACTGCAGAATGCTCTTTCTAGTATATGTTCTGCTTAAACCATGTATATTCATATTCTTAACAGGAAGCTTCAAAGTGTTACTCCTAAATTGGTCTTCATCAGCAACACGATGACCCACAAGGAAGACGAGTGCTTTCAACATGAGAACTTTTTCAGTTTTATGTCAAATCTCACCCTTCCCCAGATTTATGCTGGAGAGAAACCATTTTCATGTTCTGAACTTGAACACTTCAAAGGAATTCAAGGTCTTGCTGAACCCCAGAGGAGTCCCACAGCAGAGAAGCCATTTAAATGTTTAGAATGTGACAAGTACTTTACCAGAAAGGCGGCTCTTGTTCAACACCAGAAGATTCACACCGGAGAGAAGTCGTTTAGATGTTCAATATGTGACAAGTGCTTCGCATGCAATGAGTATTTGACTAAACACCAGAAGATGCACACAGGAGAGAAGCCATTTAAATGTTTAGAATGTGACAAGTACTTTGCAAGAAAGGCGGCTCTTGTTCAACACCGGAAGATTCACACCGGAGAGAAGTCGTTTAGATGTTCAATATGTGACAAGTGCTTCACATGCAATGAGTATTTGACTAAACACCAGAAGATTCACACAGGAGAGAAGCCATTTGGATGTTCAAAATGTTGCAAGTGCTTTACGTACAAGGAAAGTCTTATTAGACATCAGAAGATTCACAAAGGAGGGAAGCCGTATACATGTTTAGAATGTGGTATTTCCTACGCTACAAAGACCTATTTTATTCGCCACCAGAAGACTCACACAGGAGAGGCGCCATTTAAATGTTCAGAATGTGACTGGAGTTTTATACAAAAGGGAAATCTCATTAGACATCAGAGATCTCACACAGGAGAGAAACCATTTAAATGTTCTACATGTGGCAAATGCTTTGCAGACAAGAAAAGTATTTTTAAGCATCAGACGATCCACACCGCTGCAAAGCCATTTAGATACCGTGAACAAAGCCAGGTCAGCACATTACATCACACCTCCCTCCCTCTTTATAAGCCATCATTTGATGACTGTAGAATAACACACCCATTGGGGGAAAACTGTACCTCCTTTACCCCCAGCTTCTGCACTGGACAGGCTTACACCACAAGTCTTCCAGCAAGATCCTGGGAAATGCTGAGCATCCCAAATCTTGGAAGACCATGCATGTTCTCGTGAGATTTGTCATGTTTGAAATTCCCAGGGCTTAGACAGAGTTTGTGATGCCATCCTCTTATGGGCACTGTTTAAAAGTCATGAATTATACCAATCTTTAAAAAACGTTTCACACTACATACTAATCCTTTTGGGATTTTACCATTTTAAAAAAACTGAAATGATCTGATCATACCTTAGTAAAACACTTAATACTTGCATGAAGCATCTCTTTTTAGTATTTTGGAATAGAAGTTTACAGAAACTTTAAAATTCTGTGAAATATATTATGTTAAAGCAGTAGTAAACTTTGTTAAAACCCCTGCAAGACAATGGCATAATGTGCTAGTATGCATTGCATACTACCACATGATGAAATACTTAAGAATGAAGCCCTCCATCGGTGTGCTGTCACCGCTGACAGGGCTTCCATCTTCACCTGGTCTTCCCTCCAGGTTCAAAAGCTCCACCCATCTGATTGACCGAGTCATGACTTCGCTCCTCTGCATGCGGGAGCCAAGATTGTTCCACTGAGTTTTGAAGGGACAGCACGGGTATGACATCCCTGCACAGCGCATGCGCTGGTGACGTCACCAGCTACATGCAGTGTGAATATCTCCTAAACCCTTTAATTTTAGGAGATATTCACTGTACCTATAGATGAGCCTTATTATAGGCTTGCCTGTATACCTGTAGGTACAAGTGTATTAAAAATAAATAAAAGTAAATGTAACATGCACTGGTGGTCAATCATATCCCCATATATTAAATCGCATTCATCATAAATCATCTGCAGTTAATCTTTGGTGAATGCCCCATTCATTGCTTGCTGGTCTCCCTAAAATGTATTGAATCTGGCAGTTTTTTTCGTAGATTGATGTGTTCAAGTCATAGAATGTTTATGGTGCCACAGAAAAATAACTCTGATTTGGTTTTAGAACTTTTATATCCTTTGGAAACCAGAGCAATTTTTACTTTTCCACAATGGGCCTGTGTCTTCTGTGATTATTTTGTTTTTGGGGGTATACACCAGGCTTTCATTTGGCGATCTTGTCTTCCAAAAATTGTGTTGTGGGATTTTTTTGTTTAACAGGCATCTTAATGTAAATTAAAAGCAAGTGTTCATTGTATTCTATTTGCCCTGCATAGAATGGCACTAAAATAATGTTCCTGGAACTGTTATTTTCAAATTGGGGGAGTGGGGGGCGTTTGAGGCTTATTTGTGTATGTGTGGAGAGAAAGACAAACACACGCACTGGAACAGAGTAGGGGTTAAATATGATTTATTACTTTTTTTTCTTAAGATTTTCTTATGCAGACCAAGAGTCATACCTTTTTGAGCTATATGCAAATTAGATACAATATAATAATGCATTATTTTCACAGGAGTGGCTTTGTAATACCAATCAACTCCCAACTGTCATTTAGCCCCTGTTTGCACCGTTGCGACTTGTCATGCTATTTCAGTTACAAATCATATGACAAGTCGCACTTGTAACGGAACCTCTGACCCACACTGTACTTGTGGGCTTCCATCAGTATACGGCTTCCTACAGTCCAGTACATAGATATATATTCCAGCCATCCTACATACAAAAACTAGCCTGAACTTAGCTTGAATGTGTCTGAAAACATCACCTCTTTTATTGAACAAGAAACAGACTTTTATACACTTGAGAATTATGTCAGTCACTACATGAACAATGGTCTAAATATTTACCCAAAACCTCACACAATGGTTAGATAATGAGGTACAGCTGACTCATGGCTAATCCCATCTAGACAAGGTTATTATTCACATGCTAATTAACCACTTGCTGTCACTGCACTGCCTTTTTACTTCGGCAGTGTGGCTCTCCCAGGCAAAATCACATTAATAGACGTCATCTGCCTGGGAGGCCCCTAGGGGGCGAGTGCGCTTCGCTGGAGGCACGCTCCCACCCCGATCGTCAGCGGGTAAACCAGTGCGGGTGCCAGGCAGCTCCGATGGCCGCCTGACACCGGCAATTCCCCCCCCCTACAGAGAAGGAAGGACGGACGGCCTACAATGTTAAATTTTGATTTTTACACATTTTTATTTTTTGGTGGGGGGGGGGGGGGGAGAATGTTGTATAGCAGAATGTGAAAAAAAAAATGTGATTATAAAAAATGGTTCCTGTTGCACTATCTTTTGCAATTTCAGGTACGACTTGCATAGACATCTGTGCATGAAGTGATACAAATGTCAGCCAAGTAGCACCTAAAAATCGCACTGACCTGCTTCTTTGAACTCCACTTCAAGTGAGGTAGCACAAATTCAAAAGTAGCATCAATGTGAATCAGAGCTTAGTCAGCTGGTAATTCCCTGTAATAGTGATTGGGTGAGCAGTTGCAGAAGGAGAGGAGCAGGATGTAAAGCTGGATACACATTATCTTAACTTTTGTTGTTAGATTTCCTTTTAGATTTACCTTCAACTATGTAGTGCAAGGGCCTGCCTGATTGCATACAAATTGAAGTGTTATATTTGTGGGTTGGTACCTCAAGCCAAGTTTTGTAGGTGGGGACTTTTAAGGCAGGTGATGATAATAGTATAAATACAGAATAGTAAAATAAGACAAGTATTTAATGTCTTGTATCAAGTAATGTATATACAAAGTACATAGTAAATAGTGAAGGGTTATAGACCCGGGTGAAGAGGTGGGAATAGTTAGAGATTTGTGACAAGTGTTTATTTCTGTGACTGTTTAGGATAGATCTCTGTCTTGTCAGAGTTTCTCCTGCCTTTTTCCCAACGTGTTTCGGCTCTCAGTTGAGCCTTTGTCAAGAGTAGTAGTCATCAATTCTGTTAACGGTTATACAGATACATTCATTAATAATCTTGTAGTAAATACCACTGATTTTATTCAATGTGGTATATAAGAAAATATACATACATCTATTTTTTTCTTTCTCCATGTGTGATTGTGTTTATCCCTTTAAAACAGCGAGAACCTGAGCCGCATCCTGAAAAATAATGGTACTGATTAGGGTGGGTGCGGGGATGTGTTTTAAGTATTAATTGTATTGATAACACTGGGACCGATCAACAGGATCCTAGATTAATGTTATCAAGATTAGGATAATAGTGGGATCAAAGAAAAAATTCTGCCCCGCGAGTTGTAGGCAAAATTGCAGAATACAACAAGGAGGAGGAGCAGAAATCCCACTTTGAACATATCCCATATACTACAACCTATAAGCATAGTATAGTGGGAAACTACAAAACTTGGAAAAAATGGAAGACAAAGGCGGCGATCTGACTGGCAAAGAATGGGAAAATCTGATGACACATACAAAAAAACTTTCAGGGACATGGAACAACAACTCAGGAAACACCTTGAACGAAAATCGGCACTTTACTGGCATATTAAATCATTAGAGCGTTACATAAAGGAGAATATCAATCCGGTGGGTCTGAGGATACAAATTTTCCCGACCATGGACAACATAACAATAAAAAATGAAAAAGGAATGGGAAGACCTCTTAAACAACTGCTCCAAAAACCTTATGCTTCTTCTTCAAGGGGAATATGAACGACAACTAAAAACGTTGGACGAGGATATCAAAGGAGTTTATGAACAACTAACCCCCCTGAAATCATTAACATTATACTCAGAACAAGAAAAGAGATTAAAGGAACATCTGGAACAACACAGTAAAGAAATACTGAGAAAAAAAGAGAAAATATTGGCACGATAAAAACGCTTTTAGCCAGAATAGGGCATACAGATGGACAAATAACCAAACACAAAGAAACAAAACACAATATTGACAACAAAGTAAAAATCCAAGAAACTACTCATCAGACTCATCCTCACACACGTCAGGAGCAGAAAACAACGAGAGGAGAAGGGTACCAATACAAAAACCGCAACAAGGAAGACAGCAAGAAATGGAAAAAACAAATGATGAGGTCACTGATAGAAGTGACAAGGACACAAACGCACCCGAACAAGAAGCTCAAGACGGAGCAGAAAAGAACCCACCGGTGAGACACCACCAGATGTTTACGAGATATTGACAAGCAGGACCCAAAAAAACAAAAAGCTTTTTTAGGCCAACAAGGAAGACAAATGAAGAGGAACCACTAGATATAACAGGGGCACCCAAGACAGGAGTCGAAAAAGGTGGTCTAACAATTATCAATTTATCATCACACCAACTTGCTAAAGAGCAAACTGAAGTACTGACGTTGGGACTCTCATTCTGTCCAAATAAACCAACAGATAAATTTGAAGCAATAAAGGATATCCACCTATTTGCAAGAAACCTATTACAGAAAGTTATGTATAGTAAACAACCGGAGACAAGTGAATCGCAACCCCCACTGTCAGCAGCTGAGTTCCGAGCGCTACGAGATTTAAATCTCCTACTGCAGGAAGGTGGCCTAGAAGACTGTACGGACACACCAAACCAATCTGATAGTGAAGAAAAGGAGGATGAGGACAGAAGAACACATCAATATGAGAAAGAAAATATAAAAACAAAATTCAAGAAAAAAATCACAGAAGTTTCCTTCTTTAACCCTCAAACCCGCTATAGCCCTCTTTGTGAGGGAGACTACTAAAGACATAGAGTAATTACCAGGCACCAGGCACCAGGAATCAACAGAATCTTACAAAAACCCCAAAAAAAGCCCTGAAGGAATTACGCGACAGAAGAGATAACAATCAAACCCTCAGACAAGGGTGAAAATGTTGTCCTTATGGACAATACCCAGTACAAGGAAATGTGCCTGAAGATCTTGAATAATCAAAAGTGCTACAAAAAATAGCACCTGTTATGATCGAAAGGTACAAAGAGGAGTTCTACTCTAAAGTAGACAAAGCAGGAAAGGAAGGGACAAAGCAGGAAACGAAGGGACAATCTCGCCTACGTCGTGGAATTTTATAAGAACCAAACACCCTAGAACGCCAACTTTCTACTCCCTGCCGAAGGTACATAAAGATGCCACAAATCCCCCTGGAAGACCGATGGTGTCAGGGAATGGGAACATCCCCGAAGGAATAAGCCAAGTAATAGACGCTTACTTACGACCCCACTTGACCAGCCTGACCTCCATATACCAGAGATACTATGCATTTATTGCAAATCCTCGACAATATGGTGATCCCGGAAGACTCTATCCTTATTACAGTGGACGTGGAAGCGTTGTACAATAGCATTCCACATGACAAGGGCCAAGTGACGATTAGGAACATATTGAGTGAGCAAAGCCTACACAACCAGAATTTCAATATTTTTATCATCACGATGTTGGACTTCATTCTGAATAGGAACTACTTTACATTTGACGGTTCCTACTACCTGCAAGTATGCGGGGTTGCTATGTGCATGAGCTGTACACCGACCTATGCAAATTTGTACTTTGGAGCCTGGGAACCGGAGTTTCTAGGGAATGATGAAAATACAATATATACGGATAGGATTCTAATCTGGCAACGCTTCATAGATGACATCCTGATCGTATGGACAGGAGGATCTGATAGAGGATTTCAAGAAAAAACGAAATGGTAACAACTACAATGTTTTTTTTACGTTAAACCATGGTAGAAACAGGATCCAATTCTTGGATACGTGGATCTGCAAAGAACAGGATGGCACGGTGAAAACTACCCTCTATAGGAAAGACAGCTGCCAACTCAATATTACACGCCACCAGCTTCCACCCCGCTCCATTGAAAAAGGCAATCCCATTCAGCCAATACCTCAGAATTAAAGGGAACTGTACCAACAGTGACTTCAAAAGAGGAGCAGACCTCCTGACAACTAGACTCTTCGACAGAGGCTACTCTAAAAGGAAGGCCTTTAACAAAGTAAGAACAAAGGACAGAAAATAAATTCTGTTCAAGAAAAAGGAAATAGACCCAAAGAAGTCATATCAAAAGACACGTATAATTATGAGGTATACAAATGAGCACAGAAAAATAAAGAATATTCTAAATAAACCCCTTCTTATGGAGATATATGAAGTATTCACATCAAAAGCATATCTACTTAAACAGGGTTTTTACTCCCCCCCCCCCCCCTTTTTTAGGCTAGAAGGACTGCAGGTCTAAATCATGTATGTGTGTGTGTGTGTGTGTGTGTGTGTGTGTGTGTGTGTGTGTATATGTATAATATATATATATATATATATATATATATATATATATATAATATACAAATAAACCATCCCATCGGCCCTGATCAAGGGAAAAGGAAACAATAGGTGGATATATTGAGTGCAGCCACCAGGTATGAATCAATTGTTGCATTTGAGTATTAGAGGCTATAAGAAGTGATATAAGTGATTTTATAGAATTGGTTTTCTTTGGGTATGTACCCTACACCTAATATTCTTCTGATTCAGTGCGGTAATCACTGTGCTTCCACAACAGAACAGCTTTAGAGTCCTGACTATCAAGCTATAACATAGTGCCATCCTATTCAGCATAATAAGGTGGGTTAGTATTGAATATCCTCTAAATATATCCACAGTAATATGCATATAATTAAATAGGCTCTACTCTTGCAGCTGTACTCACTGCGGTGATCAGGAGGCTGGACACTTAGCCTAAAATAAATGAGTGAATATATGTATACATTGAAGGCTATACACAAATACTAAGGGGACAATATTTGGTGCTTTTTCGTGTCGCCATTCTGTCATCTTCCGAGTCATTGAAAAGGGTCAGTACAAAACCAGAGCTCTATATGATTATATTTGACTAATGATGATTGATGTAACTTTTTGGGATTATAAGTCACTAATTGATATTTTGTTTGATTTCATATTACCCATAGAAATACCGGTCTGTTATGGTCTCGCAGGCCCTGAGGAAGCTTTGAGCGAAACGCGTTGGCTTGCTGGGGACCTACATTGACCGTATTCCATCAGAGACCTACTCTTTCCATCCTATACAGGCTCTTGGTTATTTCTCCCTTCTGGGATGTATTTCTATTCATGACTCCTTTATATCTGATTTTATCAATATTATTCTATGTTATGTTATTTGTGCTAACATGTACTAATACGCCCATGTTTTTTAAGAGGCAAATTTTATTAAAATGTAAAATAGTTTTAGAAATTGGTTTGTGCGTGATCCTTCTACTCCCACTGGCCCGCAAAGCCCCACTTTTCTTTACCTATTGTGTTCTTATTCTAAATAAACATTGGACCATCCTTAAAGAAGACCCTACAGTGAAGAGATTTATTACAGACCGCCCCCCAGTAACGTACAGAAAGGCGGGCTCAATAAAAAAAAGAACTGATCCACAGTGAATTCAGGGAGAGGAGTCGGAAGGATCCATGTAAAGTAAAGGGCACGTACCCGTGCGGCTCATGCGACCAGTGTAGAGTCATTAAGAAATGTCAAACTATCCTACCGAATGGCGAGGAATTTGAGCCAAAACACTATGCGAACTGCCGCACGAAAGGAATAGTATATCTAATGAGGTGTGAGTGCAAAGCGTTTTATATAGGAGAAACGAAGCAGGAATTCGGGAGAAGGATAAACAAGCATGTCAATAGCATGGAACTGCAATTTTTATTTACCTCTGGGACGACACGTAGCTTATAAACATGGATATAGAATGCCGGAAGTGTCGTTTATGGCCTTGGAAAGAATACATATTCCTAAGCGGGGGGGGGGGGGGGGGGGATTGGAACAAAACCCTCCTACAGTTAGAAATGAGGTGGATCAAACATCTAAAGGCAACCACGCCCAAGGACTCAATGAGTCAGAAAGCTATCGTCCTTTTTTGGAAGGCTTTTCGTCTGGTAAAACAGACTGAAAATCTGAGAAAAAGTGTCACCTTTTTCTATCCATTTATTTCCCCACAGTACTAAATTCTGCTGTTAATACTATGATATCGGTATGTTTTTATAGTTTCATTGAATACACTGTATTTTATTTACTTTCAATCAATAATTTGTTATATCCATGTTGTGATTAGACAAAAACCCAAAGGAACACCCGGCACGGAAAGCCCCTGCATGTATGCTTTACAGAGCAGGGGCAAGTATACATGAGCGGTGTTTCAACAGCAATACCCCCGAGTCTCTTCAGAGAGGCGGGCATTTGTAGAAATCCGTGTCAGCGGCCGCACTGAAGTCCCGATGGTGGATGGCAGGATGCACGCGCACCAGAGCTAGACACCAGGTGAAAGGTATCAGAAAATGAGATGTGCGGCGCGCAAGGCGCATGCGCGCCTCAGATAAATAGGCCGGGGAACCGCTGTCCTCCTCATTCCCCATCAGACAGGGAGGAGAGAGGACACACCGCAGCGAAGCATCTTGAACCAACTGAGTACACCCACTAGCAGGAATCTCTACATGCTATGCTACTCCTTACAAACCAGCCTGTAACAAAGCTATAATTTGCAGTTACACGGTCCGGGGGGTATCAAACCCAACCTTGGTGGACACCAATAGGAGATCCCAGAAAGAACTCAGGGAGGTCCCAGATTACGGACTGAGAATAAGGTAAAAGAACAGAACCGCTGCCTTCCAATAAGGAAAACTTACATGATGTATTGTGGTTTCACCAATTCACATGTTATCCATTTTTAGATCCCCAAAAACAGAGGAATAAAGTCATCCTTTGCCGGAATTAATATAAAGAACATACAGTCCCGGGTCAGTAAACATATATACACACATATACTAATCATTAAGTAAATGTTAATACAAGATTCCTCAATCGGATAAACATTTATTTAAAGGGAAAACCTATTAGTGCCAAAACAAACTATAATAAATATAAAACCGATTTTTTTACTAACAGATGCGATTGGACGTGTTTAGGATCCAATCTGGAAAAAACATGTGTGTGTAATGTATGTATGTGTATATATATATATATATATATATATATATATATATATATATATATATATATATATATATATATATACACAAAATTGAACAAATTCATCGGCAGAAGTGATTGAACAGGTGTATGTTCCAATTAGCAACACTCTTCCAATATTGATTGTAAGTGCAAAAACCTATACCTACCCATGACTGTATCACACAACCACACCCCCACACCCACCCTAATCAGTACCATATTTTTCAGGATGCGGCTCAGTTTCTCGCTGTTCTAAAGGGATAAACACAATCACACATGGAGAAAGAAAAAAATAGATGTATGTATATTTTCTTCTATACCACATTGAATAAAATCAGTGGTATTTTACTACAAGATTATTAATGAATGTATTTGTATAACCATTACAGAATTGGAGACTACTACCCTTGACAAAGGCTCAACTGAGAGCCGAAACGCGTTGGAAAAACGCAGGAGAAACTCTCTGACAAGACAGAGATCTATCCTAAACCGTCACAGAAAAAAACCTTGTGACAAATCTCTTCTATTCACACCTCTTCACCCGGGTCTATAACCCTTCACTATTTACTATGTACTTTGTATATACATTACTTGATACAAGACATTAAATACTTGTCTTATTTTACTATTCTGTATTTATACTATTATTATCACCTGCCTTAAAAGTCCCCACCTACAAAACTTGGCTTGAGGTACCAACCCACAAATATAACTCAATAGGGACGACGGCAAAACCCATACTCCTGATAGGCTGATAGAGATCAAAATCTTCTAGACAAATAGAGATCAAAATCTTCTAGACAAATTGAAGTGTTTGGATTTGACCTCATATTATATGGTTTTGGTAAATCTAAAGGAAAAAATCGAAAGACAATTGTATAGTGTGTATGGCCCACAAGAGTTATGTCCTTGCAACTTTTGAAGTTTTTTTTTTTTTTTTTTTTTTTTTTTTTTTTTTCTTTAGGACCTATTCCCCTAAAAAAGTATAGTCAATAGAGTGGCTAACTTCATCACATATTCTTATATAGCAGTAATTTGCATTTAGCAAATATTCAGGTTCTGTGTGCTTTTTTGTTTTAATAGGGGTGCTTTGATTCAGGGCAGGTTCACAGATCCTGACTAAAGTTCAGGTACTGCATGCAAACTTTGCTGAATTCAGTGGGAGGCAAATGTAAAAACAGCAATTGTTATTACTGTCAAATGGCATGGGAGGCTGGGAAGCAAAGAAAAAATGTTTTGGGTGTGGGTTTTTTTCTCTCTCTGGTCCTCCTTATATTGTAGGGTTTAAGACCAACCTCAAAAAACTGCAAACCTGCCTGGGGTGCCTCCAACCTGAAGTGATGCATATGAATGATTTGATCAACCTCCTGCAGCAAAATTGTGTTTACAAAGAACTAAAATACCATTTAAAGGCTAGCAAAGGAAGGGTAGGGACAAGTTTTTGCTCCCCCCCCCCCCCCCGGGGACCACCCAGGCGCAGTACCTTTTTTACCTCATGTTTCCCACCACTCAGTGGAGTGGGGCTTACTGGAATCTGCACCCCCCCCCCCCTCCTGGATGGCTTCACTGACCATCTCCTTTTGTTTACATGGTCAGAGAATTCAGGCTAGTAAATAAAGGGGGCTAGGTGAGGCTACTGGTTGCTTATGATATGGCAGATGTCGGCACCTACCAATTCCTTAGCAACCATTTGCAGCTGGAAAAGCAGATAAAAGCTATCTAACAGTATAATCAGTTTCATACCATTCAAGATATTCCTGGTGATCATAAGCCATGTGAATTAAAACCAAAGAAAAGGAGAAAAAAAGGATGTGGTTGTCTCTGACGCACCACATGTGTCAGAATGGGGATGCTGGTGTCACTAGGCCCTTGTCAGTATATCATGGAGGTCCTCACTAAAAAGTGGGCCAAAGTATCACTTCCCAGAGAGAAGCCTTTCTATAAAACCTCAATACATATGGTGTATCAGAGCTTAATGTGAAGATTCAACGAAACAGGGTGTTAATTTGGATGACAAAGGCTAACTATACGAGGGGATTATCAGGTCCCTTCATAATAAACACATATCTAAATTGGCACAATGAATAGAAATGATCGATTACCTGTGTTTTGGAGTATAGGTATATCTTTTATTAATTGCTCCTTCAGTGTACCAAGTGTACCAGTGTTGCTAATGGAAAATCCAAAAGGTCCCCAAGCAAATTTGTTACTAAAGATAATGCATAGGATGGAGGGTAGATATCCATTTTAAAAGATATTTTGTGGGTATAATTCTTGTGCTATCACGTGAATTATGAAATTATATAATGTGCCCCTGATACTGCAAGTACAATAACTGGTACGTAAGCAGTCTACAGTAAAGATAAACACAAGGGGGGGGGGGGGGGTTCTGTGCTGCAGGGGTGAATCAGTACAAATCGGTATAACTTCAGTCATACAGAACATCATTATGGGGAATAAATAAATAGTGTTTCAATAAATAATAAAAAGAAAAGTTCTTATGTGCAGTATATCTATTATTCATTAATTCATACCATCATTATTTATAAAGTCCTGAATTTCTAACTAGTGCTGAAGATTAAATCATATAAGTATATTAGAAACAATTGAAAAAAAGTGCTACCTGTGCAAAGTAAATGGTGGGTTGTTGTTGTTGTGCAAATGGCCAGTTATTAATAAAGGTGCAAATGTATATATTGTGCAACAGATCAGCTGGTATATTACAGTGCAATCTTAATAAGTGTATGGTATTCCAAATAATAAATATATAACAAAGTGCTGTAGTGTCCAATTTATTGGTGACGATTTCCCAATATTTCCTTGTGTATATTAAAACGTCCTTAATTATTTCATTAACTTCCTCCACCTTTGGAACAGGGAACAGGGAACAGGGGTGCTCTTCAGTGAACACACTTCTAGGTGTACTAGCTGCTCACCTCAATTTTTTTTTTTAAAAACACGCCTGTGGTATATAAGCCTGGATAGGTTTGTTTCCTTCACTCCTGTTATAGCGTGGTACAGCCTCTGGCTCTCACACCACACGTGTCAGAATGGGGATGCAGGTTTCACTAAGCCCTTGTCAGTATATCATGGAGGTCCTCACTAAAAAAAAAGTGTTCCAAAGTTTACCTGCGTCCCAGAGAGAAGCCTTATACAAATATTGGCCAATAAAGAGAGTCTTGGACTGCATCCATGTAATACAATATTAAAAACAACAATATAGAAAATATCAATATAATATCATTAAGCTGGTGAATAAAATACTCACTCTCTACTACTTTAGGTATATATGGCCAATGATTGTATTAAAATGATAAATTAATTTAAAACCAACACAATTCAGATGGAGTTCACATCCAAGCACCAATGTATACTTGAAGATAAATAAACTTAAGAATTGTGGATGAAGGCGTTGACATCTACATCTACGTTCAGGCCAAAGGGAACATAGGTCTTGGCCTTGTGAATCCAAGACATTTCTAACTATAATGCAATGCCATTGGCACATCCTTAACAATGACAGGATTCTCAACAAAGTCCTACCCGTTAAACCGCAGGTGGATTTCACCCTTCGAGACAGGCTCGCACCTAATGTTTTAGATCCACCTATTCCAAAACCAACTTTTTTAAATCACTTGGTTGGGTAACAGGTGCCAAGTCTGTGCTCTGAACATTTCCAGACAAAGGAATACTAGGGTATTTAAGTCTACCAGTACTGGTCGTACATACCCCATTAAACCCTTAATTTGTTGTTCTACTATAGGTGTCGTTTACCTACTGAAATGCCCTTGTGGGTTGCAGTACATTGGGAGAACTAAGCGTCCCATGTATGTGCGGATTAACGAACATATAGCAAAAATTAGAAGGGTTTTCCCAAGCACTACTTGCTCACGCACAATAAGGATCCTCGGAACACCCTTTTCCTTGGCTGTGCCCCTGCGGCTGTTTTCACATTAGCAAAACCAAATTTGAATTTCTTAAAACAGTGTATAGGCATTTAGCAAGCATGGGAACCTCCAATCCGAACTTACCCCTAGGGAGACATGTTGGGGATGTCCATCTAGAAAAATTCCCTCAGAATACATTTTCGATTCTAGACCAAGTTCACCCGAATATTAGAGGAGGTGATTGGAATAAAATATTTCTGCAGAGAGAGGCACAGTAGATAGTAGACCTAAATGCTAAACACCCTGCACGAAAAAACCTGCCTTCTCCCACCTCCTACACTAAAAGGGTCCCCGCCGGCTTGCGTTACACTTTTAGTATAATGCCAGTCTTATGGGGCGAATTGGGCCGGAGGGCAGGGTCCAGGAGGCCAATCAGTCTGACAGCCCCATAAAGCTGTCACACTGCTACCTGCCAGTATGATATTACCGGCCCATGATGACATTTCAGACAAGACCGCAGGCCACCGACCACACTTAATAGCATTGGCGGCCATCAGGCCAGTTGTATTAAGTGTGGCACTACAGCCTAATGCTCTGCCTACCCTCCTCCGCCCCCAGGAATGGCAGGCATCATGTCAATAATATAATTTCATTTCTTTAAACATCCTTGTCCTTGCGCGAGCATACTGAATTACATCATCTACAATTAAGACTTTTAATTGTATATGATGTCAATAATATTTTGGACCTGCTCACCTCATATGTGCTATTGCAATATGTCACTGGGTTAGTAAGATTACTCCTTTTCTTTTAGGATATTTGGACTTGTGTTTGCTGTCACTGATTATTTCATTTATTTGTATAATGACTAAGGATTTCCTAGTCATTATAAAAATAAGTGAAATAATCCTATGATTACAATCAATGGCAGCAAACACAAGTTCAAATATCCTAAAAGAAAGTAGTTTTTTTTTTTCAGAATTGTCGCTCTTATTTTTGTTGATAGCGCAAAAAATGAAAATTGCACAGGTGATCAAATACCACCAAAAGAAAGCTCTATTTGTGGGGAAAAAAAGGACATCAGTTTTATTTAGGTACACAATTGTCAGTTAAAGTAACGCAGTGCCGAACCGCAAAATATGGCCTGGTCATTAACCCCTTCCGTACCGCATCATGTAAAATGACGTCGGCACAAATCCTTTCTCGATCCGGGCGGACGTCATATGATGGCGCCCGGATCTCACCGCTACTACTAATGAAATTAGCTGTTTACCACGTGATCGGCTGTGTCAATCACAGCCGATCACATGAGCGGCTCCAGCGCGAGCCGCTCGTTCCTTCCTTAATGCGCGCCCCCCCGGGGGGTACTCTGATGATAGGTACTCGAGTACTCTGATGACAGGTACTCGGGTACTCTGATGATGGGTACTCGGGTACTCTGATAGGTACTCGGGTACTTTGAGTACCCGTCACCGGAGTACCCAAGTACCTGTCACCTACCCATCAGAGTACCCGAGTACCTGTCACCTACCCATCAGAGTACCCGAGTACCTTCCACCTGCTCATCGGAGTACCTGACACCTGAAGTACCCGAGTACTTGCCACCTGCTCATCAGTACCCATCACTACTCCTCAGTACCCATCAGTACCTATCAGTATCAGTACTGATCATCCGTACCCATCAGTACAGTATCAGTATCACCTATCCGTATCAGTACTACTCATCAGTACCTATCACCTGCCCATAAGAGTACCCGAGTACCTGTCACCTGCCTATCGGAGTACTCGAGTACCTGCCACTTGCTCATCAGTACCAGAGTACCTGTCACCTGCCCAGCAAAGTACCCGAGTACCTGTCACCCTTCATACAGCCACCATGTCTAAGTCCAAAAAGGTTTATATACGTCCTCCGTTTAAACCTAAATACCGGTGTTATGGCAGCAGATAGCTGCCATAACCCTGGTATTTTTTTAAACGGTGGGTGGACGGTTGGCTTTCCGATAAGGGTGGTCCCAGCGGCGGATTTGCCGCGGGATCACCCTTCCGGGGTGGCGGAAGAGGTGCCCCCCCCCTCCCGCCGCATTCTGGTCCTTTTCCCCGCTTACCGGACCCGCCGGCAGCGGGGAAAACGATCCGGTCCCAGATCCTCACAGACAGGATGTCGAGTGAGGGCAAGCTTGCCCTCACTCGACTCTATGGTCTTGGAGGACCGGAGCTACGGCAAACGTCGTTGCCTAGCAACCAGTTTAAAGGTCCCTTTTTTTTTTTTTTTTTTTTTTTTTTTTTTTTTAATTTTATTTAATTTTTTTTTATTTTTTTTTTTTTTATTTTTTCTATCTTTTAGTGTACTTGTGAGATCTGAGGACTTTTTGACCCCAGATCTCACAAAAAAGAGGTCCTGTCGTGCCTTTTTTTCTATTACAAGTAATGTTTACATTTCTTGTAATAGAAATAAAAATGATCAATTTTTTTTTTTAAAAAACAGTGTAAAAATAAAAAATAATAAATAAAATAAATAGTAAAAAAAATTAAAGCGCCCTGTCCCCGCGAGCTTGCGCGCAGAAGCGAACGCATACGGAAACCCCGCCCACATATGTAAACAGTGTTCAAACTACACATGAGGTATCGTCGCGATTGTTCGAGCAAGAGCAATAATTTGAGCCCTAGACCTCCTCTGTAACTCTAAGATAGCAACCTGTAGAAATTTTTAAAGTGTCGCCTATGGGGATTTTTAAGTACCAAAGTTTGTCACCATTCTGTGAGCGTGCGCAATTTTGAAGCATGACATGTTGGGTATCTATTTACTCGGCGTAACATTATCTTTCACATTATGGAAAACAATTGGGCTAACTTTACTGGTTTCTTATTTTTTAATTCAAAAAAGTGAATTTTTTCCCAAAAAATTGCGTTTGGAAGACCGCTGCGCAAATACGGTGTGATAAAAATTTTGCAATAATCTCCATTTTATTCTCTAGGGTCTCTGCTAAAAAAAAATATATAATGTTTTGGGGTTCTAAGTAGTTTTCTAGAAAAAACAACTGATTTTAGCTTGTAAACACCAAATGTCAAAAATAGGCCTAGGCAAGTGGCTAGGATGCATGATGATGCTCCTTGGATGTTGGGCCCCTCTATATGGCTAGGCTGTGAAAAAGTCTCACACATGTGGTATTGCCATATTCAGGAGGAGTGGTAGAATGTATTTTGGGGTGTCATTTTTGCTATGTACATGCTATATGTTAGGAATATCCTATAAATTGACAACTTTGTGTAAAAAAAAAAAAAAAGTTTTTATTTTTTTCCCACATTTTCCAAAAACTTGTGGAAAAAAATGACATGTTCAAAGGACCCATAATGCCTCATAGAATATACGTTGGAGTGTTTGCTTTCCAAAATGGGGTCATTTTGTGGACTTTTCCATTGTATTGGTGCTCTAGGGCCTTGAAAAGTGTGATAGGTAGTAAGAAAGTTTTATGTGTATTTATGCTCCTAAAACGCCTTATGGTGCTACTTGGACGTGGAGTCTCTTTTTGTGGCCAGGCTGTGTAAAAGTCTCACACATGTGGTAGCAGAATGAATTTTGGGGTGTCATTTTTGCTGTGTACATGCTATGTGTTAGAAATAGCTTATAAATTGACAACGTTTTGGGGAAAAAAAAGAAAAAAACATTTTTTTTCTTCATTTTCCCAAGAATTGTGGGAAAAAATTATAACTTCAAAAAACTCACCATGCCTCTTACTAAATACCTTGGACTGTCTACTTTACAAAAAGGGGTCATTTGGGGGGTATTTGTACTGTCCTGACATTTCAGGGCCTCAAGAAAGGAGATAGGCCATCAGTACATCTGGTGTGATCAATTTTCAGTAATTGGTACCATAGCTTCTAGACTCAATAACTTTCACACAGACTAAATAATATACACTAATTTGGGTTAATTTTACCAGAGATATGTAGCAGTATAAATTTTGGCACAAATGTATGAAGAAAAATTAATTTTTTGCAAAATTTTATAATAGAAACTAAAAAAAGTGTTTTTTTTTTTTTGCAAAATTTTTGCTCTTTTTTTGCTTATATCACGAAAAAAAAAACCCCAGTTGTGATCAAATACCACCAAAAGAAAGCTCTATTTGTGTGAAAAAAATGATAAAAATTTTGTTTGTTTACAGTGTAGCATTACTGTGCAATTGTCATTCAAAGTGTGAGAGTGCTGAAAGCTGAAAATTGGTCTGGGCAGGAAGGGGGTCTAACTGCTCTGTATGGAAGCTGTTAAGGGGGCAAATCCTTCCTGTCTAGAAGTGGTTAATTGGATATTCACATGAAGTTTCACATCATTCAAAATCCCAGTTTCTTTAAAGATCAGGTGTGCTCTGACCTTGCTTATTGGACCAATTACTACTCCGGTCTGAAATAAGCCTTTTTGTAGTTCAGATGCTGACAGATATCCTCCAAGCTCCCAGATCAATAATGCTCCAACATTCCAGGCAGGATAGACTCAGAAATAAGCCATATTTAAAATAAATTGGGATTCTTGAACCCCAACCAATATACTTACATGTTCCCGAAAACTTATGTGCACTCTGTATATATCAACACCACCTGTGCAGGGTGTGTGCTCACCTTAAAATATAGGACTGATATGTTTTGTTGGACGTTCCAAATTGCTTCACCATGTTTCTGTACAAACATTCTAAAAACTTTGAATAGATAGATATTTAACCCAAAATCTGGGGCTCACACATTTTTCTAAGTCCTATATACCCTCATAGAAAAATGTTTTCCATTTCTTGAAACACCCTTGTTACCAAAAATCTATGAGAGTTAATCTTTTTTTTTTTTTTTTTTTTTTTTATCGGATAAAAAAAGTCTTTATTTCTCCATAAATATGACAGTACAATAGACAGAAGCCCCGAACAGCAGACACGTTTCACGAATCAAGTTTGCTTATTCATTGCTGAAAAACATATGCTTTCATTGCGATCCATATAGTAGTCACCACAGCTAAAGCCAATCATGAATCAATTGGAGAACCAATTAACCCATTGGATTATCCACATGGATCGCAAGAAAGACACAATACAACCATACATATAAAAATGCAACATATCAATGCCCATACTTGTTCAGTTATAAACATTACATGATATAAATAAAATAAGATAGACATGGCCCGATCGTCGTAGGATGCACAGAGACTCGGAGACTAATCTTTATAAATCACACAAATTCCACCAAGGCTTACAAATGTCCAAATTCCTCCACAATCCCCTCCCCACACGCCAAGACAAAAGGGACAATCAACACAAGACACACCCAAATTGAAAACGACATCCTCATTGAAAGCATCATCAAATCTGGCTTCACCGTAAAGGTCATTTTAAATGTGGATCTGTGGATTGCTGCAGTTGTTCGCACATACTGATGGGCAGCTCTTTTCGTTCAAACACATGTGACAGGACATACAAGATTGATCGTTGTTTTTTAAATTGTAATACGAGTTATGTCATTTATTTTATCACTTGCTCTATTCTGGGGCTTGCTCTATTCAATATGTGGGTAGAACCACACATAAACTCAGGGAACGGTTCCGTGAGCATCTAAGTGATATCAGAGGCAATAAATCTACTAATGTAGCCCGACATTTCAATTTAATACATGCAGGTGACCTCTCATTAGTAAGGGTACAAGTTATTGAACAGGTTAAGACCCCAAGTGGAGGGGGGGAGGTCTTTAAAATATTATGTAGAAGAGAGGTCTTCTGGATACTTAGATTGCAAACTAGGATACCAAAAGGTTTACATTTTGAGTATGATGTGACACAGTCCTATGAATAGGTCTATAAGTTATTTGTCTTATGTAAGTGGCATATGATTTATTTTTCTTTGGTGGTTTCTTTCTCTTCTTTTTTTCTTCTTTCTCTTTCTTTTTTCTCTGTGGTCTTCTCTCATATGAAGATTTGATGATGCCTTCAATGAAAACACCGTCCCCAATCCATGTGCCTCCCGCATCGACTGTCCCCCCCGTCCCAGCATGCAAGGAGGGGACCACGGAGGAACCCGGACACCCACAATTTCTTAAACCCCATACACACGTACCGACCGTCGGCCGCAAACACTCGGCCGACATCCGACCGGCCGACTGCAGGCCCGCCAGCATGATGCTCCCGACAGCCGACAGCGCACCTTCAGCCGAACAGAATCTGTCGCGCAGGCATCAAAACCTTCGCTGGCCAACACCAGAACGGCCGACTGCCCGCCAGCCAGCACAGAACCCGGCCGACAATCAGCAGATCCGCAAGACTGGGCACGCCCAGAAAAGAAAAAACACACCGAAAGCCACCCACCACATGACATCACCTCCGCAGTCGGCCGCCGCCGGCCGACAAAACTAGTGCGCAGTCCCCCGCAGCTTCCAACAGACACGACAGCCCTGGACAAAAGACGGCCGATCGTTCGGCCGACGATCAGCACGCGTGTACGGGTCTTTAGTGGAACTTCTGTGGTTTTTTTTTTTTTTTTTTACTTTATTTTTATTTGCATATAAAATTTAAGTTTACAACAGTGTTTTCCAAATTAAGGTTCACACTTTACATGTTAATGTTATGTAGAAAGAAAATACAGTAATTCATATACCAGATCTCATAAATATTTTCCCTTTTCCTCCCTCCCCCCCTTCCCAAAATTCCTCCCCTTCTTGCCAACAACTTCCGTTCTACAGTGCCTCCCCATGGTAGATATGCTTAACTATTTATTTCAATATATTTAGTTGATTTTTTAAATTCTTTCCATTTTCCCCATTTTCTTTTCATGTTTATTGGAATTTCCTCTTGTGTGTTACATATATATTCCATATTAAAGTTGTTATTTATCTTTTTACACCATTCCTTTATTTTCGGGCTCTCCTTTTCTCTCCACTTTTTTGGTATGGTTCCCTTTGCTATATTCAGCAAAGTTGGGACAAGAGTCATATTATATTTTTTTAAAGGTATTATTGTTTTGTGAAATAGGCAGACCCATGGATCGTTTGGTATTTTTATTCCAGTGATTTCTTCAATCAGTTGTCTAACTTCTAGCCAAAAATCTTTTATCTTGGGGCAATCCCAAAATAGATGGTACATTGTACCTATGTTGCCACAATCCCGCCAGCATTTGTCTATCTTGTTTGGTTGGTATTTATTTATTACTTCTGGAGTGATGTACCACCTAAGCAGACATTTATAATTTAATTCTGTTGTACTTACGTCTGTGGCTGTGGATCCGACCATCCTTAGTACAGTCCCAAGTTCCTGTCCTTGCAAGTGTGTCCCAATTTCTTTTTCCCATTTTACTATATATGGAGGTTTTTCCAAACTGTGCCATTCTGTCAGCATTTTGTAGATCTGAGAAACTCCATGCCTTTGCGTGGAAGAATAACTCAGTTTCTCGATGTTGTTAAGATTTTTATCCGACCTAATCGGCTGTGGTAATGAGCTGACAAAATGTCTCAGCTGGAGGTATCTCCAATCATCTATTTTTATATTTTTATTTTCTTGTTTTAATTTCTGAAGTGTTTTTATGTGACCTTTGTGTAGGATGTCTTTTAATTGAGTGTTCCCTATCCAATTTCCACCCTTTTCTTCTTTCCCTGGTGGAAAGTATTTAGTGCCATTTAATGCTATCATTGGTGAGTTGTATTCCCATTTCAATTGTTTGTTGATCCCATCCCATATTTTATAAACTACCTTTGTCAGTTCGTGTGCTCCCTGTATTTCCCTATATTTTGGTGGTATCCATATTGTTTTGTGTAAGTGATTATTATTTTGTGCACATTCTATCTCAACCCATCTTTTTTCCCCCTTTTCTATTTTTGTCCAGTCCACCATTCGTGTAATAATTACCGCCTTATAATACCTTTCTATATCTGGAGTTGCTAGTCCTCCTTGTGTTTTACTTCTTGTAAGGATCTTGTACTGTATTCTGGGTTTTTTCCACTGCCATATATATTTTGTCAATAAAGTTCTTATAACCCTAAAGAAAGTTGCGGGGATGTTTATTGGCAACAAGGAGAAGGTGTATAAGATTTTTGGCAAGATAAACATCTTAACTAGGGTTGAGCGAACACCTAGATGTCCGTGTTCGACGGGTTCGGCCGAACTTTAAAAAAAAGTCCGGGTCCGTGTCCCGGACTTTTACCGAACTTTTCCCGGACACCGAACCCCATTGAAGTCAATGGGGACCCGAACTTTAAGGCACTAAAATGGCTCTAAAACACCAAAGGAAAGGGCTAGAGTGCTGCAAATGGCAGCAAAACGTAATTAAGAGCATGGCAAGTGCTCTGCAAACAAATGTGGATAGGGAAATAACTTAAAACAACAAAAAAAAAAACAGAAAAATAAAACAATGTTCTTCTTCATCTCTGAAGGACGAGGCCCATATGGAGTAGGAGGGAGGTTGAGGTGGTGGTGGATGTGGCGGTGACATAGGCGTGCGCACAGGGTGTGCTGGGTGTGCCTGGGCACACCCTAATCACCTAGGGCACATAGCATTGCCAGTGAGGAGATGGGAAAGATCTCCCTGGGACCTGCTCTGCTCTATTTCTCCTTGCCTACAGGTACATGGCCCCGATACATTACTCTCCCTGCTGGCAAACACATGCATGTGTATTTCAACTTTGGGGTGCACAACTTAATGCAATAGGCTGCGCACACCTATGGGCGGTGTAGGTGGAAGCGGCGGTGGAGGAGGACCAGGGCCGGATTAACAGCATCATGGGCTTGGTGCTGAGGATTTTGAAGGGCCTTAAGGGCCGTGCCTTGCCATGCACCCAGAGGAGGAAGGGTGCAGCCATGCATGCCTAATTCAACATGGGATGCTGTCTCTGAAGCCCATAAACACATCCATGCATCGCCAACTGTCCCTCCTTGTCCGGCCTTCACGCTGTGTGGGGAGGTTCTGAGGGTGCTGCCTGGGGAAGCGAGCATAGAAGCCAGACTTCTGTGTTTACAAGTGACAGAAGAGCGGTAACAGTGAATATGGCCAACCCGGGGCCTATATAAAAGGTAGGGGCCTGGAGCTGCAGCTCCAATAGCCCCTACATTAATCTGGCCCTGAGGAGGAGGACGAGGTAGCCAACACTGCTTCTTTTCAAAAATTTTAAATGAGGGTACACCCCAAAAGAGTGAGAGAGCAAAAATGGAACAATGGGTGGGTAAGGTCGGTATCCATTGCTATTCTGCATAAGGTACGGAAAAGTCCCGTGGGATCCATGCCTGGTTCATTTTAATGAACGTGAGCTTGTCCACATTGTCTCTGGACAGGCGGCTGCGCTTGTCTGTTATAACGCCCCCAGCCGTGCTAAATACCCGTTCAGATAATACACTGGCTGCAGGGCACGCCAGCACCTCCAAGGCGTAAAGGGCAAGCTCAGGCCATGTGCCCAATTTGGAGACCCAGAAGTTGAAGGGGGCAGACCCGTCATTCACTACATGTAGGCGTGTGCACACATACTGCTCCACCATGTTGGTAAAATGCTGCCTCCTGCTAAGACGTTCCATCTGAGCTGCTGGTGCTGCTGTTTGTTGTGGCGTGCTGACAAAGCTTTTCCACATTTCGGCCATGCTAACCCTGCCTTCTGAGGTGCTGGCGGTGCCCTGGTTGCGTTGGCGACCTCCTCCTCCTCCTCCTCTGCCTTGTGCTTCCACTGTGGCCCCGCTGTCAGATGGGAATGCCAGCAGCATGGCGTCTACCAGCGTGCGCTTGTACTCGCGCATCTTGCGATCGCGCTCCAGTGAGTGAATTAAGGACGGTACGTTGTCCTTGTAACGGGGATCCAGCAGCGTGGCCACCCAGTAATCAGCACAAGTTAGAATGTGGGCAACTCGGCGGTCGTTGTGGAGACACTGCAGCATGTAATCGCTCATGTGTGCCAGGCTGCCCAGAGGCGACGAAAGGCTGTCCTCTGTGGGAGGTGTATCGTCCGTGTCCTCTGTATCCCCCCAGCCACGCACCAGTGATGGCCATGAGCTGGCCTGGGTGCCACCCTGCTGTGAACATGGTTCCATCTCCTCCTCCAGCTCCTCCTCCTCCTCATCCTCCTCATCCTCCAGAACTGTGCCCCTGCTGGACAATTGCGTCCCTGGCGTTTGCGTGTGCAGGAACCCACCCTCGGAGCCCCTTGCGAATGACTGCCCTGAAAGCCTTGGAAATGTTACCTCTTCATCCTCCTCCTCCTCCTCATCCTGTGCCACATCCTCTTCCATCATCGCCCGAATTGTTTTTTCAAGGAGGCATAGAAGTGGGATAGTTAAGCTGAGAACGGCGTCATTGCCACTGGCCATGTTGGTGGAGTACTCAAAACAGCGCAACAAGGCACACAGGTCTCGCATGGAGGCCCAGTTATTGGTGGTGAAGTGGTGCTGTTCCGCAGAGCGACTCACGCGTGCGTGCT
Source organism: Pelophylax lessonae (assembly GCF_965119305.1). Taxonomy (NCBI): domain Eukaryota; kingdom Metazoa; phylum Chordata; class Amphibia; order Anura; family Ranidae; genus Pelophylax; species Pelophylax lessonae. The sequence goes on along the minus strand of NC_138771.1, from coordinate 609,913,202 downwards.
GCAGCTGAAACTCCACTATGGCCTGCTGCTGCTCGCACAGTCTTTCCAGCATGTGCAAGGTGGAGTTCCACCTTGTGGGCACGTCACATATGAGGCGGTGAGCGGGAAGGCCGAAGTTACGCTGCAGCGCTGCCAGGCGAGCAGCAGCAGGGTGAGAACGCCGAAAGTGCGCACAAACGGCCCGCACTTTCTGCAGCAGCTCTGACATATCGGGGTAGTTTTTAAGGAACCTCTGCACCACCAAATTCAGCACATGCGCCAGGCAAGGGATGTGCGTCAAACCGGCTAGGCCCAGAGCTGCTATGAGATTTCGCCCGTTATCACACACCACCAGGCCGGGCTTGAGGCTCGCTGGCAGCAACCACTCATTTGTCTGCTGTTCCATGCTCCTCCACAACTCCTGCGCGGTGTGTGGTTTGTCCCCCAAACAGGCAAGTTGTAAAACTGCCTGCTGTCGTTTACCCCTGGCCGTGCTGAAGTTGGTGGTGAAGGTGTTACGCTGTCCGGATGAGGAGGCGGTAGAGGATGAGGAAGCGGAGTAGGAGGAGTTACGAACAGGAGGCAAACTGAAGCGCCCTGCAATCCTCGGTGGTGGAAGGACATGCGCCAAATTGCTATCCGCCTCAGGCCCATCCGCCACTGCATTTACCCAGTGTGCCGTTAGGGAGATATAACGCCCCTGACCGTGCTTACTGGTCCACGTATCCGTAGTTAGGTGGACCTTGGCACAGATGGCGTTGCGCAGTGCACACCTGATATTTTCCCCCACTTGGTTGTGCAGGGAAGGGATGGCTTGCCTGGAAAAGTAGTGGCGGCTGGGCACGACGTACTGTGGGACAGCCACCGACATAAGGTTTTTAAAACTGTGCGTCTCCACCAGACGGAATGACAGCATTTCAAAGGCCAATAATTTTGAAATGCTGGCATTCAGGGCCAGGGATCGCGGGTGGGTAGGGGGGTACTTCCTCTTCCTCTCAAGTGTTTGGGAGATGGAAAGCTGAACGCTTCCACGGGACATTGTGGAGATGGTTGTTGGTGACCCAGGTGGTGGTGTTGCTGACAGATCGTCTGTTTGCGGGGTGGCAGGTGCCGGTATCACTACAGATGTGGCTGGAGCGGCCGAGACTGCAGCAGAAGAGGAAGCAGGATGAGCCAGAGACGTTTCTTGGTTTTGAAGGTGTGTACTCCACTGCAGCTCGTGCTTTGCACTTAGATGCCTGATCATGCAGGTTGTGCTCAGGTTGAGAAGGTTCATGCCTCGCTTCAAGCTCTGATTGCACAGGGTGCAAACCACTCGTGTCCTGTCATCAGCACATTTTCTAAAGAACTTCCACGCTAGAGAACTCCTTTGAGCTGACTTTGGTGCGCTCGTTCCCTTGCTGCGTTGGGCAGTAGCGGGCGTAGTGTCTAGGGCACGGCCGCTCCGCTTCTGCACCCTGCTCCCTCTTCTGCTGTGCTGGTGGCTCTGTGCGACCACCGCCTCTTCCTCCAAACTACTCAGGTCACCTGCATGACGTTCATTCCATGTGGGGTCGAGGACCTCATCGTCCTCCACATCATCTTCCACCCAGTCTTCACCCCTGCCCTCCTTGTCGGTCTCCACAATGCTGAACGCCGCAGCAGTTGGCACCTGCGTTTCGTCATCATCGGAGACGTGCTGCGATGATCCTTGCATGTACTCATCTTGAGAAATAAGTGGTTGGGCATCGCTGCACTCAATCTCTTCCACTTCTGGGGCAGGGCTAGGTGGATGGCCCTGGGAAACCCTGCTGACAGAGTCCTCAAAAAGAATAAGAGACTGCTGTATGGCTTGGGGCTCAGACTGCTGGCCTGATTTGCAAGGGGGTGAGGTGAAAGACGGTTGGACATTGGCTGCAGGTGCCAACTCTGACCTTTCTGCAGTAGACTGGGTGGGAGACAATGTGAAGGAACTGGAGGCACTGTCAGCAGCAAACCAATCTACTATCGCCTCAACTTGTTCTGGCCTCATCACTTCTAGGGGCGTTTGATGCCCTACCAAATACTGATGCAGGTTCTGTCGCCTACTCACACTTGAGGAAGGTGTTTCACTTGTGCGTGTAGCTGGCACAGATCGACCATGTCCTCTCCTTGCAACAGGAGCTCTACCAGCAGCACCACGACCCAGGCCACGGCCCTTATTTGACGGTCTCCTCATATTTCTGTAATTTAAGATCTTGCCCTAGAAAGGTTTTTATTGAATAGCGGAATAGAAAATATGATCCAAAAAAAGTGTATGTATATCACACGTACACAACCACACTAGGCCCCAATTACTATTGTTTGTACCCCTAAAAGGCTAGATGAGGAGTAGGGGGAGTATGGAACAGGCAGCACCCTCAAACCTTCAGAAGTATGAGATGAACCCCAACAACTTGGAAAGGTGGATCTCTCTCACACGTACCGACACAGACTATCCCGCAATTCAATTGATCCTCAAAGGTTTTTATTGAATAGCGGAATAGGAAATATGATCAAAAAAAGTGTATGTATCTCGCACGTACACAACCACACTAGGCCCCAATTACTATTGTTTGTACCCCTAAAAGGCTAGATGAGGAGTAGGGGGAGTATGGAACAGGCAGCACCCTCAAACCTTCAGAAGTATGAGATGAACCCCAACAACTTGGAAAGGTGGATCTCTCTCACACGTACCAACACAGACTATCCCGCAATTCAATTGATCCTCAAAGGTTTTTATTGAATAGCGGAATAGGAAATATGATCAAAAAAAGTGTATGTATCTCGCACGTACACAACCACACTAGGCCCCAATTACTATTGTTTGTACCCCTAAAAGGCTAGATGAGGAGTAGGGGGGGTATGGAACAGGCAGCACCCTCAAACCTTCAGAAGTATGAGATGAACCCCAACAACTTGGAAAGGTGGATCTCTCTCACACGTACCGACACAGACTATCCCGCAATTCAATTGATCCTCAAAGGTTTTTATTGAATAGCGGAATAGGAAATATGATCAAAAAAAGTGTATGTATCTCGCACGTACACAACCACACTAGGCCCCAATTACTATTGTTTGTACCCCTAAAAGGCTAGATGAGGAGTAGGGGGGGTATGGAACAGGCAGCACCCTCAAACCTTCAGAAGTATGAGATGAACCCCAACAACTTGGAAAGGTGGATCTCTCTCACACGTACCAACACAGACTATCCCCCAATTTAACTGATCCCCAAAGGTTTTTGATTAAATAGCGGAATAGAAAATATGATCCAAAAAAAGTGTATGTATATCACACGTACACAACCACACTAGGCCCCAATTACTATTGTTTGTACCCCTAAAAGGCTAGATGAGGAGTAGGGGGAGTATGGAACAGGCAGCACCCTCAAACCTTCAGAAGTATGAGATGAACCCCAACAACTTGGAAAGGTGGATCTCTCTCACACGTACCGACACAGACTATCCCGCAATTCAATTGATCCTCAAAGGTTTTTATTGAATAGCGGAATAGGAAATATGATCAAAAAAAGTGTATGTATCTCGCACGTACACAACCACACTAGGCCCCAATTACTATTGTTTGTACCCCTAAAAGGCTAGATGAGGAGTAGGGGGAGTATGGAACAGGCAGCACCCTCAAACCTTCAGAAGTATGAGATGAACCCCAACAACTTGGAAAGGTGGATCTCTCTCACACGTACCAACACAGACTATCCCCCAATTTAACTGATCCCCAAAGGTTTTTGATTAAATAGCGGAATAGAAAATATGATCCAAAAAAAGTGTATGTATATCACACGTACACAACCACACTAGGCCCCAATTACTATTGTTTGTACCCCTAAAAGGCTAGATGAGGAGTAGGGGGAGTATGGAACAGGCAGCCCCCTCAAACCTTCAGAAGTATGAGATGAACCCCAACAACTTGGAAAGGTGGATCTCTCTCACACGTACCGACACAGACTATCCCGCAATTCAATTGATCCTCAAAGGTTTTTATTGAATAGCGGAATAGGAAATATGATCAAAAAAAGTGTATGTATCTCGCACGTACACAACCACACTAGGCCCCAATTACTATTGTTTGTACCCCTAAAAGGCTAGATGAGGAGTAGGGGGAGTATGGAACAGGCAGCACCCTCAAACCTTCAGAAGTATGAGATGAACCCCAACAACTTGGAAAGGTGGATCTCTCTCACACGTACCAACACAGACTATCCCGCAATTCAATTGATCCTCAAAGGTTTTTATTGAATAGCGGAATAGGAAATATGATCAAAAAAAGTGTATGTATCTCGCACGTACACAACCACACTAGGCCCCAATTACTATTGTTTGTACCCCTAAAAGGCTAGATGAGGAGTAGGGGGGGTATGGAACAGGCAGCACCCTCAAACCTTCAGAAGTATGAGATGAACCCCAACAACTTGGAAAGGTGGATCTCTCTCACACGTACCAACACAGACTATCCCCCAATTTAACTGATCCCCAAAGGTTTTTGATTAAATAGCGGAATAGAAAATATGATCCAAAAAAAGTGTATGTATATCACACGTACACAACCACACTAGGCCCCAATTACTATTGTTTGTACCCCTAAAAGGCTAGATGAGGAGTAGGGGGAGTATGGAACAGGCAGCACCCTCAAACCTTCAGAAGTATGAGATGAACCCCAACAACTTGGAAAGGTGGATCTCTCTCACACGTACCGACACAGACTATCCCGCAATTCAATTGATCCTCAAAGGTTTTTATTGAATAGCGGAATAGGAAATATGATCAAAAAAAGTGTATGTATCTCGCACGTACACAACCACACTAGGCCCCAATTACTATTGTTTGTACCCCTAAAAGGCTAGATGAGGAGTAGGGGGAGTATGGAACAGGCAGCACCCTCAAACCTTCAGAAGTATGAGATGAACCCCAACAACTTGGAAAGGTGGATCTCTCTCACACGTACCAACACAGACTATCCCCCAATTTAACTGATCCCCAAAGGTTTTTGATTAAATAGCGGAATAGAAAATATGATCCAAAAAAAGTGTATGTATATCACACGTACACAACCACACTAGGCCCCAATTACTATTGTTTGTACCCCTAAAAGGCTAGATGAGGAGTAGGGGGAGTATGGAACAGGCAGCACCCTCAAACCTTCAGAAGTATGAGATGAACCCCAACAACTTGGAAAGGTGGATCTCTCTCACACGTACCGACACAGACTATCCCGCAATTCAATTGTTCCTCAAAGGTTTTTATTGAATAGCGGAATAGGAAATATGATCAAAAAAAGTGTATGTATCTCGCACGTACACAACCACACTAGGCCCCAATTACTATTGTTTGTACCCCTAAAAGGCTAGATGAGGAGTAGGGGGAGTATGGAACAGGCAGCACCCTCAAACCTTCAGAAGTATGAGATGAACCCCAACAACTTGGAAAGGTGGATCTCTCTCACACGTACCAACACAGACTATCCCCCAATTTAACTGATCCCCAAAGGTTTTTGATTAAATAGCGGAATAGAAAATATGATCCCAAAAAAGTGTATGTATATCACACGTACACAACCACACTAGGCCCCAATTACTATTGTTTGTACCCCTAAAAGGCTAGGAGTAGGGGGAGTATGGAACAGGCAGCACCCTCAAACCTTCAGAAGTATGAGATGAACCCCAACAACTTGGAAAGGTGGATCTCTCTCACACGTACCAACACAGACTATCCCCCAATTTAACTGATCCCCAAAGGTTTTTGATTAAATAGCGGAATAGAAAATATGATCCCAAAAAAGTGTATGTATATCACACGTACACAACCACACTAGGCCCCAATTACTATTGTTTGTACCCCTAAAAGGCTAGGAGTAGGGGGAGTATGGAACAGGCAGCACCCTCAAACCTTCAGAAGTATGAGATGAACCCCAACAACTTGGAAAGGTGGATCTCTCTCACACGTACCAACACAGACTATCCCCCAATTTAACTGATCCCCAAAGGTTTTTGATTAAATAGCGGAATAGAAAATATGATCCCAAAAAAGTGTATGTATATCACACGTACACAACCACACTAGGCCCCAATTACTATTGTTTGTACCCCTAAAAGGCTAGGAGTAGGGGGAGTATGGAACAGGCAGCACCCTCAAACCTTCAGAAGTATGAGATGAACCCCAACAACTTGGAAAGGTGGATCTCTCTCACACGTACCAACACAGACTATCCCCCAATTTAACTGATCCCCAAAGGTTTTTGATTAAATAGCGGAATAGAAAATATGATCCCAAAAAAGTGTATGTATATCACACGTACACAACCACACTAGGCCCCAATTACTATTGTTTGTACCCCTAAAAGGCTAGGAGTAGGGGGAGTATGGAACAGGCAGCACCCTCAAACCTTCAGAAGTATGAGATGAACCCCAACAACTTGGAAAGGTGGATCTCTCTCACACGTACCAACACAGACTATCCCCCAATTTAACTGATCCCCAAAGGTTTTTGATTAAATAGCGGAATAGAAAATATGATCCCAAAAAAGTGTATGTATATCACACGTACACAACCACACTAGGCCCCAATTACTATTGTTTGTACCCCTAAAAGGCTAGGAGTAGGGGGAGTATGGAACAGGCAGCACCCTCAAACCTTCAGAAGTATGAGATGAACCCCAACAACTTGGAAAGGTGGATCTCTCTCACACGTACCAACACAGACTATCCCCCAATTTAACTGATCCCCAAAGGTTTTTGATTAAATAGCGGAATAGAAAATATGATCCCAAAAAAGTGTATGTATATCACACGTACACAACCACACTAGGCCCCAATTACTATTGTTTGTACCCCTAAAAGGCTAGGAGTAGGGGGAGTATGGAACAGGCAGCACCCTCAAACCTTCAGAAGTATGAGATGAACCCCAACAACTTGGAAAGGTGGATCTCTCTCACACGTACCAACACAGACTATCCCCCAATTTAACTGATCCCCAAAGGTTTTTGATTAAATAGCGGAATAGAAAATATGATCCCAAAAAAGTGTATGTATATCACACGTACACAACCACACTAGGCCCCAATTACTATTGTTTGTACCCCTAAAAGGCTAGGAGTAGGGGGAGTATGGAACAGGCAGCACCCTCAAACCTTCAGAAGTATGAGATGAACCCCAACAACTTGGAAAGGTGGATCTCTCTCACACGTACCAACACAGACTATCCCCCAATTTAACTGATCCCCAAAGGTTTTTGATTAAATAGCGGAATAGAAAATATGATCCCAAAAAAGTGTATGTATATCACACGTACACAACCACACTAGGCCCCAATTACTATTGTTTGTACCCCTAAAAGGCTAGGAGTAGGGGGAGTATGGAACAGGCAGCACCCTCAAACCTTCAGAAGTATGAGATGAACCCCAACAACTTGGAAAGGTGGATCTCTCTCACACGTACCAACACAGACTATCCCCCAATTTAACTGATCCCCAAAGGTTTTTGATTAAATAGCGGAATAGAAAATATGATCCCAAAAAAGTGTATGTATATCACACGTACACAACCACACTAGGCCCCAATTACTATTGTTTGTACCCCTAAAAGGCTAGGAGTAGGGGGAGTATGGAACAGGCAGCACCCTCAAACCTTCAGAAGTATGAGATGAACCCCAACAACTTGGAAAGGTGGATCTCTCTCACACGTACCAACACAGACTATCCCCCAATTTAACTGATCCCCAAAGGTTTTTGATTAAATAGCGGAATAGAAAATATGATCCCAAAAAAGTGTATGTATATCACACGTACACAACCACACTAGGCCCCAATTACTATTGTTTGTACCCCTAAAAGGCTAGGAGTAGGGGGAGTATGGAACAGGCAGCACCCTCAAACCTTCAGAAGTATGAGATGAACCCCAACAACTTGGAAAGGTGGATCTCTCTCACACGTACCAACACAGACTATCCCCCAATTTAACTGATCCCCAAAGGTTTTTGATTAAATAGCGGAATAGAAAATATGATCCCAAAAAAGTGTATGTATATCACACGTACACAACCACACTAGGCCCCAATTACTATTGTTTGTACCCCTAAAAGGCTAGGAGTAGGGGGAGTATGGAACAGGCAGCACCCTCAAACCTTCAGAAGTATGAGATGAACCCCAACAACTTGGAAAGGTGGATCTCTCTCACACGTACCAACACAGACTATCCCCCAATTTAACTGATCCCCAAAGGTTTTTGATTAAATAGCGGAATAGAAAATATGATCCCAAAAAAGTGTATGTATATCACACGTACACAACCACACTAGGCCCCAATTACTATTGTTTGTACCCCTAAAAGGCTAGATGAGGAGTAGGGGGAGTATGGAACAGGCAGCACCCTCAAACCTTCAGAAGTATGAGATTGTGTTCACTGTACCCCACAAAGATTGAGTTCACTGCACCCCACAATGATTGTGTTCACTGCACCCCACAAAGATTGTGTTCACTGCACCTCACAAAGATTGTGTTCACTGTACCCCCCAAAGATTGTGTTCACTGTACCCCCCAAAGATTGTGTTCACTGCACCCCACAAAGATTCTGTTCACTGTACCCCACAAAGATTGTGTTCACTGCACCCCAAAAAGATTGTGTTCACTGCACCCCAAAAAGGATGTTGTTCACTGCACCCCAAAAAGGATGTTGTTCACTCCACCCCAAAAAGATTGTGTTCACTGCACCCCACAAAGATTGTGTTCACTGCACCCCAAAAAGATTGTGTTCACTGCACCCCAAAAATGATTTTGTTCACTGCACCCCAAAAAGGATTTTGTTCACTGCACCCCAAAAAGGATGTTGTTCACTCCACCCCAAAAAGATTGTGTTCACTGCACCCCAAAAAGATTGTGTTCACTGCACCCCACAAAGGATTTTGTTCACTGCACCCCAAAAAGATTGTGTTCACTGCACCCCAAAAAGGATGTTGTTCACTGCACCCCAAAAAGGATTTTGTTCACTGCACCCCAAAAAGATTGTGTTCACTGCACCCCACAAAGGATTTTGTTCACTGCACCCCACAAAGATTGTGTTCACTGCACACCAAAAAGGATTGTGTTCACTGCATCCCAAAAAGATTTTGTTCACTGCACCCCAAAAAGATTGTGTTCACTGCAGCCCAAAAAGATTGTGTTCACTGCAGCCCAAAAAGATTGTGTTCACTGCAGCCCAAAAAGATTGTGTTCACTGCAGCCCAAAAAGATTGTGTTCACTGCAGCTCACACACAGAAAAATGGATGTGGATCACTGACACCTGCCTATCTCCAATCCCACACCACACAGCAATATCGATTGTAGTTTGTAGAACACAGTTTCCCTAAAATTCAGCAGACTCTGTCCCTAACAGGATTGAGAAGAGATCGTAGATCAGGATTGAGTGCAGACCCCACCCCCCACACAGCAATATCGATTGTAGTTTGTAGAAGACACTGACCCTATAATTCAGCAGACTCTATCCCTAAAATGCCTACAACTCGCCCTGCCTAAACACTCCGACCTGTCCCTCAATTCTATCCGGACACAAATGGTTTTTTCCTGCCTATCTTTCCCTAATCAGCAGCCAGCACGTTGATGTGTGCTCTGTCCCTGAATCTAAGCAGCATAATGACGCCGCTGCGGCTGCCTCGAACTTATAAAGACTTGGTCACATGCTTCAGACGGCCAATCACAGCTACTGAGACATTTGCAGGCATGGCTGGGATGGCTTAAGGCACACCAGTTAAACGATTGTTGATTGGCTGTTGAAAGCCCGCCATGAAAAGAGCGCCAAAGCATGCAAAACCCGGAAATAAAACGACCGAACACGGATTTTTACCCGAACATACAGTAAAGTGTCCGTGTCCGTGTTCGGGTACAAAAAATCCAATTATTCGGTACGAACACGAATAATACAGTCTGTGTTCGCTCAACACTAATCTTAACAACATTATTTCTTCCGATCCATGAGATTTGACCATTTGATTTCTTTCTTATATCTGTTTTTATTTCGTTCAATAACGGTATATAATTAGCTTGGTATAATTTTCCAGTTTGTGGTGTTAAATATATCCCTAAGTATTTTAATTTTTCCTTTGTCCACGTATATGGGAAGTATGTTTTTATTGTTTGTTCTTCCTGGATATTTAACCTTATATTCAAAATCTCTGATTTTATTGGGTTTATTTTAAAGTTTGACAACTTTCCATACTCTTTTAACTCCTTTTGAATGTTTGGAAGAGTAATCCTTGGATTTGTAACGATGAATAATAAATCATCCGCGTAGGCTGCGATTTTGTGTTCGTCTTGGTTTACCGTTACTCCTTTTATGTCTTTATTTTGTCTAATTTTTGCCAGTAATGGTTCCAGGGTTAATACGAACAATAGGGGTGATAAGGGACACCCCTGTCTCGTCCCGTTACTCATTCCAAATTTCTCTGATAGGCTTCCGTTTATTTTAATTTTTGCCGTAGGGTTATTATATAATGCCTCTATCCATTGCCTCATTCTTGTCCCAATCCCTAAATTTTTTATGGTTTCTTTCATGAAGTCCCAATCCACCCTATCAAAAGCCTTTTCGGCATCAATTGATAACAGGATGGAGGGGACTTTATATTTTTTTGTTTTTTGTAACAGAAGTAGGGTACGAATCACATTATCCTTTCCTTCTCTGCCTGGAACGAATCCAGTTTGGTCCGGATGGATCCACATTTTTAGTAACTCTTTTAGTCTTGTTGCCAAGATTTTCGCAAATAATTTTGTGTCTGCGTTTAACAACGCAATTGGCCTATAACTAGAACAGAGGGTTTGATCTTTCCCTTCTTTCGGTATTACCGTAATGTATGCCATTAGAGATTCTTCTCTTAGGTCTTCCTTCCCTATTTTATTCAAATATTTTTGCATTATTGGGATTAATATTTCTTTGAATCTTTTATAGTACTTTATTGTGTATCCATCCGGACCCGGACTCCTTCCATTTTGAGTAGTTTTTAATGCTTCTCTTATTTCATTTTCCGTAATTGGAGCTTCAAGAAGTTCCAATTTATCTTCTGGAATTTTAGGCAGTTCTGCTTCCTTAATATATTTTTGGATATTTATTATTTTTTCCTGTCTTATTTTCGGGGTTTCTTCCTTTCGGACATTGTATAAAGTGCTATAAAAGGCATGAAAGGCTTTAGCTATTCCTGTGGTTGAGTTGATTATTTCGTTTTTACTGTTTTTGATTTTTTCTATGTAATTTTTTGATTTTTTCCTCATCAGTAATCTCGCTAGGGATCTTCCTGGTTTATTTCCAAATTTGTATCTGTATCTAGCAATCTTATTGAAATGGTTTCTAGATTCCTCTTCCAATAGATCTTTTAATTCATCTCTTTTTATTATAAGGTTTTTCTCTATTTCTTTTTTAAATTCTTTTTTATGTTTTTGTTCTAGATCGTATATTTCTTTTATAAGTGTATTAATTTGATTAGTCCTCTCTTTCTTTTTTCTTGACGCACTGGATATTAATATTCCTCGAATATAAGCTTTGTGTGCTTCCCAGAGTGTAGCAGATGCTATTTCTGGTGTGTCGTTCTTTTGAAAATAAAACTCTAGTTCTTTTTCTATTTTATTTCCTATTTCTTCCTCTAAAATTAGTTCTTCATTTAACCTCCATGTTCCCATACTTTTGTGGTGGATCGGTATCTTAATTGTTAAAATTAGAGGTGCGTGGTCTGACAATGTGATTGTGCCTATCTCTGTACTTTCCATAAATTCTAGTAGACGGTGGTCAATAAAAAAATAGTCCAGTCTTGAGTACATCGAGTGTATTGAGGAGTAATAAGTGTAATCTCTTTTTTTTGGATGTTGAATCCTCCATGCATCTACTAGTTGATTCTGATATAGTTTTTTCCTTATTTTCCTTAGTTTTTGTTCTCCCAGCATCCTTACACCCGATGTACTGTCGACACTTGGGTCAATACAGAAATTTATATCCCCTGCCATTATCACATAACCTTTTTTAAAGCTCTCTAGGTCATATAGGATTCTCCCCAGATATTCACTTGGTTTTTTATTTGGATTGTAGATATTGGCTAATGTCAACTCCATCCCCCTTATTTGACCCTTAAGAAAAATATATCGGCCATTCGGATCTGTTTTCATTTCTTCTAGGGAGAATTCTATATTTCTTGCTATTCCTATTGCTACCCCTCTTGCACGCTCTATTGGTGAGTCCCCATAGTACCATTTAGGAAAGTGTTTGGAAAAAAGTTTTATATTCGAGTGGAGAGAAATATGCGTTTCCTGCAGAAAAGCTATATTTGCTGCTTCTCTCCTCAACTCTTCCAATATTTTATATCTTTTTATATGGGAATTTAATCCTCTTACATTATATGTTATTATTTTTAGTTGTTCATCTTTCATTTTTATCTTTTCTACTCGAGCCAGCTCCTCCTTGAACACGGATGCGCTGGATCGATTTAAATTCCGCTAACAGCATTCTACCTATGTTGTTGGACTGACAAACTTTTAAAATTTCTTTTCTTTTTAGGCAATGGGGAGTTTCCCTATCTCTACCCCTCCTCCCATCCCTCCCCCTCCCCACCTCCCCCCCCTCCCCCCCCACCTCCATCCCTCTCCGTCTCATATTGATTTTCTTTTGATCCACTTTTGATCTTAGGGTATTTAGTTGTTTCTTTGGGTCATTCTCCCTGATACCCATTTTCTTTTGGGGTGGTGCTCTAATGGATTAGCACGTTCTATCTCCTTCCTCAATTGGAAGGACATTCCGGCCTTTGGGGGGCTATCCTATTTCCTTTATATAGCTTACCTCCCTTCCCCTCCCTCCCTCTCCCTCACCTTCCCTCCACCCCCCGACCCCTCCTCCCCCCCTCAGTCCTCCCACACAGTTCATGCCAATACATGAATAAGAGAGAACCTCACAGAGTATGGCAGGAAGGGAAAGGGGGAAGAAAAAAAAAAAAAAAAAAAAAAAAAACAACCCCCTATATATGTATATTTACGTCCTACTCTGCAAAGTTCTCTCCAAGCTTTCATTATTTAGGTAATATTTCCGTATTTTTTATCTTTTGTTCTTTCTGGCTAGTGTCCATTGCTGTTCTTCCGTCTGTGAGTTTCTTCGTGGTTCTTCTCCTTTGTCATTTTCATACCATCCGGGCATATTTGGCTCTTGTATATCTAGTTTTTTGCAAAATTCTTGAGTTTCCTCTGGAAAAGTGAGTTTTGCTGATCGTCCATCTCTTTTTCCTATTAGGCTAGCTGGGAACCCCCAATTGTATCTGATTCCTTGTTTTTGCATCTCTTCTGTCAATGGCTTTAAAATTCTTCTCCTCCTCAGTGTTTCCGGTGCTAAGTCTGTAAATATCTGTATCTTGTCATTTTCTGTATTTCCTGTATTTATTAATGATTTATTCTTGTTTAAGTTTTCCCATATTTGTGCTTTGTCTGTATAATTTTGAAACCTGATTATCACATCTCTAGGTGATTCTGCTGGGATTCCTGTCGGTTTTCTTATGCGGTGGACTCTTTCAATCAGCAATTGATCTTCTTCCCCTCTACCTAATACTGGGTTTAAGATTTTTTGAAGTTTGTCTCCCAAGTTTTCCTCCTGTGATGTATCCCTTAATCCTCGAATCCTCAAATTTTTTCGTCTTGCTCTGTTCTCTTGATCCTCTAATTTATAAGCTAGATCTCTAGCTTTTTTCTTAGTCTCATTTATTTCTCTTCTCATTCCCTGTATTATTTTTGTTTGGTCTTCTTGTTTTTTCTCTAGTTCTTCTACCCGGCCCAGGGCATGTCCCAGATCCATCTGGACATGTCCTAGGTCGGTCTGGATTTTAACCAATTCGATTTTTAGTGATTTTTCTAATTCTGCAAACATTTCTCGCATATCACCTTTGTAGGGGCATGTTCTTTTGTTTCTCCCTGTTCTTCCTCTTCCTCTTCCTCATTTTCAGTCCTTAAGCTTATCTCAGAGTTTGCTGAGCTGATAGGTGATTTAGTTACTTCAGCTTTTTGACTTTTCTCCACTCTCTTCTTTCCTGTTCCTTGTTGTTTTTCCTGAGATGTTTTTTCTAAAGAATTTTCTTGTGTCATAAATTTCCTGATTGTGTTAGGACTTGAGGTCACCCTTGGAGATTTTGCAATAGCTCCTCCTCTTGTAGATTTACCCCTCATTATGTTAAAGGTGGTTCCGAGATTCCTTTATAAAATCTCACAAGTCAATATGTTGGTACTCAAAATAAGTTATGTAGTATGGATATACAGTACAGAATATGTTTGCATTATTGCCAAAGGGAGACACAATAAGACCAGATAGTCTCTATATTGACTTCGTATTAACAGGCGGAAGTAAAGAATAGAGGTATGAGGTACTTCCCGCCTTACAGCTCCCTGCTCAAGTCCTTGTACAGGCTGGGGTGGATCCCCTCCTTAAATGTTAGTAAAAGGAGAAAAGAAGAGAAAAAAAAAAAAAAAAAAAAGAACAAAAATAGATTGATTAGGACTCCCACTTTGTTAAGGGCTCGCTCCTTATTATCCCAGCTATTGCTGGCTGAGCCAAACTCAAGCTGTATGGCATACAAAAATGCTTGGGCAGTACCGGGTTTTATTTCACAGAAGTAAAAATGTTAATTATTTTTTACAGATCCGAGAGCCTTATTCACACCTGTGTTCTCCTTATGGATCTCTGTGTAGGTCCTTCATTCCATCACCTACTAATTTGGCTATGCATAGGAATATACCGGCATATAATAGTCCCACTGCCGGAGTGCCATGTGGTATAAACGTGTGCTGATTTAAAGAATGGAGAGACTGTTGCACCTGCTACTCCGGTAAAAGACGTTTAATGTGAATATACTGTTTTTAACACATGGGGTAGCTAGGTCACTCTCAGGTGTGCTGACTTTATATTTTTTAACATGCTGTTTTATTGTATATTATCTCTAGAGAGTCTTTGAAAGTCCTTCTAATATACAATAAGATGACAGTAGAGATGATATGAAAAGAAAAGAGGGTTTACTCCTCTGTAACTCACGGATTTAAGTATACTGTCCTCTCTTAAAATACTCTCTGTTCATCTGTAAGCTTTTGCTCTCCTGTCCTCCTCAGCCTCCCAGCTCTCAGGCAGCAAGGCAGCAGCGTCTCCAAGATGGCAGTGCTGGACGGAATGAGACAGGACGAGGTGATAAGGAGACTTTCTCTCCCTTTCAGCTACACTGTGCACTTCCCAGCGCTCACAGGACTCAGGTGGACCGGGCAGCTCTCTTGAGAACCGCTCCCTCTGGACCTGCTTCTCTCATTAACATTTTAGACCAGTAAAGGAGAAAGGTTTTATTCCCTTTACTCACGATTTTGCTGCTGCTGCTGCTGCTCTTCTTCTATGGGCTGTTTTAGCAGAGATGATGGATGAGAAGCTGGGTGGCTGAATGGTGGTGCTCAAGGATGTCCCAGTGCGGCGTGTGGTTCTCCCAGGCTCACGGAGGCGGCAGCGGCTTACTCCTTCACTCCCATAGGGAGCTAGGTCTGCTTCCTACTTGCTTCATGCCCGCAGTTCTCTCCGACAACACGGCGTCCGCTTCCTGGTCCGTGTAACCCTGCGAGAGTTCATCCGGACCGCACCATCAGATCAAGGGGAGAACACCGCCGCACGCCAGGACGGACCCAGAGCTCCCGTCAAGCCCCGATCAAGAGCCCCAGGATAGGGAGGTGAGTGAGGCCGAGCGGAGGGGGGGGGCGAGTGGAGGGGGGCCGAAGGTCTACACAGTGCCCGCGATTTTGCACGTCTCAGCGGACATTCGGTGCACTGGAGTCGGGTCAGAGGGTGGATCAAGGAGGGAAAGGACACACCGCTCCTTCATGTTTTAGACAGCCATCTCCCGGCAGCCTACGTGCACGCCGTCAGGCTCCTCCCCCTCATGACGGGGAGGATGAGAGTTAATCTATCTCAGACAATATTTGGGTTAATAATGAGAGTTCTATGACTGTGTGAAAACTTTAACACAACAATTATTTATTTGTATAAGCTTTGCAAAAGGCCTACGTAATTTACATCAATCCAACTATTGTACATACTACAAAATGTATAATTTTCCTAGTTTAATTGAACAAATACAATGCCTAGAGTATAGACTCATATACACACACTATGACCGACACAAGTAAAATATACAATGTACCCTTAATCCTTACTCCATAATTACCTCTAGTGATGGCTCACGCTCTCCCATGCCAAACAGGAAGTCACCCTGTCTCACCGAACCTAATATAGACCCATATCCCATAGCGTTGTATAGGGCCATTCTCATTGGTTTAGCTATCTTGCTTTGTCACTTCCTGTGGGCGTATCTCTTCCCAGATAGGACCATTTCCCCCTCCCATAGTTACGCCTCTTTCTAACCACTCCTTTTCTGTGTGGGGGGGGGTGCGTTTACTCCTCACTGTGGAGTAGCTCTGAAATGGCTACTTAAGATATGCAAGATGTGTCCTGGCTCCAGAAAGTCTCACTTCCAGGATGTAAACACGGGTTGATACTATCCGTAGGTATTTATATGTAAATAGCCAGCTGGCCTTTCAAAGGAATGTGTTACCCTGGATTCATTGATTACTAAAACCCGTCCGTCTGGCTCACGCAAATCTATCTACAATAAATTCCCAAGTATGAGTTTGCAATCAAAAATGGGTACATTTACTTTCATTAATATATATATTTACAATTACTGATGGAGTTTTATACATAAACCCCTCATCCTCACAACACGGTAAGGTAGATTACGCCTAAACTCCATATGGCAACAACCCTCCATTATTGTCCCACCAACAATGCGGAGTCACCTTAACAACTTCCAGTCTGGGCCAGTTTTGACATTTTTCACATACATTTTAAAAAATCTTTTTTTGCTAAGAAATTACCAGGCCCTGGAGAATAAAATGATGGTTGTTGCATTTTTTTTATGACACGCGATGTTTGCGCAGCCACTTATTAAGCACACATTTTCAGGAAAAATGTAACTTAAACGTATTTTAGTGCACACAAATACATATAATACCACATTTTTTGGTAAAATATTTAATTTTCTATTTTTTTGGTGGAGTTTATATTGTTATACTGTGGAGTACCCTGCGGATGGGGAGATTTTACATCACTATTTGAATGATTTGAGTGTATTGCCTTAACACCAGCACTACACCCTTATAATATTATCTGTTCAGTTAGAGTGCTATATATGCTTTGTGTAAAGCAGATTACACCTTTTTTTAGCCAATCATGCTAGTGAATGGAGATAAATTAAAGTGGAGAGAGCTTAGGCAGTTACAAAAATTGCTTGGAGGAGGAGACTACTCTATTGCAGGTAGGTGAATTGAACACCTGTACAGGTGAAATGTTTGTATTTTGAACTGAGAGATATTCTAGCAGCAGGGAATATTTCAAAACATTTTAAGGGTTATGCCCCATACACACGTGCAGATTATCTGCAGACTTTTGTCTGCAGACTTACCAAAACCATATAATATGAGGTCAAACCTAAACACTTTCAATTTGTATGCAATCCGGCAGGCCCTTGCACTACATAGAAAAGATAAGTCTGCAGACAAAAGTCTGCAGATAATCTGCACGTGTGTATGGGGCATTAGTTTCAAAGTTGATAAAAAAAAAAAAAAAAAAAAAAGCCTTTTTGGATCAGTTCACACCAGAACACAGTGCTGGTAAAGTGTGATCCATGTGCATTTGCCGCATAAAGTTGACACTTCATCCCTTTAAGGCCCCTTTTGCACTTATGCGACCTAAAAGTCGCATGATTTTACCGCGATTTTGACTGGACTTGAAGCAATGCTTAGGTCTTTGGACCTCAAAACGCAATAAAATCGGCTCAAAGTAGTGCAGGGACTACTTTTGAAGTCATACAGATATGAACGGTACTCATTGGAAATCACTTGTCATGCGACTTTGCAGTTCCAAATCGCAGGGCAAGTCGCACAAGTGTGAAAGGGCCCTAAACCCGAACACACATAAATTACACAGGTTCTGAGGCTAATTTATTGCACATAAGGCACCAAGTGAGTATAATTACCACCTTAATCAGCCACAGAACCTGTGTAATGAATATGTGTATAAAGGGATGAGGTGGCAAACCTAATGCCGCACTGCGTTCAAAAGTGCTGTCTTTGTGATCTGCTGCAGGTGGCAATACATTGTTGAGAACAACCCAAATGCAGAACATTTTCCTGCGTCAGATCACACGGTGCTGCAGTACATTGTGATTTGGTGTTGTGCGTTTTTGAAAAGTAGTGCATGCACTACTACTTGCATGATTTGGTGAAATTTGCAGTCCATTCAAATGAATGGGCTGCCAAACTGCACTGGATTGGAGCATGTCCCTGTGCAATTCAGGTGTACACTGGTCCTAAAATAAGAAGTACAATGTATACTCCGTAAACGCATGATCAGTTATTATTCCAATGTTTACCTTGATACCATGCATGATATCAACTCTAGTGGCAATATCTGGATAACTATTTACTCTCCAATCTATAATATATATATATATATATATATATATATATATATATTCTATCCTTTTTGACAATTTATATTTCAATATACCTGTTAAATTAGCGCATTTTAACCATAATGCCTGAGTTTTCCTGGTTTCATCTATTTATCGACTAATAAATAAATATATGATAGCCAACACTTGACTGATTTACACCAACCTGTTATAATAAAGGTGCTAATCTTTAAACCTGATCTAAAAAATGCGTACATTTCCAAATTTAAATACCTTGTATATTATTCAGTATGTAACAAACAATATTTTCTCCACCCACATTTGAAAATCAATGTTAAATTAATAATGTTCAAAGTGCCCAAAAAAAAAAAAACGGCTCTAGCATTATGGCCCCATTTTTTTTTTTTAAATGCAGTCCCTTTAAGGGAACAGGTGTGCTTTCACCTTGTCTCTAGGTTTCAACTCAACCCTGGTCCAAAGATGGTTTTTAAAGTTAACCTTAAATAAAAAAAAAATACACACACACACACATATATATATTATAAAGTGCTTACACACAAATGCATACATAGGTCCTGCACACATATGTAAACAATGATCACACCACACAAGTGAGGTATCACTCCAAATGTCAAAGCTAGAGGAATAATTCTAGCACCGGGCGACCTTGGTAACTCTAAACTGGTCAAATATGGAATTTTTTGAGAGATGTCAGAATTGGCTTAAGGGTAAAGTGGTTAAGAGGTTCTGACAGCAATCCCAGGGCAGAGTGAACCAATACTTTCACTATCAAAAATGTAAAGAAGGTATACAAGTTTTAACTTGGTACTTAGAGGTTAGGTTAGTGTTACATGTTTGGGGCTAACTGTAAGAATATAAGCTTGGGAATCAAATTTATAGAATTTGGGGCAAGTAAATTCCCCATCATTAACAGCGTTACTGCAGAAAAAAACAAAGTGGCTCATAGTCATTTCATGATAATGTACTGAACGGAGCAGCCCTAAACCTCCTCTTCTGGGTTCCATAGCTGGTGATCTTGGCTCCTCTTCTTCTTTTTTTATGTGCCCCAATATCAAGCCATTTGCTATGGAGGCACACCTTTAGGCTCCATCCTGAGCTTGACTGTGTGTGTCAGCCCTGCCCCCCACTCTCTGCTCACAGGATGTGAAATACAGCAGTAGGAGTTAATGGCTGCTGCCTCTGTGAGCGCAGAGGGGCAGAGCATGAGATTGATAGAGGACTCAGGTAAGTATACAGGGAGGTGAAGGGGCAATATAAATACTGCATTTTTTGTTTGCCTTAGTGCAGGAAATGCATTAGAATACAATCTCCATTGAAGTCAATGAGAGCTGAATGTTAAACAGTTCTGGCTATTTCTAGACAAACAGACAAGGGGTTGTTAAACAAATGACATGCAGAGTGGAGCTACGGCCCT
Organism: Pelophylax lessonae; assembly: GCF_965119305.1. NCBI lineage: Eukaryota > Metazoa > Chordata > Amphibia > Anura > Ranidae > Pelophylax > Pelophylax lessonae. The sequence goes on along the minus strand of NC_138771.1, from coordinate 609,893,272 downwards.
GGAAAACATGTACCAAAGCAAAAAAAAGGGATTAAAAATCAATTTGGCAACGAGAAGCAATTTTAGCAACGCTTAACCATTTGCCTACTGGCCACTTTTACCCCTTTCCTGTCCAGGCCAGCTTTGAATACTTTGAATGACAATTGCGCGGTCATGCAACACTGTACCCATATGAAATTTTAATCATTTTTACACAAATAAAGCTTTCTTTTGGTGGTATTAAATTACCACTGGGTTTTTTATTTTTTGCTAAATAAATGAAAAAAGACAGAAAATTTTGAAAGAAAAATGTTTTTCATAGTTCGTTATAAAATTTTGCAAGCAGGTAATTTTCCTTCTTCATTGATATGCACTGGCAAGGGGGCACTGGTGGATACTGATAGGTTACACTAATTTGAAGCACTGTTGGGACTGCACTGATAATCAGGATACTAATAGTCGGTGCCCTGAATTATCAGTGTCGATGTCCTTTTTTCACAAGGCGGTTATTGGCTCCCCTTACATTGTCAGCATGAGGAAAAGAATGTCAATAACCAGCTTGTGCGTACAATGTCATCAGCTGTGATTCAAAACAGCTGATAATGTGGTAAAGAGCTGCTAATTGGCTCTTTACACTTTACCCTGATCTGTGACACTTTACCCTGATCTGTGATTAGCCATGTCCGAAGCACATGGGAATCCTAAAGCGCGTTGCGGTGGGCCTTGATCACGGGAGGACCTCATAGGATGCCCTCCTAGAACTGGCCAGCTGTGCTGTAGCCATCGTTTGGCTATGGTGACATCAGCAAGTGGTTAAAGTAAAACCTTATTAATGCAAAACTCCTTTAACCACTTAAGCCCCGGAAGATTTTACCCCCTTCCTGACCAGGGGGTATTTTGCGATTCAGCACTGCGTGACTTTAACGGACAATTGCGCGGTCGTGCGACGCTGTACCTAAACGAATTTGACGTCCTTTTTTTCCCACAAACAGAGCTTTCTTTTGGTGGTATTTGATCACCTGTGCGATTTTTTGATCACGCGCTATAAACAAAAAAAGAGCGTCAATTTTGCAATAATAACAATATTTTTCACATTTTTTTATATGAAATTCCCCCCCAAAAAAAAGTAAAAATCAAAATTTTTTTAAATTTTCGGCCAATTTGTTTTATGCTACATATGTTTGGTAAAAAAAATTGCAAAAAGCGTATTTTGATTGGTTTGCGCAAAAGTTATCGCGTTTACTAACAAAGGGAAAGATTTTTGTCATTTTTGTTGTTTTTTTTTTAACGCGTAATGGCGGCGATCTGCGATTTTTTTTTTTTTTTTTTTTTTGCGGTACTGCGACATTGGGGCAGACAGATCGGACCCTTGACTGACATTTGTGACACTTTTGGGGTTACCAGTGACATTTCTACAGTAATCAGTGCTATACAGATGCATTGTTACTGTAAAAATACACTGGTTGTGAAGGGGATAACTTTATTTGGGAGGGAGGGGCTGTGTGTATCCCTAGGGGCGTGCTTTCTACTGTGATTGGCTGTGGCTTGAGCTGTAAGGACACTGATCAACGGATCTACATACTAGATCCGTTTGATCAGTGTCTTTACAGCGAGGAAAATGACAGGTGGCTTGTTTACACAAGCTGCCTGACATTCTCCCTCTCCCCCGCCGATCGCCGAGTGACCGGCGGACATCGGGTCCGCTGGTCACACGCGCGGGGGGGTCCGTGACCACGCGGGAGCGGGAGCGCGCCTCCGGGGGCGCGCGCTCGCTCCCTAGACCCTCACAAGCTAGTGACGTAGCCCTACGTCACTTTGCCTGTGAGGGGCTGACTGCCGACGTAGATCGGCGTTAGGCAGTCGGCAAGTGGTTAAAAAACACGCCTCGGGATGTACTTAAAGAGGTTGTAAACCTCAGAATTTTTTTTCTTTTTTTTTTTTTTCTTTTTTTTTTCAAAAAGTACACCTGAAAGACAAACACATAATGAGCTAGTATGCATCGCATACTAGCTCATTATGCTATACTTGCCTTAGAACGAAGCCCCTGAAGTGCCGACCACTCACTTCTCCCATGGCTGACATGTTCTGTCACTCTTCTTCTGGGTTCGCGGCATCCGGCCATCTGATTGGCTGGACCCACGATTACGTCACTCCCGCGCATGCGTGCGGGAGCCGACGGTTACGGCACAGGGCTCTGAAGGAACGGCACCAGCGGCCGTTCCTTCAGAACGCATGCGCCAGTGATGTCACTGGCTGCATGCAAAGTAAATATCTCCTAAACAGTGCATGTTTAGGAGATATTTACAGTACCTATAGGTAAGCCTTATCATAGGCTTACCTATAGGTACAACTTGCAGAGGAGGGTTTACTTCCTATTTAACCTGCCTGTTAAATGGCACACCATCTTAAAACTTCACATGCCGCCACTGGTTTCCAATTCCATCTTTACAAAGGTTAACCTCTAAACGCTGTACGGAGGAGATCCTGGAAGCCTACAAGCAGAACTTAGATCTCCTGATCTATTTCAATAAAATATCTTCTCTGCTTTTTTCCATTGTACCTGTCAAAATCAAGCCTCTCCCCTCACACCACTGTGAGGTTGTGAGGTTTGGAACTATAAGATTGTTTGGAAATTTTCAAGCGAAACAGAAACGGGGCCGATGCTAGACTATTTTCTTGCCCTAGGCAAGACCAGCTACTTGCACCCCCCCCCCCCCACAAAAAAAAAAGCAAAAAGCAAAATAAATTCACTAATTCTAGCACCAGAACTCCTGCATAACATTAAACTGATGACCTATAGGGTCTTTTTCGTGTGCACCCATGAAACAGCGAAAAACTTCAGTACCCTATATTTCTCTGACGCTCATTGACAGACGTAGTCCTCGTTGATTAATAACAACTCGGGTTATGCTGCCCTCTACAGGAGTAGGACTAGACAGGAAAGAAAACGTTCTGGCCACACCCTAGGGGCAGTCCCAGAGGGTATATCCTCTCTCTTCCTGCTACAGCAAATCAGTTTTTTTCTGTCTAGTTAGAAATAAGGACCTAGATACCTTGCTGGGATCTTCGGTCCTGGCAGGATTTTTTTCTTAGAAGATTTTTAGACAGCTTTTTTTCTCCAGTGTTCCTGTGAGATCTTCAAGCAAGAAAGCTGGACTGGGCGACGGGCTGGATGTTGAGATCCAGTGGTCACCCCAGTTCAGCCTACGAGCGCGTGCAGGCCATAGCTCCACGCTGGGTCGGCCGCGACATAGTCCCACTGGACGGGGACTGACCCTGCGAGTTAAACGTCTCGCTGAAACGCCAATGACCATGAGTCACGGCGTCCGTATTGGTCGACAGCCCTCCCACCCCGGTGGAGAGGGGTACTGTCAGGAGTTGGCGCCCGCCTGGTTCCGGTATGGTGAGTAGTATGTTCCCCCTTTTCCCCCTGACGGGTTTTGTGGTGAACGCGGGCCCCTCTCTGAAATGGTAAGGATGGGTCTCCCCTCTATCCTATAACATGTCACAGATCCCCCTATTTGAGTGTGATTTTTGTGAACAAGTAACCAGGAGGCTTGGTTTGGGAGCTGACAATCTAATGTCATTTCAAAACTGTAAAGATGACTGAAGTCAGTGGCAGTACTAGAATATTACTGTGGTAGCATAAGGTATCCTACCTGTCAGAGGTGTTCACAGGGCGATGTCTATGCATGTATAACTGCAGTCCAGATCGCATTCCTCCAGCAAGGGCAGGAACGGACCGCATGCGGCCCACCAGAGTCCGATACCGCCGGCCAGGCTGATCACCATCCAGGGTGAAGTTTGGGGGGGCGATGCACTCCCACAGGCCGCTAGGCCGTATACAGCATCCCGCAGGCCGCTGCTAAGCCGCCGCTATCCTAACAGGCCGCCGCCATTTTCTTGCAGAGCACACAAGGCCGCCATATTGGCGTAGCCTCGTGTCTCCAACATGGGGGCGGCCATGTTTGAGGTGACCAAACACCTCATGGAGCCAGGGGGAGGCGCCGGTAGGCGTGTTAAGGGGCGGAGCCGCCTCCTTTACCCAGGAAATAGGGCCAAAGACTTCCTGTCTGTAACAGGACAGCACTGAGCAAGCTGATGAAAACTTCTGTGCATCAGGGATGAGCCTTGGGGTCTCTCTCTCTCTCTCTCTCTCTCTGTGGGGTCCAAACAGGTAACACTGAGGGGCGCTGTTGCGACTGGGGGACACAAAAAAAAAAAAAAAAAAAGTTTTTTACTTTGTCATTTTTTGTCGCTGGCAAGTGTCTTGTATAATCATTGACCCTGCCGCATAGGTATCCCCACCTGATCCCCTCAAGGTGGCCGCAGGACCCTCCAGTACCCCACTTGTTTTTAATGCATTATCGGCAGTTTTGGAGTCTTTGGTATCCCGGGTGAAGGTGGCCTGTCAGGGACGGGGGTCAAGAAGCGACCCCCGCCTACCCCTATTGTTTATCTGATACTTCAGATACGGATTCGGAGCTGGTCAATGCAGCTGCAGGTCCCTCTTATGGGGCTGTTGTCTCAGGTAATGTCTCCTCGGCAGTGAGGAGAACGTTTCTGCCTCCGCCATAGCACAAGAGTGGTGGATGCACTAGTTGTGTCCGTCCGGGAAACCTTTGGTCTTGAGGTTATACCGGCAGAGGTAGCTGAGACTGAAATTCCTTTTTGGTACTTGTTAGCCTACCAAAAGGGCGAAGGATTTTCCTTTACCCAAATGGGGTCGTTTTGAAACGAACCCCTGTTATTTCCTAATGCATGGCTAGGCGCTATCCGTTTGAGGAATCCCTCTTTAAAGGATAGACGGTACCACCTGCTGTCTTGCCACAGACTGTTAGGTTAAAGAGGACCTCGTAGCCAACGAGGACCTTCCCTTTCTGCTCATAAGGAGTTGTTCGTTCCGCGAGGGCGGGCGATAAGGCGAAACCCTCCAAAGCCCCTTTAGAGGGGTTTCAAAGGGCGCTGGTCGGCTAAACAAAAAGTCCGGCTCAGCCAAGCCTTAAAAATACAGCCTGATGCGCCCCTACCCATCTCTGGAGTGGGGGGACGTCTTCATCGGTTTCCGGATCCATGGCTTGCCGGAACCCCAGACTAAGGGGTTCGCGAGGTCATACGGTCAGGATACAGGATCGAGTTTCGATCACTTCCACCGGTGCGATTCTTCCCTGCTAACATTTAACGGTTTCAGGGGTTCTATTCGAACCTGTTCACAATGCCCAGGAAAGAGGGCAAGGTGCATCCAATTTCTGGACTTGGGGAAAAATAGAGTCCATCCGAACAGTGGTGGCCTCCCTGCATCAGGGGGATTCCTGGCGTCCATAGACATTTAGGATGCCTATCTTTATATCCCCATCATCGCAGGACATCAGCGTTTTTCTTCGCTTTCCCACATCCCTGGTTCCCACCAGGAGACTGAACTATCTGGGCCTAAGGTTGGATACATCCTGGGCAAGAGGTTTTCTCCTTGTGGAGAAACTCCAGAAGGTTCAGTCAACGATTCGAATGTTGCTGTCCGTCAATTGGCTGGGACGGATGGTGGCCTTCTTAGAGGCAGTACCGTATACCCAGTCTCATACCCGAATTCTCCTGAAAGATTCTTTTCTTATGGAATCAGAATTCCGATTTCCTGGACAATCGGATCCGGTTGGGCGAGCGGACCAGGGAGCCTCCGATGCTCAACCAGGGGAATTCATTCCTTCCGATAGTATCCAGGTTACCAATAGGGTATCGGAACTGAGAGCGATCAGATTTTGTCTGATTTACTGGACCGAGCAGCTCTAGAGCAGCCCGATTCGGATCCAATCGCACGATGCCACGGTCGTGACTTATGTCAAGAAAGGGGCACTTAGAATGTCCTGGTGGCCATCGAAACGACTAGCATCTTTCGTTGGACGGAACGGTTTGTTCCGGATCTCCCCGCATTGTTCACTCCGGGGGTGGGAAATCGGCAGGCAGATTATTTCAGCCGTCAGATTCTGGATCAAGGGGTATGGCCTCTTCATCCAGAGGTATCTCACTAGCTGTCCCTTCATTGGGGCATCCCCGATTGTGGATCTGTTGGCACCTTGGCTCAACAGGAAGGTGCGGAGGTTTGTAGCTCGCACCCGCGATCTTCTAGCGGACGCAGCAGAAACGCTGATCGCCCCGTGGGGGCAGTATCAGCTACGGCATGCCTTCCATCCTCTCAAGTTACTGCGCGAACTTCTTCGCAGGACAGAGGTGGAGGGAATTCCAGTTATTCTGGAAATTCCGGACTGACCTCGTCGAGCCTGGTACGCCGACTTGGTGAGGCTAGTCGTGGACGCTCCTTGGAGACTTCCTCTCAGGGAGGATTTGCGGTCTCAGGGACCGATCTTCCATCTTGCTTTACAATCGCTGGCTTAATGGCCTGGCCATTGAGACCCAGGTACTGAAGGACAAGGGAGTGTCAGCTTCAGTTATTCCTACCACTAGTTAAAGCAAGGAAAGCGACTTCCAGCACATGGAAGTCTTATATTTGCGTGGTGTGAATCTCTTGGATTTCCCCCACATACCTATTCGGTGATCCGAATCGTGGTCTTTCTGCAACAAGGGGTTGAGCAGAAATTGTCCTTGAGCACTATCAAGGGTCAGGTTTCAGCGTTAGCAATCTTCTTTCAGAAACCTTTGGCTAATCATTCCTTGGTGCAGAATTTCATCCAAGGGGTGCGACATCTGGCTCCGCCAGTGCGTGCACCCTTACCGCCTGGGATCTTAATTTAGTGTTGTCAGTTCTTCAGAAACTTCTCTTTGAAGATATTAGGGAGATTCCCTTGCTTACATTATCCCAGAAGGTGGCCTTCTTGGTGGCCATTACTTCTGCACGCAGGGTGTCAGAACTGGCCGCATTATCTTGTCGTTCCCCATTTCTGGTGGTTCATAGGGATAAGGTGGTTCTTCTTCCGAATCCATCCTTCCTTCCTAAAGTGGTTTTCAGAGTTTTCATCTGAATAAAAATATTGTGTTACCTTCCCCGTGTCCTAAGACTAGCCATCCTTGGGAGTTGCATTACACTCCTTGGATGGGGTTCAGAAGGATACACTTGACTACTACGAACTTGTTTTCGTAAGACGGACTCACTTTTTGTGATCACGGATAGCCCTTGAAGGGGGTTGCCTGTGTCTGCCGCGACCATATCTAGATGGATCAGTCAGACGGTGGTACAGGCTTATTCTATTAAGGGTCGGAATCATCCGTTCCCTGTTAAGACGCACTCTACTCGGGCGCCTAGTTTCTCCTGGGTCTTCCGCCATCAGGCGTCGGCGATCCAGGTTTTCGAGGCGATGACTTGATCGTCGGTTCATACCTTTACATCATTTTATAAAGTTGATGTGATGGCATCGTCAGATGCCTCTTTTGGCCACAAGGTTCTGCAGGCCGCAATCTGAGGAGACTGTTGGTCTACCTCAAGGGTTGTTGGGTGTTTCACTTAGGTCTCATCTTTTTGCTCGATGAGTCCTTGATGCTTCTGGTTGGCTCCGGTTGGGCCTTCTGGATTTTGATTTCTGTCATCCCACCCCTCATTTGTGGTACTGCTTTGGGACGTCCCGAGTTGTTATTAATCAACGAGGACTACGTCTGTCAATGAGCGACAGAGAAAAATTGATTTTTGTAAAATCTTACCGTAAAATCCTTTCCTCTTAAGCTCATTGACAGACGTAGTACCCGCCCCTCTGTTTTGAGTTGGGTTGAGTTAAATTCTCTAAACACTGCTTTGTGACATAACTGATTTGCTGTAGCAGGAAGTGAGAGGATATACCCTCTGGGACTGCCCCTAGGGTGTGGCCAGAACGTTTTCTTTCCTGTCTAGTCCTACTCCTGTAGAGGGCAGCATAACCCGAGTTGTTATTAATCAACGAGGACTACGTCTGTCAATGAGCTTAAGAGAAAAGGATTTTACGGTAAGATTTTACAAAAATCCATTTTTTTTCATAGGCAACACTCATAAAGTCCCTAGGTTAGTGTTATGCAGTAGTTCTGATGCTAGAAATATTGCTGTCACTTTGGCATGCGCGGTGATGCATAACAGGGCGGCACAGTGGGGTAGTGGTTAGCACTTTCACCTAGCAGCAAGAGGGTCACTGGTTTGAATCCCAACCACGACACTACCTGCATGGAGTTTGCATGTTCTCCCTGTGCCTGAGTGGGTTTCCTTCGGGTACTCCGGTTTCCTTCCACACTCCAAAGACATGCTGGTAGGTTAATTGGATAATGTATAAAAAAAAATTGTCCCTACTGTGTATGTATGAATGTGAGTTAGGGACCTTTAGATTGTACGCTCCTTGAGGGCAGGGACTCATGTGAATGTGTAATGTATATGTAAAGCGCTGCGTAAATTGACGGCACTATATAAGTAACTGAAATAATAAATAATAAATATGTGCAGGACAATCGCATGCATTTGCGTGTGTGTCTTGGGGGGAGCTCTAAAATTTTTTGCTTTTTTATGTGTCTCTAAATGTTTAAAACGTTTTTTTTTTATATTTTTGTTCTTTATCTAATGGCAATAAAAGTTATGTAAAAAAAAAAAATAGAGGACCAATAGCCCCCTATGTGGTAGCATATAGGTGACTCTTAATTAGATATTCGGGGTCGATTAGTCTTTGGATGTCTCCACTCTACTCCTCTACAGCTGATGGAATACAGATGGTGTTCCATCAGCTGCTTCCTGAGCACAGCTCCTGTAGAATGAAAGCGCCGGTCTAGTAAGTGACATCATATCACTTCCTGGTCTTTGCCTAGGAGGGAGGCTCAGTGGATGGATATCTGTGGAGCTCCCACTATCCTTCCCAGGGGCCCCCAATACTGCCCTGGGTTCACAGGTGGGATCGTGGAGCCCGGTAAACATAGAGACAGAGCCAGGTGGATAGGAGAGGGGGAGTGCAGTCTGGTGGAGGGGGGGTGGGGAACATTTCCTCCCTATAACATCTTAGCATTCCATGTGACTATAGAGTCACACATGTGGGTGTATACACAGTGGTAAATGGCAAGCCATTCCTTCCCTCCTCCTCCATGTCCACTAACCAGTTAAATCAGAGTTCCGGACACATTTTTTAGCTTAAAATACCCCCTTAATCCTAAACTAACCCCAATTAACCTAAGCTAACCCCTCGTGCATGCGCTGTAGATTGCGATCGGCAATCAGAGTAGCGGCCGACCATTCCCATTGCATCCTGGGATTGATGACACTCATCTCCCAGGACACAATGCAAAGGAGGAAGTGATGTCTGGGGCCGCGGCCGCATAAGGAGGAAGAGGAAGGAAGGAAGGTAAGTTAATTTTCAATAAATACAAGGTAAGTGAAACAAAAAAAAATATTAACTATCCAATTCTTTTTCAGATTTTTTTTACTCTACCTGATGCTGCAGAGTTTTTTTTATGCTGGAACTCCGCTTTAAATACAATGAGGGCTGGATATTATATGTAGATTAATGGAGGCTTCGCCTCTCTCTTATTCTAAAGGCCCGTACACACGTACCGATCGTCGGCCGAAAAGCTTCGGCCGACGACCGATCTGCCGATTGTAGGCTTGTTAGTGTGATGCTTCCGACAGCCGACAGCGCACTTTCAGCCGAAAATAATCTGTCTTGCAAGCATGAAAATTTTTGTATGCCGACACCAGAGCGGCTGATTGTTCGCCAGTCAGTACAGAATTCGGTCGACAGACAGCAGATTTGCAAGACTGGGCATGCTCAGAAAAGAAAAAACACAGGGAAAGTTAACCATTACATGACATCACTTCTGCAGTCGGCGGACAAAATTCTTGTGCAGTCTTTTGCACTTTTCAACAGACACCGACAGCCCTGGACAAAAGACGGCCGATCGTTCGGCCGATGATCGGTACGTGTGTACGGGGCATAAGACAAAGGCTGGAGGAAAGGGGGGTGACACAGCCTGTGACTGGCATAAATCCTCCCACACCATGTTATTTTCACAAAATAATAAAGATTTGATTTCAAACATATACCTGTATTTGTTTGATGATTTAAAACAGTTGATTGATATTATTTATTTATTTTTACTCTGTATTCTAAAGGCAGTTTTTTTTATTTTTATTTATAACATGCGACCAGCAGCAGAGGACTAGAGGCTCCTCCCTCCTTATGTTTCCCTGCATACAGGCTGGGAAAGATCTGGGTCATTTGACAATTGTGTATTGATTAGGGATGTAGCACCCTACAAGGTAGGTGCTAGGCAAAGTATAGTGGGCCTTGGCTGCCTAACAGCAGGGCCATGATTTCAGCTGGGCTGTCATGCCTCCCAGGTGTGTCTGTTGAGACTGGGGAGTCCCCCCCCACTGTGCTCCATGAGAGGGTTCTCATTGGGCAGAGGAGGAAACCCAATCAATGGCACATTCAGGCCTGTATCTACCCCAGAAAGGCAGATTCTGCCGCAGAGGATTCTGGTAGTGGGTATAAGTTTGAGGGAAGTGCATGACGCAGCGTCTTTGGCGGGAAGCAGAGTCCCAGGAGGGAGAGTGCGGCTGTCTCTCCTCTGTCAGCAGGATTGGGTGTCTCGGTCGGCAGCGAGAGCTGAACTGAGCTGCAGAGAGGATTCGGTGTGCCGAGGACCAGCGGAGTTGAGGGGGTCAAGGATCAGGAAAGCATTCCCAGTTCGTGAGTACTGCAAACTGCCTCTGGGGGTCTGCCTAGCTGACAGGGGGACCGCTCTGGTGAAGGTCCAAGGGATCCAGGAGCTAGCTAGCGGTAGAGGGGGTGCCAGAGTTGACCCTGAAGAGCAAAGAGGGTGCCTAGGGAGAGGACCCTGAAGTGTAGAGGGGGTGCCTAGGGAGAGGACCCTGAAGTGTAGAGGGGGTGCCTAGGGAGAGGACCCTGAAGTGTAGAGGGGGTGCCTAGTGAGAGGACCCTGAAGTGTAGAGGGGGTGCCTAGTGAGAGGACCCAGAAGTGCAAAGGGTGCGCCAGCGGTTGGGCCTTGAAGAGTTAAAGTGTACAGCATGCAGTGTACAGTGTTGAGAATTGCAGCAGCACACAAAGTTACAGAGAGCTACCTCAGTCAGGAAGGACTGGAGGGAGCTGTATCCAGGACTTTTGAGCTAACCAGAGCGTCGGGAGTCAAACCTCAGTGCAGTCCATGACTTTTGAGCTAAACAGAGCGCTAGAAGTCAAGTTCAAGTGCAGTACAGCAAGTCAGTATTTTTCAAGCGCCAGCAAGCGTTGGTCGGCATCCAGCCGGTGTCAAGACAGCGCTGACAGGCATTTTCTCTATGTAGAACCCTACAGGTACAGTAGGTGCTAGGTAAATGTATAGTGGGCCTTGCCTGCCTAAAAGCCTGTGATTTATTTAGTCAGGGTGTCATGGTTTCCAAGTGTGCCTGCTGAAGGGGGAGTCTCCCCACTGACTCCTGTGAGAGGCTTCTGATTGGGCAGTGAGGGAAACCCAATCAGAGGACACATCCAGGCTTGTAACTACCCCAGAAAGCAGATTATGCTGCAAAGGATTCAAGGAGTGGGTATAAGTTAGGGGGAGGCACTTGACACAAGGTCTTTGGCGGGAGCAGAGTCCCAGGAGGGAGAGAACGTCTCTCTCGCCTCCTGTCTGAGGAAGAGGATCTCAGGGGGTCGCCTGAGGATCTAGAGAGTGTGGAGCTGAGGATATCTGGTGTGCTGAGAACCTGCGGGGAGTCGGAGGGGTCCAGTCCCAGGAAAGCCTACACAGGCCGTGAGTACTGAGGATTGCCCCTGGGGGTCTGCCTGAAGTTAGAGGGGCCCACTAGAGTAGAGGTTCTGGGATCCAGTGCCAGCTAGCAGTGAAAGGGGGTACCTAGGTTGAGGACCCTGAAGTGACAGAGTGGGTACATTGTCAGTGACCCTGAAGAGTTCAAGGTCAAAGGGGGCACCTGCAGTGGGGCCCTGAATTGTGCAGTGTGTGTCAGTGTCAGTGGAAGTTACAGTCTTACAGAGTTCTACAATATACTACCTCAAGCCAGTGCAAACGGAGGAAAGTATACAGTGACTTTAGCAGCCTTGCAGTGTCAGAAGTCTTACAGTACACAGTCCTGGATCTTCTGGACTTTATGTTGAGGATTCAGTACATCTTTTTTAAGTTACCGTGTGTTCTCAGTGCTGGAGAGCGTTGACTGGCGCCAGCTGGCGTCAAAGAAGCATTTTTGTGGGAGAAAGTCCCAAGTGTAATTAGTTAAAGCCTAAAGGAATATCCCACTCATTCCCTTCTCCCATCCCCTTAAATTACAATAAAAACCACAAACAAAGATGCCAGAGTTGTCGTTGGTTCAGTTATCACACCCAGGGTCACGGATCACATGGGCTGGGGAAAGTACTGGTACTAATGGCAGACCCACATCAGGCCATAGGCCTGGAAAACTTGCTACATCTACAAAGTGTCCTATTTGTACCTAGTTGAGCCAGAGGAGTATTCCACTCATCCCCTTCTCCCATCCTCAATATCAAACAAACAAAACAAATAAAAGATGCTGGAATGGTCATTGTCTCCAATCTCACATTTGGGTATTCAGCTTAAATGGGCTGAAGGTGTCACCGGTAACAATGGCAGACCCACACCAGGCCCATTGCCTGGAAATCCTGCTACAGCAAAAAGGTACTTTTTTTTTTTTTTAATTAAAATAATTACAGTGCCATCATCCAAATACAGAAATAAAAGGGACAATGTAAACTAAAGGAACAGTTCATCTCACTCATTTTTGGGGTGTAACATGTAATATGTTATGAATGGACCGGCCCCCGCACCTCCCCGATTCCCCAAACTGACAGCTAGCAGGAAAATTCTCTCCCCCCCCCCCCCCGCTAGCTGTCACAATTTAAATAAATTACGGGGTTCCGCCTGCCCTGCTGCATCACTCATTCACAGTCCAGTGAATGGAAAACTACAAGATCCAGCAGCCTTTGCGACTGTCAGCTTGTAATTTTTCATAAACTACCATGGCACTGTGGTAGTTTATTCTCTCTTCTTATCAGATACACTGGCAGATCTGTTGGAGACCTGCATGGCACCAGCGATCTACTGATCACTGGTGTAATGCTTTACAGGCTCCAAAATAAAAAAAAAATAGTAATATTAATATTAAATGCACATTTTTTACCTGCAAAAAAAAAAAAAAAATGTGCATTTATTATTTTTTTCTAAAAAGATAACTTACCCTTTAATCAGTGTGTGTGTTTACTATCACTTTATGAATACATACTTTTTTTTTTTTTTTTTTTAAATAAAAGCGGTGTCACTTTAAATTATTCAATTTCTAATATTGTTTTTATTTCAGTTTTGTGTTATATAACATAACTTTGACACACTGAGGTGGAGTTACGAATGGAAAAGGAATTTTCACTTAAATTAGTGCAGAAGGTAAAGCTAAAAATATTGCTTTGCAAAGAATATTTATTATCCAGCCATGTGCAAGGTAAATTAAAAACAATTAAATTAAAAACAAAGAAAAAGATTTTTGCTTGCCTATGATTGGATGATTGGTGTGCCTTATTCACCTAAAAATTTGCTTTTGTGTCTGTCTGTGACATCATTTTTTGTTGCTTTGTCAGTAAAAAAAAAAAGTGCGTTTTTAAAAACCAATCTTTACTGTGCATGTGCAAAGCTGGAAGGATGTTGTCACTCTTCCTAGCCTGTACAGGAAGGAACACAGAATAGTAGAGGGCTGATTACACTGCCCCCCTCCCCCAGCATTACATACTTCCACATTGATCTGCCTGTAGAAGCCGCACAGTGCCCAGGATAATCCTCCTCCTCAATGGTATGTAGATTTATTAATAGAATTTCTGCAACCCTGCCAGCACTCTGACACTTAATTCTATATGTACTGCACAGCATTCATGTCTGTATGATAACCCCCAGCATACCCATCCTGCTAGATACAAGACGTACTAGGAATTGTAATTCTACAAAATGTTACATTTTAACAAAGTTTATGTTCCTAGGAGCTATGAAGGTCTGCAACTGCACTCCAACATGAATACACCATATTATACTTACTAACTATAGTTCTACCACCAAACAATGGATTGATCAGGTTAACTCTATATTGATATGGAAAAATTGACTTAATAACACAGAGTAAAGCCCCGTACACACGTACTGATCGTCGGCCGAACGATCGGCCGTCTTTTGTCCAGGGCTGTCCTGTCGGTTGAAAACTGCTAAAGACTGCACATGAATTTTGTCGGCCAACAACAGCCGACTGCAGAAGTGATGTCATGTGATGGTTGACTTTCCTTGTCTTTTTTCTTTTCTGAGCATGCCCAGTCTTGCAAATTGGCTGTCTGTCGGCCGAAATCTGTACTGACTGGCGAACAATCGGCCGTTCTGGTGTTGGCCAACAGAAATTTTAATGCCTGCACACCCGATTCTGTTCAGCCGAAAAATGCGCTGTCGGCTGTCGGAAGCATCATATTAACAAGCCTACAATCGGCCGATCGTTCGTCTGCCGAATATTTACGGCTGACAATCGGTACGTGTGTACGGGGCTTTAGTTCCACTTCCTATGACAAGCCTGGCTTGAACTGTCAGGAGCGGCCCCTCCTCAATTGGTTTTGGATCGATTGTTAACCACTTTAGGACCAGAGGATTTTCCTGCTTTACGTCCAGGCCACTTTTTACAACTTGGCGCTGTGTGACTTTAACTGACAATTGCGCGCTCATGCAACGCTGTACCCAAACGAAATTTACGTTTTTTTTCCCCACAAACAGAGCTTTCTTTTAGTGGTATTTGATCACCTCTGCGCTTTTCATTTTTTGCGATATTAATAAAAAAAGAGCGACAATTTTGAAAAAAATAACAATATTTTTCTACTTTGACAGTTAAAAAATATCCAATATATGAAATTTTTGTCATATATTTAGGCCAAAATGTATTTAGCTACATGTCTTTGACAAAAATTCTCAATGAGCGTATTTTTAATCGTTTTAAGACCGGAAGATTTTACCCCATTCCTGACCAGGCCATATTTTGCGATTCGGCACTGTGTTACTTTAAATTGCGCGGTCGTGCAATGCTGTACCCAAATTAAATTTATGTCTTTTTTTCCCCACAAATAGAGCTTTCTTTTGGTGGTATTTGATTACCTGTGCGATTTTTACTTTTTGCGCTATAATTAAAAAAAGAGCGACAAATTTAAAAAAATTACAATATTTTTCACATTTTTTTTATATGAAATTCCCCCCCAAAAAAATGTAAAAATCTAAATTTTTTAACATTTTAGGCCAATTTGTTTTCTGCTACATATTTTTGGTAAAAAAAATCACAATAAGCGTATTTTGATTGGTTTGCGCAAAAGTTATTGCGTTTACTAACTACGGGAAATTTATGTAATTTTTATTGTTTTTTTTTTTTCTTTTTAACTAGTAATGGCGGCGATCTGCGTTTTTTTTTTTTTTTGCGGGGACTGCGACATTGGGGCGGACAGTTTGGACCCCTAATTGACATTTTTTGCACTTTTGGGGGTACCAGTGACATTACTACAGTAATCAGTGCTATACGTATGCACTGTTACTGTAATAATGACACTGGGAGGGAAGGGGTTAACTTTATTGGTGCTCTAGGGATTAATTGAATGCCTGGTGCTTACTGATGTGTGTGGGGGGAGGGGACTGTGTGACACAGACACAGATCGCAGGTTCAGCTATGCTGAATCCTGTAATCTGTGACTGCCTGTCACTTAGGAGATCCCCGACGATCGGGGAAGAGCGAGGGGATCACCGCCTCTCCTCCCCTGGCCCGACTCCCGCTGTGACTGCGCACCGCCCACAAGGGGAGGAGTCCAGCGGCGTAGGTCTACGTCGCTGGACAATAACGAGCCACTTTGCGGCAGTACGCTCAATGTGAGTGGTCGGCAAGTGGTTAAAGGTATGATGACTGGATATCCTAATCAGATAATTTATATTTTGTTGTTCTAGACACTTGCTAACTGAGGATATACAGGTGCATCTCATAACATTAGCATATCAGCAAAAAGTTCATTTATTTCAGCAATTCAATTTAACCACTTGCCGACCAGTCACTGGGACTGTACTGCGGCAAAGTGGCTTGATTCCGTCCAGCGACGTAGACCTACGTCGCTGGACTTCTCCCCTTGTGGGCGGCGCTCGTGCGCCGCCGGAGGCTCACTCCCGCTGTTTTCAGTTACAGCGGGAGTCGGGCCAGGGGGGGCAGTAGCGGCGATAGCTGCTGCTCTTCCCCGATCGTCGGGGAATCGAGTTTGGAGTTCCGCCCACTTGTGTAAACAAAGCGGGCGGATCTCCTAAGTGACAAACAGTGACAGATTACAGGGTTCAGCATAGCTGAACATGCGATCTGTCCCTGTGTCACTCAGTCACCTCCCCCCACACACGTTAGTAAGCACCAGGCATACATTTACCCCTCCCTCTCCAATAAAATTAACCCCTTCCCTGCCAGTGTCATTTTTACAGTAACAGTGCATATTTATAGCACTGATTACTGTAGAAATGTCACTGGTACCCCCAAAAGTGTCAAAAATGTCAGTCAAGGGTCCGATCTGTCCGCCCCAATGTCGCAGTCCCGCAAAAAAAAATCGCAGATCGCCGCCATTACTCGTTAAAAAAAAAAACACCAAAAAATGACATAAATCTTTCCCTTAGTTAGTAAACGCAATAACTTTTGCGCAAACCAATCAAAATACGCATATTGTGATTTTTTTTTTTTTACCAAACGTAGGTAGCAGAAAAAAACTTGGCCAAAAATTTAAAAAGGTTTTGATAATTACATTTTTTTGGGGGGGAATTTCATATAAAAAAATTTGAAAAATATTGTTATTTTTTCAAAATTTACGCTCTTTTTTTTGCTTATAGCGCAAAAAGTAAAAATTGCACAGGTGATCAAATACCACCAAAAGAAAGCTCTGTTTGTGGGAAAAAAAGGACGTAAATTTCGTTTGGGTACGGCGTCGCACGACCGCGCAATTGTCATTTAAATTCGCACAGTGCCGAATCGCAAAAAGTGGCCTGGACGTAAGACAGCAAAATCCTCCGGTGGTAAAGTGGTTAAAAAGTGACACTCATATATTTTCTTTTTTTTTTTTTCCCAATAAAATGTTATTTTTATTCAAAATAAGTAACGTACAGCAATGATCAACAAACATCGAATTCTTACGTAACACACATCAACAGTTGAAATCAGGAACAATGGTTTACATAGCATAACAAAGATAAATGGGGAGGGGGGGGGGGGGAGCAAGAGGATATAGATGGGGCTGGCTCTCCATCTATATATGTAAGCATTTTAGTCTGAGTGAACCGTTGTGTGGTCGTGTGTGCAGGCTGGTACTTGTAGTTCGCTATGAATGCTGGGTATTAGCCCTGTCCATGAGATTGGAGTATTGGTTTGAGGTCTGGAAATGCAACCAACAAGCCCATGTTCATATATTTTATAGAGATGCGTTCCACACAGAGTGATATATTTCAAGCATTTCTTTCTTTTATTTTGATGATTATGGCTTACAGCTAGTGAAAACCCAAATTCAGTATTTCAGAACATTTAGAATATTACAGTGCTTTGCAAAAGTATTCGGCCCCCCTGAACTTTGCGACCTTTTGCCACATTTCAGGCTTCAAACATATAGATATAAAACTGTAATTTTTGTGAAGAATCAACAAGTGGGACACAATCACGAAGTGGAACAAAATTTATTGGATATTTAAAACTTTTTTTTTAACAAATAAAAAACTGAAAAATTGGGCGTGCAAAATTATTCAGCCCCCTTAAGTTAATACTTTGTAGTGCCACCTTTTGCTGCGATTACAGCTGTAAGTCGCTTGGGGCATGTCTCTATCAGTTTTGCACATCGAGAGACTGAAAATTTTGCCCATTCCTCCTTGCAAAACAGCTTGAGCTCAGTGAGGTTGGATGGAGAGCGTTTGTGAACAGCAGTTTTCAGTTCTTTCCACAGATTCTCGATTGTATTCAGGTCTGAACTTTGACTTGGCCATTCTAACACCTGGATATGTTTATTTGTGAACCATTCCATTGTAGATTTTGCTTTATGTTTTGGATCATTGTCTTGCTGGAAGACAAATCTCTGTCCCAGTCTCAGGTCTTTTGCAGACTCTATCAGGTTTTCTTCCAGAATGGTCCTGTATTTGGCTCCATCCATCTTCCCATCAATTTTAACCATCTTCCCTGTCCCTGCTGAAGAAAAGCAGGCCCAAACCATGATGCTGCCACCACCATGTTTGATAGTGGGATGGTGTGTTCAGGGTGATGAGCTGTGTTGCTTTTATGCCAAACATAACGTTTTGCATGGTTGCCACAAAGTTTGATTTTGGTTTCATCTGACCAGAGCACCTTCTTCCACATGTTTGGTGTCTCCCAGGTGGCTTGTGGCAAACTTTAAACAACACTTTTTATGGATATCTTTAAGAAATGGCTTTCTTCTTGCCACTCTTCCATAAAGGCCAGATTTGTGCAGTATACGGCTGATTGTTGTCCTATGGACAGAGTCTCCCACCTCAGCTGTAGATCTCTGCAGTTCATCCAGAGTGATCATGGGCCTCTTGGCTGCATCTCTGATCAGTCTTCTCCTTGTATGAGCTGAAAGTTTAGAGGGACGGCCAGGTCTTTGTAGATTTGCAGTGGTCTGATACTCCTTCCATTTCAATATTACCGCTTGCACAGTGCTCCTTTGGGATGTTTAAAGCTTGGGAAATCTTTTTGTATCCAAATCCAGCTTTAAACTTCTCCACAACAGTATCTCAGACCGGCCTGGTGTGTTCCTTGTTCTTCATGATGCTCTCTGCGCTTTAAACAGACCTCTGAGACTATCACAGTGCAGGTGCATTTATACGGAGACTTGATTACACACAGGTGGATTCTATTTATCATCATTAGTCATTTAGGTCAACATTGGATCATTCAGAGATCCCCACTGAACTTCGGGAGAGAGTTTGCTGCACTGAAAGTAAAGGGGCTAAATAATTTTGGATGCCCAATTTTTCAGTTTTTTATTTGTTAACAAAGTTTGAAATATCGAATAAATTTCGTTCCACTTCATGATTGTGTCCCACTTGTTGTTGATTCTTCACAAAAAATTACAGTTTTATATCTTTATGTTTGAAGCCTGAAATGTGGCAAAAGTTTGCAAAGTTCAAGGGGGGCAAATATTTTCGCAAGGCACTGTACATAAGACCAATAAAAAAAAGGATTTTTAATACAGAAATTTTGGCTTACGGAAAAATATGTCCATGTACAGTATAGTATGCACTTAATATTTGGTCGGGCTCCTTTTGCATGAATTACTGCATCAATACGGCGTGGCATGGAGGCGATCAGCCTGTGGCACTGCTGAGGTGTTATGGAAACCCCGGTTTCTTTGATAGCGGCCTTCAGCTCGTTTGCATTGTTGGGTCTGGTGTCTCTCATCTTCCTCTTGACAATACTCCACAGATTCTCTATGGGGTTTAGGTCAGGCGAGTTTGCTGGCCAATCAAGCACAGTGATACCATGATCATTAAACTAGGTATTGGTACTTTTGGCAGTGTGGGTAGGTGCCAAGTCCTGCTGGAAAATGAAATCAGCATCTCCATAATGCTACTCAACAGAGGGAAGCATGAAGTGCTCTAGAATTTCCTGGTAGAGGGCTGCGCTGGACTTGATAAAACACAGTGGACCAACACCAGCAGATGACATAGCTCCCCAAATTATCACTGACTGTGGAAAATTTTGCATTTTATTTGGAAACCAGGGTCCCAGAGTCTGGAGGAAGAGTGGAGAGGCACAGAATCCAAGTTGCATGAGGTCCAGTGTGAAGTTTCCACAGTCAATGATGATTTGGGGAGCAGGACCTGGCACCTGCCCACACTGCCAAAACTACCAATGCCTGGTTTAATGATCCTGGTATCACTGTGGTTGATTAGCCCTCAAACTTGCCTGACCTAAATCTCCATAGAGAATCTGTGGAGTATTGTTAAAAGAAAGATGAAAGACACCAGACCCAACAATGCAGCCAAACTGAAAGCCACTATAATAATAATTATAATTATTATAAATCATGCAAAAGGAGTCCTGACCAAGTATTGAGTGCATACTGTACTGTACATGGACATACTTTTCAGTAAGACAATATTTCTGTAATAAAATCTTTTTTTTTTTTTTTTTTTAATGGTCTTATGAAATATTCTAATTTTCAGAGATACTGAATTTTGGGTTTTCACTAGCTGTAAGCCATATTCATTTTGTTTGCATGCATGAGTGCCCTCTTAGCAAGCAGCAGTGATGGAAGAGGAGGATCGGGACTGCTCTCTGCAATACCATTACACAGAGCAGGGAAGTATGACACAACATTACACAGAGCAGGGAAGTATGACACACCATTACACAGAGCAGGGAAGTATAACACACCATTACACAGAGCAGGGAAGTATAACACACCATTACACAGAGCAGGGAAGTATAACACACCATTACACAGAGCAGGGAAGTATGACACAACATTACACAGAGCAGGGAAGTATAATACACCATTACACAGAGCAGGGAAGTATAACACACCATTACACAGAGCAGGGAGGAGAAAAAACCATTACACTGAGCAGGGAAGAGAACAAACTATTACACACCGCAGGGAAGTTGAACAAACCATTACACAGAGCAGGGAATTAAAACAAACCATTACACAGAGCAGGGAAGTTTAACAACCTGTTACACAGAGCAGGGAATTAAAAGAAACCATTACACAGAGCAGGGAAGTATCACACACCATTACACAGAGCAGGGAAGTATCACACACCATTACACAGAGCAGGGAGGAGAACAAACCATTACACAGTGCAGGGAAGTTGAACAAACCATTACACAGCGTAGGGACATAGCACAAACCATTACACAGCGCAGGGAATTAAAACAAACCATTACACAGAGCAGGGAAGTATGACAAACCATTACACAGAGCAGGTAAGTATAACACACCATTACACAGAGCAGGGAAGTATAACACACCATTACACAGAGCAGGGAGGAGAAAAAACCATTACACTGAGCAGGGAGGAGAACAAACTATTACACGCCGCAGGGAAGTTGAACAAACCATTACACAGAGCAGGGAATTAAAACAAACCATTACACAGAGCAGGGAAGTATGACAACCTGTTACACAGAGCAGGGAAGTATGGCAACCTTGTTAGACAGAGCAGGGAAGTATGACAAGTCGTTACACGGATCAGCGAAGTATAACACACCATTACACAGAGCAGGGTGGAGAACAAACCATTACACAGCGCAGGGAAGTTGAACAAACCATTACACAGCGCAGGGAATTAAAACAAACCATTACACAGAGCAGGGAAATATGACAAGTCGTTACACAAAGCAGGGAAGTATGAAAAACCGTTACACGGAGCAGGGAAGTATAACACACCATTACACAGAGCAGGGAAGTATGACACAACATTACACAGAGCAGGGAAGTATAAACACAACATTACACAGAGCAGGGAAGTTGAACAAACCATTACACAGAGCAGGGAAGTAGAACAAACCATTACACACAGCAAGGAAGTATACTAACCCATTACACAGCAAACAAGAAACAAATAAAGGGTGCACCGGCCTAGCCCTTTCTTTGTTTTTTGTTTGTTGTTTGTTTGCAGCACTTTTGGGCTACCCCGGGCCTATAGGGCAGCAAGACCTTAGCCATTGGGGATGCCAATTGGAAGTTCCATGGAAGGAGTGGTTGGGGGGCTCTGGTTCTGAGCGCAGGAGCAAGGTGCTATGCATCACAAATTTATTTTGAGTAACCCATTACACAGAGCAGGGAAGTTTAACACACCGTGACACAGCACAGGGAAGTAGAACAAACCATTACACAGAGCAGGGAAGTAGAACAAACCATTACACAGAGTAAGGAAGTATACTAACCCATTAAACAGAGCAGGGAAGTAGCACAAACCATTACAAAGAGTAAGGAAGTATACCAACCCATTACACAGACAAAGGAAGTAGAACAACTCATTACACAGAACAGGAAAGTATAACAACCCATTACACAGAGCATGGAGGAGAACAAACCATTACACATAGTAGGGAAGTAGAACAACCTATTACACAGAGCAGGGAAGTATGGCAAACTATTACACAGAGCAGGGATGTATAACACATCATTACACAGAGCAGGGATGTATAACACATTACACAGAGCAGGGAAGTATGGCAAACTATTACACAGAGCAGGGATGTATAACACATCATTACACAGAGCAGGGATGTATAACACATTACACAGAGCAGGGAAGTATGGCAAACTATTACACAGAGCAGGGATGTATAACACATCATTACACAGAGCAGGGACGTATAACACATTACACAGAGCAGGGAAGTATGGCAAACTATTACACAGAGCAGGGATGTATAACACATCATTACACAGAGCAGGGATGTATAACACATTACACAGAGCAGGGAAGTATGGCAAACCATTACACATAGCAGGGAAGTATGGCAAACCATTACACAGAGCAGGGATGTATGGCAAACCATTACACATAGCAGGGAAGTATGGCAAACCATTACACAGAGCAGGGAAGTATGGCAAACCATTACACAGAGCAGGGAAGTATGGCAAACCATTACACAGAGCAGGGATGTATGGCAAACCATTACACATAGCAGGGAAGTATGGCAAACCATTACACATAGCAGGGAAGTATGGCAAACCATTACACAGAGCAGGGAAGTATGGCAAACTATTACACAGAGCAGGGAAGTATGGCAAACTATTACACAGAGCAGGGAAGTATAACACATCATTACACAGAGCAGGGTAGTATGACATGTTTATTATTTTTAAAAAATAAAAAAATTGCCTTTAGAATTACTTTAATTTTCTGACTAAAGTTCCGCTTCCTGTTTCTTCTCTATTCAATGCAGAGAGGAATGGAGGGGGGGGCAGAGATAACACAAATCAAATCTTCCCCCTAATCACCACCCACATGAAGGCCCAGAAACACCCACAGTAATCCTTAGACCCGCCCACATCATCTCCCACAGCTGCTGCAAGTGACTCCCATAGCCTCGAAACTACAGAGGCTCAAAGGATCATGGGACATGTAGTATCAGGACTGGTAAAGGAAAGAAACAGGAAGTCAGAGAACTTAGAAATTCAGCCTGGAGGAAGAGTGACATTCCAGACACAGAAACCTGCTGTATACAGCTAAAGTAAGTAAGATACAGACAAACTGACACTGGGGTTGTGATGCGTTTACATTCGCAATGCATCTGTTGCTTTGGGAAGGAAAAGCTGGAGTTATGCTTTAACCATGTCACTAAAAATGAAAAGTAAGGCTGGCCATAGATCGAGCACATTTCTTTCTTGAAACCACGGTTTGCAGGAAAGAAATGCGCTCAATTCCCCCATCAACACAGACAGTGCTGACAGGGAAATCCCTCCTGCCAAGCCCTTGTCTTATCCCGGAAGGAAGGAAGCCGTCCCCGCCAGGATAAGACAATGATTATCACTATAGCAACCGCTGGTGACAATCACAAGAGAATCTGTCAGGCTGGTTGTAACCAAGTTAATTAATCGATCAACTTAGTACATTTACTCTGCCCATTAACAGTTCGAACCTCGGCCGATTCCTTCTAAACTGGCCAACATTCGAACCATGTATGGCCGGCCTAAGGTTGGCAAGCCTGATCTCACATCTTACTGATTATGTTAGTAAATCTCTCATCTGTCATTGTACTTTGGTGTTTATTTACTTTGAGTTTATCAGCACAATGCTAAATAAAGTACAATATGGACCCTTTTACACCTATAAGTTGAAATACTTCAACATACCACTGATACATTGCAGAACTCTACAATGTATGGTAATGCATTACCGTGTGTCTGACCTTTTTTTATTGAGCTGCCTTAATTTAACATATTAACATGCATGCACGTATCTCATTATACCAGTGTGGATGAGCTCCTAATTTTAAAAAAAAAAAAAAATTAAATAAATTTTTCTTTCCCTAGGCTGCCTGGTTAAATTACTTTCCGACCATATAACATGGATATACGCCAGCAAGGCGGCTGGACTAAGCCAGGTCTGGGAAAGCTTTTAAACCAGGCAGCCCTTTCCTGTTCTAACATAACTGCACACCGGTGCACAAAGTAAGGTCCATAAAGACATGGATGAGCAAGTTTGGGGTGGAGGAACTTGACTGGCCTCAACCCGATAGAACATCTTTGGGAGGAATTTGAGCGGAGACTGTGAGCCAGGCCTTCTTGTCCAACATCAGTGCCTGACCTTACAAATCTGCTTCTGGAAGAATGATCAAACATTGCCATAGACACACTCCAAATCTTGTGGACAGCTTTCCCAGAAGAGTTGAAGCTGTTATAGCTGCAAAGGGTGGGCCAAATATTGAACCCTACAGACTAATGGGCCATACACACTACAAGATTTTCTGAAGACTTTTTCCTTTAGACTTACCAAAACCAGATAATATGAGGTCAAACCTAAACACTTTCAATTTGTATGCAATCTGGCAGGCCCTTGCACTACATAGAAAAGGTAAATCTGAAGGAAATCTAACCACAAAAGTTGGATAGTGTGTATCCAGCTTAAGACTGGGATGCCATTAAAGTTCATGTGTGTGTAAAGGCAGGCGTCCTAATAGTTTCACGGGCCAAATATTGGGTGGTATCAGCCAATTCAATAGCAGCCAGCCAACATTAGGCCAGTGTGCACGGCAGTCAGTCCAACAGAAGCCGGCCAAATGGGGCATGATCGAAAAAGGTCACAAAACAGTAAATAGATCCTCAAAGAATGGGATTTTTAAGGCAATCAATACAATTAATAAAAAATATCCATTTTATTGAAAAATCACAATCATGATTACAGTAAAAGACACACAGTGTACATTAAATAATAAGAGAACTGACAGATTTTGGTACTTAAGTTGCAAAAAATGGCATTCCCGGGCACAGCTTATAGCCAGCTTAGATGAAATGAATTGCATGGGGACAAATCCAATGCATTTCAATATATCAATAAATATTAAATCTTCTTCAGGAGATGCCATTTCTTGCTACTTAAGTACCAAACATCTGTCAATTTTCTTATTTAATGTACACTGTGTGTCTTTTACTGTAATCAGATTTGTTTTTCAATAAAATGTATATTTTTTTATTAATTGTCTTGATTGCATTAAAAATCCAATTCTTTGAGGATTTCTTTACTGTTTTGTAACATAAGTAGGGATGATGGCAATCACACCTCCAGCCACCTAGTCACCACTTTATTTAACCGAAAAAGGTCAGCCAATCGGCGTTCAATCAGCACTTTCAGCCAATGGCAGAGAGCGCTGGCCGGTGTGTCCTGGTGGGCGGGGGCCACCCCCTGTCAGAACACAATAGCTCAGCAGGGGAGATCACTGTACTAACATTGTACTGTTAGTATAGTGACTCCTCCCGAGCTCTCCAGTTTTTTTTTTCATTCTGCCCACTGGGTTGAACGAAAAGAAAACGAATAGCGTGTACCAGGCTTAAGAAAGAGTGGTGACACTAAGCAAGTGTATTCAAACAAAAACTCTAGAACAAAAATGTAATATATTGCAGTTTTCTAGTCCTTAGATGTAGTGGCTGATTTTTGCTTCTAATTATAATATCTGCAATTACAGAAAAACACTGTTGATCTTGCTTAAAGAGGTTGTAAAGTCAGAAGGTTTTTTATCTTATTGCATTCTATGCATTAGGATAAAAAACCTTCTGTGTACAGCAGCCCCCCAGCACCCCATAATGCTTACCTGAGTCCCCTCTCGATCCAGAGATGTCCACGACTGTCTCAGCCATCCAGTACTCCCCACCTCATTGGCTAAGACACAGCAGTGGCACCACTGGCTCCCGCTGCAGTCAATCAAAGTCAGTTAGCAAATGAGGTGAGAGAGGGGGAGGGGCAGAACCACAGCTCCATGTCTGAATGAATACACAGAGCTTTGCCTCAGCTCGGTTGCCCCCATAGCAAGCTGCTTTCTGTGGGGGCACTCAAAGTGAGGGAGGGGCCAGGAGAGCAGAAGAGGGACCCAAGAAGAGGAGGATCCAGGCTGCTCTGTGCAAAACCAACTACACAGAGGAGGTAAGTTATGACATGTTTATTATTTTTATTGAAAAAAAACGAGACTTTACAATCACTTTAATATCTTGTATCTTTGTAATTTCCTGTGCTCTGAACTGAAATCTCAGACAATGTTTTCAACCTTCCACGCTCTCTGTGAACACCTCTTTCATGTAATAAAAATGGGGGGTAGTTTATAATACAAATCAGGAGCGCAGCCTAGAGTGATGATGCTTCTCTTCTATAGATACAGTACAGTGAGTGGGAGTTGCCTTCTTAAGCCAGGAAATGTGTTAGTCGTAGGTTCTTCATGTGAAAATAAGGTAGGGCTGGGCGATATGGCTGAAAACTGTATCACGATATCAGTGTTTCATATCGGTCAATATCGATAATTATTGATATTTTTTATTACCCATTTAAAATAAGGACCAGGAGAAAAATGTTACATTTAAACATTTTTATTTTAAACTTAACCTTCCTCTTTTGGTAACCTAGCAACTAGGGCTGGGCGGGGAGGGAGGAGAGCTCACTGTGTGGAGGGAGGACTGAGGAGGAGAAGCGCTGTATATGTGTGTCTGACACTCTGACTCTGACGGACCAGGACCACCGCCGCGCCTGGATGTGACGTCCGCTGCGGGCTGTACAGGGGCTGCGCTGTGATAGGTACAGAGAACAGAACTCCCCAGTAACCGGCTACCTTTTTTAGTTTAAATTGAAAGTACTATTTTATTTTTTTCAAACTCGTTTTTTGTACAATTGTTTTTTTCGCCTTTTTCCGCTTGTGCAGAAGGCCCCCCGCATAACTACACACACCCTGGGGCTCCAGCCAGCTGGATGTGACGTCAGCTGCCGGGAGAGGAAACGGGCGGTGCGTCTGTACAGGCCAGGGGCTGTGATAGGATAGTACCTATCCTATCACAGCCCCTGGCCTGTACAGACGCACCGCCCGCTTCCTCTCCCGGCAGCTGACTGACGTCACATCCAGGCCGGGGAGTTCTCTGTACCTATCACAGCGCGCCGCAGCCACTGTACAGACGCACCGCCCGCAGCTGACGTCACATCCAGGCGCGGCGGTGGTCCGTTACTGGGGAGTTCGGTTCCTGTGCGGCAGACTACGAGCTGGCTGGAGCCCCAGGGTGTGTGTAGTTACGCGGGGGCTGGCTGCACAAGCGGAAAAAGGCGAAAAAAACATAGTACTTTCAAGTTCTAATATCGAACGTTTTATCGTTCAATTTTTTATTCCTATCGATCACGTGACTATCGCGATACATATCGGTATCGTTTTATCGCCCAGCCCTAAAATAAAGTATAGAAAGTTGGCTTTTTTGGGATTAGATAATAAGGGCTACTATTGTATCCAGTACGTATTCCCCGTGAGCTTCTAGATTTGATAAGTGCCCCCACATCCAGTTTGGGAGACAGGATGTGGGAAAGAAGCCCTTACAGTATCTCTCAAATTGGGGACAAGGTTCCTTTCAAGGTACAGTTCCAGTGTTGAAAGCAGGTGGCCCAATGTGATTCAGAAGTGGGCTGCAAATTTGCTGGCCTCCATTTCCTTTCCATCCAGGCTGCATGCACCGATACCACGGCCTGGTTTAAATTTTTTTGAGAACCCATACATTGTTTACCTTTTTTAAAGTGTAATGTTCTTGGTGGTGTCAAGTACCCCTTCAATTTTCAACCAGTCCCTTATCCAGGCATGCAGGCTTAGTGCCCAGAAAAAGGAGGGCAGGGAACATGCCCCTCCCCCTCCCCCTCATGAATTACACCAGGCTATATGCATTTTAATATTGGGTGGGTAGCTTGCAAAGGAGGCAGCAAAATCTCCTCCCTTGTAAGCCACCTTACTGTATCTCCATGTTGAGGGACAAGGACCTCTTCCCACATCTTGCCTTCCAAAATGTATGTAGAGGGAATCTGGAAGGCCCCCTTATAATATGCAAATCCACTGTCAAACATGATGACCTGCTGCCTGACGATGTACCCCCATTGCCACAATGACCTGCCACACAGCAACGTTTCCCTGCTGGTACTCCTATCACAAATGACAGAATCACTAGTGCTAGCTGGAGATCCCGAGTGACGTCATTGACCAATTATTGTCAATATTTAATATTTATTAATTATATTTGATAATGAAATTACTCATGATCCCCAGCTGTAGTTAGGGGAGTAAAATCAGCTGTTACCACCTGAATTCCGGGTTGGCCAGTGAATGGGGGAAATACGGGCACTCCAGAAGTGGTGGGCCCCAATCAGGATTCGCAAGCACATTAGAAAGGACACTATGTGCTCTACGGGCCTGTCTTTGAATTCTTGGTGGCTGTGGGACACTACTTGTGCTAGCCACCCCACCAGCTTGAACTGCACTTATGGGACCTGCCACGTCACCAAGTGTTACTGCAGTGCCGGTTTGTCTATGACCAGGAAGTACTAGGCCACTGGTGCTGACACTCTGCTGCATACGAGAACCATGCGATTGTTCCACCTCAGCAACCTGGAAGTGGGGTCTGGTACGCCTGGCCTTAACAGGGAACCACTACTCCGTCGTCAGAGCTATCTTTTAGGGTGCTGCTGCTGTCTACAGGTTTGAATACTGAGCCTGATTCTGACAGTGAGGCTTCCCCATCTGTCTCATCTGTCATGCTAAGCATTGTGTAGGCCTCTTCACTGGTGTACCTCTGTTTGGACATTTTGGCCAATACATTTATAGGTACTTAGGGAGACTCACAGGTAAAAAAAGAACCTGGTTGTTAAGAACTGTTTATCCAACTGCTATCCAAAAATGTTACTGCTAGCACTAGCAGAGATCAGGCCTGACTCTGCTAATGCTGCTTTTGTGTGCTATGTATCCTGAAGTAACAGTGATCTACTGATACTGCACTTCTTGGAGGCTGGGCGGAGGAGCTAAATGCAGGTGCTGGCAGGTGTCAGGGCTTATCCTGCTAACGCTGCAGTTTGGGAACCCTATAATATACTATTGAGGACGCTAGTAAAGTTCTGTACTGATCAAACATATTGATCCATTCAGACACTATACTAGTAATGGAGGTGTTTAGTGTGTGTGTGTGTGTGACTGGCAATCAAAGGGTTAACATGTATTACCGAATATGTGGCAATCTGACGCTATCCTTGATTGATGCCAACTGATGTTGACGCTAACTGACGTCACCTATGACACTAATACAGTGATCAGAAAAAAGATCTGTATACTGTACTAATGACACTGTGACAGGGCAGTGAAGGGGTTAACTGGGGGATGATCAAGGGGTTAAAACTTTATTAGGGAATATACCCTATACTATATATAGTGGGTACCCTAAATCTATCTGGGACTAACGCTAACTGCTGCTGACACTAACTGACGTCACAAGTGACACTATTGCAGTGATCAGTAAATTATCTGTACACTGTATATAGTGACACTGTGACAATGAGTAAAAGGGTTAACTGGGGGGCGATCAGAGGGTGAATATGTGTCCATGTGTACTGGTGTCAGTGTAGTGCTTGTGTACTCATCGTCGATGCTTTCTCCTTGCTCGCTGGAACCGCAAAGATCGACGTAAGGTGCATCAATTCGCGCAGCCGAGCCACCTTGCTGCAGTAAATCTGCGACAGGTGGTCAGCAAGTGATTAAATATTATAAGTATCAGCTAGCTGGAATTGGAAAGTGTGGTTGAATATGAGTTTTTTCCTGTGCTTTAGAAGGTAGGTGAGACTTAACAGAGATCATGGATCAAGGATACCTGACTTGGCTGTGCTGTAAGCTGGAATGGATTTCCTAAATCCTCCTGCACATGATTTTTGTTTGACAAACTTCTGCACCCCCGTGCTTTGGGGATGCGTTCTGTATTTGGATGTATCGTTTTTGGGTATGTCCAGATTGTGAGATCATAGGAGATTCCCGGCCAACCCACCACAGAGGCGATCAGGAGAGACAGGAGGAGAATTCTCTTACGCCTATGATATTCCAGTATCTGGTAAGAGGCCCATTCACCCATTTGAAAGGTGTGGGAAGACGGTATTCATTCTCCTGTCACGAGGGGTCAATTCTCTGGAGGTGGCTGCCTTTTTCGCCTTTATCATTTACATCTGCTGATAAGAAGCAAACCTGCTAGGTGGTGGGATTTTTTCACATCCACGCGGGATTACTGTTTCATTTTCATCCAGTACAAGATTCTTCACGTTTTTCAAGTTTTTTGGATTCAAGATCTTTGAACTGATTATTGTTTGGACTATTTGATTCACCCCCATTCTGGGATTTTGCACTTGTTTTGTGTGAATCCACATTTAGGAATCATTTTTCCACTTTGGTGGAATATTTGAATAATATTTTTATGCATTATTTATTTATCACATTTTGTCAATAAGTTATTTCACTTGTATATGACATTTAGAATTTAACGCACCAGACTACTTTTATTATTATAAGTGTCATAAAAGAGTGCATGTTATTTTTTAAAGAATTAGCCATGATATGAGATTCCATGAGATTCCATGTTTAATTTTTCTGTGATAAACAAAGTTTTCCACCTTTAAGGAGTCAGGTGTCTGTCTGCCAGCATCCCCATTATAAGTAGAAAAAGAGTGTATCCCCCATAAGAAATTGGGGATTTGTTGGCAAACAAGGCACCAATATAAAGCAATAAAATGTAAAATGTAAACATTTATTTTAACATCTTTAACTTGCAACATTCTTTTAACATCTTTAAAACTATTTTTCAACATAAGAGACAAATATACACATGTAACATAAAAACAGCTAATCAGTACAGACATCTGAGTGTTGAAGCAAACGTTTGAAGAATGCTGTCTCCATTCTACCCGATGCGTTTCAGGTATATAACCTTTCCTCTGTTTTTTTTAACCACTTGCCGACCGCCGCAAGTAGATTTACTGCGGCGGTCAGCCCCTCACAGGCAAAGTGACGTAAATATACGTCACTAGCCTGTGAGGCTCTGGGGAGTGAGCGCGCGCCGCCGCCGGCGCGCTCTCGCGCGGTCACGGACCCCCCCCGCGCGTGTGACCGGCGGACCCGATGTCCGCCGCTCACTCTGCGATCGGCGGGGGAGAGGGAGAAAGTCAGGCAGCTTGTGTAAACAAGCTGCCTGTCATTCTCCCCTGTGTAGAGACACCGATCATACGGTTCTACTATGTAGGACCGTTGATCAGTGTAACTACAGCTCAACAGACAGCCAATCACAGTTAGAATCACGCCCCTAGGGACACACACAGCCCCTCCCTCTCAAATAAAGTTAACCCCTTCACTGCCAGTGTATTTTTACAGTAACAGTGCATATATATAGCACTGATTACTGTAGAAATGTCACTGGTAACCCCAAAAGCGTCAAAAATGTCAGTCAAGGGTCCGATCTGTCCGCTGCAATGTCGCAGTACCGCAAAAAAAAAAAATCGCAGATCGCCGCCATTATGCGTTAAAAAAAACAACAAAAATGACAAAAATCTTTCCCTTTGTTGGTAAATGCAATAACTTTTGCGCAAACCAATCAAATTACGCTTATTGTGATTTTTTTTTTTTACCAAACATATGTAGCATAAAACAAATTGGCCGAAAATGTTAAAAAATTTTGATTTTTACTTTTTTTGGGGGGGAATTTCATATAAAAAAATGTGAAAAATATTGTTATTTTTGCAAAATTGACGCTCTTTTTTTTGTTTATAGCGCATGATCAAAAACGACCAAAAGAAAGCTCTGTTTGTGGGAAAAAAAGGACGTCAAATTGGTACAGCGTCGCACGACCGCGCAATTGTCCGTTAAAATCACGCAGTGCCGAATCGCAAAATACCCCCTGGTCAGGAAGGGGGTAAAATCTTCCGGGGCTTAAGTGGTTAAAGGAGATGCTTACATTAAATGTGTTCTACAAAGAGAATGTGACATTGCAATGAGAATAAATACAGAGCATGCACATAGTCCATGTACAGATGTTAACACAGTATACACAGTACCTTCCACCTCAGATGTATAGTAAGGTATAGCCGTGTAATTTTAAGCAGAGGATATGGTGCTATAGCTACCTGGGGCGGACTGGAAACAGCGAGTGCGCCACTCAAATGGAACCATAGGGGCTGCTAATGTGCAGTTACTAGGTGAATAAGAAACAATTGGATAATCCATATATTGTTTGTGTATTCCCCATACCCCATATTGCTTGTCTATCTATGTTGGAGAAACTTCAGGCTGGACACCGGTGATTTAGGAAAACAAGCAGATTTGTTTTATTTCATGCGCATGGAGGAAACACGATACAAACAGGTTGCTTAGTCTGCCTACGTGCAATGCTACTAAACTTAAGAACTCTAACTTTTTATAGTCTTTATTGGTAACGTGTTCCCTTGTGCTCAGCTCATGTTTTCTTCATGCAGTCTATGCGACATCCTGTTGTGTATGGGACGGATGTCTGTGGTTAGCTTCGACGATGTCTGGTTCATTTCTTCAGAAACCAGAGCACAGTTTCCTTGCAAGGACATCAGCCGGTACTTTCCGTGCGTGGGTGCATTTCTCAAACAAACACATCCATTAGTACATTATAAGGCAACATTGTATAGGTTCACATAAAGCATCACTCTAGCTACTGTGATATGGGGGACAATTAGCTCAGCGATAGATGCATTTCTCCAGTGATTCACTGCAGTCAGGTATACATTTTTAAGGGCATGGCAGCCCATTTTTATTAAAAGGCAAACATAAACAATAAGGAAAGTCCATAACAGTTTCCCACACAGGGGTTCTTCGCCAGTAAGTACAAAACAAAATACTAGCCCACCTGGCTCTCTCGCTCTTGTGCAGTCTTCCTCAGCACTTTATGCTGGTCCCCAGACCAGGGACTCCTCGAAGCTAACCGCTTCACTGTGGCCTTGGTCCTCAGGCCGTCTCCTATATCACGCACGCACACACACATGTGCTCCGGCTGCCACCTGCAGCCACTGACTCCCGGAGAGTATCGGAGTCCTCCTGACTCCCCACGAACAGACCTCCTGTCTGCTGGCTGACACAGTCTCCAACTGGGAGCCCTGATGTCTTCCTAGACCTTGATTATAAGGGCTGTGTGCACCTGACTCTGAGCACACACCCTGCTGGTCATTAATAAAACATGGACACAGAGTTGGAGATTCCATCCCACCCAAGACACTTTGAAATCTCCAAACTACAGAGCCCCTTTCAGGTAAACCAAAACCTGGAGAAAGCTGCAACAGCAGTCTTCTCCACTGCACATCTATGCGCTGTAGTCTTGCACCGAGCCAATGTGCACACTCTGTGTCCTTTAAACATCCACTTTCACCGTGACAGAGTCTTGACCTGTCACATATCCCCCCCCTTTGTTTTTTCGACCCAGTAGGGGGCGGAACACACCAGCCCGAATTCCTGATCGGGACACCTCTGCGCCAGCTATCAGCTGCGTGGGCCCAATCTTTTTTCCGGGTGCGTTTCCAGGCACGCCCTATCCCAAATCGAAACAGGGTCCTACACTTCTGGATACCCAGTTTTCCTTTATCCATTTCCACCCGAACTAGAGACAGGATTTCTGCTGTTTGCTGGTCTATGTTCAGCCCTTCCATCTCAGGGGGTTTGTCCAGTGGTGCAATACATGAGCCCTTCATGGATACCGCTAACTGACCAGGACAGCCCCAGACCGCAGCAGCAGAAATGCTTTCCATCTGACTATTATGCAAAGGAACCTCTGACATTCCTAACCTGTCTTTGCCTAATAAACTTGGTATCACATCATTAGATAATGTCATATCCCACACTGGTTTACACATTTCAACATCATGGTCACCAATACTATTGTTCGTAGTACCAATCATTAATTGATCACATTTTCCAATGTCACAGTTTCTGTTACCATCAGTATTGTATTTTAGAGTGTCTCCGGGTACCTCAATTTGTACCTCTTTGCAGGTGACAGACAAAATCTCTGCTCCTGCCGCGTCCATATCAGATCCTTCCTTCTCCTGAGGTCTAGTGGGTGAGACAGTATCCGCGCCATTTACTAAGCCCTGCTCAGCCACACCTCGGACCGCACTAGCAGAAGTGTTCTCTGTCACCGCATCAGGCGGAGAGACCTCCAACGTCTCCATCAGCTCTCCAGAGAGCCTTCCATACCAAACAGTACCTGGAAGCACCCTCACAGGGAACTGTGAGATCACTTGCCACACTATTAAAAAGCACCGTACCAACTTGTTCAACTTCTGATTTAGGTTAGCCAGCACAGCTTGTACTACCTGGCTCCACCCATGGGTACTCCGCGATACCAACCTACCCGACTGGAAAGGAGGCACCCAGGTATACAAGGAATGTGCTTTTATTAGTTCAAGCAGTTCCAGCAACACACTTGTCACTTCAATACATTCTGCATCGATATGCAAAACATTTTTAGGGAATTTTCCCTCACCATAGACGTGGAGGGGCTCATCCACTGCAGCCTGAGAGGTTGAGACATTTAAAGGGGCCTCCCCCTGACAAGAGGTAGCCATCATTACAACCTGGTGCTCCCCTGGAACACTGTCAGATGTATATCTCACACTCATCCCTTCCAAATCAACAACAATGAGCCTCTGCACGTCAACACCAGTCACATGGTCACCTTGACACTTGACATTAAGAGGTTGGGCCGTGGATATCACCTCTGCCATGCATGCGCCCTTAATCGGTCCTTCTGACTGGAAGGGAACCACTATCGCAGGCACCAACGCTCCCTCAGCCACCGGCTGCTCTGCGATCCCTCCTTCTGGCATAGCAGTTGTAGTTTCCACACCCTTTTCACATGCCAGAGCCTTGTCTAGCATGGCTAGCAATTTTTTTCCCCAACTATCCCAATCCATTGTGCTTCCATCATGGGTGCTCTGCAGCACCGCATCACCTGCTATAGGAGGCACCTGGGATTCTGCAGCACAAACAGTAACTTTGTCAGTTTTATACACATCACATTTTTCCAACCTGTTGTTACTCTGCGATAATGCATCATTAATCAAGGCTGGCTGCAATACACCATTTTGGCCTGCTTTCTCTGGGGGCTCTAACACACTCAGCTGTGTACTTTCAGCTTTGGCCAGCTGAGTTAACCCCTTACCAACTGGGTTACACATAGGGTGAGTGGACTGCTCCCATGCACTCTCACAGTATGGTGCAGACCGAGTCTGTTTATCCAGAGCAATATCAGTGCTAACCTGGACAACCTCTTGCTCCAACACAGGAAGACCGCCCGAGATTTCCATGTTCAGCCCTGTGGCTCTGTCTCTGGTTGTTATGAGAGATATCCTACTCCCACCATGGCTAGTGAACCCATCACCAACATAAGTACACTTATCAATGATAATACCTTTATCAGCATTCAAAGACATATCAACAGTGTTATAACCTTTAGCAGGCTGTTTTTGGTCATTACCGACAGTAACCTGTGTGCCACTCAGCACATCACCCTTCCTCTCCAAAGAGATACTTTTGCCCACTAGGGCGGCTCCACAGTTGTCCTGGGAAACCACGTGCCTCACCACTGCGTGCTCATGGGAGGTTTCCCTGGGCATCTCTGCAGCACCTTTCACTAGGGAACCTGGCACACAGATGGTTTTGGTCACCCCTAGGCTAACATTTCTCCCAGCACTCTTCTGGATTACACCAGGCATATACAGAGTCCTCCAGTTTTTTTGAGTCCTTAACCTTGCTGCAGGTTGAGCGTCAACCTGTGTCTCCCCACTGCTCTGGGTATGACACTGCAGCAAGTCCATTTTCACATATGGTGTTGATCTCCCCGCTGGACACACTCCCAATTCACAAACTGCAACAGTCTTACCATATCCTGTAGCTGATGTTAAAGCTTTCATTTGAGTGCGCTGTCTGTCAGCTGTGGCACAGGCTGATTCCCCCATGTGGTCACAGGGCACCACTGCAGTCCTTCTTGACACTCTGACACCTTCTGCAAGAAAGATGGGCTCCCAGTTGCTAGGGGTAACTGCATTTTTATACTCCTCAGGAACACGCTGACTTTTTTCCACTCCCATGGGATACAGCATTCTCCCTGCAGAATTTTTCCAGCGCTCTTTAGACCGGATTGCTTCTCTATAGTTGTCGTAGTCATCTCGGTTATAAATCATCCCACGGTACACATCTTGGTACTCCTCTGTGAGAAATGGCTGCACCAATTCAGCCCAGCAGCTTTTGCGCCATGCTTCAAAGGAAGCCATGTTCTCAAACTCATCCAAAAAGTCCTCAATGTGCTCATCAACCAACATAGGCCGCACAAAATCAGTCACACAGATCACTTGATCCCTCTCTCTGGGACGCCTCTGGGAACATGCTTTGGCAGGTGAATTCCAGGAATCCTCAACCTCCCATCTAGCTTGGTTATTACACGACCAATCCTGTGACAAGGGGCACTGGGCAATAGCATGTCCCCATTCACTGCAATGCATGCAGCGTAAATGCCTTTTTGGCTCATGTTTTAGCACCTTTGGATTCAGGTTGCCAGGAACAATGTCTCTCACCTGTGCACTGAGAGATTGCTTGCTTTCCTTTTTGCTTTGTTCCAGTGTGGCCATATGCATCTTGCACCAGTCTGGGGCTTGTTCTGTTGGTAACAATCCCTCCAGCCACAAAGCTCTGTCTCTCATCTCAGCAAATCTTGCCTCCTTTTTCTGCTTTGACCGCCCCATCCTTGCTGTCATGCACACAATCACTTGAAACACAGTTCACAGCAGAAGAGAGAAAAAAAAAAAAGTTTTTACTTTCCTTTCACAGGTACACCACCTGCAACACGCAATGCCTTTTGCCTGGCTGCACTTTTGCACACAGCCAACCGTTCCTGACCTGAATTCACTGTGGAGCGCAGACCTGGATTCCACCATCAGCTGCCCGCATCCGAGCACCAATTGTGATATGGGGGACAATTAGCTCAGCGATAGATGCATTTCTCCAGTGATTCACTGCAGTCAGGTATACATTTTTAAGGGCATGGCAGCCCATTTTTATTAAAAGGCAAACATAAACAATAAGGAAAGTCCATAACAGTTTCCCACACAGGGGTTCTTCGCCAGTAAGTACAAAACAAAATACTAGCCCACCTGGCTCTCTCACTCTCGTGCAGTCTTCCTCAGCACTTTATGCTGGTCCCCAGACCAGGGACTCCTCGAAGCTAACCGCTTCACTGTGGCCTTGGTCCTCAGGCCGTCTCCTATATCACGCACGCACACACACATGTGCTCCGGCTGCCACCTGCAGCCACTGACTCCCGGAGAGTATCGGAGTCCTCCTGACTCCCCCACGAACAGACCTCCTGTCTGCTGGCTGACACAGTCTCCAACTGGGAGCCCTGATGTCTTCCTAGACCTTGATTATAAGGGCTGTGTGCACCTGACTCTGAGCACACACCCTGCTGGTCATTAATAAAACATGGACACAGAGTTGGAGATTCCATCCCACCCAAGACACTTTGAAATCTCCAAACTACAGAGCCCCTTTCAGGTAAACCAAAACCTGGAGAAAGCTGCAACAGCAGTCTTCTCCACTGCACATCTATGCGCTGTAGTCTTGCACCGAGCCAATGTGCACACTCTGTGTCCTTTAAACATCCACTTTCACCGTGACAGAGTCTTGACCTGTCACACTACATTTATAGGTTCACATAAAGCATCACTCTAGCTACATTGAATGAGAGATTCCTGACTCAGCCCATTCTTCCAACAATCTAGGCTATAATACACAAACAATATATGAATTATCCAATTGTTTCTTATTTGCCAAGTAACTGCACATTAGCAGCCCCACAATTTGGAGGGACCTCCGTGAGTGAAGTTTTCCCATGGTTCCGTGTGAGTGACGCGCTCGCTGTTTCCAGTCCGCCCCAGGCAGATATAGCACCGCATCCTCTGCATTAAATTACACGCTATACCTTACCATACATCTGAGGTGGTAGGTACCGTGTATATTGGTTTAATATCTGTATATCGACTATGTGTATGCTTTGTACTTATTGTCATTGCAGTTTCAAATTCTCTTTGTAGAACACATTGAACGTAAGCATCTCCTTAAAAAAAAAAAAAAACAGAGGAAAGGTTATATACCTGAAACGCATTGGGTAGAAAAGAGACAACATTCTTCAAACGTTTGCTTCAACACTATAGTGAGCATGAGTCAGTTCAATTGTTT
This sequence comes from Pelophylax lessonae, assembly GCF_965119305.1. Lineage (NCBI taxonomy): Eukaryota > Metazoa > Chordata > Amphibia > Anura > Ranidae > Pelophylax > Pelophylax lessonae. Next base: position 609,855,056 of record NC_138771.1, on the reverse strand, counting down.
CCCTAATCGAGGGGGCTGTTGGGGTTTTCCGTCGCCTGGCAATAGACAATTTAGCTGCAAGAAGTACAAACCCAATTCCAAAAAAGTTGGGACACTATACAAATTGTGAGTAAAAAAAGAATGGACTAATTTACAAATCTCATAAACTTATATTTTATTCAAAATTAGGGTTGAGCGAACCCGCACTGTATTGTTCGTGTTCGTACCGGACTTTTGGGTATTCGGTACCCGGACATTTCACTGTATGTTCGGGTACTGTCCGTTGCTCGGTAACCTTATTTTAATGTTTTGGCGCGGTTTTAACAGGTGCAAGGCAGCCAATCAGCAAGCGTTTAACTAGTGTGCCCTAGAAGCCATCACAGCCATGTCTACTAATGGCATGGCTGTAATAGGCCAGTGCAGCATGTGACCCAGACTCTATATAAGCTGGAGTCACACAGCACCGCGCGTCACTCTGCTATAACTATACTAGGGACAGGTTCCTGACTGCTGCTGCTGAGGGACAGATAGGACTTTACTATAGGGCGAGGCTGGAGAGATTGCTTGTAGGGAAAGCATAGGAGGAACAATCTGCTTTATCATACAGCGATCTACATTGATTTGATTTTGTAGGGTGCAGTGAATGATGTTTTTGCCAGGAGGGAGAGATAGCAGTTTACTGTAGGGCCAGGCTGGAGAGATTGCTTGTAGGGAAAGCGATCTACATTGATTGTATTGTGTGGGGGTGCAGTAGAACAATCTTTATGCCCTGACCTGAGCCAAGTGAGGAGGAGAAGGGAGAAACAAAAACATTTTATCAGTCTGTTAGGCGTGCGGTGCTGCACATTTCATGCAACCTCAGTGCATATGTGTGTGCTTAATCTGCATTTAAAAAAGAAAAAACATTTTCTCCTTCATATTTAACTTTAAAGACTGTATGTCAGACAGACATTGCTTTTCTAACCTGCTCTTCAAAAAGCACCAATGTGAGGGGAAAATAATTATTTTACAGTATTTAGGGTAAAAAAATAATTTTTCAGTTTTTCATTCATACATTACAGTGAGATACACCCATTGCATACTGTTGTATTGCGCCGTGCAATAAAAAAAACTATTTAGGGGACAAAAGAGTTTATTGCTGCCCTGTCTGCATATGTTACAGTGACATACACCCATTGCATACTGTTGTATTGCCCTGTGCAATAAAAAAAAACTATTTAGGGGACAAAAGAGTTTATTGCTGCCCTGTCCACATATGTTACGGTGAGATACACCCATTGCATACTGTTGTATTGCGCCTTGCAATAAAAAAAAACATTTAGGGGCAAAAAAAGTTGATTGCGGCCCTGTCTGCATATGTTACAGTGACATACACCCATTGCATACTGTTGTATTTTGCCGTGCAATAAAAAAAGCTATTTAGGGGACAAAAGAGTTTATTGCTGCCCTGTCTGCATATGTTACAGTGACATACACCCATTGCATACTGTTTTATTGCCCTGTGCAATAAAAAAAACTATTTAGGGGACAAAAGAGTTTATTGCTGCCCTGTCCACATATGTTACGGTGAGATACACCCATTGCATACTGTTGTATTGCGCCTTGAAATAAAAAAAAACATTTAGGGGCAAAAAAAGTTGATTGCGGCCCTGTCTGCATATGTTACAGTGAGATACCCCTTTTGCGTACAGTTGTATTGCGCCTTGCAATAAAAAAACTATCTAGGGGACAAAAAAGTTGTTCGCGGCCCTGTCTGCATATGTTACAGTGACATACACCCATTGCATACTGTTGAATTGCGCCTTGCAATAAAAAAAACTATTTAGGGGACAAAAAAGTTTATTGCTGCCCTGTCCGCATATGTTACAGTGAGATACACCCATTGCATACTGTTGTATTGCGCCTTGCAAAAAAAAAATTGCGGCTTAGTCTGTATCTGTACGTGTGAGATACACTCGTTGGATACTGTTGTTCTAGTCCGCTATTCAATAAACACCCATTTAGGGAAAAAATATTACATTGCGGCTTAGTCTGCATATTTTACTATGAGATACACTCGTTGGATACTGTTGTTCTAGTCCGCTATTCAATAAACACCCATTTAGGGAAAAAATATTACATTGCGGCCTAGTCTGTATCTGTACGTGTGAGATACACCCGTTGTATACTGTTGTTCTAGTCCGCTATTCAATAAACACCCATTGAGGGAAAAAATATTAAATTGCGGCCTAGTCTGTATCTGTACGTGTGAGATACACCCGTTGTATACTGTTGTATTGCGCCTTGCAATAAAAACCCATTTTGGGGAAGATCCAAAATTCGATAAATATGAGGAGAAGGTCAAATAAGGGACGTAGCCTGGGTCGTAGTGTTGCTGGTGGAACTCCTGTTGCAAGGAGAGGACATGGTCGATCTGTGCCAGCTACACGCACAGGTGAAACACCTTCCTCAGCTGAGAGTTGGCGACAGAACCTGCAGCAGTATTTGGCAGGGCCTAATGTGCCTCTACAAAGGTCGAGGCCAGAACAAGTACAGGCGATAGTAGACTGGGTTACTGACGGTGCCTCCAGTTCCTTCACATTGTCTCCCATCCAGTCTTCTGCTGAAAAGTCAGAGTTGGCACCTGCAGCCGATGTCCATCAAACTGTCACTGCACCCCCTTGCAAATCAGCCAAGCAGTCTGAGCCCCATCTCATGCAGCAATCTCTTCTTCTTTTTGATGACTCTGTTAGCATGGTTTCCCAGGGTCATCCATCTAGCCCTGCCCCAGAAGAGGAAGAGATTGAGTGCACCGATGCCCAACCACTTATGTTTCCATATAAGTACATGGGAGGACCATCGCAGCACGTCTCGGATGATGACAAAACACAGGTGCCAACTGCTGGTGAATTCCGAATTGTGGAGATCGACAAGGGTTGCAGGGGTGAAGACTGGGTGGAAGACGATGTGGAGGACGATGAGGTCCTCGACCCCACATGGAATGAACATCATGCAGGTGACCTGAGTAGTTTGGAGGAAGAGACGGTGGTCGCACAGATCCACCAGCACAACAAAAAGGGGGAGCAGGGTGCAAAAGCGGAGCTGCCGTGCCCTAGACACTATGCCTGCTACTGCCCAACGCAGCAAGGGACCGAGCACACCAAAGCCAGCTCACAGGAGTTCGCTAGCATGGCAGTTCTTCAGACAATGTGATGATGACAGGACACGAGTGGTTTGCACACTGTGCAATCAGAGCCTGAAGCGACGCATAAACCTTCTCAACATCTCAGGCATCTAAGTGCAAAGCACGAGCTGCAGTGGAGTGCACACCTCAAAAACCAAGAAAGGTCTCTGGCTTCTCCTGCTTCCTCTTCTGCTGCTGCAGTCTCTGCCTCTTCATCCACCTCTGTAGTGACAGTGGCACCTGCCACCCCGCAAACACAGGATCCACCAGCAACACCTGGGTCACCAACAACCATCTCCACAATGTCCCGTGGAAGCGTTCAGCTTTCTATCTCCCAAACACTGGAGCGGAAGAGGAAGTACCCCCTTACTCACCCGCGATCCCTGGCCCTGAATACCAGCATTTCAAAATTCCTGGCCTTTGAAATGCTGTCATTCCGGCTGGTGGAGACGCAGAGTTTTAGGAGCCTTATGGCGGTGGCTATCCCACAGTACGTCGTGCCCAGCTGCCACTACTTTTCCAGGCAAGCCATCCCTTCCCTGCACAACGAAGTGGGTGACAAAATCAGGTGTGCACTGTGCAAGGTCCACCTAACTACGGATACGTGGACCAGTAAGCACGGTCAGGGACGTTTATATATCCCTAACAGCACACTGGGTAAATGCAGTGGCGGCTGGGCCTGAGGCGGATAGCAGTTTGGCTCATGTCCTTCCACCACCGAGGATTGCAGGGCGTTTCAGTTTGCCTCCTGTTCCTAACTCCTCCTACTCCGCTTCCTCATCCTCTACCGCCTCCTCTTCCGCTCAGCGTAACACCTTCACCACCAACTTCAGCACAGCCAGGGATAAACGACAGCAGGCAGTTTTAAAACTTGCCTGTTTGGGTGAAAAACCACACACCACGCAGGAGTTGTGGAGGGGCATTGCACTGCAGACTGATGAGTGGTTGCTGCCAGTGAGCCTCAAGTCCGGCCTGGTGGTGTGCGATAACGGGCGAAATATCATAGCAGCTCTGGGCCTAGCCGGTTTGACACACATCCCTTGCTTGGCGCATGTGCTGAATTTGGTGGTGCAGAGGTTCCTTAGAAATTACCCCGATATGTCAGAGCTGCTGCAGAAAGTGTGGGCCGTCTGTGCGCACTTTTGGCGTTCTCACCCTGCTGCTGCTCGCCTGTCAGTGCTGCAGCATAACTTCCGACTTCCCGCTCACCGCCTCATATGTGACGTACCCACAAGGTGGAACTCCACCTTGCACTTGCTGGCCAGACTGTGCGAGCAGCAGCAGGCCATAGTGGAGTTTCAGCTGCAGCACGCACGCGTGAGTCGCTCTGCGGAACAGCACCACTTCACCACCAATAACTGGGCCACCATGCAAGACCTGTGTGCCTTGTTGCGCTGTTTCGAGTACTCCACCAACATGGCCAGTGCCGATGACACCGTTCTCAGTTTAACTATCCCACTTCTATGCCTTCTTGACTGCCCAAAAACACTTTGGGCGATGATGGAAGAGGATGTGGCACAGGATGAGGAGGAGCAGGAGGATGAAAAGGTAACATTTCCAAGGCTTTCAGGGCAATCATTCGCAAGTGGCTCCGAGGGTGGGTTCCTGCACACACAAACGCCAGGGACACAATTGTCCAGCAGGGGCACAGTTCTGGAGGATGACGAGGATGAGGAGAAGGAGATGGGGGAGGATATGGAACCATGTTCACAGCAGGGTGGCACCCAGGCCAGCTCATGGCCATCACTGGTGCGTGGCTGGGGGGATACGGAAGACATAGAGGATACACCTCCCACAGAGGACAGCTTTTCGTTTTGCCTCTGGGCAGCCTGGCACACATGAGCGATTACATGCTGCAGTATCTCCGCCACGACCGCCGAGTTTCCCACATAGTAACTTGTGCTGATTACTGGGTGGCCACCCTGCTGGATCCCCATTACAAGGACAACGTACCGTCCTTAATTCCCTCACTGGAGAGTGATCGGAAGATGCGCGAGTACAAGCGCACGCTGGTAGACGCGCTGCTGGTGGCATTCCCACCTGACAGCGGGGGCACAGTGGAAGCACAAGGCCAAGGCAGAGGAGGAAGAGGTCGTCAACGCTGCCAGGGCACCGCCAGCACTTCAGAAGGCAGGGTTAGCATGGCCGACATGTGGAAAAGCTTTGTCAGCATGCCACAACAAGCAGCAGCACCAGCAGCTGATATGGAATGTCTTAGCAGGTGGCAGCATTTCACTAACATGGTGGAGCAGTATGTGTGCACATGCCTAGATGTACTAAATGACGGGTCTGCCCATTTCAACTTCTAGGTGTCCAAGTTGGGCACATGGCCTGAGCTTGCCCTTTACGCCTTGGAGGTGCTGGCCTGCCCTGGAGTCAGTGTATTATCTGAACGGGTATTTCGCACGGCTGGGGGCGTTATCACAGACAAGCGCAACCGCCTGTCCAGAGCCAATGTGGACAAGCTCACGTTCATTAAAATGAACCAGGCATGGATCCCACAGGACTTGTCCGTACCTTGTGCAGAATAGTCATGTCCATTGCTGGATTTGATTTTTCTTACTCTTTTGGGGTGTACCCCAATTGAAAAAAAATTTTAAATTAAAAACCAGCGTTGGCTACCTCATCCTCCTCCTCCACTGCCTCCGCCGCCGCTTCCATCTACACCGCCATATTCACCGCCATATCCTCCGCCACCTCAACCTCCTACTCCATATGGGCCTTGCCCTCCTCCTACATCATTCAAGATGATGATTTTTTATTTTCAGTTTTTTATGTTCTTTTAAGTTATTTCCCTATTCACATTTGTTTGCAGAGCACTTGCCATGCTCTAAGATGATTTTGCTGCCATTTTCAGCCCTCTAGCCCTTTCCATGTTTGTTTTAGAGGCATTTTAGTGCTCAAAAGTTCGGGTCTCCATTGACTTCAATGGGGTTCGGGATCGGGACAAGGTTCGGGTTATGTCCGGGTCACAAACCCGGACTTTTTTTCAAGTTCGGCCAAACCCACCGAACCGAACATCCAGGTGTTCGCTCAACTCTATTCACAGTATAATATAGATAACATATCAAATGTTGAAAGTGAGACATTTTGAAATGTCATGCCAAATATTGGCTCATTTTGAATTTCATGAGGGCTACACATTCCAAAAAAGTTGGGACAGGTAGCAATAAGAGGCTGGAAAAGTTAAATGTACATATAAGGAACAGCTGGAGGACCAATTTGCAACTTATTCGGTCAATTGGCAACATGATTGGGTATAAAAAGAGCCTCTCAGAGTGGCAGTGTCCCTCAGAAGTCAAGATGTGCAGAAGATCACCAATTCCCCCAATGCTGCGGCGAAAAATAGTGGAGCAATATCAGAAAGGAGTTTCTCAGAGAAAAATTGCAAAGAGCTTGAAATTATCATCATCTACAGTGCATAATATCATCCAAAGATTCAGAGAATCTTGAACAATCTCTGTGTGTAAGGGTCAAGGCCGAAAAACCATATTGGATGCCCGTGATTTTCGAGCCCTTAGACGGCACTGCATCACATACAGGAATGCTACTGTAATGGAAATCCCAACATGGGCTTAGGAATACTTCCAGAAAACATTGTCGGTGAACAAAATCCACTGTGCCATTCGCCGTTGCCAGCTAAAACTCTATAGGCCAAAAAAGAAGCCAAATCTAAACATGATCCAGAAGCGCAGGAGTTTTCTCTGGGCCAAGGTTTATTTAAAATGGACTATGGCAAAGTGGAAAACTGTTCTGTGGTCAGAAGAATCAAAATTTGAAGTTCTTTTTGGAAAACTGGGACGCCATGTCATCCGGACTAAAGAGGACAAGGACAACCCAAGTTGTTCTCAGCGCTCAGTTCAGAAGCCTGCATCTCTGATTGTATGGGGTTGCATGAGTGCATGTGGCATGGGCAGCTTACACATCTGGAAAGACACCATCAATGCTGAAAGGTATATCCAAGTTCTAGAACAACTATGCTCCCATCCAGACATCGTCTCTTTCAGGGAAGACCTTGCATTTTCCAACATGACAATGCCAGACCACATACTGCATCAATTACAACTAGGGATGATCGAATGGTTCGGGTCGACCATCGGTTCAACCCGAACATTGACTGTTCGAAATTCGGCCGAATTTCAAACTTTTTGCTGAAAAAGTTCGGAATTCGGCAACCAGAACCGACCAAGATGCATTGGGACAGGAACTGGGCTTTAAAAGCCCGTGATTGGACCAGAACCATCAGTAAAAGCCAATTGAGGGGGCAGGAGGATGCTAGGAATGTGATTGGAGGGACTAGGGGGTCCAGAGGCCAATCATTAGCGAATACGCCCCCCAGTATAGAACATTGCCCCGCCAAATCTCTAGCATTGTAATACAGGGACGTGGAAGAGAGTGGAAGCAGTTCTGTTACTCCTGCTTCAAAGTGTCATTTAGCAATTATTAGTGTGTGGAAAGGGATATCTAGTGGAGTTAGGGTACTATTTTCCACTATAGTTAGATTCAAAAATCTAGTTTCTGTAGGGAAAGTGTTAAGTGTCAGGGTGACTGTAGTGTAGTGTAGGGTAAACTGACTCTGACTGCTATGGCAGGGTGACCAAACCCTTCCATGTCAGGGTGACCGCCATGGAAAGCCATAGAAAAAAGATTGTTTGTTTGTTTGTTTTTATTAGAATTGCAATAGAACCGGATAGTGGCTTCGCCCCTGTGACACCTGGCTTTTTGTTGCAGGCGTTTTATTGGGCTTTTTGTGGACATGTTTGGAGGCAGGCATGACATCATAACTTCTGTGTAGGGGTATATATATACACATACACATATATGTATATATACACATACACATATATAGGTGTGAAAGTAGCAGAACCCTATGCAAGCGCTAATGAAATAATTAACAGGCATAGGACTTCGCTCCTATCACACCTATATGTGTGTATGTGTATAAATGCATATAAGTGTGTGTGTATATATACCCCTATACAGAAGTTCAGATGTTATGCCTGCCTCCAAAGACGCCCAAAAAACGCCCCAAAAAAACGCCTGCAACAACACACCTGGGCTTTTTTGTAGCAGGCGTTTTTGTTGGGGCATTTTTTGGGCGTCTTTGGAGGCAGGCATAACATCTTAACTTCTGTGTAGGGGTATATATACACACTTATATGTATTTATACACATACACATATATAGGTGTGAAAGTAGCAGAACCCTATGCCAGCACTAATGAAATAATTAACAGGCATAGGACTTCGCTCCTATCACACCTATATGTGTGTATGTGTATAAATACATATAAGTATGTGTGTATATATACCCCTATACAGAAGTTCAGATGTCATGCCTGCCTCCAAAGACACCCAAAAAATGCCCAAAAAAACGCCTGCTACAAAAACGCACAGGTGTGTTGTTGCAGGCGTTTTTTTTTGGGCATTTTTTGGGCGTCTTTGGAGGCAGGCATAACATCTGAACTTCTGTATAGGGGTATATATACACACTTATATGTATTTATACACATACACATATAGGTGTGATAGGAGCGAAGTCCTATGCCTGCTAATTATTTAGTTAGCGCTGGCATAGTGTTCTGCTACTTTCACACCTATATATGTGTATGTGTATATATATATATATATATATATATATACGTGTGTGTGTGTATATATACCCCTAAACAGAAGTTCTGATGTTATGCCTGCCTCCAAACACGTCCACAAAAAAGCCCTATAAACGCCTGCAACAAAAAGACGGGTGTGAAAATAGCGAAGCCACTATCCTGTTCTACTGCAATTCTAATACAAACTAACTTTTTTTTTTTCTGGTTCTGGACATGCTACAGAGCTGAAACCTCACAGGTACACTTTTTAGACCCCCCCAGACACTAAATCCAAAGAAATCTTTTTTTTTTTCAATACTTTTTTCAATAATTGGCTCTCTATCAAAAATGACAATTTTTAAGAACTTTTTTTGTGTGATTAATAGTCCCTGGGGCATGACCCAGAACCCTAGGCACTTTTTATGGGCATTTATTGGGTTTTAGGGCTTCAAAATTGTGTTTTTTGATTACCGAAGTTCAGGTCCCATTGATTTCAATGGGGTTCTGAAATCCGGGCCGAACTTTCGGGAAGTTCGGGTGTTCTGGTCGAACCGAACTTTTAAAAAAGTTCGATCGTCCCTAATTACAACATCATGGCTGCGTAGAAGAAGGATCCGGGTACTGAAATGGCCAGCCTGCAGTCCAGATCTTTCACCCATAGAAAAATTTGGCGCATTATAAAGAGGAAGTTGCAACAAAGAAGACCCAAGACAGTTGAGCAACTAAAAACCTGTATTAGATAAGAATGGGACAACATTCCTATTCCTAAACTTGGGCAACTTGTCTCCTCAGTCCCCAGACGTTTGCAGACTGTTATAAAATGAAGAGGGGAGGCCACACAGTGGTAAACATGGCCTTGTCCCAACTTTTTTGAGATGTGTTGATGCCATAAAATTTAAAATCAATTTATTTTTCCCTTAAAATGATAAATTTTCTCAGTTTAAACATTTGATATGTCATCTATGTTGTATTCTGAATAAAATATTGAAATTTGAAACTTCCACATCATTGCATTCTGTTTTTTTTCACAATTTGTACAGCGTCCCAACTATTTTGGAATCGGGTTTGTATATGGATGATCGTGGTGTGCGCGTGGTGAGGTATGGAGTCTAGGTCTAACTGTAACAAGGCTAGGGCTGGGCTGGGAAAGATAGGGGAATGTACTAATCGTGTAATCAAAGTAAAAACGTCCTGCCAGAATTTCGTTAGTAGCAGGTAGCCCCAGAAGGTATGGTATAAGTCGCCTTTGTGGGTACAATTCCTTCAGCATTTATTTGAGGGATTACCTTTAAAGTGGGAGATCTTATCAGGTGTGATATACCAGCGAAGAAGGAGTTTTTGCGTGAGTTCCCACAGTTTAGTGCAAAGCGTGGCTTTGTATGTAGATCTGCATGCCCGTGTATATTGGTATTCAGAATATGTAGGGCGGCACAGTGGTGTAGTGGTTAGCACTTTCACCTAGCAGCAAGAGGGTCACTGGTTCGAATCCCAACCACGACACTACCTGTCGAGTTTGCATGTTCTCCCTGTGCCTGCGTGGGTTTCCTCTGGGTACTCCGGTTTCCTCCCACACTCCAAAGACATGCTGGTAGGTTAATTGGATCCTGTATAAAAAATTGGCCCTACTGTGTATGTATGTGAGTTAGGGACCTTAGATTGTAAGCTCCTTGAGGGCGGGGACTGATGTGAATGTACAATGTATATGTAAAGCGCTGCGTAAATTGACAACGCTATATAAGTACCTGAAATAAATAATAAAATAAAATGTGTTACCTAAGTCCCTCTCCCAATGGGATATTGCCTTATGTTTTATGAAGACTAGTTTCTCATGAAGTAGATTATAAAATAAGGTTATACCTTTTTTGAGGAGAGTTAGGCGAGCGATAAAACTCGAAAGCCTGGTGTGGGAGTAAGCAGGGCCATTCAGGTTGAATATTCAGGCAGTGGAGAATGCGCATATGGAGGTAAAAGTCTGAGTTATCAAGGTGGGAGTCTTGTTGGAGTTGACTAAAGGATTTAGGATTGTTCAGGGTATATAGATCTTCTAAGGAATTTATGCCCTTACGCACAAAAAAAAAAAAAGAAAGAAAAAATGTCAGCACCTAATCTATAAGAAATAGCAGCTTGCAAAACAGTGTGAATATACAAACACCAGTGAAATAAACAAATAAAAGGTTGCAGCGCTTAAACAGTGTTATAAGGAGTGTCTGAAAATCAAGTCCAACTGTGAAACATAAGTCCAGACAATTCATAAATCCAAGTGAATAGCAGTATTCTGTGTCAATATCAAATCAAAGCCGACACCAGTTGGTGTTTCTCCAACAAAGTAAAAAGTGCACACTCACCAGACTCTTATGCGGTCTTATCAGGACAGCTAAAAAGCGTGTAAGATGAAGCCAGAGAAATCAGGCGGGGGATGAACTTCTTATCCCTTTACCGGACTTGCTTTCCTCAGATGTTAACTCCAGAGTGGCAAATTAACAGGCAAGAGAGAAAATAAATCTCCTCATGGTGTAGTATTTATTAAAAACTTCCATAATGGTTAAAAGTAATGTACAAAAACACAAAACAGAGATCCATACAGTGCAACAGTATATATAGCACTTACATATGAAGCCACCAGAGCATATAACCCTGCTCTACGGCAGTTTCGCGCCACGCGCTTCTTCAGGAGCATTGGTATTCAGAATATGTGTTACTTAAGTCCCTCTCACAGTGGGATATTGCCTCATGTTTGATGAAGACTTGTTTCTCATTAAGTAAGGAAAAACTCGAAAGCCCGGTGTGGGAGTAAGCAGGGCCATTCAGGATGAATATTCAGGCAGTGTAAAATAAGCATATGGAGGTAAAAGTCTGAGTTATCGAGGTGGAAGTCTTCTTGGAGTTGACTATAGGATTTAGGATTGTTCAGGGTATATAGATATTCTAAGGAATGTATTCCCTTACGCGTCCAGGTGGATAGGGACGAGTCTCGTATCAGGTATTCTAGGGTTTTCAATGGTGTTTCAAGTCGGGTAAGTGCTTTGTGGGTTTTTGAGCTATTTTAACAATTTCATCCAGGCCTTAGCGGATGCTTGCATAGGCGGAGGAATACCAGATGGGATTGGATTGCCTAGTGGGAGACTCATCAGCTATGGAAAAAGTGATTTGGGGGGGGTGAAGGAGGACTCGATCGTACTCTATAGGGTGTGCTGGTTGGGGGCAATCCAATCTTTAAGTTGAGTAAGTATGGTTGCAGTATAGCAGTCATGAAAGTCTATCTGACCCATCCCCTCCTCTGTAGGAGCTGCGACATCAAGCCTATGACGAAACACGTTCGGCTGTGCCAGACGTGACATCCCCACGCCCCCAGAGCCGGCTTTTACTCTACGAGTATGGGGACGCCGCAGCTCCTACAATACACAACGTTTTATGTATTGTATATGCCCTACTATCGTCTGAATCATGTGAGTGCACTTTTTAAAATAAATTGGATGTTTTTTAAACGTTACTACACTATGTGCCTTTATCATCTTTCATACATGTTGCTCCCAAACACCTGTTTTTGAATGCATCCCTGCAATTACTTCCTATGGAGTGATACCTGGTTTCTGCACAAGTGCTTTTGTATTTCTGCATTTAAGGACTTGCATATGGACTTCACATTGTTTTTGTTTCACTACAATGCTTATTGTTTTTGACTTTTCATATTGTGGTTAGCGCTGTTATAATATTGCTTTGGATTTTCTATAGGTCTATATGTGCTGCTTTCTTTCATATCACGTTTTTCATTCATTCACGTGTTTTGTACTTTCATTTATAGCGCAGCAATTTACTTGTTTTTTACAGTTAGAAATATTGAAGGGTGTCGATAGGATGCCCGAGGTCAGAACCTTGGCAGATGGGTGTGAGTAGAGGGCTAAAATGGAATTGCGAATTGGTCCCTGGAAGCCAAACTTCTCCAGGACCGTTGTCAGGTAAGTCCAATTAACCCTGTGGAACGCCTTCTCTGCATCCAAGGAGAGAAGCAGAGAAGGCGTTCCAGATTGTTCTGCATGATGAATCGGGTTGATTAGTCTCCTGGTAGCATCAGAGGACTGCCAACCTTTTACAAAACCAGATTGGTCTTTGTGGATTAGCGTGGGCAGTATGTCAAGAAGCCTATCTGCGATTAACTTAGCATAAATCTTTACGTCAATGTTAAGTAGTGATATCGGACGGTTTAAGGGGTGTCTGGGTCTTTCTCTGGCTTCGGAAGTGTTATAATTGTAGCAGTTAACATTTCAGGTGGAAATTCGGAAGAGGAGGCAGCTCTAGACATCATGGCACCTAGGTGTGGTGTGAGTGTGGATTGGAAACATTTGAAGTATTCGCCCAAAAGTCCATCTGGACCCGGTGATTTATTATTGGGTAGCTTGACAATCACCTGGGTTATTTTATCTGGTTGGAAAGGTTTGTTCAGTTCGGACAACTGGTCCTCAGTAAGGTGGGGGAGAGATATGTGGTCTAAAAAGGCGTTGATTTCCTCTCGGGAGGGAGTTTGGGAATATTTGTCATTTTTTATATATTAGAGGTCACTGTAGTATGAGCTGAAGGCGTTAGCAATAGATTGTGGATCGAGTAGTTTTTCGTTGGTGGCGGGGTGAAAAAGTGATTGAATTTTGGTTTTGATTCCCTGGCCTTTCACCCTATTTGCCATGGCTTTACCCGCTTTATTACCCGTGGTGTACATAGTGGCTTTTAGCTTCCTCTGTGCATGCTCGAAGGAATCCAAGAGTAAGGAGCGGAGTTGGAGCCTAAGGCTAAAAAGTGTAGAAGCTAGATCAGGAGAAGTGTTCATTTTATTTTGATTGTCAATTTTCCAAATTGCTGCCGTGAGAGTGTCTAGACGCTGCGTTTTCTCCCATTTACACTTTGAACGGAGCTGTATAAGCAAACCCAGAACATATGCCTTATGGACATTCCACACCACCATTGGGTCCCCCACTGAGCCTGAGTTAATTTCAAAGAAATTGTTCAGTTTCGTTGAGATTGATTTGATATGTGTGGGGTTCTGAAGTAGGCGGTTATTGGTGCGCCACACATAGGACTGTGGGTGAGTGCTGTACCCTTTGATGGTAATACTGATTGGCGCGTGGTCCGACCAGGTGGATGTGTGGATCATTCACTAACGTTTTGCAGGAGCCATTTATCCATAAGAAATAAATCAATGCGTGAATATGTGTTGTGGCAGGGAGATCTGTAGGTGTAGTCTTGTTCTGTGGCATGACCACATCTCCAGGCGTCATACAAGTCATACTCCGACACAAAGTTGTATAACGTCGGAGAACCTCTTTTGGAGGGGGACGTTGTATCTAAGAGTTGGTCAGGTATGGTATTAAAGTCACCACAGAGTAATAAGTGACCTTTTTGTATTGGTTTTCCTAAGAAAAGCAATTTGTCGCTGATTGGGTGCGTATAAGTTTACCAAAGTAATTTGAACATTGTTGATTGTGCAAAGGAGGGTGATGTAGCAACCCAGGGGATCAAGGATTACCTGTTGTAGGGTAAATGATACTGTGTCCTTGATGGCTATTAGTTCCCCTCTTTTTTTTTTTTTTTCCGTGAAGATGGATGTCAAAATATGAGGGAAACGTTTGTGGCTGCAGGGAGGTGGAGCAGCTGCAGGAAGGTGGGTTTCCTGGATGCAAATCACATTGCTATTGTGATGTAGGGAAGTTTTCCACAATAGATTTCTCTTCGCCGGGTGTTTGAGACCTCTGGCGTTTTATAGAAAGGATTGAGAAAGCCATTAGGGGTATGGAGGTAGTACGTCAATTTAACACTCACTGTCAGAAGCTTGTCTTGTCAGATGGTCCCGTAGCTCTGAGGTGGAACTTGATGCAGGCAAGTGAAGGGTGATGGGACGACTCTCTCCAGGAACCTGTAAATAGGGTAGGAACACAAGAACCAGGGTATATATGCTCAAGTCCAATGCCTTGTTGTGACAATAGAGATGTAGCAGGTGAAAAAACGGGATAACAAAACAAAACAGAGAAAGAACAAAGCAGCTAGAATGGAAGCTTCTGCTGACGGTTCGGGGCAAAGTCAACATATCTGGTGCTGTACTGCATTATGAGTAGCTAATAAAGTGGCCGGGTATCGCCATTTATAGGTGATTTTGTGGTTGGTCATGGCTTTTGTTAATGTTTTCAGTTGCCTCTTTTGTTGCATGGTGAACTGTGATAAATCTGCAAAAAATTGTAACCCCTCATATGGAGATGGGAGAGAAGGGAGTAATCTGGATTTGGTAAGGAGCTGCTCTTTCACCGTAAAGAAATTTACTTTTATTAGGACGTCTCTGGGTACTGATTCCCCAGGTGTTTAGGCTTAGGGATCCTATGGATTCTGTCTATAGTCAGTTCCATGGGGGAGAGTCATGGAAGGATTGTGGAAATCATAGTGCGGGCGAATTCTTGCAGGGTATGGGAGAGCACCGACTCAGACAGCCCACAAATTTTAATGTTGTTGTGGCGTGAGCGGTCTTCCAGGTCCGCTAGTTTTGTTTTAACCCAGTTCTTGTCATCCTTATGGTCCTCATAAGCGTCTATCAGCTAATTCACAGTGTTAGTGCATTCTTCCATTCTGCCCTCCATGTAGTGAACCCTGTCCCCCATGTGTGGATGAGGGAGGAAAAGTTATTCATGAGGGATGATTGGAGAGATAACAGCACATCTTTGAGGGTGGAATCTAGGTCCAACTGTCCAGTGGCGGGGAAGGTTGCTATCAGCGATGGCAGTGGAGGGTCTGAGATCAGGGAAATGGTGCCGCTGCACTCTGCTGTGGCCTGTTGATGAGGGGAATCCATCCTTATCCTAGCTTTGGCCGGGCTGCCGCTGGTGGGGGTAGTGGATGGGGATTCCTCCAGGGGTGGTGGTGGTGACCCTCACTCCCTTTCCAGGGGCTCTGGGTCAGGGAGGTCTGTATAAGGGGCTGAGGCTGATCAGTCTTTACCTCACTTGTCAGCGCCATCTTGGATCTCCTCATGCATTGCCAGCCGGAGGAAGAAAGCGGTAAGTTTCTTGGGCTTGTATTCCTCTTTCCGCTTGCGGGTATGCATTGTTATGACCCGTGGGAGTTCGGGAGGCAGACGTGGGGTGATTCGCCGGTGCAGTCTCGCCTTGTAGCTCTGTATACCCTGTCCTCGGCTCAGAGTGCGGAGCTATGTGGCCATCTCCGAGCTCGCGCAAACCACGCCCTCCTGTTTTTATGTTACATACTATATGTGTATGTTTGTCTCTTATGTTTTAAAATCATTTTAAAGATGTTAAAATACATTTTTACATTTAATGTCTTTGTATTAGTTCCTTGTTTGCCATTAAAATCCCAATTTCCTGTGGGGGATACAATCTTTTTCTAATTTTCTGTGGTAGATATTAAAAATACTAGGTTTGGTGGAAACACTTACTGCACACACAGGGGTGGGTTTGCTAAAGGCAAATAGATTGTTTACTTTGCAAGGGAATTTTCAGTTTGCAAGATAATATTTCCAAACATAGTTTGTATTATGTCATCCAAAAAGTAAAATTTTGGTCTCATTTGACCAGACTATATTCTCCCAGTATTTCCCGTCTAAATATTGTGCAGCAAACTTTCAACAAGCTTCAACATGCTTGTTCTTCAGCAATGGAGTCTTGCGTGGAGAGCGTGCATGCAAGCCTTGGCAGCTGAGTGTATTACTTATTGTTTTCTTTGCAACAATTGTACCTGCTAATTCCAGGTCTTTCTGAAGCTCTCCACAAGTGGTCCTTGGCTCTTAAACAACTCTTATTTTCACTCCTCTGTCAGAAATCTTGCGAGGGGCACCTGGTTGTGGCTGGTTTATTAAATGATGTTCTTTTCACCTCCAGATTATGGCCCCAACAGTGCTCACTGGAACATTCAGAAGTTTAGAAATCTTTCTATAACCAATGCCATCAGTATGTTTTGCAACAATAAGGTTGCAAAGGTCTTGAGAGAGCCCTTTGCTTTTACCCATTATGAGATGTTTTTTTTTGTGACACCTTGGTAATGAGACACCTTTTTATAGGCCATCAGTTGAGACTGAACCAGTTGATAATAACTTGCACTGACAAGAGGCAGGATTGCTTTCTAATTACTGATATATTCCAGTTGGTGTCTGTAATGTTCTGGTACCTTTGGGTACCCTAATTACTCTTTCATAAGTGTATGCGCCCCACCATTTTCTTTTGGTAAGGTGCGCATACACCTTTAAGACTGATGCTGTCATCACTGAGCGCCGGACTGGATGGCTATTTTGATCGCCGGCTCTCACTCACATGTGTTCGTTCAAACTGCTTTGTGCCTTGATGCTAACCTGTCTTGAAGCTCTCATGCTTGCAAGCATACCTCGCTGTCGGAACCACGCTGCGCTGATCCCTGTATCCCGCTACCGGATCATCCGCTCTTGCCGAACCTCTCCTCTGCTACATTGCTATTAGTGATAAGTACCCCACAGGGGAAACCTCTATAACCTTCATACTAAAGCTTACACTATCTAGCTCTGCATACTAAGGACTATTACTACATCTGCATTATCTAAGATTGCTAGCTCTTGAGCCTACTACCACCTGTTCTTGCACTGGGTTGATCTCTCTTGTATGTCCACCTGCTACTCTGTCATCTGCTACCATACATGATTGCTAAACCTATCTGCATCCCATCTGCTACTATCTTACTTTCAAGAACATTTCCTTTCAAGTGTCTGTCATCTACCATCTCTACCCAACCTGTCTCTTCAGCCTATCATCACTGTGTTACTATATACATAAGTCACTCTAGGAAACATCTTATTGAGTGTGTGTATTTACTTGCTGAATTGAGATCATCCACACATGATGAGTCATTGGGAGTTGGGATTGGTGTCTCAGCGTTTCTCTACATGACTACTGAAGTGGAATATTTCTGCAGCTGAAAATCCACATCATACATAAAACGCAGGAGCGTTACAGATTGAACGAACCACAAATGGATTCAGCAGAAATAACCACTCAGATGACACAATTAAAACAGCAAGTATCTGCGTTAATACACGCACTTGCTGAATTAAAAGAAGACAATCAGGCTCTGTCGCAGCAGGTAATTAGACTGACACAACTTACCACTGCTCAGTCCCCTGAACCCAAAATAAATCCTCCTTTGGTATTTACAGGCGATCGCAAAAAATTTCGCGAATTTAAAAACGCATGTGAGTTACTTTTCTTGCTAAAACCCCGTACCTACCTTACTGATCACATTAAGGTTTGTACTATTATTTCTTACCTAACAGGCGATCCTCGGGCCTGGGCAGACTCTCTTTTTGAGAAAAGCGACCAGCTTCTCAACTCCTATGCCTTGTTCCTAGCAGAACTCACTAGCCTTTATGATGATCCCAATAGGCAGAGTACTGCCGATCTTCAATTAAGATCCTTGAAACAAGGTAGGAGACCTGTAGAAGACTTTGTCGCAGAATTCAAGAGATGGACCCTTGATTCAGAATGGAATGATGAATCTCTGAAAACCCAATTTAGGCTTGGCCTATCAGAGGCCGTTAAAGACGAGCTCGCCCGAGCGGATCTGCCAAAAACCCTGGATGCATTGATACAACTCAGTATCACCATAGATAGAAGACTACGAGAAAGAAAGGCTGAGAAAATGGGAATGCCATTATCCAGTTCTTCTCAGATTTCGGCCGTTGACCCCGTTCCTATGGAGGTAGGAACCATACGCCCACCTCTATCAACTATGGAAAGAGCCAAAAGACGATCTGGTAATCTCTGCTTGTACTGTGCATCCCCGGATCACAAGATAAATGTCTGTCCCCTAGTCTACAAAAAGAAGGGTGAGTGTTCACATGTCCTCCTAGGGGGATTGACAACTTCAATCACTAACCCTTACCTTTCTGTTTGCTTAACATTACAGTGGGATCAGAACAGGATTACTACTAAGGCCATGATTGACACAGGATCTTGTGGAAATTATACATATGACATACGTTTTGCTGCTTTAAATAAAGTTCCTATTATTTCTAAACTTAAACCTGTCTCAGTGAGTCTTATTAACGGTGTTCCTTTATCCTCTGGTCCGATCACTGATCAGACACAGGCACTCCTAGTCACTACTAACGGGTCTCATATGGAGACCACTACCTTCGATCTAATACCTTCACCCCACTTTCCCATTGTGTTGGGACTTCCCTGGTTGCACACACATCAACCAACCATAGATTGGAAGGAACGGACCCTGGCCTTCCTCTCTTGCTATTGCGAGGGTACGTGTAACCTCCCGTCTTTCGGGAAGATCTTGTCTGTGGTGACAGATGAGATTGCACCACTATGTTATCAGGATCTCTCTGAGGTTTTTCTTGAGAAAAATGCTCAAGCACTACCTCCCCATCGAGACTATGATTGTAGCATTGATCTACTCCCAAATAGCAAATTGCCGTTCGGTCATGTTTATCCTCTTTCACAGGATGAACTTTCCCATCTCAAAGACTATTTGGATGAGAATTTGAAGAAAGGTTTTATTAGACCTTCCACTTCTTCCACAGCAGCAGGACTCTTTTTTGTCCGCAATAAGGACTCAAGTCTCAGGCCTATCATCGACTATAGGCAATTGAATGCTATTACAATAAAAGATCGCTATCCTCTACCGCTTATCCCTGAGCTCATTGAGCAGGTGCGTGGAGCTACCTATTTTTCAAAATTGGACCTGAAAGGAGCATACAATCTCATTCGAATCCGTGATGGACACGAGTGGAAGACTGCATTCAGAACCAGATACGGATTGTTCGAATATCTTGTAATGCCATTCGGGCTATGCAACGCCCCTGCAGTTTTTCAACGATTTATAAACGATATTTTCAGAGACTTACTAGATGTCTGTGTTGTGGTATATCTGGACGATATACTTATGTGTTCAGACAGGGATCGTGAATATATTAGACATGTAAGACTAGTATTATCGAGATTGCTTGCACACAACCTTTATGTGAAACTGAAAAAATGCTTGTTTCATAAAGAAGAGGTACTGTTTCTAGGCTACATCATATCCAAAACAGGAATCGAGATGGACATGAGTAAGATATCCTGCATTCAGGATTGGCCTACACCAACCACACGCAAGGCGCTACAGCGATTCCTTGGATTTTCGAATTTCTACAGGAAGTTCATCAGAAACTTCTCTGCCATTGTGAGACCCCTCACACAGCTCACTAGCATTAAAAAACCATTCAAATGGTCAGATGAAGCAAATAAAGCTTTTCACCTGTTAAAGACAAGGTTTA
The DNA here is from genome assembly GCF_965119305.1 of Pelophylax lessonae. Lineage (NCBI taxonomy): Eukaryota > Metazoa > Chordata > Amphibia > Anura > Ranidae > Pelophylax > Pelophylax lessonae. The sequence continues at coordinate 609,835,043 of NC_138771.1, read as the reverse complement.
CTTCTGCTCCCATACTACGCCATCCAGACCCATCCCTCCAATACATTCTGGAAGTAGATGCGTCAAACATGGCAGTAGGAGCAATACTCTCCCAACGACCAACTCACACTTCACCACTTCATCCAGTCGCCTTTTTTTCTAAATCCCTAAGCATTCCAGAGATAAATTACCCCGTGGGTGAAAAGGAACTGCTTGCTATAAAATTGGCTCTGGAGAATTGGCGACATCTACTCGAAGGCACCCAATTACCAATACTTATATACACGGACCATAAAAATCTCCAATATCTTCAGACTAACAAAACTCTCTCTCACCGACAGGTACGATGGTCACTATTCTTTCTAAGGTTTAACTTCCTAGTGAACTACACACCTGCAGATAAGAACCAAAAGGCGGATGCACTATCACGACTAACTGAAGAAAACTACTTCGAAATCCCTTCCGTTCCTATAATACCTCACAAACGCATTATTGGAGTTGTCCGTTCCTTGAAGCAAGAGGTTTTGCATGGTATAAGTTTGGATTCACCCCCACCACAACTAAATACTGATGCAGAAGGCTTCCTCTACTACAACGACAAACTTTACATACCACCTACCATACGCACCAAGATCTTGGAATTATCGCATGATGTGCCTATGGCAGGACATATGGGTATGACAAAGACTCTTAATCTGATTACCAGGCAATTCTGGTGGCCTGACATGAAAACATCTATACAAAAATTCGTCTCTTCATGCAATGTCTGTGCCAGGTCCAAAATTGACACTACGAGACCATCCGGTCTACTATGCAGTCTACCAATACCCCAAACTCCATGGGAAGTTGTGTCCTTGGACTTTATAGTGGAATTGCCTCCTTCCAAAGGATTTAATACCATCTTAGTGTCAGTGGACCATCTGACAAAAATGGCACATTTCATTGCTATTCGCAGACTACCTTCGTCCAAACAAACGGCAGAACTCCTGATGAAACATGTCTTTAAGTTACATGGTATCCCAAAAACTCTTCTGTCTGACCGTGGATCACAATTTATTTCCAAGTTCTGGCAAGAACTATGTCACATACTACGGATCGAGCGGAAGCTCACTTCTCCTTACCATCCGCAGACCAACGGACAGACTGAAAGAGTCAACCAATGCATCGAGCAATATTTACGTTGTTACACTTCTTACCAACAGGATGATTGGTTGGATCTTCTCCCTCTGGCAGAATTTGCCTACAACAACGCAACCCACAGTACGACCAAGCAGAGTCCGTTCTACTTGAACTATGGGTTTCATCCCTCTATTCTTCCACCACGCATCCTTCCTTCAAATAACCCAGTAGCCTCAGACTATCTTACCCAAATAAAGGACTCTCTGGGTTTGCTTAATACTACCATTGCACACGCTCCTAGTCAACAAAAGAAGTACTATGATTTTCGCAGAAGACCTTCTCCTCAGTACGCTATCGGGGACCTCGTTTGGCTCTCAACAAAAAATTTAAGACTGAAAATCCCTAGCAAAAAGCTTGGACCTCTGTTCTTGGGACCTTTCCCAATCAAGAAACTTATTGGAAAAGCTGCAGTACAGCTTACATTGCCAATAGACCTCAAAATACATCCCATTTTCCATGTGTCGCTACTGAAGCCCCATGTTCCTGACCAAGGAATAAGGCCTACTATCCCACCTCCTCCTCCTGTACAAGTTGAAGGTGGAGAAGAATATGAGATAAAAGAGATTCTGGATTCTCGTATCCACAGAGGAAGACTTCAGTACTTGGTTCGATGGAAGAACTATGGGCCCCAAGACGACACCTGGCTAAACACCTCTGACATACATGCCACTAGATTAATCCGCAATTTTCATGCGAAGTACGCAGACAAACCAGCTCCAGAGGCCTTCAGGAGCCGGCCTTAAGGGGGGGTACTGTAATGTTCTGGTACCTTTGGGTACCCTAATTACTCTTTCATAAGTGTATGCGCCCCACCATTTTCTTTTGGTAAGGTGCGCATACACCTTTAAGACTGATGCTGTCATCACTGAGCGCCGGACTGGATGGCTATTTAGATCGCCGGCTCTCACTCACATGTGTTCGTTCAAACTGCTTTGTGCCTTGATGCTAACCTGTCTTGAAGCTCTCATGCTTGCAAGCATACCTCGCTGTCGGAACCACGCTACCGGATCATCCGCTCTTGCCGAACCTCTCCTCTGCTACATTGCTATTAGTGATAAGTACCCCACAGGGGAAACCTCTATAACCTTCATACTAAAGCTTACACTATCTAGCTCTGCATACTAAGGACTATTACTACATCTGCATTATCTAAGATTGCTAGCTCTTGAGCCTACTACCACCTGTTCTTGCACTGGGTTGATCTCTCTTGTATGTCCACCTGCTACTCTGTCATCTGCTACCATACATGATTGCTAAACCTATCTGCATCCCATCTGCTACTATCTTACTTTCAAGAACATTTCCTTTCAAGTGTCTGTCATCTACCATCTCTACCCAACCTGTCTCTTCAGCCTATCATCACTGTGTTACTATATACATAAGTCACTCTAGGAAACATCTTATTGAGTGTGTGTATTTACTTGCTGAATTGAGATCATCCACACATGATGAGTCATTGGGAGTTGGGATTGGTGTCTCAGCGTTTCTCTACATGACTACTGAAGTGGAATATTTCTGCAGCTGAAAATCCACATCATACATAAAACGCAGGAGCGTTACAGTGTCTTGGCTTTCCATGCCTTTTTGCACCTCCCTTTCTTCATGTGTTCAATACTTTTTCCCTGTGTCATTCCATTTTACTATCCAGAACTTAATTTTTGAACACATTTGTTTGGGTTTCTTTGTATGTATGGATTGCAAAGGTTGTTACCAATATGTGGTGAAAATGTAATATCAATAGCACCTTTAGAAATATATTTACCTAGAAAAACGGTGGAAAAAGAGTGTTGCTTGTGTTCTTGTCAATCAGATACATATGACCTTTAGAAGTACTTTAAGCTTGGTTCCTCCCTCCCCAGGGGCAGACCATTCGGGCATTGTCCGAGGGCCTGTGGCCAGTAGGAAGCCTGTGACTGTGTTGCCAAGGATCCAGAGCAGATGCTGCTGCCTCTCAGCATATACTGGCCCGATCTGCAGGTTTATCGAGGCAGCTCAACACCGCTGACTCTGCGCTCCCTCCCGCACTCCTTTAGACATAACACCAAGTAGAAATGTACACCTAGCTCTCCCACTGATCCAGCACAACCGTCTACTCTGTTCTAGCTCTGCACCCGCAGCACAGATTCTTCTCTGATCCTTCCTGCGTTCTCCCCCCTCCTCTGCTCGGGCTTGATAATGGAGGTTAACACCGTCACTGGATGTGGGTGATGTCATGGCGCTCTCTAATATAGCTGGGTGGTACAAGGGAGGGGGGTGAGAAGGAGAAGGGGGTATGGAGCAGCGAAGAGGGGGATCCAAAAGTTGATGGGAGGGGGCCACGTTCGGCCGCTGCCAACTGGAGCGAGGAGAGGCTCTGAGGAATAGAAAGCAGGAAAGAGCAGCGCCAGCTTAGTGTAGCATAAATTTATTCAGCAATAATGAATGTAGCAACTTACTCTGAGGTAAGGTTAGACAGGTACGATGGGTGTAGTGGGTTCATCCACCTTCTTCTCCTGAGGAAGTGGCGTAGAGGAGGGTGGTTTGGTGCCGGTGGTGTGGAGAAGCTGTTGTTCGGCAGCCTGTCCGTAGGATTCAGCGGCGGCGGCGGCGGAGCATTTGCAGCAGGGCTCCGGCTACCTGCTTCCGGTCTGACCAACGTCACTTCCTGGTGGGAAGAAGATAGGGGTTGCACGCGTTTGGAGCATCCATGCTCCTTCATCAGGCGTTCTCCCCCCTCTTCTGCTCGGGCTTAATAATGGAGATTAACACTGTCACTGCACTGCTCTTTCTTAGCATTCCAACCAACATACGTCCCGTCCCTGCATTCTCTGCATGCCTAGTGGTTGGAATCTTCATGAGCACCCTCAAACACCACAAAAAGGAGAGGGGACACATTAAGAGCACCTGTCTTGCTTAGCAGTATCCTGGTCCGTCATCACAATTTCTTGCCCTGCTACCTGCACTCTGCTTCACCGGTGGTTTTTCCTAAGCTTTTCCAGGCAAGACAGAGGGGAAGCGATCGGCAAGTACATCCTGCTCCCTTGGAAAAAAACCCTTGTGACTCTGAACTGTGCATGTGCAGTCTTATGCCATCCGAATAAGGAACTGTTGGGCTCAGCCTCAGATCGGGCAGCAGGATGTGGCTTATATTCACATGCCCCAACGCACACATAGAGGGTGAGCTTGGTAGTTCACTAATTCGCTGGCTCCAGACTGCGCATGCACAGTTCAGTCACCGACAAGGAATTTTTTTTTCTAAAGTGTTTTACCTCGTGAGTGGCAGCCAGGCCAGAAGGTATATGAAAGGGGGCACTCTGGAGGTACTTCGTACCTCCATAATGCCCCCTTAGTTCCTCCAGAGTGTCCCCTTACATTCTCCAGAGTGCCATCTTAGTACAGTAATCCTAAGGGAACACATGAGGATGTAGGGGAGGCACTCAGGAGGATGTAACGGGGAGCTCTGGAGGTAATAAATTAGCACCTCCAGAGTTCCCCCTTGCATTCTTCAGAGTGCCCCCTTACAACCTCCAAAGTTCTGCTTGTTTTCTTCAAAAAGATTGTACATTTATTATTTTTTCCTTTTTGCTGAATTTAGCCTTTAAGGCTCTTTTCACACTTATGCAACTTTAAAATCAGTGCAATATCCATTGCGACTTTGCTGTGCGACTTAACAGGACTTTCATGCGACTTTGATGCAACTTTGAGTGAGTGCGACTTGTGCAAAAATGAAAAATTAGTTACTTTTTTTTTTTAATGTGTTCCAAATTTTCAGATCAATTGAAATTTAAATCGGTTGAAAATTGATCAATTGATTCTAATTCTGTGTGAAGAATAGCTGGTTGCTATGCGAGCATGCAGCTTGGCAGGTCGGGAAAGGGGGGGGGTGAGCGAACGCACCCACAAACTATACCAGGCCACATGCCCTCAACATGGGGGGGGTGCTTTGGGGTGGGTGCAGAGCCCCCCTGCCTGGGGTCTGCGGGTGTGGGAGCTTATCGGAATCTGGAAGCCCTTTTTGTGAATGAGTATCGGGTACATATAACACTTACCCATTCACCAAAAAGTGTCAAAAAGTTTAAAATAAAACACAGTTTTTGACTATTCCTTTATTAAAAAAATAAAAAAATAGTGTTCCCCAATGTAAATCCATCGCCAATCATGCCGCAGCCGAAAAATAAAAAAAATGAAAATGCTCCCACTGACATGAAGGTTGGCTGCCTACTGCAGGCTAAGCTATTTGACGCCTCTTATATGCATGGACCATTGCATGCTGGGTCCGTGGCGTCAGAAGGGGGTGGTGCCACCAGGTACCAGGCACTTACCTGTAGGGAGAGAAGCTATGACTGATTGCACCTCTTGAATAGTCACCGGGGCATTGAGTTGGGAGAGCATCGTGGGGGTTAGTTTAGAGATGTTGACCTTGTCTAGGAATACTGTGGCTTTTGTTCATCAATTGGGTCGGGGCCATAAAATGAAGAATAGAAATCTTTCATAACCTCTGTAATGTCTTGCAGTGTCGTGAGTATATCGCCTCTTGGGCCTTTGATTCTTGTGATGAGTTGGGGTGTGTGGGCCTCTGCAAAGATGGGCCAAGAGCTTCCCGGATTTGTTACCATATTTGTGTAGACGGAGATCTAGGAGCGATTGATGAAAGCGCTCTCTAGTCTTTGCCCAGTGGTCAAAAGTTAGCTTGGCTTCCTTCCAGGCAAGTCTATGGGCTGGGGAATTATCTTGGGAAAGCTGAGTTTGTGTGAGGCGCAGGTTGTCACTGCTTATCTTCTAGCAGGCGTTAGCATTTTTTTTTTTATAGGCTGCAGTGAAAGCTATAATTCTAACTCGTAGGACTGTCCTACTTTCCCTGCCTCCCAAAGGAGAAGGAGGTCATCCACATGCGTTATCCTGTAAGAAATTATTCCAGGCGTCCTTTAACACTTTTTGCAAGTCTGCATTGCTGGCTAAGTAAGAAGGGAATCGCCATATTATTGGTGAGTGGGATGCAGAGTGGTCTGAGAAGATTAAAGAGATAGGAGCGTGGTCGGAAATTGCTATCTCCCCAATATTGGGGTTGAAGGTAAACTTGAGGAAAGTATGGTTGCAGAACAAGTAATCGATTCTGGACAGGCTGAATGTGAAGTCTCTGCCAAGTGGGTTAGCCAGTCTCCAAGTGTCGGTTAAAGCAAGGGAGCGTGCGAAGTCAGAGAGGAAGGAATTGGAACTACTGGAAGGAGATGGGGAGAGTTTGTCTCTAGATTTGTCCTCCAAGGGGTTCATGATGGAGTTGAAGTCTCCACCAACCATGAGCGGAAGATGGGCGAAAGGAGCTAGTTGGGAGGTAAGATTTTGGAAATATGATTAAGGGGAATTGGGGGCATAGACACTCGCAATGACTATGGTGGTGTCCTGAACCTTAAGCATCATACAGAGTAGTCTCCCATCACTGTCAAGTCTAATGGATATGATCTCACAAGGGAGATTTTTGTTGATAAGGATGAGGACATCAGCCTTATGTTTAATTGATGCTGAGTCATGGACTTGGCCCACCCATGATTTGCGCATTCGATGAAAGTCTTGGTTTGTCATATGCGTTTCCTGCAGTAACGCAACATCTGCTTTCAGACGCTTTAAGTGGCTTAGTATTGCGATCCATTTGTGGGGAGACCACAAACCCTTGATGTGCCATGATATTATCTTAATATCAAGGAGGGTCGTGAGGGGAGGGTTCTACACATGCAACATTGTACGGTAACTGGGGATATAGAAGGGGAACAAAGAAGTTCCAATTGGTGAGTGCCCTGAAACAATGTGGAGCATGCCTTCTGCAAGGATAGGTAAGGAAGGATATTCCAGATAAAAGAATAACAATCTAGGGAGATGAAAAAAAAATAAAAAAAATAACACATACCATAGAAGTCTTGGACTTCATTTTTTTTTCCTGAGGAGCGTCATTTTCCAATCAGTGTTAACGGATTTGCAAAGTGCCTAGGGTGGGGTAATCACAGGGGTAACGGTTCGCACTTCGGCGGTGAAGGTCTGGCGAAAGTTAGGAAACTTGTTAGTGGACACGGATTCCCCATGTTGGCTGGCCCCAGGAAGGCAGTCTAGGACACTCCAGTAAAGCTGTGGGGGGGGGGGGGGAGAGCAGGCAAGAGATGCATGAGCATACCATTCACATTTATAGGCTAAAGTAGATAACCTATTTAGAGCATAAGTAAAAAGAAACAAAAATAAGTCATCAGTAGATCACTAGCATATTGGTAACCTGGGAGCAGTTATATCACATATGAGATGCCTGACACAACCTTTGCTGGTGGTATACTTGTAGGTCCTAGGAATCTAGGACACAGGTATCAACGATGCTGGTCATTGCGGGATTCATTTGTGTAACGCGCCCGTTTGGGGGAGTCCTTTCTCGGGCTACGGAGGTTTTTATTGCCAGGAGACATTACAGGAGGCGAAGAATCCTGGGCATCCATAGGGATTTGCTTGTATGCTTGTAGGTAATGGCAGCTTCATCAGGGTGAGAAAAGGACTTTTGATTCGCCTGTCGCGGTGGTGAAGCGTAGGATTGAAGGATAGGCCAGTGTAAATTTTATCCCTTTTTGGAAGAGTGAAGCATAGCTGGGTTGAAAAGCTTTGCATCGCCTTGCTACTTCTTGTGAATAGTCTGCAAATAAGAGGAGTCTGTGCCCGTCCACTTGCAACGATTTGGCGTTGCGAAAGGATTTCAAAATGGTGACCCTGTCTGCATAATTGAGGTAGCGCACGATCACTGTATGCGGTGTGCACCTATCATTGGAAGGGGGGCCCAGTCTATGAGCTCTTTCCACTGAGCATGAAGAGGGGATCCCCAATGCCAGGGGTATATGGGCTGAGCATAATTCAGGTAGCATGGCGACCGTGAAAGATTCTGGGACCCCTATGATACGCAGGTTGTTCCTACGGGAACGGTTTTCTAGGTCCTCTAATTTATCAAGAATGTACTGCTGGGTCTGGGCATTTCTGTGGTCATTTGTCAAGTTCAATTGCACCTCATCCTCTGTCTGACAGCCTTTGTTCAAGATCAGACAGTCTTTTTGCCTGTTCCTCCCATCTCCCTGCAGAGCTGTGCAATGCCTGCCGTCACCGCATTGTCAACAGCCGCTGTGATAGTAGGGGAGAGAAGGGCAGCGACGGCCTGGGCTATGCAGGCGTATTCATCATTGCGGGGGGGGCATCGCTGTCTGTGTGTAGCTGTTGAGAGGCCGCGTGTCCCGCTGATAGCGTGGGGGATGTGGCGGCTATATTGGCGGTATATGCGGCGGGAGGCTTGGCGTCCGAGCGGACCTCTCCTGGACCCAGAGGGCCGTGAATTACATACCTGTCCATGCCTGTACCTGCCCTGGGTGGTATGGAGGAGGACTGAGGTGTCACTGAGGTGCTGGAAGGGCTTTGTAAGCAGATGTATCCAGAGCTACCGCTCTGCCCGCCTAGCTCATCAGGCCCTGGAACCAGCAGTATTTTTTATTTTTAATGAAGTAATTGTCAAAAACTGTGTGTTTTTTTTTATTACTGTTTGACACTTTTTGGTGACGGGTAAGGGTACTACTGTATGTACCCAATACTCATTCACATAGGAGGGGGCCTTGTTAAAGGGGGCTTCCAGATTCCGAACCCCCCCCCTGCCTGAAGACCCCCACAACTACCGCCCATGACAAAGACAAGGTGCTTTGGGGTGGGGGGATAGTTGAGAGCATGTGGTCTGGTATGGTTCAGGAGGGGGGCACTCGCTCCCCCCCCCTTTTCCTGACCTGCCAGGCTGCATGCCCAGATAAGGGTCTGGTATAGATTATGGGGGTATTTTAAGGGGAACCCCATGCCTGTTTTTAACATTTTTCATTTCTGTTTAATATCGCATTTTTGTTCCCCTTGAAGTCCATACCAGACCCGAAGGGTGATTGGAACACCTGAATCCAATGATTTGGAGGGGTGTCCCAATACTTTTGTCAATATAGTGAATGAATATTGGAAAACAATCCATTTGTGTCTCAAATTCCAGAATGTTATTCTCAAGTTGATATTCATTTTTATTCAACATTTATTTTTTTTAGTTTTACAGATAGCTTCCGTAGACAACGACCCATGATAAGGCAATGTTATGACCCATAAAAAATCCTTCAGCAACCCTCAATAATTAATAGAAAATTAACACAAGAGAGAAGACATATCAAGGTACAGAATTTGACAATCACTTTTCAAAGACCTATCTTTGCCTCCAGAAAAAGATTCACACAGGGAAAACATGTTTAAATGTACAGAATGTGATAAATATTTCTCAATAAAGTGGAATTTTGTTCTACATATGAGGAGCCACACAGGAGAGAAGCCATTTCAATGCTCAGAATGTGATAAGTGTTTCTCATCAAAGGGATGTCTTACTGGACATCAGAGGATTCACACAGAAGATAAACCATACAGTTGTTCAGAATGTAATGAGAGCTTTTCACAATCGACACATCTTTCTTACCACCAAAAGAAGATTCACCAAGGAGAAAATGCATTTAAATGCACAGAATGTGACAGGTGTTTCTATATGAAGTCACATCTTATTGAACACCAAAGGATTCACACAGGAGAGAAGCCATTCCAATGTTCAGAATGTGACAAATGTTTTGCCAAAAAATCTGGACTTAAGCAACACCAAAGGATTCACACAGGAGAAAAGCCATTTATGTGTTCAGAATGTGACCAATGCTTTAAACAAATGGCTCATCTTTTGCAACACCAGAAGATTCACACAGGAGAGAAGCCATTTAGATGTTCAGAATGTGACAAATGCTTTGTGCAAATTGGTCATCTTAATAAACACCAAAAGTTTCACACAGGAGAGAAGCCATATAGATGTTCAGAATGTGACAAGAGCTTTGCAGAAATTAGACTTCTTACTATACACCAGAGGATTCACACGGGAGAAAAATAATTTAAATGTTTGGAATGTGGCAAGTGTTTTCAACAAAAGACACATCTTACTAGGCACCAGAGGATTCACACAGGAGAAAAACCATATAGTTGTTTGGAATGTGGTGAATGTTTTAGAAGAAAGGAAAGTCTTACCCAACACCAGATGATTCACATAGGGGAATAAGCTAATTCAATTAGTTAAATATGAATGTTATAAATATTTCAGATTTGGCATATATCTGTTTAAAAACAACACATTTCACACAGGAGAGAAGCCATCTGAAGGTCCTAAATGACAAAGAATGTATTAACTTTTGTGCTCTGGTTAAATAAAGAATATTGGTAATATTTTAATAAAGTATAGATTTCATATTCAAATAGAGCACATTTGTTACCGCACTGCTTCAGAAAGTAACCATATACGGTGACAAATATATTGTACTCTATGCAGTGTCTCTTCCAAGTCACACTGTAATGTTCCGGTACCTTTGGTACCCTAAATTACACTTTCCACAAGTGTATGCGCCCTACCATTTACTTTTGGAAAGGTGCGCATACACCTTTAAGACTGGAGCTGTCATCACTCAGCGCCGGACTAGATGGCTATTTAAGGCGTCGGCTCTCACTCACATGTGTTCGTTCAAACACCCTTATCTGGATGCTAACCTTGCTTGAAGCTTCCATGCTTGCAAGCTTACTTCGCTGACGGAACCTCGCTGCGCTGATCCCTGTATCCCGCTACTGGATCATCCGCCTCTCCTGAACCACCCTTCGGCTGTATCGCTAATAGTGCTAAGTACCCCGCAGGGGAATTCTCTATAAACTTATACTAAGCTTACACTATCTAGCTCTGCATAGTAGAGACTGTTTATCACATCTGCATAAACTAGATTGCTAGCTCTTGAGACTACTGCTACTTTTCTGCACTGGGTTGATCTCTTTTGTATGTCCACCTGCTATTCTATCATCTGCTATCATACAACATTGCTAAACCTTCCTGCATCCATCTGCTACTGTCTCACCTTCAAGTGTCTATCACCTACCACCTCCACTCAACCTATCCCTCAAACCTTCATCATTGTGTTACCACATATATAAAGTCACTCTAGGAACCAGCTTGCTAATTGTGTGTATTTACTGGCTGAAATTAGACCTTCCACACATGATGAGTCATTGAGGTTGGGAATGGTATCTCAGCATATCTCTTACATGACAACTGACGTGGAACTATTTCTGCAGCTGAAAATCCACACCATATAAGAAACGCAGGAGCGTTACAGATTGAACGAACCTAAAAAATGGATTCAGCAGAAATAGCCACTCAGGTGACACAATTAAAACAGCAAGTATCTGCGTTAATACACGCACTTGCTGAATTAAAAGAAGACAATCAGGCTCTGTCGCAGCAGGTAATTAGACTGACACAACTTACCTCTGCTCAGTCCCCTGAACCCAAGATAAATTCCCCTTTGGTATTTACAGGCGATCGGAAAAAATTTCGCGAATTTAAAAACGCATGTGAGTTACTTTTTTTGCTAAAACCTCGTACCTACCTTACTGATCACATTAAGGTTTGTACTATTATTTCTTACCTATCAAGTGATCCTCGAGCCTGGGCAGATTCTCTTTTTGAGAAAAACGACCAGCTTCTCAACTCCTATGCCTTGTTCCTGGCAGAGCTCACTAGCCTATATGATGACCCCAATAGGCAGAGTACTGCTGATCTTCAGTTAAGATCCTTGAAACAAGGAAGGAGGCCTGTGGAAGACTTTGTCGCAGAGTTCAAGAGATGGACCCTTGATTCAGAATGAAATGATGCATCTCTGAAAACCCAATTTAGGCTTGGCCTATCAGAAGCCGTTAAGGACGAGCTTGCCCGAGCGGATCTGCCAAAAACCCTGGATGCATTAATACAACTCAGTATTACCATAGATAGAAGACTACGAGAAAGAAAGGCTGAAAAGATGGAAATGCCATTATCCGTTTCCTCTCGGAGTCTGGCCGTTGACCCCGTTCCTATGGAGATAGGAACCATACGCCCACCGCTATCAACTATGGAAAAAGCCAAAAGACGTAATGAAAATCTCTGCTTGTACTGTGCATCCCCGGATCACAAGATAAACGTCTGTCCCCTAGTCAACAAAAAGAAGGGTGAGTGTTCACATGTCTCTCTAGGAGGATTGACAACTTCATTCACTAACCCCTACATTTCTGTTTTTTTGACATTACAGTGGGACCAGAACAGGATTACTACTAAGGCCATGATTGACACAGGATCTTGTGGAAATTATATGGATATATGTTTTGCTGCTTTAAATAAAATTCCTATTATTTCTAAACTCAAACCTGTCTCAGTAAGTCTTATTACCGGTGTTCCGTTATCCTCTGGTCCGATCACCGATCAGACACAAGCACTTCTAGTCACTATTAACGAGTCTCATAGGGAGACTTCTACCTTCGATTTAATACCATCACCCCACTTTCCCATTGTGTTGGGACTTCCCTGGTTGCACACACACCAACCAACCATAGATTGGAAGAAACGGTCCTTGACCTTCCCTTCTTGTTATTGCGAGGAAACGTGTAACCTCCCGTTTTCCAGGAAGATTCTGTCTGTGGTGACAGATGAGATTGCACCACTATGTTAGCATTACCTCCTCATCGAGACTATGATTGTAGCATTGATCTACTCCCAAATAGCAAATTGCCGTTCGGTCATGTTTATCCTCTTTCACAGGATGAACTTGCCCATCTCAAAACCTATTTGGATGAGAACTTGGAAAAAGGTTTTATTAGACCTTCCACTTCTTCCACAGCAGCAGGACTCTTTTTTGTTCGCAATAAAGATTCAAGTCTCAGACCTATCATTGACTACAGGAAATTGAATGCTATCACAATAAAAGATCGCTATCCTCTACCACTTATCCCTGAGCTCATTGAGCAGGTGCGTGGAGCTACCTATTTTTCAAAATTAGACCTGAAAGGAGCATACAATCTCATTCGAATCCGTGATGGACACGAGTGGAAGACTGCGTTCAGAACTAGATACGGATTGTTCGAGTATCTTGTGATGCCATTCGGCCTATGCAATGCCCCTGCAGTTTTCCAACGATTTATAAACTATATTTTTAAAGACTTACTAGATGTCTGTGTTGTGGTATATCTGGACGATATACTTATATATTCACGGACCCTGTCTGAACACATAAGACATGTAAGACTTGTATTATCGAGATTGCTTGCACATAATCTTTATGTGAAGCTGAAGAAATGCTTGTTCCATAAAGATGAGGTACTCTTTCTAGGCTACATCATATCCAAAACAGGAATCGAGATGGACATGAGTAAAATATCCTGCATTCAGGATTGGCCTACACCAACTACACGCAAGGCGCTACAGCGATTCCTGGGATTTTCAAATTTCTACAGGAAGTTCATAAAAAAACTTTTCTGCTATTGTGAGACCCCTCACACAGCTCACTAGCATAAAAATACCATTTAAATGGTCAGAAGAAGCAAATAAGGCTTTCCACTTGTTAAAGACAAGGTTTACTTCCGCTCCCATATTACGCCATCCAGACCCATCCCTCCAATACATTCTGGAGGTAGATGCGTCAAACCTGGCAGTAGGAGCAATACTCTCCCAATGACCTACCCCCACTTCACCACTTCATCCAGTCGCCTTTTTTTCTAAATCCCTGAGCAGTCCCGAGATAAATTACCCCGTGGGTGAGAAGGAACTGCTTGCTATAAAATTGGCTCTGGAGAATTGGCGACATTTACTCGAAGGCACCCAATTACCAATAATTATATACACGGACCATAAAAACCTCCAATATCTTCAGACTAGCAAAACTCTCTCGCATCGACAGGTACGATGGTCACTATTCTTTCTAAGGTTTAACTTCCTAGTGACCTACACACCTGCAGATAAGAACAAAAAGGCGGATGCACTATCACGACTAACTGAAGAAAATTACTTTGAAATTCCTTCCGTTCCTATAATACCTCACAAACGCATTATTGGAGTTGTCCGTTCCTTGAAGGAAGAGGTTCTGCATGGTATAAGGTTGGATTCACCCCCACCACAACTAAATACCGATGCAGAAGGCTTCCTCTACTACAACGACAAACTTTACATACCACCTACCCTACGCACCAAGATCTTGGAATTATCGCATGATGTGCCTATGGCAGGACATATGGGTATGACAAAGACTTTCAATTTGATTTCTCGGCAATTCTGGTGGCCTGACATGAAAACATCTATACAAAAATTCGTCTCTTCATGCAATGTCTGTGCCAGGTCCAAAATTGACACTACGAGACCATCCGGCCTACTATGCAGTCTACCAATACCCCAAACTCCATGGGAGGTTCTGTCATTGGACTTCATCGTAGAATTGCCTCCTTCCAAAGGATTTAATACCATCTTGGTGTCAGTGGACCATCTGACAAAGATGGCACATTTCATTGCTATTCGCAGACTACCTTCGTCCAAACAAACGGCAGAACTCCTGATGAAACATGTCTTCAGATTACATGGTATCCCAAAAACTCTTTTGTCTGACCGTGGATCCCAATTTATTTCTAAATTCTGGCAAGAACTATGTCACATACTACGGATTGAGCGGAAGCTCACTTCTCCTTACCATCTGCAGACCAACGGACAGACTGAAAGAGTCAACCAATGCATCGAGCAGTATTTATGTTGTTACACTTCTTACCAACAGGATGATTGGTTGGATCTTCTCCCCCTGGCAGAATTTGCCTACAACAACGCAACTCACAGTACAACCAAGCAGAGTCCGTTCTACTTGAACTATGGGTTCCATCCCTCTATTCTCCCTCCACGCATCCTTCCTTCAAATAACCCAGTAGCCTCAGACTATCTTTCCCAAATAAAGGATTCTCTGGGTTTACTAAATACTACCATTGCACACGCTCACAGTCAACAAAAGAAGTACTATGATCTTCGTAGAAGACCTTCTCTACAGTATACTATCGGGGACCTCGTTTGGCTCTCAACAAAAAACTTGAGACTGAAGATCCCTAGCAAAAAGCTTGGACCTCTGTTCTTGGGACCTTTCCCAATCAAGAAACTTATTGGAAAAGCTGCAGTGCAGCTTACATTGCCAATGGACCTAAAAATCCATCCCATTTTCCATGTGTCGCTACTAAAACCCCATGTTCCGGACCAAGGAATAAGGCCTAATATTCCACCTCCCCCTCCTGTACAAGTTGAAGGTGGAGAAGAATACGAGATAAAAGAGATTCTGGATTCTCGTATCTACAGAAGAAGACTTCAGTACTTGGTTAGATGGAAGAACTATGGGCCCCAAGACGACACCTGGCTAAACACCTCTGACATACATGCCCCTAGTTTAATCCGCAATTTTCATGCGAGATACCCAGACAAACCAGCTCCAGAGGCCTTCAGGAGCAGGCCTTAAAGGGGGGGTATTGTAATGTTCCGGTACCTTTGGTACCCTAAATTACACTTTCCACAAGTGTATGCGCCCTACCATTTACTTTTGGAAAGGTGCGCATACACCTTTTAAGACTGGAGCTGTCATCACTCAGCGCCGGACTAGATGGCTATTTAAGGCGTCGGCTCTCACTCACATGTGTTCGTTCAAACACCCTTATCTGGATGCTAACCTTGCTTGAAGCTTCCATGCTTGCAAGCTTACTTCGCTGACGGAACCTCGCTGCGCTGATCCCTGTATCCCGCTACTGGATTATCCGCCTCTCCTGAACCACCCTTCGGCTGTATCGCTAATAGTGCTAAGTACCCCGCAGGGGAATTCTCTATAAACTTATACTAAGCTTACACTATCTAGCTCTGCATAGTAGAGACTGTTTATCACATCTGCATAAACTAGATTGCTAGCTCTTGAGACTACTGCTACTTTTCTGCACTGGGTTGATCTCTTTTGTATGTCCACCTGCTATTCTATCATCTGCTATCATACAACATTGCTAAACCTTCCTGCATCCATCTGCTACTGTCTCACCTTCAAGTGTCTATCACCTACCACCTCCACTCAACCTATCCCTCAAACCTTCATCATTGTGTTACCACATATATAAAGTCACTCTAGGAACCAGCTTGCTAATTGTGTGTATTTACTGGCTGAAATAAGACCTTCCACACATGATGAGTCATTGAGGTTGGGAATGGTATCTCAGCATATCTCTTACATGACAACTGACGTGGAACTATTTCTGCAGCTGAAAATCCACACCATATAAGAAACGCAGGAGCGTTACACACACATGCATTGAATTCCCTCTATTGCATTTGAAATATGTTTTTTGTGATTGATTATCTCACAAACACCTAAGCATGTACCTACACAGAGCTGGCTGATATTTTATGGGACTATATTTGAAAATGTGACATTGGATTCCACTTTTTAGGAATATATAGTTATACCTACCACAGCTGTATTTGTTTCAGAAGGTTCCATCATTATGGCTTAATCCTTATCCTCGACAGGCCTTTATGGTTGAAGTCTACCTTCATGTATTTTGTTTTGATGACATTTCGGTAACATTGCTTTTATTTGCATCAGCATGTCTGAGATCCCTGAGTGACATAAATTGATATTACCATCAGGACTGTTTGAAAGTGTTTTTAAAAAAAGGAAAACAGACACCAACAATATCTGTCTTTGTGCAAGTAGAACCACAGTGAAAGTTTTAAGTGGGCAGGTAGGGCAACACCCAAAGCCAGGGCTGCAAGGCAGGATTTCTAACCACTTAGCCACTTGTTGCTCTGGACATTTCTGATTGTATTAGTGATGCGGGTCGACTTGTTTGAGTTGATTTGGATCTGAAAACAGTGATCAATTGCAATGTTTTGTAGCATGTGTGGTTGAGCTTAAAAATGTTCAAAATGGCAAAGGGTTGGAGCATGCGCGGTTGAGCTGAAAAGTCAGAGAATTGGCAAAGTGTTTGGCCATTTGCAGTTGAATCCCAGAACTCTTTATTTCAAATAAACCAATATATCGATATATAATATATATATATATATATATATACAATTTTTTTTTTTGGGGAGTTTAGGTTTACTAAAGAGTTCTGGGGTACAACTGCATATGACCAACCCTTTGCACTTTTTCTGATTTAGCAGTGCAGCTGAACCCCTGAACTTTATTTTTTTTTTAAATTTCGAGAGAGAGACCACAGGGTGCCAGCCATCTGACCCACAACAGAACAGGGTGCCAGGCCAGCATCCAGCCACCCACCCCACAACAGGGTTCCAGCGAGCAAACCAGCCACCCAGATGACACCAAGCCAGCCACCATGACCACAGTGTTCCAGCAAGCCAGCCACCCACACAACAGGGTGACCCCAAGCCAGCCACCCACCACAGTGTTCCAGCCAGGCCAGCCACCCACCACAGGGTGCCAGTAAGCCACCCACACTGCCAGGCATCAGCCACCAAACCACAACAGGGTGCTAGTAAGCCACCCACACTGCCAGGTGTCAGCCACCGACCCACAAGGGTGCCAGCAAGCCACCTACACTGCCAGGCATCAGCCACCAACCCAAAACAGTGTGCCAGCAAGCCACCCACACTGCAAGGTGACAGCCACCAACCCACAACAGGGTGCCAGCAAGCCACCCACACTTCCAGGCGTCAGCCACCAACCCAAAACTGGGTGCCAGCAAGCCATCCACACTGCCAGGCTTCAGCCACCAACAGGGTGCCAGAAAGCCATTTTTTTAAACTTTTTTGTGTCTTTCAAATTGCAATGGAGATGGATGAGGAGAGAAAAAGTAAAAGTGTGGTCTGGGACTATTTCTCGTCTCAACCATCTCCAGGAAAAGCAGCAGTGTGCAACACATGTTCAAACAACATAAGCATGGGATCAGTAACTGCAAAAAACAAAAATACTTCAAATCTTTGAACCCATCTAAGAGTTCATCATATTGAATTATATCATGCAACACAGAAAAAAAACAAAATGAATATCAGTGTTATTTTGAAATACCTCCTCCACTATCCCAGGCAACAATAACGGATATGTTTCTGAAAAAAAAAAAAAAGCCTCTCTGTCTCTCTGCTTCTCTGTCATCCTGAGCATGTTTATGAAGTGGCAGCATTATATGAACAAAACAGAAGCCGTTTAACAGGTGACCATGGACATTCTGAAATGTTCTGCTTTCTGCAGTAGAATATTGTTCTACTTAACTGGGAATATTGAAAAGAGTAGTAGTAGTGTCCACTCCAATCCACTGTCTAGCTGTTGCCTAGCTTTTTTTTTCTAGCAGTTTTGCACTGACTGCTGTAGTTGCAGTGAGTGCCCTACTGCAGCGGTAGTCCACTGACTCTAGTCCAATCCACTGCCTAGCTGTTGCCTAGCTTTTTTTCTAGCAGTTTTGCACTGACTGTAGTAGTTGCAGTGAGTGCCCTACTGCAGAGGTAGTCCACTGACTCCAATCCACTGCCTAGCTGTTGTCTAGCTTTTTTTTCTAGCAGTTTTGCACTGACTGCACTGCAGTAGTGATTTAAAATGATTGCAGTGACTGTACTACTGCAGTAGTTTATTATGCCTTAATGCACAGATGATGTGAATTTCTAATGTCCCTGCAAGTGAAGTTTTCCTATAATTTTTCATGCAGTTAAGGTGTGAAGAATGAGCCCTTAATGTTAAAAATGTTAATAAATAAAGATTAACATGTTCAGTAACAGATTTGTGTCGAAAATTGTGTTTATTATGCAAAATTTTAAATGTGCAAAAATATATGCCGATACCGATATATGCGATTGCCAAAATATCGGTATCGGCAACGAAAAACCTATATCGGTCGATCACTTGTATGTTGTAAATAAGATATTTGTTTTGTTTGGGGGGGGGGGGGGGGAGATATTACTCTTGCTAGCAAGAATAATATTTGTTAAGCCCGATAAATAATATATTTTTTAAATATGGAAGCAATATCTAACATTGTTCACAGTAAAAATGCTTTAGCAGGAAACCCCAAATATCTGGGAAAGATGATGGTGTTTCATAATTCAGCAATTGCTAGAAGTATGAAATGTGTGCATTTAAAACATTCAACTCTTTAATGCTCGCCTGTTATCGCTGGTTTTGAACAACTGAGCACAAACTTTAACTAACGCTCGTACCGAATTATATCGCCGGCTTGCGATTTCCAAAACGTTAAATTTTAGGTCTAATGTGGCGTTGAGCATGCACAAATGTGCTGCCTCCCAGCCGTAGACTGCAGGGGCTATTTCTTTCATTCACACTTTTAAAGAAATCTCTTTTTATATTTCACTTTTTGACACAGTTTAAAAGCCATTGATCTCCAAATGATATACCACATCTTTCCAAACCATTTAGGCTTTTTTTTTATTCAGGCTGAAACATGATTTTGAACAAAACAGTTGTGCTTTTAACTGGACTGTTTTTAACTCTCTCTGACGTTATTTGACCTTAGTGAATTCCTATTTGCAATAACGTTTCCTCCGGCGTTATAGTGAATTCCAATTTCACCTTCTCACGTTCGCCAAGGCGCTAAACTTTAGTCAACCGTGTAACGGCGGTATAGTGAATCAGCCCTAAATGTCCACCGTGCAAATGTCCTGTACCATGTCCCTATCCTCTGATTACCCACTGTAAAATGTCCACAGCCTCTGACCACCTCTTGTACAGTGTCTGCAGCCTCTGACGACCACCTGTACCATGTCCGCACCCTTTGACGACCACCTGTACCATGTCCACAGCCTCTGAACACCTTCTGTACCATGTCCGCATCCTCTGATCACCTTCTGTACCATGTCCGCATCTTCTGACCACCTCCCGTACCATGTCTGCATCCTCTGACCACCTCCCGTACCATGTCCGCATCCTCTGACCACCTCTTGTATCATGTCTGCATCCTCTGACCACTTCCCGTATCATGTCCGCATCCTCCAACCACCTCCCATATCATATCCACAGCCTCTAACCATCTCTTGTATCATGTTTGCAGCCTCTGACTATCTCTTGTCTTTTATCATGTCTGCAGTTTCGGAGGGGGTCTGGAGAGGAGTCAAGAGTAGGGGTGCCACTGGGATGGGGGTCCTGGGAGGAGTCAGACGTGTGTGAACTGTGGAGAGGAGACTATGGGAAAAAACACCAGAGCCGCCAACCTGGAGCCATCCGACTTAGCCCTGAGAGGAGGTCAGTGACAGCCCTGCTAGGCCAGTCTGAGGGGGGTCACTGATGTGGTGGGAGTGAATACAATAATGTAAGGGGGTACTCATATAAAGGTTTCCCCCTTATAGCAGGGAATCTCCCCCTTAACTTGGTCACCAGAGTCCCCTCTCCCCCCCACATCAGAGTTGCTGACATTCCCCTCTACATCAAAGTCTACAGGATTCCCCCTTGCAGTGCAAGGGGGAACTCTGTGGACCCTGATGTAAAAGGGAATTCTGATGTAAAGGGCAATGCTTCAGACCCTTATATAAGGTGGTTTATGGTCACCAGAGCCCCCGCCTACATCAGAATTCCCCCTAAATCATGATCTGCAGCATTCTGCTTTATGTCAGAGTTCCCTTGCACTGTACTCTGCAGTCTCTGATATATGGGGCAACTCTGTGCTGGCTGGGTTATATTAATCTGACTTTCATGAAAATGGAGAAATGTTTTTTTACTTTTTTTTTAACTTAAACACATTGCTGATAGCACTATCTGCATGTTTATAGTTTTAAGTTTTGATATTTGCACTGTTTAGCACTAGAGATGTCCCGAACTATTCGCTGGCGAACATCGCTTGTTCGCGTTCGCTGCGGCGGGCGAACATATGCGATGTTCGGTCCGCCCCCTATACGTCATCATTGAGCAAACTTTGACCCTGTACCTCATAGTCAGCAGACACATTCCAGCCAAGCAGCATACCCTCCCTCCCAGACCCTCCCACCTCCTATAAAAAAATAATTCTGAAGCTGCAGTGTTAGGTAGAGCAGGGAGAGTGCTGCTGCTGCTGAATTAATAGCTAGGCCAGTGTTCTGTGTCTACTCCAGTCCTCAAAGACCCATCCGCTGTAAGGACAGCGTCCTGACAGCACCCCAAAAAGCCCTTTTTAGGGCTGGTACATCAGTCTGCTTTTATTTTTATATATATATATATATATATATATATATATATATATATATTACAGTTGCCTGCCCGTGTGTGAGAGGCCACAGGCCCACAGACTGTACTGTGTGCACATCACTCATATCAGGTGGCACAGTACCTTGCAGATAAAAAAAGTCATTTAATTTTTACCCTTTAATATAATTGCAGTTGCCTGCCAGTGTGTGTCAGGCCCACAGACTGTACTGTGCCCACTGCCAGTGCCCACCACTCATATCGGGTGGTACAGTACCTTTTTTTTTTTTTTTATCAAGAAGAACTTTATTAAACATTCACATAGCAAATATAACAGTAACAGAGTCCAAAGACTGATCCACCCCCTCATTACTTACAAATATTACAAATATCAATTCACTCAAATACCCAATCAACAATTATACATAGTGGCAATAATTAACACCTCCCCTTTTTGCCTCATCAAATAACAACCCGCAGTGTCGAGACCTACCAGTCCTCATCTACCATACTGGACATCAGCATCCTCTTTCACTTAGGTTTTCTCCTACATTTACCCACTACCCAGGCACAGCCTATCTAATACCAAGTCCATCGGTGCCAACCCCGGCATAGCTAGCCAGGGGGCCCACAGCTTGTCGAATTTGCCCAGATTTCCCCTATGTTGATGGATATACTTCTCCAGCCTTATCGTTTCCCCCACCTGAGTGATCCATTCCTTGACCGTCGGAGGGTTTGGAGAGATCCAGTGTCTCAAGATCAACTTCCGGGCTTGAAACAGTGCCTGCAGAATGGCCTGTTTAGTGATCTCAGGATCCTGTACCTTCCCCAAAATACCCAGCAAACAGAGTTTAGGATCCTGCTGCAATGTAATTCCAAACACCCTCGACAATGTACAAAGCACCTCCCTCCAATATATATGAAGCTTCGGGCACCTCCACAATAGATGTATCAAATCTCCATGGTTCCTCAGACATCTAGTGCACAGGGCATTGTCACGTCTACCCATTCTATGCAATCGTGCAGGAGTATAGTGAGCTCTGTGAAGTATATAAAGCCGAGACAGCCTTTGTGCCACATTCAGAGAACTCGCCTGTACCGCCTGCAAAGCTTTCTCCCACTGCTCTTCTTCAAAAGATTCAACATCCCGCTCCCAAGTGGCAATCATACGCAAAGGGTGTTGATCTAGAAAGGAACCCAGTAACAATGAGTAGCAGTGTGATATAAACCCTTTAAGAGAGTCCACTTCTGACATAAAATGAAAGACAGGGGTGGGGGACTGCACCCATATATCCACCCCTTCCTGGGCTCTAACTGCGTGCCTAAGCTGCAAATAATAAAATTTCATATATATTGGTAGGTGATATGATTCCCTCAGGTCATCAAAGGACCTGAGGGTGCCATTGCAAATGATCTGTTTCAGGAGGGTACCATAATGCGACTGCCACCTAGCCCGATGGGGCACCTTAGCCAATTCAGAATACCTGGGATTGTTCCAAATTGGGCTGAAACTAGTAAACCCTACCACCTGCTGAAGCTGCCGAGCTTTGTTCCATATTTTTTGGATAAGAGCATATGTGGGAAAGAGTTTATTAGATTTGCTGTAAATTTGGGATTACAGAAGAGCAGCCAACCCACCTGGGCCCACTGTATGGGTCATAAGTAGGGCAGCGGACTCCCCCCTCCCACATGGACCTTGCTATATGCTGCAACTGAGATGCCAAATAATAAAGCCATGGGTTTGGCAGTGCCAGCCCCCCAAGATCTTTCGGTCGCTAGAGATACTCCAGCTTGATCCTAGGGTTCTTAGACAACCATAGAAGGGACCTAAAAATAGAATTAATAATACAAAATACTCAGAGAGGTATGACAACCAGGGAATTCTGAAGAACATATAACAACTGTGGCATAAGGATCATTTTAATTAGGTTGGCCCAGCCTGCTAACGACATGCAAAGCCGGGACCAAACCCTAACTTTTCCCGAAATTTAACCAACAAGGGGGTCACAATAAGGCCTACAAAATCTTGCAATTTCAGGAGTAATCTGTATACCCAAATATCGGATCTCCTCCGACACGGGAATACCCGTATCGGGTGAGGACCTACCAACAGGTGACTCATCAATAATCATCAATGAGGGCTTTGTCCAATTAATCAAAAGGCCAGAGTAAGAGCCAAAGTCCGTAATAATAGACATCGCCTCCACCAAAGACTGGGACGTGTCTCCTAATAACAGCATGGTATCTTCTGAATAAAGCAGGATCTTTTCCTCCACTGTACCATACCTAAAACCTACTATCTTATGGTTAGTTCTAATAAGGGCGGCAAGAGGCTCTATAGCCACCGCAAATAATAGCGGGGATAGAGGGCATCCCTGCCTAGTGCCCCTATATAGTGAGAATGGACAGGACACATGCCCATTTTCCCTAATAGCTGTCTCTGGTAAATAATACAAAAGTTGAACCCAGGAGATATATTCTTCCCCAAACCCAAATCTACGCATGACAACCCACAGGTAATCCCACCCAACGCTATCAAATACTTTTTGTATATCTAAAGACAGCAATGCACGATCGCTGCCATTATCCACCGGAGATTGCAGGTTCAAATAAAGTCTGCGAGGATTAATTGAGGTAGACTTCTGGGGCATAAACCCGGCCTGATCCGAGTGGACAATGGAGGCAATCACCTTATTCAAACGTAACGCCAGCACTTTTGCTAATATTTTAATGTCACTTTGCAACAGTGATATAGGTCTGTATGATCCCGGATCCAGCTTATCCTTACCTGGTTTTAAAAGAAGGATAATATTAGCTTTACGCATTGAGGGAGGCAGTCGCATGTTCTGTTTCGCCTCCTGAAAAACCTCCAGGAGATGTGGTAACATCTACTCTGAATATGTCTTATAAACTTCAATCGGGATTCCATCCTCACCCGGGGCCTTAGTATTAGGGAATAAGCAGGTGTCATGTTGCAATTCCTCTAGAGTCAAGGGGGCATCTAAAAGTTCCCTCTCCAACTCAGAGAGGGACACCAATGGAATAGCCTCCACATATACCAGCAGGTCCATCTCCGAGTGGGCCTGTCTAGACTGATACAGTGTAGAGTAGTATGATACTAAAACTTCCATAACGGCATCTGGGGTGCTGACCACCTTCCCCCACCCCCCACTCCCCCTTAGAGCACCTATAGGGGGAGAGGACTGATTAGAGGGGGCAATTTTAGCTAAAAGGCAGCCTGTACACTTCCCCTTCTCGTAAAACGCCTGCCGATTAAAAAATCGCTTCCTTTCAGCCCCAGCAGTGTTAATACGCAGGAGGGCCTCCTGCGCCGCTACCCAGCTGTCACGATTGATCTCCGAGGGGTCTACAATAAACCGAGCCTCCAGGCAACCAACTAATTGCTCGGCCTGAACCCCCTGTGCGGCTGTACTTCATTTAATGGACTGAACCTCCGTTATGAATAAGCCCCTCATGTCCACCTTAAAGGCCTCCCACCTAATACCCAAATCTCCTTCTCCTATATTCACATGCCAGTACTGCTGAAGCTTAGTTCTCACTTTATCGTGGGACGGGAACAGGTTTAACCAAAGAGCATTCAGCTTCCATGAGGCCCTTCGCAAAGTGGCTCTAGGTTGCACCTCTAAGTACAAGATGAGTGGGGAGTGATCTGACACACTCCTCAGTCCATATCTAATATTGGAGACATATCTGAGCGCATCCGTGGAGCAAAGGCACAGGTCAATACGTGAAAGCGACATATGCGTTTTGGAAAAGCATGAGAACGCTTTTTCGGCCGGATATCGAAGTTGGCAAGGATCTACCTAACCCATCTCCTCAGCAATTTTAGCCAAGATCGTACTGCCTGTGCCCCTGCCCCCCGCCGCGACACAGTGTCTGTCTAAATTGTTGTCACATACACAGTTAAAGTCCCCGTTGATATACAACGGGACTTCAGGGTGTTTAATCAAATATGCCACTAGCTCCCGAAGGATTCCACTATGAAAGGGTGGTGGCACATAAACGAAAGCCAATATACAATGCACAGTGTATAGTTTACAATATAAAAAAAAAATATCTCCCTTCCCCATCTACTTTAGAGTGGTGTTCCTGATAATCCAGGGATCTGTGGATCAACACACTGACCCCCCTAGAATAGGAGGTATGTGTAGAATGATATTCCCACCCTACCCAAGCAAAGTGTAAGCAAGACTGAGAATCCACAGTTTGATGGGTCTCTTGTAGTGAACAAATGGCCGGTAAATGCCTCCGGAGCACAGAAGAGACCATTGTGCGTTTAAGCGTGTCGTTCAAACCTCTTAAATTCCATGATACCACTGGTAATGATGTCATGGTGGCTGGAATGCAAGCTTTGCAGTGAAACGATGGGGCCTGAAATACAGGTCCCTTCCTGTCACCATCGAACTACAAAGTATATAAAAGGGAGTATATCCTTCTATGCATGGAAGATATCCGAGGCAGGCCCCGGTCGGACTCACAACTGTAATGGCCATCAAGGCCAATAAACATAACATAAAACTAATGTCTTCAAAAGTGCTAGGGGGAATGTACCCCGGGCTGCAAAGCAAGCCCTTAATCACAGGGCTCAGTCCACCCAGCACAAAAACAATCAAGACTGGAGACCTCATTTTTCCTAACTACCATACCCAGCAGTTGCATATCAAAGACAAGATGTTAAACAACAGTCTGTGTGAAAAATGGATATAATTAATTGAACCAAAGGTCCGCGGAATGGTCAGATCCCCTGAGCTCAAAAAATAGAAAAAATAAGTAAAAGTTCCCATCATGGTTCCACAGCAGTACATGTAATAATAAAAAAAAAAAAGGGAAAAAAGGAATACACCACTTCAGCTCATCCGTTAGTCCACAGTTGTAGATATGCCTATTTCAACCGTCACCCTCAGGTGGAGGTGGACAAGGGCGCAGAAGATGATCATTGCGGTCAATCCAGGTAGAGGCCTCCTGTGAGCCCTCTCAACTGCATAGAGAGGGGAAAAAATTTTTTTTCCAAAAATGTCAGTCAACCAAAGTTCATTGAACGTAGGGTCCCTGCCCTCCACCTTTTCCGGTAGACCCACAATCCTGACATTATTTTGCCTAAAGCCCCGTACACACGTACCGATCGTCGGCCGACCGATCGGCTGTCTTTTGTCCCCGGGCTGTCGAGTCCGCTGAAAAGTGCAAAAGACTGCACACGAATTGTGTCCGCCGACTGCAGAAGTGATGTCATGTGATGGTTAACTTTCCCTGTGTTTTTTCTTTTCTGAGCATGCCCAGTCTTGCAAATCTGCTGTCTGTCGGCCGAATTCTGTACTGACTGGCGAACAATCGGCCGTTCTGGTGTCGGCATACAAAAATTTTAATGCTTGCACGACAGATTCTGTTCGGCCGAAAGTGTGCTGTCGGCTGTCGGAAGCATCATACTAACAAGCCGAAAATCGGCCGATCAGTCGTCGGCCGAATCTTTTCGGCCGACAATCTGCACGTGTTTACGGGCCTTAAGACAATTCTCTATGTCTTCAGCCCTTGCTTCCAGAGCCCTGGTCAGCCGAGCAGTGTCCTGAAAATCCTTGGTCAAAGGATGCAACTGCACAGTACCTTGCAGATAAAAAAGTCATTTCATTTTTACCCTTTAACCTCCCTGGCGGTGTGATTGTTTTGGATTTTAGGTGCTGAAAGCGGTACCATTATTTTGCATGTAATTCTTAATGATGAGCAGCCGAAACCAACTATTTACATATGATTTTTTTTTTTACTGTGCGTTCTTCTCTATAACATCTCGGTTATGATAAAGTTTGAAACACAAAATCATAAATTATAATATAATAAATAACTATAAATAAGTTAAAGTATACTGCAGGAAAGGGCACTTGGGGGCAAACTAATGTCAATTCATTTTATTTTATATTGTAATCAGTGTGTTTGTGTGTTTAACTTTTTGAATTTGCCGCCGGTTCCACCCCCCCCCTGTGAGCGTCACGTTGCAGGAGACGGGAGCCGGGGCTCACAAGCATCGGGCGGAAGATCCGGCCGCCGCACACCGCTGGGATACATCGCTGGATCCCGGGGAAAAGGTAAGTAACCCCTCTTTCAGGATCCAGCGATACTCCTGGCGGTACCCCGAGTGTGGCTCGGCGTTACCGCTAATTGCACTGAAATTTAACCCCGAGCCACACTCAGGAATACCACTAAGGAGGTTAATATAATTGCAGTTGCCTGCCAGTGTGGGTCAGGCCCACTGACTGTACTGTGCCCACTGCCAGTGCCCACCACTCATATCGGGTGGCACAGTACCTTGCAGATAAAAAAGTAATTAAATTTTATCTCTGTAATATAATTGCAGCTGCCTGCCAGTGAGTGTCAGGCCCACAGTCTGTACTGTGCCCACTGCCCACCACTCATATAGGGTGGCACAGCACCTTGCAGATAAAAAATTCATTT
The DNA here is from genome assembly GCF_965119305.1 of Pelophylax lessonae. NCBI lineage: Eukaryota > Metazoa > Chordata > Amphibia > Anura > Ranidae > Pelophylax > Pelophylax lessonae. Next base: position 609,807,414 of record NC_138771.1, on the reverse strand, counting down.
AATTTTTCCTCTGTAATATAATTGCAGTTGCCTGCCAGTGAGTGTCAGGTCAACAGACTGTACTGTGGCCACTGCCCACCACTTATATAGGGTGGCACAGCACCTTGCAGATAAAAAATTAATTTATTTTTTCCTCTGTAATATAATTGCAGTTGCCTGCCAGTGAGTGTCAGGTCCACAGACTGTACTGTGCCCACTGCCCACCACTAATATAGGGTGGCACAGCACCTTGCAGATAAAAAAGTAATTACATTTTTTCTCTGTAATATAATTGCAGTTGCCTGCCAGTGAGTGTCAGGCCCACATACTGTACTGTGCCCACTGCCCACCACTCATATAGGGTGGCACAGTACCTTGCACGCATAGTACCACTAATCTAAAAAAAATTACAGGCAGAGGCAGGCCACCCCGCAGGGGCCGTCCTGGTTGTGGTGCTGTGATTTCCTTTGGCCCTAGAATAATGCCCAGTGTTCAGAGGCCACGTACCCTGAACTCGAAAAATTCTGAGGACATAGTTGACTGGCTTACACAGGACACCCAATTTTCTACAGCTTCCGCTCGGAACCTTGACGCACCATCCTCCTCCACCTCAGCTTCGGGCACCTCTCAAGTTACCACTCGCCCACCCGCCGCCACCACCAACACTAGCACCACAGCCGCTTTACTTGATCTGTCAGAGGAGTTATTTACACATCAGTTGGAAGAAATGAGTGATGCGCAACCATTATTGCCAGAGGATGTAGATAAAAGGGATATGTCTCAGACAGGCAGCATTACACACATGGACGTACGGTGTGATGATGATGATGTTGTACCCGCTGCTGCTTCCTTTGCTGAGTTGTCAAATACAAGTGAAGCGGTTGATGATGACGATGTGTCCGTGGATGTCACGTGGGTGCCCGCTCGAAGAGAAGAACAGGGGGAAAGTTCAGATGGGGAGACAGAGAGGAGGAGGAGAAGAGTTGGAAGCAGGTGGAGGTTGTCACAAGGAGCTTGTGGCACAGTCAGACAGCATGTATCGGCACCGGGGTCAGCCAGACAGCACGCCAATCAACGCATGCTGTTGCCACCACCAGAATGCCGTCATTGCAAAGCTCAGCAGTGTAGCATTTTTTTTATGTGTCTGCCTCTGATAACAGTGATGCCATTTACAACCTGTTCAAAAGAAACTGAGTTGTGGGAAGTACAACACCCACCTACGTACAACTGCTTTGCGAAGGCACATGATCTCACATCACAAACGCCTATGGGATCAACACATGATGAGTACAAGCAGCACACAAACTCAAAGCCACCATCCTCCTCCTGGTCCAGCATCTTCAGCCACGTCAACCACTGCTGTCCTCCTTGCCTCCTCTCAACCACCCGCCACTCCGCCTCTCACCTTCAGCAGTTCCTGCTCATCTGCCCACAGTCAGGTGTCTGTCAAGGAAATGTTTGAGCGTAAGAAGCCAATGTCACAGAGTCACCCCCTTGCCCGTGTCTGACAGCTGGCTTGTTGGAACTCTTAGCCCGCCAGTTTTTACCATACAAGCTGGTGGAGTCTGAGCCCATCGAAAAATTTGTAGCTATTGGGACCCCACAGTGGAAGGTACCCGGATGAAATTTTTTTCACAAAAGGCAATCCCCAACCTGTACTCTATTGTGGAAAAGGAAGTCATGGCATGTCTGGCACACAGTGTTGGGGCAAGGGTCCATCTGACCACTGATAGCTGGTCTGCAAAGCATGGTCAGGGCAGGTATATCACGTACACTGCGCATTGGGTAAATCTGCTGACGGCTGCCAAGAATGGAATGCGTGGCTCTGCAGAGGAGTTGGTGACACAACTATGACTTGCAGGCAGGCAGGCCTGCTGCCATCTCCTCTACTCCTCCTCCATCCTCTTCGCTAACCTCCTCGGCTGAGTCCTCTTCTGCTGCTGCGTCTTGCTCCACATCAACTGCACCCCCCCCCCCCCCAGCTCCCCAGGGGCTAGTCCACATCCCGGATACGACAGTGTCACGCCGTCTTTGGGTTGACTTGCCTGAAAGCAGAGAGTCACACCGGACCAGCACTCCTGTCCGCCCTGAACGCACATGAGGATCAGTGGCTGACCCCGCACCAACTGGAGATCGGCAAAGTGGTGTGTGACAATGGAAGCAATTTGTTGGTGGCATTGAATTTGGGCAAGTTGACACATGTGCCGTGCATGGCACATGTGTTGAGGCTGATCGTACAACGCTTTGTGCATAAGTACCCAGGCTTACAAGACGTCTTCAAGCAGACCAGGAAGGTGTGTGGCCATTTCAGGCGTTCCTACACAGCCATGGCGCACTTTTCCGATATTCAGCGGCGAAACAACATGCCAGTGAGGCGCTTGATTTGTGACAGCCCAACACGTTGGAATTCAACACTCCTAATGTTCGACTGCCTGCTCCAACAAGAAAAAGCTGTCAACGAGTATTTTTATGACCGGGGTGCTAGGACAGCCTCTTACGAGCTGGGTATTTTTTTGCCACGTTCCTGGACGCTCATGCGCAATGCCTGTAGGCTCATGCGCCCTTTTGAGGAGGTGACAAACCTAGTCAGTCGCACCGAAGGCACCATCAGCGACCTCATCCCATATGCATTTTTTCTGGAGCGTGCCCTGCAAAGAGTGCTGGATCAGGCCATAGATGAGCATGAAGAGGAAGAGTTGTGGTCACCATCACCACCAGAAACCGCCTTATCATCATCGCTTGCTGGATCTGCGGCAACGCTGGAAGAGGAGTCTGAGGAAGAAGAGTCAGAGGAGGAATGTGGCTTTGAGGAGGAGGAAGACCAACCGCAGCAGGCATCCCAGGGTGCTCGTTGTCACCTATCTGGTACCCGTGGTGTTGTACGTGGCTGGGGGGAAGAACAGACCTTCAATGAGATCAGTGAGGACGAGGAATGGGACATGAGTAGCTCGGCATCCAACCTTGTGCAAATGGGGTCTTTCATGCTGTCATGCCTGTTGAGGGACCCTCGTATATATGGGCTGAAGGAGAACGACCTGTGCTGGTTGGCCACACTACTAGACCCCCGGTATAAGCAGAAAGGGGCTGAAATGTTACTGAATTACCGGCAGTCGGAAAGGATGCAGCAGTTCCAAAACAAGTTAAAAGGTATGCTTTACACAGTGTATAAGGGTGATGTCACAGCACAACGGGAATCTAACAGGGGAAGAGGTGAAAGTAATCCTCCTCCTACCATGACCACGCTGGCAAGGACAGGACGCTTTACAGACGTGTTGTTGATGGAGGATATGCAGAGCTTTTTAAGTCCTACGCATCGCCACAGCCCTTCGGGGTCCACCCTCAGAGAACGACTCGACCGACAGGTAGCAGACTACCTAGCCTTAACTGCAGATAGCGACACTCTGAGGAGCAATGAACCCCTTGACTACTGGGTGTGCAGGCTTGACCTGTGGCCTGAGCTATCCCAATTTGCGATAGAACTTCTGGCCTGCCCCGCTTCAAGTGTCCTGTCAGAAAGGACCTTCAGCACAGCAGGAGGTAGTGTCACTGAGAAGAGAAGTCGCCTAGGTCAAAAAAGTCTAAATTACCTAACCTTTATTAAGAGGAATGAGGCATTGATCCCGAAGGGACTGACAGTGGGGATGCATTTGACTAAAAAAGGCCTGATGAGATTCCTTGGGCTAAAAACGGTCCACATGCTGCTGTATTTAATCTCTGCATGCCGGATGACTTGCGTGACTTCTCCGCCACCAACTAGAGTTCAAGCCGCAATGTTTTAGTGCATGTGCACTTTCTGCCTGGAAAACATCAATTTTTCCGGCTGCTGCTACAGCAGCGGCTTCAACAATACCAAATTTTTCAGGCATGTGTGCATGCCTAATTTTTCTGGCCTCTGGTGCTGCACTGTGGCTGCAAAAAAAAAAAAGGCATACAGTACATATGTCAATTCCCCTTCGTGATCGTTACCTTGTTGTGGTGAAGGGGCTTGCGTATCACAATTAAGCGATCACCTCTATGAGTGTGTTGGCAATGTTGGCACACCCCAGATGATAAGGTCGTTGCTTCATTGTGAACAGACCAAAAGCGATCGGCTGGATAATTTTTCATAGAAAAAACATTAATTTTCTTTGTGATCATCTAAGGTGATCATTAAAGCCTACTAGGCCAACAATGGGCCCACACTGCAGAATCATTGTTTTCTGGGTCACTTAACTGTCACTGAACTACCTCAGCACGACCATAGGCTTTGAAAAACCGCCATCGCCTGCAATCTCCCAAACGTGCGCACGAGCACAGTCATCACTACACCAAGATTGACGCATAGAGGAATAACATTTATGTCATGAGTGTGTCAACTATTGACAACTCTTTGCGGTTGTCTAAAATCTATTCGATACACGTCTCCTGATGGGGAACGTAACAGGGATTAAACTGATAAGAATAATACTACTTACCACACCACTTATCTAGGGTGGCACAGTACATTGCACGGCGCACGCGCAGTGCTCCAAATTGGAAGTAATAGGACCGACCAAACTTTTTTTTCCATCTCCCGGTTCCTAAAATCTATTCCATACACCGGCCCCTGATAGGGGACGTAACAGGGAATAAACTGATAAGAATAGTACTACTTAACACACCACTCATATAGGGTGGCACAGTACATTGCACGGCGCACGTGCAGTGCCCCAAATTGGAAGTAAGAGGACCGACCAACCATCTTTTTCCATCTCCCGGTTCCTAAAATCTATTCCATACAACGGCCCCTGATAGGGGACGTAACAGGGAATAAACTGATAAGAATAGTACTACTTAACACACCACTCATATAGGGTGGCACAGTACATTGCACGGCGCACGTGCAGTGCCCCAAATTGGAAGTAAGAGGACCGACCAACCATCTTTTTCCATCTCCCGGTTCCTAAAATCTATTCCATACACCGACCCCTGATAGGGGATGAAACAGGGATTAAACTGGTAAGAACAGATTTTTTAATTTAAAAAAAAAGAGGACAGCCTTTGCGGAGCTGGATATTTTTTGGCCTCGTTACTGAACACTCATGCACAATGGCTGTAGGCTCATGCGTCCTTTTGCGGAGGTGACAAACCTGGTCAGTCAAACCCAAGGCAACATCATCGACCTCATCCCATATGCGTTTTTTCTGGAGCATGCCCTGCGAAGAGTGCTGGATCAGGCCGTAGATGAGCATGAAGAGGAAGAGTTGTGGTCACCATCACCACCAGAAGCAGCCTTGTCATGGTCGATTGCTGGACCTGCGGCAACGCAGAGAGAGGAGTCTGAAGAAGAGGAGTCGGAGGAGGAAGGTGGCTTTGAGGAGGTGGAAGACCAACCACGGCAGGCGTCCCAGGGGGCTTGTTGTCACCTTTCGGGGACCCTTGGTGTTGTACGTGGCTGGGTGGAGGAAGAGACCTTCAATGACGTCAGTGAGGACAAGGAACGGGACATGGCTAGCTTGGTATCCAACCTTGTGCAAATGGGGAGTTTGCGGTTGTGCAAATGAGGAGTTTTCGGTTGTGCAAATGGACTTTTTGAGGTTGTTTGCGGTGTGTTAAACGGGGAGTTTGGTCTGTCACTGTGCAGTGGGCATAACCCTTACACTACCTGATCGATACAACATCATACCTGATCGTATACACACACTAGATGTTTTAAAGCACGTTATTCCAAACAATTTAGGAATGTCAGGTGATTTATGCCCTTTATGGATTAAAACCCGACTCTGCGTCAACTACGTAATTTTCCATGGGAGTTTTGCCATGGATCCCCCTCCGGCATGCCACAGTCCAGGTGTTAGCCCCCTTGAAACAACTTTTCCATCACTATAGTGGTCAGAAAGAGTCCCTGTGGGTTTTAAAATTCGTCTGCCTATTGAAGTCTATGGCGACTCGCCTGGTTCGCTCGTTTGCGAACATTTGCGGAAATTCGCGTTCGCCGTTCACGAACGGAAAATTTTATGTTCGCGACATCTCTATTTAGCACTGAAAATGGCCATTTTAGGTACTTTGTGTCAGTAAAAAATGTGGCTCTGTCAATAAATTGCATTATTTTTTGCCAGTAAAAAAATTGGTGCAGTTTTTGTAAATTCTGGCATCCTGTCAGTAATATTCACTTGGGGGGGTTAACAACACTGATCGGGTTAGTGGTAGTGGTGACATCTTATCATCTGTAAGGACGCCAGATGCTGTGTGTAACCGATTTGCCTATAATATCCTTCTTTCTTGTAAGTACACGTCTAAACCAATGTTATGTTTTTTTATGGATGTCTGCAGTGAGTACTAGGATACCTTTAAGACCCAGCGAACCTCACCTGACACAGCCTTTGCCTGGGAATCAACGGTGATTGGCCAGCTCACCTTTACATCACCTGTATCAGCACACCCCTACTGCTTGTGATAGCGTTGTTACCGTGTGTGCACCTGCCTGACCCAGCTATAGCTGCTATATTTATATTGTGTATGACCCACCTAGTTTTCACCCTGCTTTGCTCACTTCTGATTCTGTACTGTTTGGACTCTGATCTACCAGTGTATGACCCAGCCTGTCTACACTACGCTTTGCCTGACTCTACTATAGTGCCAGACTCCGCATTACTACTTGGCTGCCCTGAACCTCCTGTTATATCTGCAGCTGTGAACCACAAGTACCAGCCAACCTCCTGCTACATCTGCAGCGGTGAACCACAAGTACCAGCCAACCTCCTGCTACATCTGCAGCGGTGAACCACAAGTACCAGCCAACCTCCTGCTACACCTGCAGTGGTGAACTACAAGTTCTAGCTGACCTGCTCTGCTCAGACCTGTTCATGGTATGTGCTCTTGTTCATTGAACTCTTTGCATATCAACACATCTGAACTGTTTCCTGCTATCTGCTCCTAGCCTGACATCTGCGCAATGAGTTGTTTCCTCCTTTTTATTGTATGACACAACGAGCTGGAGTGTGGATTACTAGCACAGCTCGATGTTAATGAGATGTAGTTTATCCATCCATACCGAGAGCCTGGATTTGCTAAGAAAGTGTTATCCCATAGATGAGGCGCTCTTTGCTTGCGTTGAAAAAGCTGCAAAAAGGCTGTGTTAGACCTGCAAAGGTCGATCCATCTGGTAAGAGGCAAATCCTCTTTTGTGTGCTGTGAAGCACGGTGTATTTAACCACTTTAAGACCGGAAGGATTTGCCCCCTTCCTGACCAGGCCCTATTTTGCAATTCGGCACTTGCGCGGTGGTGCAACGCTGTACCCAAATGAAATTGATGTCCTTTTTTTCCCACAAATAGAGCTTTCTTTTGGTGGAATTGGATCACCTGTGCGATTTATTTTTTGCACTATAAACAAAAAAAGAGCGACTTTTTTGAAAAAAAAAAAAGAAAAAACAATATTTTTCACATTCTGCTATGACATTCTCAAAAAAAAAAAATTAGAAATCAAAATTTTTTAACGTTTTTGGCCAATTTGTTTTCTGTTACATATTTTTGGTAAGAAAAATCACAATAAGCGTATTTTGATTGGTTTGCGCAAAAGTTATCGCGTCTACTAACTACGGGAAAGATTTGTCATATTTATAGTGTTTTTTTTTTTTTGCGAGATTGCGGCGGACAGATTGGACCCCTAACTGACATTTTTGACACTTTTGGGGGTACCATTGACATTACTACAGTAATCAGTGCTAAAAATATGCACGGTTACTGTAATAATGACACTGGCAGGGAAAGGGTTAACACTATGGGTGATCAAGGGGTTAAATGTGAGCCTAGGGGAGTGATTCTAACTGTGGGGGGGCGTGGCTTGTGAAATGACCATAAAGACGTGATCCTATATAGAAGGATCACTTGAGCTCTATGATCATTCCAGGGAGAGGAACGGTCAGCTGTGTATACAACAGCCGACCGTCCTCTCTCAGCGGGGAACGATTGCAGGAGTCAAGCGGCAATCGGAGCCACCTGACACACGCATTGGCTTCACGCTGATGAGTTGGGGCGGGAGTGCGCCCCTGGCAGCGCGCACTCGCCCCCTAGCCTCCTGAGAGCGAGCAACGTATACCTATTTTGCTTTGTCCAGGAGCGGCTGGCTGCCGCAGTTAAACTGTGGCGGGCGGTTGGTAACTGGTTAAATAGGTTCAAAAGGAAGAATCACCTCCTGAATGGTTGTTGGGAATCTACACTATCTTTTGCATGGGTCTTTTATTCATCTATTTATTTACCCACTTTTGGTTTAATTATTTCACTTTGTTTGTGAAACACCTTTTTTTTTAATTGATGTTGTTGGTGATTTTTTTTTTTTTTTTTTTTTTTTTTAGCACTGTTGTTTTGGATAAGCGCATTTATTTTTCTATACATGATATTCCCATGGGCAATAAGCTTAAAAGGCTAAAAATAAAAACCTATATGGCTCCTGGCTGAAGTTAAAAAAGCTATAAATAAGAAAAAGCGCATTTAAAAAATATAAAAAGGAATGAACACTATCATTATTTAATTGTTACAAAAATTATAATAGAATATGTAAAAAGGAAATCAAGGATGCAAAAATTCGAAATGAATGACAGATTGCAAAAGATAGTAGGACAAACCCCCCAAAAAAATCTTCAAATATATTAATAGTAAAAAGGTCAAGTCTTAACATGTAGGTTCTTTCCAAAATAATCTGGAGTGGGTGACTGGGGACAAAGAGAAGGCAAATGTATTAAATACTTTCTTCAGCTCTGTGTATACAAAGTAGCATGGGGGAGCTCATGACCATAATGAGGATTGTAGTGATGCAGCCCCAAATGATCCACAATGGCTCAAAAGTGATATGGTCCAGAAATATTTAGACAGAATAAAGGTGGATAAAGCGCCTGGACCAGATGGCATCCACCCACGCATCCTAAAAGAATTGAGCGCTGTAATTTCTAATTTTTAGGAACTCATTAAGGACTGGAATACTACCATTGGATTGGCGTAGGGCCAATGTGGTGCCTCTATTTAAAAAGGGATCAAAGTCTTTGCCAAGTAAATATTGTGGAAATTAAGGGGTTAAATATTTTTTGTTCTCCTATATTCTCTGTAATATTAAACAAAATAATTGTCCTCAAATCCACAGCTTATAAAGTCAACACTAGTTAGTGTTTTAGTGTTTTTTTTTTAACCACTTAAGCCCCGGAGGATTTGGCTGCTAAAAGACCAGGGTTTTTTTTGCGATTTTTTTATTTTTACTGCGTGACTTTAACGGACAATTGCGCGGTCGTGCGATGCTGTACCTAAACTAATTTGACGTCCTTTTTTTCCCACAAACAGAGCTTTCTTTTGGTGGTATTTGATCACCTGTGCGATTTTTTTTTTTTTTGATCATGCGCTATAAAAAAAAAAATAGAGCGTCAATTTTGCAAAAATAACAATATTTTTCACATTTTTTATATGAAATTCCCCCAAAAAAATTTAAAAATCAAAATTTTTTAACATTTTCGGCCATGTTTGGTAAAAAAAAAATTTTTTTAACGCGTAATGGCGGTGATCTGCGATTTTTTTTTTTTTTTTTTTTTTTTTTTTTTTTTTTTTTGCGGTACGGCGACATTGCGGCGGACAGATCGGACCCTTGACTGACATTTTTGACACTTTTGGGGTTACCAGTGACATTACTACAGTAATCAGTGCTATACATATGCACTGTTACTGCAAAAATGACACTGGCAGGGAAGGGGTTAACTGTATTGGAGAGGGAGGGGTTAAGTGTGTCCTAGGGGCGTGTTTCTAACTGTAAAGGGACATGGCTATTGGTGTAAAAACAAAGATCAACGGTCCTACATAGTAGAACCGTCTGATCTTCATTTTTACACAGGGAAGAATGACAGACGGCTTGTTTACATAAGCCGTCTGCCTTTCTCCCTTCACCGGAGCGATCGTGAGTGACCGGCGGACGATCGGGTCCACCGGTCACACGCACTGACTTGTCAGTGAACGAGCCGGGGCGGGCGCGCGCCCACCCGCAATTGGCTCGCAAGTCAGTGACAGGCGAGTGACGTACCCCTACGTCACTCTGCCTGGCCGGGGCTGACCGCCGCAGTATATAGTCGTGCGGCGGTCGACAACCGGTTAAGCTGCAGTTCATGATAACCTTCTCTCTGTGTCCTGGTAACTGTTTACTGGTAAGATAATAATTAACTTTTCTAAATGTAAACCGCAAGTGGTATTCCTGCAAGAAACGCACTTTAAAGGGCCCACACACCCTTCTATAACAAACAAATTCTTTCCGGAGGCTTATTATGCCTCAAACGAACAGGCAAAGACAAAGGGTTTTAGATGGTAAACTTATGCGCTAAAATAGGATATACGACGTCCCTAAGGACAACAAGCAACAAACTCCAGGCGGTCGTGGAACACCACAAGAAAGAGCAGCCAATTAAACAGTGTCACCACGTATTTCAGCAATAAATAAAGTAAAATAATCAGCGCTCAAATCCTTTAGTGCGATGAACCACTCTTTCTATGTAAAACCAGCAAAAAGGGTATATATAAATATTAATAATGCCAATGCATAAAGGTAGGACAATCCAAGACCAATAAATATTATCTGTGTAGATATAAAAATAGGATGATAAATAGATAAAATATTCAATGATCAAAGGTGTCTAAAAAACGCAAAATGTTTACGACGGAAGCAAAAACTCTGGGAGTTGATCACAAAAAAAATAGGTGTATAAAATCTCAACGTGATGAGTCACAAAGTCTAATGCCTCGTACACACGTGCAGATTGTCGGCCGAAAAGATTCGGTCGACGACCGATCGGCCGATTTTCAGCTTGTTAGTATGATGCTTCCGACAGCGCACTTTCGGCCAAAAATAATCTGTCGTGCAAGCATTAAAATTTTTGTATGCCGACACCAGAGCGGCCGATTGTTCGCCAGGCAATACAGAATTCGGCCGACAGACAGCAGATTTGCAAGACTGGGCATGCTCAGAAAAGAAAAAACACAGGGAAAGTTAACCATCACATGACATCACTTCTGCAGATATATTGCACTTACATCATAGCGGTGTTTAAGCGCCTGTAGTACAAAGTATACAGCTGGTCTGGTGGATGGGACGCCGCTCTCGCTCCACGCCTCACCGGAACTCTACGGTCTCACGCTCCCGACGCACGTTTCGTCAGCCGCGCTGACGTCATCAGGGGGATCACGGCTGACGAAACGTGCATCGGGAGCGTGAGACCGTAGAGTTCCGGTGAGGCGTGGAGCGAGAGCGGCGTCCCATCCACCAGACCAGCTGTATACTTTGTACTACAGGCGCTTAAACACCGCTATGATGTAAGTGCAATATATCTTTCATTAAATCCAGTATCAAATGGTATTACACTATTGGAGTTTCCTTTATCTTTCTTTGCACCTTAATGTCCGGAGATCCGGAACCTTGTCAAAGCATTTGGGCAAAATCCTTTGAGGTGATTACAGCGATGAGGATAACCTTGAGCCAGTGTGGAGTGATATGCCGTGTTTGACCCCCTGTAATTAAGGGGTCATCGCATTCTGGTAAGGAGTATATCATCTGACCACTGGGTGGAGGTGTTTGTGGTGGAGGTTCCCATCTAATCCAAGATTGCTGAAGATTTAGATTTGCACAGTTTGCACAGAGCACTTTAAGGACTTTTTAGCCCATTTAATGCCAATATTTATTTATATTTATATACTATTGTATTTGCATATTTATAGATTGTGAACAATCACTTTTGCACTGATGCACTTATAGCACTTTTTATTGATGCACCTATAGCATCTTTTAATGCTGAGCGCAATTTTCACTTTTGCTATCATATATTTATGAATAAAAGAAATATCAGTGAATAAGGAAAGTGCTAGAGTGCTATAAAAAGTGTATCAAGTAGCAAAAAGAGGGGGTTCCCCTAATTGGGACTTTTAAGGCACATATCAATAGAAAAACTGATATATATTTAAACAGTAACTTTATTGGTACAAAAATAGAAAATATAAGGAAATGGCATAAAAACAAAGTACAAGCAATAGACAGATATGAGTAATACTCAGAAGCTAGAACCTAATACCCAACATGTTTCGAAGATATTGCTTTCTCCTTCTTCAGGGGTAGTTCATAGCGGTACTCTAATGGTATACAAAAATATGAGCATGAATTCCATGAGTAATGGAATCTACTAAATACAGTGCTTTTATGATTGACAAAACATACTGTATAAAGATTGTGAGTACTTACAGAGTTAGTCAAATCTGAACTTTGTGTGATTGTACAAGAAGATAAAAACATCTGGTTGGTCTGGATCTAACTGGCGATGTATGTAATCATTAAGGATATGATTCTGATTGAAGTTAAGGGACCATGGGAAGTGAGGTCAAGAAGGTGTCTCCCAGATGTAAGGTCATCTGAAGTCCTGTAGAAGGAGGCCAGAAGCAGTGCCTTGCCACTTAATATCCAAAATGGATAAAGCCAGTCTAAAAAAGGATAAACAAAAAAGGGCTTTTAAAATTACACCCTACTTCCCTGAAAGCAGCAGGAAAGATGAATCAGGCTTGTTAAAATATCTAGGAATCGCTTCAAAGCAGAGGATTAAGCAGTCCTAGTTGTAAAAAGCAATTATGTTACCTTGTAATGGTGTCAGATGAGCTTGCACATCCTCTCCAGCCAGCAACCAGCAGACAAGTATGTTGTCTGTGTGCTGGGGGGAGGTGTGCTTATGAATGGTGTTATAATGAGCGGCATAGGCAACAGCTGGCATCCAGGAAGGGCTTCCTGGATCGCCGATGCCGGGTCCGCCCCCAGGCCGCGCGTGCGTCACACTGACGTACGACGTGGCGTGGGCGGGGCCGGGGCCTGCATTCCACCGTCACGGTGATCGAAACCGGAAGTGCGGGAGCACTTTCGCTTTCAATTGGTCAGCGTCGGTCAAGAGCAGACCTGACGCTGGATGGAAGAGACCAACAGTGTACATCGCTGTATGCGCCATGTGTCTCACCGTGCCGGGATGGCCATACAATGGGGACACCTAGTGGTCAAAAAAGTAACTTGATAGAACCTGAACCATAAATAGTATCAGATAAACCATCACAACTCCAAAAATTGGCCTGATGAGTTTGGACATTGGCACTCTGAGATTCTCGCAGGATGGTAGGATACTGTATGTATGTATAAAAATATATACATCGCCAGGGATCACTCAACCAAATGTTGACAAACCATCAATGAAAATAAATGACAACAAAGCAAACATTGGGGAAAGAATGGGAGAAGAGATTAAGTTAGCAGAGCAAAATGGAAAGCATATCAATGCAAATGTATGTACTGAAATTGACATACATACATTAGACTGAAGCAAAGAGAGCATTTAAACATAGACACAAGCATGATGTGGAGCAGCAGTATATGCTTATTTAAGAGAATTGTGCAACATGAAACTCTACTGTTAATCAACACCTTAAAGGATAGATGTAAACAAAACATGACAGGCATTGTAAAGGAGGTGGGATCTTATAAGCTAGATAATGGAAGGTTAAGTCTCCATGCCCCCGGAGTTGAACCCTTCTAGGAAGGGCTTGAAAGATAGTGTCCCATTCAAGCCAGGGGGTTCGGTGGCCTTAAGGTGGTATATCCACCTGAGCTCGAGTTGGAGGAGACTTTTGTTCCAGTCTCCTCCTCTAGAGCCCGGGTGGATGCGATCCAAGATTAAAAATTTAATCTTGGGCATTTTGCCAAGGTGTACCGTAGCTACGTGCCGACCAAGCGGGAGGTCTGGGTCGGACTTCCTCATACTCAAGATATGACGGTAAGCCCGTTGCCAGAACTCCTGCTTGGTTTTGCCAATGTAGAAACATTGGCAATCGCACAGTAGAAGATGGATAACGCCAATGGTACGGCAGTTGGCAAAGTGTTTGGCTTTGTGGATAGTCCCATTGGGTAATGTGGGGCTCCTTTGTGTCAACATGTAGCCGCAATATTTGCAGCTACCACACATAAAGGTCCCTTTATACTTGCAGCAGGTGAGCGAGGTAGTGTCAACAAATTCACTGCGGACCAACCTATCCTTGAGAGCAGGGGCTCTTTTGAAGGTAAAGTTGGGTGCGTCTGAGAGATATTGACTTAAGACTGGATCAGAGGACAGAAGGTGCCAATGTTTGGACACGATCTGCTTGATCTTGCAGTGTTGGTGTGTGTAGGGAGTAATTATCCTCAGCTTGCCATTAGCATCTGAATTTTTGGCTGATGTAGGGGCCAATAGTTTGTTTCTATCGCTAGATAGGGCACGTTTATAGGCTTTTTTGAGGGACTTCTTGGAGTAACCTCTCCGTAACAGACGGTCTAAAAGCTCATCCGCTGCTGTCTGAAAGGTTTTAAGGTCTGAGCAATTGTGCCTAAGCCGTAAGTATTGGCTAATAGGGATGGACCGGAGGAGGGGTGTTGGATGGAAGCTTGATCCATGAAGGATCGTGTTTCGATCTGCCGTACCATTGGCGTTATCTATCTTCTACTGTGCGATTGCCAATGTTTCTACATTGGCAAAACCAAGCAGGAGTTCTGGCAACGGGCTTACCGTCATATCTTGAGTATGAGGAAGTCCGACCCAGACCTCCCGCTTGGTCGGCACGTAGCTACGGTACACCTTGGCAAAATGCCCAAGATTAAATTTTTAATCTTGGATCGCATTCACCCGGGCTCTAGAGGAGAAGACTGGAACAAAAGTCTCCTCCAACTCGAGCTCAGGTGGATATACCACCTTAAGGCCACTGAACCCCCTGGCTTGAATGGGACACTATCTTTCAAGCCCTTCCTAGAAGGGTTCAACTCCGGGGGCATGGAGACTTAACCTTCCATTATCTAGCTTATAAGATCCCACCTCCTTTACCATGCCTGTCATGTTTTGTTTACATCTATCCTTTAAGGTGTTGATTAACAGTAGAGTTTCATGTTGCACAATTCTCTTAAATAAGCATATACTGCTGCTCCACATCATGCTTGTGTCTATGTTTAAATGCTCTCTTTGCTTCAGTCTAATGTATTTATGTCAATTTCAGTACATACATTTGCATTGATATGCTTTCCATTTTGCTCTGCTAACTTAATCTCTTCTCCCATTCTTTCCCCAATGTTTGCTTTGTTGTCATTTATTTTCATTGATGGTTTGTCAACATTTGGTTGAGTGATCCCTGGCGATGTATATATTTTTATACATACATACAGTATCCTACCATCCTGCGAGAATCTCAGAGTGCCAATGTCCAAACTCATCAGGCCAATTTTTGGAGTTGTGATGGTTTATCTGATACTATTTATGGTTCAGGTTCTATCAAGTTACTTTTTTGACCACTAGGTGTCCCCATTGTATGGTCATCCCGGCACGGTGAGACACATCGCGCATACAGCGATGTACACTGTTGGTCTCTTCCATCCAGCGTCAGGTCTGCTCTTGACCGACGCTGACCAATTGAAAGCGGAAGTGCTCCCGCACTTCTGGTTTCGATCACCGTGCCGGTGGAACGCAGGCGCCGGCCCCGCCCACACCACGTCGTACGTCAGTGTGCCGCGCGTGCGGCCTGGGGGCGGACACGGCATTGGCGATCCAGGAAGCCCTTCCTGGACGCCAGCTGTTGCCTATGCCGCTCATTATAACACCATTCATAAGCACACCTCCCCCAGCACACAGACAACATACTTGTCTGCTGGTTGCTGGCTGGAGAGGATGTGCAAGCTCATCTGACACCATTACAAGGTAACATAATTGCTTTTTACAACTAGGACTGCTTAATCCTCTGCTTTGAAGCGATTCCTAGATATTTTAACAAGCCTGATTCATCTTTCCTGCTGCTTTCAGGGAAGTAGGGTGTAATTTCAAAAGCCCTTTTTTGTTTATCCTTTTTTAGACTGGCTTTATCCATTTTGGATATTAAGTGGCAAGGCACTGCTTCTGGCCTCCTTCTACAGGACTTCAGATGACCTTACATCTGGGAGACACCTTCTTGACCTCACTTCCCATGGTCCCTTAACTTCAATCAGAATCATATCCTTAATGATTACATACATCGCCAGTTAGATCCAGACCAACCAGATGTTTTTATCTTCTTGTACAAGCACACAAAGTTCAGATTTGACTAACTCTAAGTACTCACAATCTTTATACAGTATGTTTTGTCAATCATAAAAGCACTGTATTTAGTAGATTCCATTACTCATGGCATTCATGCTCATATTTTTGTATACCATTAGAGTACCGCTATGAACTACCCCTGAAGAAGGAGAAAGCAATATCTTCGAAACATGTCGGGTATTAGGTTCTAGCTTCTGAGTATTACTCATATCTGTCTATTGCTTGTACTTTGTTTTTATGCCATTTCCTTATATTTTCTATTTTTGTACCAATAAAGTTACTGTTTAAATATATATCAGTTTTTCTATTGATATGTGCCTTAAAAGTCCCAATTAGGGGAACCCCCTCTTTTTGCTACTTGTTATTTAGGGATGTGGCACAACCTGTAACTTTAGGTCAACAGCATCCCCCACATAAAAAGTGTATCAAAGTCCATTCAATTCTTGAAGGATATCTTGACAGTGGTTAAGGTGCTGGGTGCTCAAAAAAAAAAAATAATAATAAGACATTCGGATGAATAGAGGAGTGATATCAAACTTCCAATCACAGCAAGGTGCGTCTGCAGGTGAGCTAGCAATCCAACACTAAGTGAAATGGCCGCTCACCTCCATATCACTCAATAAGAGCGTTTTAAAGATGCAATCTCAACTCCTCTCAGATATCTCAATCCTCTCCAATCAGATTTGCCTCCAACATTAATGGCTTTACATTCGGGAAGGAGCATATACTGTTTCCAGCTTAAGAATATGCAGATCTCCTTGTTTATCCAACGATTGATCGAATAGTTGCTCAGACAAAAGGAAGCTCTCATCGTGTAGTATATTCGGGTAAAGTTTTATTTAACAAATGTACAGGTCACTTACTAGAATGCAGAAAGTTCAAAGCAGAGTACAGTCAAAAACAGCCGCCGATGCGGTCCACTCGCTGTACTCTCTCTTTTTTTTATGTTGCCGTGGATATTAGTCCCATTTTTTATTGGTTTCTGGTTTTTATTGTTACATGCGATTTTTTAATTTTATTACATGGATTTTAACTGGTAATGTTAATACCCCTGGGTTGAGAAAGCAATTAGTCTATGAAATTTATTTATTTAAAGGATTGGTTTTTTATCATGATTTTTTTGATTTTTTTTTTTGTCATTTAAGACGAGGTATCTTCCCTTTTAGATTTATCCTTTGAGAGACCCTTTGTCCTATATGTAGTAACTCTCCATTTCCTCCTTCTGTTCCAGTTACATTGCACGTCACCTATTGACTGATGGTTTACTTATCCCCCTCTTTTATAATTTTCTGAAGCTTTTAGATTTTATTGGGGTCGCAACTTATTTTACACTTAATTTTTTATATACATTTTTTGTTTTTATATATATATAATTTTTTGGTGTTTTATGCTTTTTATGAAGTCAGTCCATGGGATCCATATACCATAGGAGTACAATATATATACAATAGAGCTTCTCTCCTTTTTCTAGGATGTGTTCAGCCACACCATGGCTATTTATGCACTTGTTGTCTATTATTATGTGAGAGAATGTCCATCCAATGGATTGAGATTCTCATAATTGTAATGTTTATGGTTTTAATTGAAAGAGTCAGGATTTAGCACACAGTCGTGTCTTTAACCCACTTCCTAGTGCAAATTGTTTCCATTTTCTAGTCACTTCTGTATTTCTATGAATAGGAGTCTTCCATCTGAGGACTATACTTTTGATACGTCATTTATAAGTGATGGTTGTAAACCGATCAAAAGAAGCCCCATCAAATGTATAAAACAGTACTATTCGATATACCGGAAGTAATGTGTGATGGGTTAAACACAGGCCGCGTCCTATTTGATTCCCTTTGCAACCGTTCCTGATATATTTCCGGAGACGATCATGTTACGGCTTACCCCTTTGAGAAAGCTACGTGGGTTGTAGCGCAACGCATCAGGGACAAGCCGTAGTGACGTCACTTCCGATCTTTGGCCGAGACCGGAAGCATCGGAGCGGACCGCATCGGCGGCTGTTTTTGACTGTACTCTGCTTTGAACTTTCTGCATTCTAGTAAGTGACCTGTACATTTGTTAAATAAACTTTACCCGAATATACTACACGATGAGAGCTTCCTTTTGTCTGAGCAACTATTAGATCAATCGTTGGATAAACAAGGAGATCTGCATATTCTTAAGCTGGAAACAGTATATGCTCCTTCCCGAATGTAAAGCCATTAATGTTGGAGGCAAATCTGATTGGAGAGGATTGAGATATCTGAGAGGAGTTGAGATTGCATCTTTACAGTAAAACGCTCTTATTGAGTGATATGGAGGTGAGCGGCCATTTCACTTAGTGTTGGATTGCTAGCTCACCTGCACACGCACTTTGCTGTGATTGGAAGTTTGATATCACTCCTCTATTCGCCCGAATGTCTTATTATTATTTTTTTGAGCACCCAGCACCTTAACCACTGTCAAGATATCCTTCAAGAATTGAATGGACTTTGATACACTTTTTATAGCACTCTAGCACTTTCCTTATTTACCGATATTTCTTTTATTCATAAATATATGTGTTTTGGTTTTAAGTAACTAATCACCATTGTTGAATTTTTAATGCCACTTGGATTTCATCACTTTATTAATTTAGGATTGATACTAGGAATATTATTACATGTATCTTTGATAAGTTAATTATTTTATCACCTGTCACCTTCATTCATTTATTGATTCATTTATTGATTTTTTTGCCACTAAGTCATTGTGACTCATCACATTGAGATTTTATACACCTATTTTTTTTGTGATCAACTCCCAGAATTTTTGCTTCCTTCGTAAACATTTTGCGTTTTTTAGACCCCTTTGATCATTGAATATTTTATCTATTTATCATCCTATTTTTATATCTACACAGATAATATTTATTGGTCTTGGATTGTCCTACCTTTATGCATTGGCATTATTAATATTTTTATATATACCCTTTTTGCTGGTTTTACATAGAGTGGTTCATCGCACTAAAGGATTTGAGCGCTGATTATTTTACTTTATTTATTTCAAAGACAAAGTGTGTGGCCATTCTGATTCACAAGGACACCCCATTTGTCTTTGAAAGACAATTAGCTGACCCGGACGGCAGATTTATTTTTATCTCTGGTACTTTAGCTGACAAACCGATCACATTTGCTAATGTCTACTTTCCCAATAAAGCACATGTAACCGCTCGTGGAGACTTAACTCGTCCCTATTGCTAGATCTTCTTACTCAAACCCATATTCAATCTACTCTGAATAACTATTTCATGGATATCTGCTCAAATGATATCTCCCCCCTTACAGTCTGGGAGGCGCATAAATCGGTGAGTAGGGGCTAGCTGATTGGCATCGGTGCTCAAAAGAAACGAGAGAGGGAAGAAGTAAAAGCCAAGCTGCTTTCTAAGATTGGCGACCTTGAAGCAAAACATAAACAATCACTAGCTCAACAGGTAGAAGAAGACCTGTCCCAGTTAAGGAAAGAACTACGCGCCCATCTGGAGACGAATGAAAGATGCATTCTCTTCCTTAAAAAATCTATTTATTATGAACAGGGTGATAAATCCGGCAAAATCTTAGCAAGAGCACTTAAAAAGACACAAACTGCGAATAATATCTTTGGCATTAAGAACACGCAAGGACACCTGATTCAAGATTCTAGAGCCATCGCCAACACTTTTAGAGATTTGTATGCAAAACTTTATAACATACCCCCCCAAAACAAACCTGAGGAAATCACAACTCACAGACCTCAAGCCATTAAAGAATATCTGAGCGAAAGTGACCTTCTTACACTAGACGCAGAGAGTCTGGCCGTTTTGGAATCAGATATCACTACAGAAGAGGTTACAGCAGCCATCAAAGCTCTAAAACCGGGGAAAAGCTCGGGACCAGATGGCTTTACTTCACAATATTACAAAACCTACATTGACACCCTTTCCCTTTCCCCACACCTCTCTGAAGCCCTCAATGTAATCAAAAATAACCATAAACCTTCCAATGACTTCTTAATGGCTCACATAACAGTGATACCCAAACCAGATAAGGATATTAGTGTTTGCACCAGCTACAAGCCAAATTCACTGTTGAACACCGACCTTAAAATTTTGGCAAAAATTCTGGCGGACAGAATTAGACCCTTATTGGAAAAAGTTATTGGCCCAGACCAAGTTGGGTTCATGCCCGGTAGAGAAGCCAGGGACAACGTAGTCAAATCTCTAAACCTGATTCATGGAGCCAGATCGGCTGGATTTGAGGGCCTTCTGCTGTCTACGGACGCAGAAAAGGCCTTCGACCGTGTGGTGTGGGATTTCCTTTTTGCAACTTGCGACCACATTGGCTTTGGCTCAAATATGATGTCCTGGATCCGGGCACTGTACTCAACTCCCCAAGCTAAAGTGAGAGTCAACGGGGTCTTTTCTGATCCGCTAGGATTACATAATAGAACAAGACAAGTTTGTCCCCTTTCCCCCCTTTTATTTATCCTCTCCTTAGAACCGCTCATCAGATCCATTAAACTAGATCCCTCTATCCAAGGTATTACAATCCACCAAAAGGAGTTTAAAGTTTCAGCTTATGCTGATGATTTACTTTTCTACATTGCACAACCCCATATTTCAATCCCCAACTTGAATAAACAATTCAAATATTACAGATATCTATACAACTTTAAAATAAACAACTTAAAATTATAAGCCATAAATTTGTGACCCTTCCATCTCGCATGATAACTTTGACTAAAGCCAACTGCCCCTACCGATGGGAACAAACTTCCTTGAAGTATTTAGGCATCAGACTCCCCTCGAAATGTGAAACGCTGTTCGAAACTAGTTTTCTTCCCCTATTAAAAACACTTGCCAGTGATCTAAAACGATGGGATAGGGGCACATTTTCATGGTTCGGGAGGGCAGCTATAGTTAAGATGGCGGTACTACCCAGACTACTGTATCTTTTCCATGCCCTTCCGATCCACATTCCTGCCTCTTTCTTCCATAAACTTGCCACCATGCAAAGATCATTCATCTGGGCAAATAAACACCCAAGAATACATTTTCAATACCTCCCACGAAACAGAGAGGATGGAGGCATGGGGATCCCAAATTTCCACAAATATTACCTCGCCATGCATCTTACGAGGATAATTGACTGGCATTGTCACTGACACAACCTGTGCTGGTGGTATACTTGTAGGTCCTGGGAATCTAGGACACAGGGATCAACGATGCTGGTCATTGCGGGATTTATTCGTGTCCGTTTGGGGGAGTCCTTTCTCGGGCTACGGAGGTTTCTATTGCCAGGAGACATTATAGGAGGCGAAGAATCCTGTACATCCATAGGGATTTGTATGTACGCTTGTAGGTAATTGGCAGCTTCATCAGGGTGAGAAAAGGACTTTGATTCGCCTGTCGCGGTGGTGAAGCGTAGGATTGAAGGATAGGCCAGAGTAAATTTTATCCCTTTTTGAAAGAGTGCAGCACAGGAGGGTTGAAAAGTTTTGCATCGCCTTGCTACTTCTTGTGAATAGTTTGCAAATAAGAGGAGTCTGTGCCCGTCCACTTGCAATGATTTGGCGTTGCGAAAGGATTTCAAAATGGCGACCCCGTCTACATAATTGAGGTAGCGCACGGTCAATGGATGCAGTGTGCACCTATCATTGGAAGGGGGGCCCAGTCTATGAGCTCTTTCCACTGAGCATGGAGAGGGGATCCCCAATGCCAGGGGTATACGGTCTGAGAACAATTCAGGTAGCGTGGCGACCGTGAAAGATTCTGGGACCCCTATAATACGCAGGTTGTTCCTGCGGTAACGGTTTTCTAGGTCCTCTAATTTTATCAAGAATGTACTCCTGGGTCTGGGCATTTCTTTGGTCATTTGCCAAGTTAGATTGCACCTCATCCTCTGTCTGACAGCCTGTGTTCAAGATCCGACAGTCTTTTTGCCTGCTCCCCCCCATAGCTGTGCTATGCCTGCCGTCACCGCATTGTCAACAGCCGCTATCATAGTGGGGGAGAGAAGGGCGGAGACGGCCTGGGCTATGCGGGCATATTGTTCATCATCGCGAGGGAGGCATCGCTGTCTATGTGTAGCTGTTGAGAGGCCGCTGTCCCGCTGAGAGCGTGGGGGATGTGGCGGCCATATTGGCGGTATATACGGTGGGAGGCTCGGCGTCCGAGCAGGCCTCTCCTGGACCTGGAGTGCCGTGAACTACATGGAGGTGGATTGAGGTGTCACCGCTGGATGGGGGAGCTGCTGGAAGGGCTTTTGTAAGCAGATATCTCAGGAGCCGCCGTTCTGCCCGCCTGGCTCATCAGGCGCCGGAATCGGCAGCATTTTTTTTTTTAATGAAGTAATTGTCAAAAACTGTGTGTTTTTATTACTTTTTGACACTTTTTGGTGAATGCGTGAGGGTACTACTGTATGTAGTGGGCCCTTGTTAAAGGGGGCTTCCAGATTCCGATAAGCCCCCCTGCTTTCAGACCCCCCACAACCACCGCCCATGATGAAGACAAGGTGCTTTGGGGTGGGGGGCTAATTGAGGGCATGTGGTCTGGTATGGTTCAGGAGGGGGGGCACTCGCTCACCCCCCCCCCCTCTTTCCTGACCTGCCAGTCTGCATGCCCAGATAAGGGTCTGGTATAGTTAATGGGGGGGGTTTTTAGGGGAACCCCATGCCTGTGTCTAACATTTTGGCATGGGGTTCCCCTTAAAATCCATACCAGACCCGAAAGGTGATTGGAACACCTGAATCCAATGATTCGGAGGGGTGTCCCAATACTTTTTTTAATAAAGATTATGAATACTGCTGGGTCTGGGCATTTCTTTGGTCATTTGTCAAGTTAGATTGCACCTCATCCTCTGTCTGACAGCCTGTGTTCAAGATCCGACAGTCTTTCTGCCCGCTCCCCCCCATATCCTTGCGGAGCTGTGCAATGCCCGCCGTCACCGCATTGTCAACAGCCGCTGTGATAGTGGAGGAGAGAAGGGCGGCGACGGCCTGGGCGATGCAGGCGTATTGTTCATCATCGCGGGGGGAGGCATCGCTGTCTGTGTGTAGCTGTTGAGAGGCTGCGTGTCCCGCTGATAGCGTGGGGGATGTGGCAGCCATATTGGCGGTATATGCGGCGGGAGGCTTGGTGTCCGAGCGGACCTTTCCTGGACCTGGAGTGCCGTGAATTACATACAGGTCCATGCCTGTATCTGCCCTGGGTAGTATGGAGGCGGACTGAGGCGTCACTGCTGGCCGGGGGAGCTGCTGGAAGGGCTTTGTAAGCAGATGTCTCCAGAGCTGCCGCTCTGCCTGCCTAGCTCATCAGGTGCTGGAACCGGCAGCATTTTTTAATTTCTGATGAAATAATTGTCAAAAACCGTGTATGTGTGTTTATTACTTTTTGACACTTTTTGGTGAATAGGTAAGGGTACTACTGTATGGACCCAATACTCATTCCCATGGGGGGCCCTTGGGAAAGGGGGCTTTTATATTCCGTAAGCCCCCCTGCCTGCAGACCCCCACAACCACCGCCCATGATGAAGACAAGGTACTAAGGGGTGGGGGGCTAGTTGAGGGCATGTGGTCTGGTATGGTTCAGGAGAAGGGGGCACTCGCTCCCCCCCCTTTCCTGACCTGCCAGGCTGCATGCCCAGATAAGGGTCTGGTATAGATTATGGGGGGATTTTAAGGGGAACCCCATGCCTGTTTTTTAACATTTTTCATTTCTGTTTAATATCGCATTTTTGGTTCCCCTTGATGTCCAAACCAGACCCGAAGGGTGATTGGAACACCTGAATCCAATGATTTGGAGGGGTGTCCCAATACTTTTGTCAATATAGTGTATGAATATTGGAAAGCAATCCATTTGTGTCTCAAATTCCAGAATGTTGTTATTCTCAAGTTGATATTCATTTTTATTCAACGTTTATTTTTTTTATTTTTACAGATATCTTCCGTAGACGGTGACCCATGATAAGGCAATGTTATGACCCATAAAAAATATTTCAGCAAACCTCAATAATTAATAGAAAATTAACACAGAAGAGAAGACCTATCAAGGTACAGAATTTGACAATCATCAGACCTATCTTTGCCTCCAGAAAAAGATTCACACAGGGAAAACATGTTTAAATGTACAGAATGTGATAAATATTTCTCAAAAAAGGGGAATTTTGTTCTACATATGAGGAGCCACACAGGAGAGAAGCCATTTCAATGCTCAGAATGTGACAAGTGTTTCTCATCAAATGGAAGTCTTACTGGACATCAGAGGATTCACACAGAAGATAAACCATACAGTTGTTCAGAATGTAATGAGAGCTTCTCGGGATCGACATCTCTTTCTTACCACCAAAAGAAGATTCACCAAAGAGAAAATGCATTTAAATGCACAGAATGTGACAGGTGTTTCTATATGAAGTCAAATCTTATTGCTCACCAAAGGATTCACACAGGAGAGAAGCCATTCCAATGTTCAGAATGTGACAAATGTTTTGCCAAAAAATCTACACTTAAGCAACACCAAAGGATTCACACAGGAGAAAAGCCATTTATGTGTTCAGAATGTGACCAATGCTTTAAACAAATGGCTCATCTTTTGCAACACCAGAGGATTCACACAGGAGAGAAGCCATTTAGATGTTCAGAATGTGACAAATGCTTTGTGCAAATTGGTCATCTTAATCAACACCAAAAGTTTCACACAGGAGAGAAGCCGTTTAGATGTTCAGAATGTGACAAGAGCTTTGCAGAAATGAGACTTCTTACTATACACCAGAGGATTCACACGGGAGAAAATTCATTTAAATGTTTGGAATGTGGCAAGGGTTTTCAACAAAAGACACCTCTTACTAGGCACCAGAGGATTCACACAGGAGAAAAACCATATAGATGTTTGGAATGTGGTGAATGTTTTAGAAGAAAGGAAAGTCTTACCCAACACCAGATGACTCACATAGGGAAATAAGCCAATTCAATTAGTTAAATATGAATGTTATAAATATTTCAGATTTGGCATATATCTGCTTAAAAACAACACGTCTCTCACCGGAGAGAAACCATCTGAAGGCCCTAAATGACAAAGAATGTATTAACTTTTGTGCTCTGGTTAAATAAAGCATATTGATATTTTAATAAAGTATAGATTTCATATTCAAATAGAGCACATTTGTTACCGCACTGCTTCAGAAAGTAACCATATACGGTGACAAATATATTGTATTCTATGCAGTGTCTCTTCCCAGTCACACATGCATTGAATTCCCTCTAGTGCATTTGAAATATGTTTTTTTTTTTTTTTGGTTGATTATCTCACAAACGGCTAAGCATGTACCTACACAGAGCTTGCTGATATCTTATGGGACTATATTTGAAAATGTGACATTGCATTCCACTTTTTAGAAATATATAGTTATACTTACCACAGCTGTATTTGTTTCAGAAGGTTCCATCATTATGGTTTAATCCTTATCCTCGACAGGCCTCTATGGTTGAAGTCTACCTTCATGTATTTTGTTTTGATGACATTTCGGTAACATTTCTTTTATTTGCATCAGCATGTCTGAGATCCCTAAGAGCCGGTTCACACTGGGGCGACTTGTCAGGCGACCTGGTCGCCTGACAAGTCGCCTGCCATAGATTAGCACAGGACCCATTCTAATAGGAGCGACACAAGTCGCTCCGACTTAGAAAAAGGGTCCTGAGCTTCTTTGGGGTGACCTGCATTGACTTCAATGATATGAAGTCCGTGCCGGCCGCTCCGAGGTCGCGGTGCGAGCTGCGCACCGTGACTTTACAGGTCGCCCTGGCAAGTCGGGTCGCTGCTTTGTGAACCGGCACTGAGTGACCTAAATTGATATTACCATCAGGACTAGAGTTGAGCGGACACCTGGATGTCCGTGTTCGGCCGAACTTAAAAAAAAAAGTCCAGGTCCGTGTCCCGGACTTTTGCCGAACTTTTCCCGGACACGAACCCCATTGAAGTCAATGGGGACCCGAACTTTCAGGCACTAAAATGGCTCTAAAACACCAATGGAAAGGGCTAGAGTGCTGCAAATGGCAGCAAAACGTAGTTAAGAGCATGGCAAGTGCTCTGCAAACAAATGTGGCTAGGGAAATAACTTAAAACAACAAAAAAAAACCAGAAAAATAAAACAATGTTCTTCATCTCTGAAGGACGAGGCCCATATGGAGTAGGAGGGAGGTTGAGGTGGTGGTGGATGTGGCGGTGTCATAGGCATGCGCACAGGGTGTGCCGGGTGTACCTGGGCACACCCTAATCACCTAGGGCACATAGCATTATCGCTCTTTTTGCCAGTGAGGACATGGGAAAGATCTCCCTTGGACCTGCTCTGCTCTATTTCTCTTTGCCAGCAGGGAGAGTAATGTATCGGGGCCATGTACATGTAGGCAAACACATGCATGTGTATTTAAACTTTGGGGTGCACACCCTAATGCAATAGGCTGTGCACACCTATGGGCGTGTAGGTGGAAGCGGTGGTGGAGGAGGACCAGGGCCGGATTAAGAGCATCATGGGCTTGGTGCTGAGGATTGTGAAGGGCCTTAAGGGCCGTGCCTTGGCATGCACCCAGAGGAGGAAGGGTGCAGCCATGCATGCCTAATTCAACATGGGATGCTGTCTCTGAAGCCCATAAACACATCCATGCATTGGCAACTGTCCCTCCTTGTCCGGCCTTCGTGCTGTGTGGGGAGGTTCTGAGGGAGCTGCCTGGGGAAGCGAGCATAGAAGCCAGACTTCTGTGTTTACAAGTGACAAAGAGCGGTAACAGTGAATATGGCCAACCAGGGGCCTATATTAAGGTAGGGGCCTGGAGCTGCAGCTCCAATAGCCCCTATGTTAATCTGGCCCTGAGGAGGACGAGGTAGCCAACACTGCTTTTTTTCAGAAATTTTAAATGAGGGTACACCCCAAAAGAGTGAGAGCAAAAATAGAACAATGGCTGGGTAAGGTCGGTATCCATCGCTATTCTGCACAAGGTACGGAAAAGTCCCGTGGGATCCATGCCTGGTTCATTTTAATGAACGTGAGCTTGTCCACATTGTCTCTGGACAGGCGGCTGTGCTTGTCTGTGATAACACCCCCAGCCGTGCTAAATACCCGTTCAGATAATACACTGGCTGCAGGGCACGCCAGCACCTCCAAGGCGTAAAGGGCAAGCTCAGGCCATGTGCCCAACTTGGAGACCCAGAAGTTGAAGGGGGCAGACCCGTCATTCAGTACGTCTAGGCGTGTGCACACATACTGCTCCACCATGTTGGTGAAATGCTGCCTCCTGCTAAGATGTTCCATATGAGCTGCTGATGCTGCTGTTTGTTGTGGCGTGCTGACAAAGCTTTTCCACATTTCGGCCATGCTAACCCTGCCCTCTGAGGTGCTGGCGGTGCCCTGGTTGCGTTGGCGACCTCTTCCTCCTCCTCTGCCTTGTTCTTCCACTGTGGCCCCGCTGTCAGGTTGGAATTCCAGCAGCATCGCGTCTACCAGCGTGCGCTTGTAGTCACGCGTCTTGCGATCGCGCTCCAGTGAGGAATTAAGGAAGGTACGTTGTCCTTGTAACGGGGATCCAGCAGCGTGGCCACCCAGTAATCAGCACAAGTTAGAATGTGGGCAACTCGGCGGTCGTTGTGGAGACACTGCAGCATGTAATCGCTCATGTGTGCCAGGCTGCCCAGAGGCAACGAAAGGCTGTCCTCTGTGGGAGGTGTATCATCTGTGTCCTCTGTATCCCCCCAGCCACGCACCAGTGATGGCCATGAGCTGGCCTGGGTGCCACCCTGCTGTGAACATGGTTCCATCTCCTCCTCCAGCTCCTCCTCCTCATCCTCCAGAACTGTGCCCCTGCTGGACAATTGTGTCCCTGGCGTTTGTGTGTGCAGGAACCCACCCTCGGAGCCCCTTGTGAATAACTGCCCTGAAAGCCTTGGAAATGTTACCTCTTCATCCTCCTCCTCCTCCTCATCCTGTGCCACATCCTCTTCCATCATCGCCCGAATTGTTTTTTCAAGGAGGCATAGAAATGGGATAGTTAAGCTGACAACGGCGTCATCGGCACTGGCTATGTTGGTGGAGTACTCAAAACAGCGCAACAAGGCACACAGGTCTCGCATGGAGGCCCAGTTATTGGTGGGGAAGTGGTGCTGTTCCGCAGAGCGACTCACGCGTGCGTGCAGCAGCTGAGACTCCACTATGGCCTGCTGCTGCTCGCACAGTCTTTCCAGCATGTGCAAGGTGGAGTTCCACCTTGTGGGCACGTCACATATGAGGCGGTGAGCGGGAAGGCCGAAGTTACGCTGCAGCGCTGACAGGTGAGCAGCAGCAGGCTGAGAATGCCGAAAGTGCGCACAGACGGCCCGCACTTTCTGCAGCAGCTCTGACATATTGGGGTAGTTTTTAAGGAACCTCTGCACCACCAAATTCAGCACATGCGCCAGGCAAGGGATGTGCATCAAACCGGCTAGGCCCAGAGCTGCAATGAGATTTCGCCCGTTATCGCACACCACCAGGCCGGGCTTGAGGCTCGCTGGCAGCAACCACTCATTTGTCTGCTGTTCCATGCTCCTCCACAACTCCTGCGCGGTGTGTGTTTTTTCCCCCAAACAGGCAAGTTTTAAAACTGCCTGCTGTCGTTTACCCCTGGTCGTGCTGAAGTTGGTGGTGAAGGTGTTACGCTGTCCGGATGAGGAGGCGGTAGAGGATGAGGAAGCGGAGTAGGAGGAGTTAGGAACAGGAGGCAAACTGAAGCGCCCTGCAATCCTTGGTGGTGGAAGGACATGCGCCAAATTGCTATCCGCCTCAGGCCCATCCGCCACTGCATTTACCCAGTGTGCCGTTAGGGAGATATAACGCCCCTGACCGTGCTTACTGGTCCACGTATCGGTAGTTAGGTGGACCTTGGCACAGATGGCGTTGCGCAGTGCACACCTGATTTTTTCCCCCACTTGGTTGTGCAGGGAAGGGATGGCTTGCCTGGAAAAGTAGTGGCGGCTGGGCATGACGTACTGTGGGACAGCCACCGACATAAGGTTTTTAAAACTGTGCGTCTCCACCAGACGGAATGACAGCATTTCAAAGGCCAAGAATTTTGAAATGCTGGCATTCAGGGCCAGGGATCGCGGGTGGGTAGGGGGGTACTTCCTCTTCCTCTCAAGTGTTTGGGAGATGGAAAGCTGAACGCTTCCACGGGACATTGTGGAGATGGTTGGTGACCCAGGTGGTGGTGTTGCTGACAGATCGTCTGTTTGCGGGGTGGCAGGTGCCGGTATCACTACAGATGTGACTGGAGCGGCCGAGACTGCAGCAGAAGAGGAAGCAGGATGAGCCAGAGACGTTTCTTGGTTTTGAAGGTGTCTACTCCACTGCAGCTCGTGCTTTGCACTTAGATGCCTGATCATGCAGGTTGTGCTCAGGTTGAGAAGGTTTATGCCTCGCTTCAGGCTCTGATTGCACAGGGTGCAAACCACTCGTGTCCTGTCATCAGCACATTTTCTAAAGAACTTCCACGCTAGAGAACTCCTTTGAGCTGGCTTTGGTGCGCTTGTTTCCCTTGCTGCGTTGGGCAGTAGCAGGCGTAGTATCTAGGGCACGGCCGCTCCGCTTCTGCACCCTCCTCCCTCTTCTGCTGTGCTGGTTGCTCTGTGCGACCACCCCCTCTTCCTCCAAACTACTCAGGTCACCTGCATGACCTTCATTCCATGTGGGGTCGAGGACCTCATCGTCCTCCACATCATTTTCCACCCAGTCTTCACCCCTGCCCTCCTGGTCGGTCTCCACAATTCTGAACGCCGCAGTAGTTGGCACCTGCGTTTCGTCATCATCGGAGACGTGCTGCGATGGTCCTTGCATGTACTCATCTTGAGAAATAAGTGGTTGGGCATCGCTGCACTCAATCTCTTCCACTTCTGGGGCAGGGCTAGGTGTATGGCCCTGGGAAACCCTGCTGACAGAGTCATCAAAAAGAAGAAGAGACTGCTGTATGGCTTGGGGCTCAGACTGCTTGCCTGATTTGCAAGGGGGTGAGGTGAAAGACGGTTGGACATTGGCTGCAGGTGCCAACTCTGACCTTTCTGCGGTAGACTGGGTGGGAGACAATGTGAAGGAACTGGAGGCACTGTCAGCAACCCAATCTACTATCGCCTGTACTTCTTCAGGCCTCATCACGTCTAGAGGCGCATTATGCCCTACCAAATACTGCTGCAGGTTCTGTCGCCTACTCACACTTGAGGAAGGTGTTTCACTTGTGCGTGTAGCTGGCACAGATCGACCACGTCCTCTCCTTTCAACAGGAGCTCTACCAGCAGCACCACGACCCAGGCCACGGCCCCTATTTGACGGTCTCCTCATATTACTGTAATTTATGATCTTGCCCTAGAAAGGTGTTTATTGAATAGCGGAACAAAACAACAACAGTATCGCACGGGTGTATCTCACAGTCAAATATGCAAACTATGCCGTAATTTAATTTTCTTACACTCCAAAAGGGTGTATATTGAATAGCGGAATAGGAAAAATGTTATAATACGGTGTATCTCACACGTACAAACACAGACTAGGCCCCGATTAAAATTTTTTGTACCCTAAAGGGAGGATGAGGAAGAGGAGTAGGAGGAGTTGGGAACAGGAGGCAAACTGAAGCGCCCTGCAATCCTTGGCGGTGGAAGGAGATGCGCCAAACAAATTTAAAAGGTGTATCTCACACGTACTGATACAGACTATGCCGTAATTACATTTTCTTACACTCCAAAAGGGTGTATATTGAATAGCGGAATAGGACAAATTTTACAAAACGGTGTATCTCACACGTACAAACACAATCTAGGCCCCGATTACAATTTTTTGTACCCTAAAGGCAGGATGAGGAGTAGGAGGAGTTTGGAACAGGCAGGAGGCAGACTGAAGCACCCTCAAATTCTCGGCAGTATGAGATGAACCCCAAAAATTGGAAAGGTGTATCTCACACGTACCAACACAGACTATCCCGCAATTTGTTTATACCCAAAGGTATTTATTGAATAGCGGAATAGAAAATATTATCAAAAAAAGTGTATGTATCTCACACGTACACAACCAGACTAGGCCCCAATTACTATTTTTTGTACCCCCAAAGGCAGGATGAGGAGTAGGAGGAGTGCGGAACAGGCAGCACCCTCAAATCTTCAGAAGTATGAGATGAACCCCAAAAATTGGAAAGGTGTATCTCACACGTACCAACACAGACTATCCCGCAATTTAATTGTATACCCAAAGGTTTTTATTGAATAGCGGAATAGAAAATATTATCAAAAAAAGTGTATGTATCTCACACGTACACAACCACACTAGGCCCCAATTACTATTTTTTGTACCCCTAAAGGCCGGATGAGGAGTAGGAGGAGTACTGAACAGGCAGCACCCTCAAATCTTCAGAAGTATGAGATGCACCCCAAAAATTGGAAAGGTGTATCTCACACGTACCAACACAGACTATCCCGCAATTTAATTGTTTATACCCAAAGGTTTTTATTGAATAGCGGAATAGAAAATATGATATAAAATTGGTGTGATTTATCAATAGCACATGTGAACAGCAGGGTCTTATATCATTCAGCTCTGCTGCAGGCTATGGAGGAAAAAAAAAAAAAAATTCCCCTTTTAAGTGTAATTTTTAACTAGATTAGTACAGACTATGCCACAATTTAATTTTTTTAACCCAAGGGTGTATAGTGGAATAGAAAAAATTGTATAACTTTTGAAATCTCTCAATAATAGCACATGTGAACACTGAACACAGCAGTGTATGATCACAGTCAGCACAGCACAGCACTGAAGGGAAAACGCTGCAAACAGTGACTTATAGAAAAATACTTTTCTCCCTCCTCCTCAGTGGGCAAAAAAGATTGTGTTCACTGCACCCCACACACAGCAAAATCGATGTGGACCACTGACACCTGCCTATCTCCAGCCTCTCCCTAACAGGATTGATAAGATCGGTCGCTGCAAACCCCCCCCCACACAGCAATATCGATTGTAGAACACTGACCCTAAAAATCAGCAGCCTCGCCCTAAAATGCCTATATCTCGCCCTGCCTAACACACTCCGACCTGTCCCTCAATTCTATCCGGACACAAATGGTTTTTGCCTGTCTGTCCCTAATCAGCAGCCAGCACGTATGATGTGTGTTCTGTCCCTGAACTAACACAGCAGAATGACGCAGCGGCGCTGCCTCGAACTTATAAAGACTTGGTCACATGCTTCAGATGGCCAATCACAGCTACTAATACATTTGTAGGCATGGCTGGGATGGCTTAAGGCACACCAGTTAAACGCTTGTTCATTGGCTGTTGAAAGCCCGCCATGAAAAGCGCGCCAATGCATACAAAACCCGGAAATAAAATGACCGAACACGGATTTTTACCCGAATATACAGTAAAGTGTTTGGGTCCGTGTTCGGGTAACAAAAATCCAATTATTCGGTAGAACACGAATAATACAGTCCGTGTTCGCTCAACCCTAATCAGGACTGTTTGAAAGTGTTTTTAAAAAAAGGAAAACAGACACCAACAATATCTGTCTTTGTGCAAGTAGAACCACAGAGAAAGTTTTAAGTGGGCAGGTAGGGCAACACCCAAAGCCAGGGCTGCAAGGCAGGATTTCTAACCACTTAGCCACTTGTTGCTCAGGACATTTCTGATTGTGTTAGTGATGCAGGTCAACTTGTTTGAGTCGATTTGGATCTGAAAACAGTGATCAATTGCAATGTTTTGTAGCATGTGTGGTTGAGCTTAAAAATGTTCAAAATGGCAAAGGGTCGGAGCATGCGCGGTTTAGATGAAAAGCCAGAGAATTGGCAAAGTGTTTGGCCATATGCAGTTGACTCCAAGAACTCTTTATTTCAAATAAACCAATATATCGAAATCGATATATAATATATATCCAATTTTTATTTTTGTTTTTGGGGAGTTTAGGTTTACCCCCGTTCAACTGCATATGACCAACCCTTTGCAATTTTTCTGATTTTAGCAGTGCAGCTGAATCCCTGAACTTTATTTTATTTTTTAATTTCGAGAGAGACCACAGGGTGCCAGCCATCCAATCCACAACAGAACAGGGTGCCAGGCCAGCATCCAGCCACCCACCCCACAACAGGGTTCCAGGGAGCAAACCAGCAACCCAGATGACACCAAGCCAGCCACCGTGTTCCAGCAAGCCAGCCACCCACACAACAGGGTTACCCCAAGCCAGCCACCCACCACAGTGTTCCAGCAAGCCAGCCAGGCCAGCCACCCACCACAGGGTGCCAGTAAGCCACCCACACTGCCAGGCATCAGCCACCAAACCACAACAGGGTGCTAGCAAGCCACCCACACTGCCAGGCGTCAGCCACCGACCCACAAGGGTGCCAGAAACTCACCCATACTGCCAGGCATCAGCCACCAACCCACAACAGGGTGCCAGCAAGCCACCCACACTGCCAGGCATCAGCCACCAACCCAAAACAGTGTGCCAGCAAGCCACCCACACTGCCAGGCATCAGCCACCAACCCAAAACAGTGTGCCAGCAAGCCACCCACACTGCCAGGCTTCAGCCACCAACCGAACCACAACAGGGTGCCAGCAAGCCATTTTTTTTACTTTTTTGTGTCTTTCAAATTGCAATGGAGATGGATGAGGAGAGAAAAAGTAAAAGTGTGGTCTGGGACTATTTCTCGTCTCAACCATCTCCAGGAAAAGCAGCAGTGTGCAACACATGTACAAACAATATAAGCATGGGATCAGTAACTGCAAAAAACAAAAATACGTCAAATCTTTGGGCCCATCTAAGAGTTCATCATATTGAATTATATCATGCAGCACAGAAAAAAAAATTAATAGTGTGATTTTGAAATACCTCCTCCACTATCCCAGGCAACAATACCAGATATGTTTCTGAAAAAAAAAACCTCTCTCTCTCTCTCTCTCTCTCTCTGCTCCTCTGTCCTCCTGAGCATGTTTATGAAGTGGCAGCATTATATGAACAAAACAGAAGCCGTTTAACAGGTGACCATGGGCATGCTGAAATGTTCTGCTTTCTGCAGTAGAATATTGTTCTATTTAACTGGGAATATTGAAAAGAGTAGTAGTAGTGTCCACTTCAATCCACTGCCTAGCTGTTGTCTAGCTTTTTTTCTAGCAGTTTTGCACTGACTGCACTGCAGTAGTGATTTAAAATGATTGCAGTGACTGTACTACTGCAGCAGTTTATTATGCCTTAATGCACAATCAGATGATGTGAATTTCTGATGTCTCTGCAAGTGAAGTTTTCCTATCATTTTTCATGCAGTTAAGGTGTGAAGGGGGGGGGGGGGGGGCGGATATTACTCATGCTTGCTATATAGCGAGCAAGAATAATATTTCTTAACCTCCTTAAATAATACATCTTGTTAAATATGGAAGCAATATCTAACATTGTTCACAGTAAAAATGCTTGAGCAGGAAACCCCAAATATCTGGGAAAGATGATGGTGTTTCATAATTCAGCAATTGCTAGAAGTATGAAATGTGTGCATTTAAAACATTCAGCTCTTTAATGCTCGCCTGTTATCGCCGGTATTGAACGTCCGAGAGCACAAACTTAAACTAACGTTCGTACCGAATTCACTATATCGTCGGCTTGCGATTTCCAAAACTTTAATTTTAGGTCTAATGTGGCGTTGAGCATGCACACATGTGCCGCCTCCCAGCCCCTGCAGGAGTTATTTCTGTCATTCACACTTTTACAGAAATTTTTTTTTATATTTCACTCTTTGACACAGTTTAAAAGCCACATTGATCTCCAAATGATCTCCCACATCTTTCCAAACCATTTGGGCTTTTTTTTCAGACTGAAAACGTGATTTTGAACAAAACAGTCGTGCTTTTAGCTGGACTGTTTTTAACTCTCTCCGACGTTATTTGACCTTAGTGAATTCCGATTTGCAATGACGTTTCCTCCTGCGTTATAGTGAATTCCAATTTCACCTTCTCATGTTCGCCAAGGCACTAAACTTTAGTCGACCGCGTAACGGCGGGATAGTGCATTAGGCCCTAAATGTCCTGTACCATGTCCGCATCCACTGACCATCCACTGTACCATGTCCGCAGCCTCTGACCACTTTCTGTACCATGTCCGCATCCTCTGACCACCTCCCATATCATGTCCGCAGCCTCTGATCACCTCCTGTACCATGTCCGCATCCTCTGACCACCTTCTGTGCCATGTCCGCATCCTCTTACCACCTCCTGTATAATGTCCGCAGCCCCTGACCATCTCCCGCATCATGTCCGCATCCTCTGACCACCTCCCATATCATGTCCGCAGCCTCTGATCACCTCCTGTACCATGTCCGCATCCTCTGACCACCTTCTGTGCCATGTCCGCATCCTCTTACCACCTCCTGTATAATGTCCGCAGCCTCTGACCATCTCCCGCATCATGTCCACATCCTCTGACCACCTCCTGTATGATGTTGGCAGCCTCTGACCACCTCCTGTATGATGTCGGCAGCCTCTGACCACCTCCAGTATCATGTCCGCAATCTCTGACCTTCTCCCGTATCATGTCTGCATCCTTCAACCACCTCCCATATCATATCCGCAGCCTCTAACCATCTCTTGTATCATGTCTGCAGCCTCTGACTATCTCTTGTCTTTTATTATGTCTGCAGTCTCTGAGGGGGTCTTGAGAGGAGTCAAGAGTGGGGGTGCCACTGGGATGGGGGTCCTGCGAGGAGCCAGACGTGTGTGGACTGTGGAGAGGAGACTATGGGAAAAAACCAGAGCCACCAAGCTGGAGCCGTCTGACTGAGCCCTGAGAGGAGGTCAGTGACAGCCCTGCTAGGCCAGTCTGAGGGGGGGTCACTGATGTAAGGGGGGAGTGAATACAATAATGTAAGGG
Organism: Pelophylax lessonae; assembly: GCF_965119305.1. Taxonomy (NCBI): domain Eukaryota; kingdom Metazoa; phylum Chordata; class Amphibia; order Anura; family Ranidae; genus Pelophylax; species Pelophylax lessonae. Next base: position 609,771,440 of record NC_138771.1, on the reverse strand, counting down.
GGCACTCATATAAAGGTTTCCTCCTCATAGCAGGGAATCCCCCCCCCTTACCTTAGTGTAATTACACTGCGGAAGGTGGTCTCTGGTCACTAGAGTCCCCCCTCCCCCCCACATCAGAGTTCCTGACATTCCCCTTTACATCAAAGTCTACAGGATTCCCCCTTACAGTGCAAGGGGGAACTCTGCGGACCCTGATGTAAAAAGGAATTCTAAAAGTAAAGGGCAATGCTGCAGACCCTGATGTGCAGTGGTCTCTGATATAAGGTGGTTTATGGTCACCAGAGCCCCCGCCTACATCAGAGTTCCCCCTAAATCATGGTCCACAGCATTCCGCTTTATGTTCCATTGCACTGTAAGGGGGAATCCTGAAGGCTCTGATATATGGGGGAACTCTGTGCTGGCTGGGTTATATTAACCACTTGCCGACCGCCACAAGTACATATACTGCGGCAGTCAGCCCCTCCTGGGCAAAGTGACGTACCAGTATGTCACTTGCCCACGAGCCAATAGGGGGCGAGCGTGCGCTGCCGGGGGCGAGCGTGCGCCGCCGGAGGCACGCTCCCGCTCGTTCCCTGACATCCCCGTGCGAGTGACCGGCGGCTCTGATGTCCGCCGGTCACTTGCGATCTCCCGCTGGAGAGGGAGAAAGGCAGGCGGCTGATGTAAACAAAGTCGCCTGTCATTCTCCCTGGTGTAACAGCAGAGACTATACGATCCTGCTATGTAGGATCCTATGTCTCTGTGGTTACATCACGCCCCTTGACATTTAGAAGCACACCCCTAGGGAGACACTTAACCCCTGGATCTCTAATAAAGTTAACCCCTTCCCTGCCAGTGTAATTTTTATTGTAACAGTGCATATTTATAGCACTGATTACTGTAGTAATGTCACTGTTACCCCCAAAAGTGTCAAAAATGTCAGTCAGGGGTCCGATCTGTCCGCGCAATGTCGCAGTCCCGCAAAACAAATCGCAGATCGCCGCCATTATTAGTTTAAAAAAAAAACAATAAAAATGACATAAATCTTTCCCGTAGTTAGTAAACACAATAACTTTTGCGCAAACCAATGAAAATCCACTTATTGCGATTATTTTTACCAAAAATATGTAGCAAAAAACAAATTGGCCTAAAATGTTAGAAAATTTAGATTTTTTTTTTTTTGAGAATTTCATATAAAAAACTGTGAAAAATATTATTTTTTCAAAATTGTCGCTCTTTTTTTGTTTATAGCGCAAAAAGTAAAAATTGCACAGGTGATCAAATACCACCAAAAAAAGCTCTGTTTGTGGGAAAAAAAGGACGTCAATTTCATTTGGGTAGAGCATCGCACGACCGCGCAATTGTCCGTTAACCACTTTACCACCGGAGGATTTTGCTGTCTTACGTCTGGGCCACTTTTTGCGATTCGGCACTGTGCAAATTTAACGGACGATTGTGCGGTCATGCAACGCCGTACCCAAACGAAATTTACGTCCTTTTTTTCCCACAAACAGAGCTTTCTTTTGGTGGTATTTGATCACCTGTGCGATTTTTACTTTTTGCGCTAAAAACAAAAAAACAGCGTAAATTTTGAAAAAATAACAATATTTTTCACATTTTTTTTATATGAAATTTCCCCCCAAAAAAATGTAAAAATCAAAATTTTTTTAAATTTTTGGCCAATTTGTTTTCTGCTACCTACTGTATGTTTGGTAAAAAAAAAATCACAATAAGCGTATTTTGATTGGTTTGCGCAAAAGTTATTGCGTTTACTAACTAAGGGAAAGATTTCTGTCATTTTTGGTGTTTTTTTTTTTTAACGAGTAATGGCAGCGATCTGCGATTTTTTTTTTTTTTTTTTGCGGGATTGCGACATTGCGGCGGACAGATCGGACCCTTGACTGACATTTTTGACACTTTTGGGGGTACCAGTGACATTACTACAGTAATCAGTGCTATACATATGCACTGTTACTGTAAAAATGACACTGGCAGGGAAGGGGTTAATTTTATTGGAGATGGAGGGGTTAATGTATGCCTGGTGCTTACTGACATGTGTGGGGGGAGGTGACTGAGTGACACAAGGACAGATCGCATGTTCAGCTATGCTGAACCCTGCAATCTGACCCTGCCTGTCACTTAGGAGATCCGCCCGCTTTGTTTACACAAGCAGGCGGATCTCCAGACTTAATTCCCCGACGATCGGGGAAGAGCAGCGGCGATCGCCACCGCTCCTCCCCTGGCCCGACTCCCGCTGTGACTGAATACAGCGGGAGCGAGCCTCCGGCAGGGCACGCGAGTAGGTCTACGTCGCCAGACGATAACGAACCACTTTGCGGCAGTAGAGCTCTAGTGAGCAGTGACAAAGTGGTTAAAGTCACGCAGTGCCGAATCGCAAAATAGGCCCTGGTCTTTGAGCAGCCAAATCCTCCGGGGCTTAAGTGGTTAATCTGACCTTCATGAAAATAGAGACATTTTTTTTGGCTTTTTTTTTAACTTAAACACATTGCTAATAGCACTAGCTACATGTTTATATTGCCATTTTTACTGTTTTAGCACTGAAAATGGCCATTTTAGGTACTTTTTTGCAGTGTCTGTAAAAAAATGTGGTTCTGTCAATAAATTGCATGATTTTTGGCAGTAAAAAATTGGTGCCGTTTGTAAATTTTGGCATCCTGTCAGTAAATTTCACTTGGGGGGGTTGGCAACACTGATCGGGTTAGTGGTAACATCTTATCGTCTGTAAGGACGCCAGATGCTATGTGTAACCGATTTGCCTATAATATCCTTCTTGTAAGTACACGTCTAATCCTTTTTTCTCTAGCGCTCATCGACAGACGTAGTCCTCGGTGATACACCACCTTCGGGTTATGTTACCTCCGCAGGAGCAGGACTAGACAGGAAATTAAAAAGCTCTGGCCACACCCTAGGGGCAGTCCCAGAGGGTATATCCTCTCTCTCTCTGCCTCAGCAAACCAGTGGAGGACACTTCGTCCTTTAAGGATCCGGTGGATCGAAAGATAGAAGCAGAGTCCCGCACAATCTTTTCTCTGATAGGGTCAGCATTTAGACCAGTAATTGTTATTGGTCTAGTTTCCCAGACACTTACGGAATGGGCGAAAATGGTACGCCAAGATCTTAGGGGAAAAGATATTCCCCAGGAGACATCTGATTTGATGGAACAGATCATACAAGGGCTACGGTTTATCTGTGACGCAGCCTTGGACACAACTCCCTTATTAGGGCATGCATCTAAGTTAGCAATGATCCTCAGACGTGTGCTGTGGTTAAAATGCTGGTCAGCTGACCTAGGTTCCAAAAAGACCTTAACCAATCTCCCTTTTCAGGGGAATCGTCTATTTGGGGCCAACCTAGATGAAATCATTAAGGATGCCACTGGGGGCAAGAGCACTTTCTTGCCACAGGCTGCAAAAGCTAAGGGACCTCGCAACAAGCGAGGACCTTTCTTTACCGCCCATAAAGGGCGCCCGGCTGGTACTAGCGGGAAAGGCAAGACTCCTCCAGGAGGATTCAAGAAGGGCTGGTCGGACAAGCAGAGGACCAACCCAGCCAAACCCGAAGCAAAGGAGTACACAGCCTGAAGGTGCGCCCCCACCCGGTTTCAGGGTGGGGGGACGTTTTCACCGGTATTCAGGACATCAGATCGAGCATCAACCACTACTACCGGTGCGATTCTTCCCTTCCAACATTTAAGTACCACAGGAAGCGGTAGTTACCGTTCCCTGAATAGATCTTTTCCTTTACCCTTTCCTAAGATTAGTCCCGATACCTCACAGGAATCGGATCTGGTTGACCAGATAGGCCAAGTAGCCTCTAGTCGGGTGACTTCGGTCCCTGAGGTTCAACCAGAAAAGATCACCCTTCCTGATAACTATCAGGTATCTGATAAATGTGTGGAAACAGAAAACGACCAGACTTCCTCGGATGGTCGGGGCCAGATAGCTCTAGGGACGCCTGGTTCAGATCCAATCAGCGCCAGTGGTCCTAGAAATTCTAGGCTGGCCTCCCCAAGCCGGCCTGGCCGACTTGGACATGCTAGTCGCAGACGTTCCGTGGGAACTTCGTCTCAGGGAGTGTCTGTGGTCTCAAGGACCAAGTTACCTTCGTGCTTTACAGTCGCTGGTTTTAATGGCCTGGCCATTGAGACCCAAGTACTGAAGGACAGAGGTTTGTCTACTTCAGTCATTCCTACCCTTATTAAAGCAAGGAAAGCGACTTCCAGCAAAGTCTATTATCACACATGGAAGACTTATATTGCGTGGTGCGAATCTTTAGGATTTCCTCCACGTACCTATTCGGTGTCTCGAATATTGGCCTTTTTGCAACAAGGGGTTGAGCAGAAGCTAGCCTTGAGCACCATCAAGGGTCAAGTTTCAGCATTAGCAATCTTCTTTCAGAAGCCGTTAGCTACCAAATCCTTGGTGCGGAATTTCATCCAGGGGGTGCGGCACCTGGCTCCTCCAGTCCGCGCGCCCTTACCGCCCTGGGATCTTAATTTGGTTTTGTCGGTTTTACAGAAACCTCCTTTTGAAAACATCAGGGAGATTCCCTTGCTTACTTTATCCTAGAAGGTGGCCTTCTTGGTGGCTATTACTTCTGCTCGCAGGGTGTCAGAACTGGCTGCATTATCATGCCAGTCCCCATACCTAGTGATTCATAGGGATAAGGTAGTACTTCATCCTAAGCCATCTTTTCTTCCTAAGGTGGTTTCAGATTTTCATCTGAATGAAGATATTGTACTACCTTCCTTGTGTCCTCAGCCCAAGCATCATCGGGAACATGCGTTGCATTCCTTAGATGTGGTTCGGGCAATCAGGGTATACCTGAAAGCTACGGAATCATTCCGTAAGACGGATTCACTTTTTGTGATCACGGATGGCCCCAGAAAGGGTTTGCCTGCATCTGCCGCAACCATTGCCAAATGGATTAGACAAACGGTGGTACAGGCTTATTCTGTTAAGGGTCAGAGTCCTCCGTTCCCTGTTAGGGCGCACTCCACTCGAGCGCTCAGTACTTCCTGGGCCTTTCGCCATCAGGCGTCAGTGGTCCAGGTATGTAAGGCGGCCACCTGGTCGTCGGTACATACCTTTACAAAATTCTATAAAGTTGATGTGATGGCATCGGCGGATGCCTCATTTGGCCGCAAGGTTTTGCAGGCCGCAATTTGAGGAGACCGGTGGTCTACCTCGAGGGTTTTTTTCTGTTTGAAAATTTTTTTGTTGAGTCTCATCATTAAGGATGAGCATTGTAAACTTCTAGTTGGCACCGGTTGGGCCTTCTAGATTGGGATTTGATTTCCATTTTCCCACCCCTCAGTTGTGATACTGCTCTGGGACGTCCCGAAGGTGGTGTATCACCGAGGACTACGTCTGTCGATGAGCGCTAGAGAAAAATGGATTTTTGTAAAATCTTACCGTAAAATCCTTTTCTCTTAGCTCATCGACAGACGTAGTCCCCGCCCCTCTGTTTTGGAGTTGGGTTGGGTTAAATTCTCTAAGCACTGCTTTTTCACATAACTGATTTGCTGAGGCAGAGAGAGAGAGGATATACCCTCTGGGACTGCCCCTAGGGTGTGGCCAGAGCTTTTTAATTTCCTGTCTAGTCCTGCTCCTGCGGAGGTAACATAACCCGAAGGTGGTGTATCACCGAGGACTACGTCTGTCGATGAGCTAAGAGAAAAGGATTTTACGGTAAGATTTTACAAAAATCCATTTTTTTTTTTTTTTTTTTTTTATGGATGTCTGCTGTGAGTACTAGGATACCTTTAAGACCCAGCGAACCTCCCCTGACACAGCCTTTGCCTGGGAATCAACGGTGATTGGCCAGCTCACCTTTACATCACCTGTAACAGCACACCACCAGTTTTCGTGATAGCGTTGTTACCGTGTGTGCGCCTGCCTGGCCCAGCTATAGCTGCTATATTTATATTGTGTATGACCCAGCTAGTTTTCACCCTGCTTTGCTTACTTCTGATTCTGTACTGTTTGGACTCTGATCTACCGGTGTATGACCCAGCCTGTCTAGACTACGCTTTGCCTGACTCTACTATAGTGCCAGACTCCGCATTACTACTTGGCTGCCCTGAACCTCCTGTTACATCTGTAGTGGTGAACCACAAGTACCAGCCAACCTCCTGCTACATCTGCAGCAGTGAACCACAAGTACCAGCCAACCTCCTGCTACATCTGCAGCAGTGAACCACTAGTACCAGCCAACCTCCTGCTACATCTGCAGCGGTGAGCCACAAGTATCAGCAAACCTCCTGCTACATCTGCAGCGGTGAGCCACAAGTACCAGCCAACCTCCTGCCACATCTGCAGCGGTGAACCACAAGTACCAGCCAACCTCCTGCTACATCTGCAGCGGTGAACTACAAGTACCAGCCAACCTCCTGCCACATCTGCAGCGGTGAACCACAAGTATCGGCCAACCTCCTGCCACATCTGCAGCGGTGAGCCACAAGTACCAGCCAACCTCCTGCCACATCTGCAGCGGTGAACCACAAGTACCAGCCAACCTCCTGCTACATCTGCAGCGGTGAACTACAAGTACCAGCCAACCTCCTGCTACATCTGCAGCGGTGAGCCACAATTACCAGCCAACCTCCTGCTACATCTGCAGCGGTGAACTACAAGTATCAGCCAACCTCCTGCTACATCTGCAGCGGTGAACCACAAGTATCAGCCAACCTCCTGCTACATCTGCAGCGGTGAACCACAAGTATCAGCCAACCTCCTGCTACATCTGAAGCGGTGAACCACAAGTATCAGCCAACCTCCTGCTACATCTGCAGCGGTGAACCACAAGTATCAGCCAACCTCCTGCTACATCTGCAGCGGTGAACTACAAGTTCCAGCTGACCTGCTCTGCTCATGGTATGTGCGCTTGTTTATTGAACTCTTTGCATATCAACACATCTGAACTGTTTCCTGCTATCTGCTCCTAGCCTGACATGTGAGCAATGAGTTGTTTCCTCCTTTTTCATGTATGACACAACGAGCTGGAGTGTGGATTACTAGCACAGCTTGATGTTAATGAGATGTGGTTTATCCATCCATACCGAGAGCCTGGATTTGCTAAAAAAGTGTTATCCCATAGATGAGGCGCTCTTTGCTTGCATTGAAAAAGCTGCAAAAAGGCTGTGTTAGACCTGCAAAGGTCGATCCGTCTGGTAAGAGGCAAATCCTCTTTTGTGTGAATTGGGAGTACGGTGTATTTAAATGGGTTCACAATTTTATGAAGTAAGAATCGCCTCTGAATGGTTGTTGGGAATCTACACTATCTTGTGCACGGGATTTTTTTTTTTTTTCATCTATTTAACTACTTTTGATTTAATTATTTCACTTTGTTTGTAAAACACCTTTTTTAATGTTGTTAGTGATTTTTTTTAGCACTGTTGTTTTGGATAAGCGCATTTATTTTCTATAGATGATATTGCCCATGGGCAATAAGTTTAAAAGGCTAAAAATAAAACCTATGTGGCTCATAGCCTAACTTTAAAAAAGCTATGAATAATAATAAAAAAGAGCTTTTAAAAAATATAAAAATGAAGGAACACTATCATTGTTTAATTGTTATAAAGAATATAATATGTAAAAAGGAAATCAAGCACGCAAAAATTCAAAATGAACGACAGATTGCAAAAGATAGGACAAACCCCCCAAAAATCTTCAAATATATTAACCACTTCCCGCCCGCCCTATTACAGAATGACGGCGGGAATGTGGTTGTGTTATCCTGACCGGACGTCATATGATGGCGGCAGAATAACACAGCTCTGGGCGCCCCCCGGCGCCAGGGATGCCCACTATGGCCACCAGGGATGGCAATCAGGGCTCAGGGAGCCCCCCATTGCCCTCCCCATCAGTGATGCCCACCAGTGCCCTCCCTATCAGTGCTGCCCACAAGTGCCCATCATTGCCATCTTTCAGTGTCGCCCACCAGTGCCCATTATTGCTTATCAGTGCCCATTAGTGCCCATCAATGCCGCCTACCAGTGCCTAGCAGTGCCGCCTATCAGTGCCCACCAATGCTGCGTATCTGTGCTACCTATCTGTGCCGCCTATCAGTGCCACCCCATCAGTGCCTCCTCATCAGTGCCTGTCAGTGCAGTCTCATCAGTGCTCATCAGTGCAGGAAAAAACTTATTTTTTTACAAAATTATATAACCTAAACAAAAAAACTTTTTTTTTTCAAACTTTTCGGTCTTTTTTTATTTGTTTAGCAAAAAGGAAAAAACCCAGAGGTGATCAAATACCACCAAAAGAAAGCTCTATTTGTGGGGGGGAAATAACATAAATTTGGTGTAGGTACAGTGTTGCATGACCGCGCAATTGTCATTCAAAATGCAACAGCGCTAAAAGGGGAAAATTGGCCTGGGCAGGAAGGGAGGAAAGTGCCCGGTATTAAAGTGGTTAATAGTAAAAAGGTCAGGTCTGAGCATGTAGGCCCTTTACAATATAATCTTCTAGATTGTAAACTCTAATGAGCAGGGCCGTCCAATTCCTCCTGTATTGTAACTGTATTGTCTTCCCTCATACTGTAAAGTGCTGCGCAAACTGTTGGCGCTATATAAATACTGTATAATAATCTGGAGTGGGTGACTGGGGACAAAGAAGGCAAATGTATTAATCCTTTCTTCTGCTCTGTGTATACAAAGGAACATTAGGGAGCTCATGACCATATTGGGGATTGTAGTGACACAGCCCCAAATGATCCACAATGGCTCAAAAGTGATATGGTCCAGAAATATTTAGACAGAATAAAGGTGGATAAAGCGCCTGGACCAGATGGCATCCAACCACACATCCTAAAAGAATTGAGTGCTGTAATTTCTAATTTTTAGGGACTCGTTAAGGACTGGAATAGTACCACTGGATTGGCGTAGGGCCAACGTGGTGCCTCTATTTAAAAAGGATCAAAGTCTTTGCCAAGTAACTATTGTGGGAATTAAGGGGTTTAACTATTTTTGTTCTCCTATATTCTCTGTAATATTAAATTATCCTCAGTCCACAGCTTGTAAAGTCAACACTGGCTAGTGTTTGTTTAAGCTGCAGTTCATGATGACCTTCTCCCTGTGTCCTGGTAACTGTTTACTGGTAAGATAATAATTAACTTTTCTAATGCTGATCAGAATATTAATGTTGAACTTTGATTATCACAAGTTTTGGACATTTCATGCTGATGCGAGGTGATAGCTGTCATGCTTTGGATGTAGTATACTTGGATTTTGCAAAAGTGTTTGACACAGTTCCCCACACACGGCTAATGTGTAAGGTAAAGTCTACAGGCCTGGAAAGACCAGTCTGTAAATGGATAGAAAATTAGCTAAAAGATGGAATTCAGAGAGTAGTGATTAATGATTCTTACTCTGAATGGTCTAAGGTTATCAGTGGTGTACCCCAAGGTTCAGTGTTTGGACTCTTACTTTTTATTATATTTATAAATAATATAGAGTCTGGGATTAAAAGTATAATTTCAGTCTTTGCAGATGACGCCAAGCTTTGCAGTGAAATAACTTCCTTGCAGGATGTCTCCAACTTACAAGCCGACCTCAATGCACTGTTTAACCACTTCAATACCAGGCACTTTCACCCCCTTCCTGCCCAGGCCAATTTTCAGCTTTTAGCGCTGTTGCATTTTGAATGACAATTGCACGGTCATGCAACACTGTACCTAAACCAAATTTGTCATTTTTTTCCCCCACAAATAGAGCTTTCTTTTAGTGGTATTTGATCACCGCAAGGTTTTTTCTTTTTTGCTAAACAAATAAAAAAAGACCAAAAAGGTTGGAAAAAAAATGTTTTTGTTTTGTTATAAAATTTTGTAAATAAGTTTTTTTTTTTTTTTTCTTCTGCACTGATGAGGCCACACTGACAGGCACTGATAGGGGTGGCAGTCATGAGGCACTAATATGCAGCACTGATGGGTGCTGATGGGTAGCACAGATATGCAGCATTGATAGGCACTGAAAGGTGGCACTGGTGGGCGGCATTGAAAGATGGCAATGACAGGCAGCACTGATGAGGAGGGCACTGACAGGCTCCCTGAGCACTGACTGGCATCCCTGGTGGCCATGGCTGGGCAATCCCTGATGGCTCTAGTGGCATCCCCCAAGGGTCTGCACTGGTAATCAATGCTCTGATTACCAGCACAGACACCCCCTCCCCCTGTCAGGAGAGCTGCCGATCATCTCTCTTCTACTCACGCCTGTCAGGTGTGAACTGAAGAAAATAAACCAAGATATAAGAATCTGCTCAAATGTATAAATAAATTAGCGGTCTAAAGTGACAAGTGCATAACTAATTAAACATGTACCTTTTTGAAGAGTTGGCACAATTTGCACTTTACCTTTGAAAAGTCACATAGTTTGCACACTTTGCACAATTTTTGCTGTTGCACTTTATTGGACTACATCTTGGGACTTCTTTAGGACGCTATCAATTTGATTCAACTAACTTTAAAGAATTATTAATATTGAATATATATAATTTATTATTATTATTTTTTTTTGATAATTTTTATTTGAACATTTGACCTTGATATGAATTGTAGTAATTTTATTTTTTCAGTGATATTGCACAATTTAACACTTTATATTCTGTACGGCACTTTGTACAAAGCATTTCATTGTTTATTGGTAAAGCACATTATTTTAACTATTGCATGGTTGATGATTAATCACATGCATATAGTTATTTTTGGTACAATCACTTGACATCTAGCACTGTGCACCTTATTGCACTTATATTTCATATTTCCCCTGTATTTAAAAATGTTTAGTTAGTTATGCACTTGTCACTTTAGGCCGCTTATTTATTTATCCTGTCTAATTATTTTGGGGGTTCCCTGAGATCTCAGGGGTTCATCAAAGGTAAAAGGTTGAGAACCCTGACCTAGCTGATATGATTTGTTTTCTAAAGATGATTTTAGCATTTAACCCCACCAGAAAAAAATATAACTGCGATATCATCCTCTTTCAAGTTTCCCATCACCTTAGTGTCCGTTCAAACGGGCGGTCCGCTCAGCGGACTCTTGTTTTGCTCAGCGCGGATCAATTCTCAATGGGGATCGATCCATCGGTTCCCGCTGAGCAGGCGGATGACAGCTCCGTCTTATTTTGCAGAGACCTGTCAGCAAGGCCGATCCTAGGGTCACAGGCGCCTGGGTGCAGAAATTTTTCTGGCGCCCCCACATGGGCGTGGTCATCTTACTAACTCCTCCTCTTTACAAATGTTTCTATGGCAATTGCTCAAACACAGAGATGCTACCCTAAGAAGTCTTCCTTACCCCGGGACCCTCCCACGATCTCTTAACAATAAACAAATTACAGTAAGAGAAGCAGAGTACTCTAATGGGAACTGGAGGGAGTTCTCTCTAATGGACACAGAGAGTGCATCTGTTAGAGAGTCTGTTAAACAGAGCCCCCAGACAGGAGATGGTAAGAGGCTGCAGACTTGATACAAGAGATGGTCAGAGACTGCGGATATGATACAAGAGATCAATGCATTGATGCAGCCTCATCAGTGCCCACCAAATGCAGCCTCATCAGTGCCCACCAAATGCAGATTACCAGTGCCCACCAAATGCAGCCTACCAGTGCACAGCAACTGGACATGGTACAGGGGGAGATGGTCTGAGGCTGCAGACATGGTACAGGGGGGAGATGGTCTGAGGCTGCCGACATGGTACAGGGGGGAGATGGTCTGAGGCTGCCGACATGGTACAGGGGGGAGATGGTCTGAGGCTGCCGACATGGTACAGGGGGGAGATGGTCTGAGGCTGCCGACATGGTACAGGGGGGAGATGGTCTGAGGCTGCCGACATGGTACAGGGGGGGAGATGGTCTGAGGCTGCCGACATGGTACAGGGGGGAGATGTCGGAGGCTGCCGACATGGTACAGGGGGAGGTGGTCAGAGGCTGTAGAGGGGTCTTACCTGGCTGTGATGAGAGGCGCGCGCCACTGCTGGGCCACTGCACTTTTTTACTTTAGATTTAAAAATGGCGCCCGCCGGTGCCAATACGACACTGCTGACAGAGAGGAGGCGGGACCGATTACTTAGCTGAGAGAAGACAGGACGGAGAGGAGACATCCTCGGGTCTGAGAGGAGGCAGAGTGGAGGTGGGACGAACTTCTTAGCTGGGAGAAGGCAGGACGGAGGTCGAGCATTATTTTAATAATGCAGAGCTGGCTGATTAAATTTTTTGTCTACCTCCGTCCCGTCTCCTCCCAGCTAAGCAATCTGTCCCGCCTCCTCTCAGACCCGAGGACGTCTTCTCTCCGTCCCGCCTCCTCTCAGCTAAGCAAACAGCCATCACCTCACAACGTACACAGGGGCCACACAGAATGTAGCGGGAAGTCTGAGAACACGAATTCTGAGTTCAGCTCACAGGAAGTGACGGGGACGTGTCATTGCTGGCAGGATCAACAGGATGGTTTTCTCACCGCATTCCTCATAAAAGTGGAGTCGCCAACCTGGCTGTGCTGTCTGACAGGGCTGCCTGGATCAGAAGACTGGCTGAACAGAGCTACAAATCCATTGGCAGGAGTATATAAGAAGGAGTGGACAGCGAGTCAGTACTTGGTGGTCCATACATGCTACAAGCTACATGTTTTCCTGCTGGTCCAGCTAACCAATGCGATTTTTGCTCATTTGTGAGAATGAATGAGCATTAGGGTCTGGTGAGTTGCCATTTCTTCCATTTTCCCCGACACTTGGTGGTGGAAATATAGGTGATCCTTATAGACTGCACGTTCACCGGCTGTTTATTGGACTATTTTGCTACATGCACTTTTGCCTAAAAGGAGTGTGGGACGTTTAAGTGATTTTAGTGCTTTTATATTGTTTTTATGCTATATTTATACACTGCTCACTGGTCACCTTTACCTTTTTAGTCTTGTTGAGACAATTTTAGATTGTATCTTGCGCTACTATTATTTATTTTTAAGCAACCAGTCCTGCAGCCTCCTCTCTGTCAGCTGTGTATTCAATTTTAGAATACCGGCCCTCAACCAGACCAGCCCACCGGGAATTCTCCCGGTTATCCTGATTGGCCAATCCGGGCTTGCCACTGCCGCTGGAGGAGGGGAGGACTCTGTCACTGGACCTTCGGCGCCCCTCCGCCTCAGCTCGCGGCGCCTGGGTGTGGTGCACCCTGTGCACCCGCCCAGGATCGGCCCTGCCTGTCAGAGCCTCTCATTCCTCTATGGTAGCTCAGATAAAAACGGACCGCCTGTCCATTTTCATCCGATCCGATGCTCCAGACAGATGCAAAAAAGGGTTTCCATCCGTCTGGTTTTCACGGATCGGATCAGATAGCAGCCGGTGTCAGCGGACATATCACCTCTGACATCCGCTGCTACACAGGGGTGCATTGAGCACCCAATCAGATCCGCCTGAAAAACTGACAGACCAACCTGATCGGAGCCCGTGTGAAAGGGACCTTATTGTTTTAACCACTTCAGCTCTTGAAGGTTTTACCCGGTTGATGACCAGGCCATTTTTTGCGATGCAGCACTGTGTTAGATTACCCAATAACAGTACCCAAATAAAATTGATGTCCTTTTTTCCCCACAAATAGAGCTTTCTTTTGGTGGTATTTGATCACCTCTGCGTTTTAAGTTTTGCGCTATAAACAAAAAAGTGAGACGATTTTAAAAAAAAATATATATATTTTTTACTTTCTGCTTTAAAACATTCCCAATAAAAAAATGTAATACATTTTTTACCAGATTAGGCCAATTTGTATTCTGCTACATATTTTTGGTTTAAAAAAAAAATCCCAAAAAGCGTATATTAATTGGTTTACGCAAACTATGGTACAGATTTTTGGGCTTTTTATTTTTATTGTTTTAGTAATGGCGGCGATTAGCGATTTTTAGCGGGACTGCGACTTTGCGGCGGACAGATCGGACCCCTAACTGACATTTTTTACACTTTTTGCTGACTAGTGACATTAATACAGTAATCAGTGCTAAATAATATGCACTGTTACTTTATAAATGACACTGGCATGGAAGGGGTTAATACAGGGGGTGATCAATGGGTTAAATGTCAGCCTAAAGTGCTTGCTAACTGGGGGGGGGGGGAGGGCTCTGTGGCAGGCACACAGAGATTGGTGTTTCAGCTTAGCTGAGACACACAATCTCATTGTGCCTGTGTGACAGAAGAGCCGCCTGCTTTGTTTACATAGGCAGGCGGCTCTCCTCTCAGTTCCCCTAAAGATCGCGGGAGGCCGGTGGTGATCGAGCCTGCTCTGCCAAGATTGCGTGCACATAATCGCGTAGATCTACGGGATTATGCGCAGCTGAGCTGCCCTGCCGCAGTAAATCTGCGTATGGCGGTCGGCAAGTGGTTAAGAAGTAACACATAATAATTACACAATCATAAGTGGAACTAGCTGGCATAATGCAGTATATGGCCAGTACAGGGTCCTGTAGAAGCTTCTTGTTCTCTTCATCATCATTTCTTGTAGCTCTCTGAACCCTGCAGCACCTTTATTAATTTTACTTCTATTGACTAATATGTGCTGGCTTATGATTGGGTGAAAAAGTGATCTACTTAAGATATTGACAGATTTGTGTATTCTTTGGAAACTTTCAGCTATTCTTCATCATAGTCACAGCCAGGACAAGTTCATTACCGTTCTATTATATGAAGCGAAGACAATCAGTGGATGTTCATTAAAAACATCACTTCTTATCATTAGCATAAACCAGTAATACTATAGTTACTGTATATTATCAAGACAAAAGATATTGGGGACGGTAAAAACGTTTTGTGATTCCCAGCTAAAACTTTTACCAAGAAATTGCAAAAATAAAATCAGCATGCCAAAATGATGGAATTCACTTTAACCGCTTATGGACCGTCCGCCGCAGTTTTACTACGGCAGTCAGCCCCTCCTGCGTGAACCGATCGCATGCCTGGTGCTAGGGGAGGAGGGCGTGCTGCCACTCGGCAGCAGGGATGCCAATGCATGTGGCCGGCGTCTGCGATTGCTGCCTGCTACCTGCAATCGATGCCCGCTAAGAGAGGACAGCCAGCTGTTTTAAACACAGCTGATCGTTCTTCTCTCTGGAATGATCACAGAGCGCCCGTGATCCTTCTATATAGGATCACAGGTCTCTGTGGTCATTTTAAAAGCCCCCTCCCCCATACAGTTAGAAACACTCCTCTAGGCTTACATTTAACCCCTTGATCACCCACTAGGTTAACCCCTTCCCTGCCAGTGTCATTATTACAGTAAGGGCTCTTTCACACGGGCGTTCCGTATGTCCGTTTTTCATCCCATCCATTTGCGGATGAAAAACGGACATAATGTATCTCTATGTAAATACGGATGTCATCGGATGATCATCCTCTGACATCCGTTTTTTGTCAGTTCAGTTCAGTTCAGTTTTTTTGAACGGAGGAGAACCCTATTTTTTCTTCCTTTTAAAAAACGGAACTGAAGCAAAAACGGATGTCAGTGGTGTCATCCGCAGACATCCGTATTTACATAGACATGCATTATGTCAGTTTTTCATCCGCAAACGGATGGGATGAAAAACGGACATACGGACCGGATGACACAAGTGTCATCCGTGTCCGTTACAAAAAAAAAAAAAGGACCTGATCGGGCAAAAAAAAAGGAACGCCCGTGTGAAAGAGCCCTAACACAGCATATTTTAGCCCTGATTACTGTAATGTCACTGGACCTCCCAAAAGTGTGAAAAATATCAGTTAGGTGTTTGATCTGTCCATCGCAATGTCACAGTCCCGATTTAAAAATCGCTGATCGCCACCATTACTAGGAAAATATAAATAAATAAAAATGACATAAATCTTTCCCCTAGCTTGTAGACGCAATAACTTTTGCGCAAACCAATCAAAATATGCTTATTGAAAGGGGAGAGAGAATCCGAGCTAGGATAGGTAAATACAAATACTGGCTGCAGCCTACCTCCTAAATATAATCCAAAAGGATATATAATAGAAATGGAGTAAAGGGAAGAGGTAAATGGCGCTGCCCAATGTTAACCCAAGAAAAAACCCAATAGATATGCCTTAGGATATGCCTTAATTAGCCTGTATGATACAACAGTCATTAATACAGTAATATGAATACATAAACCAGGGGAAGCATGCAAGTGTGGAACAACCATATGCACTCCAAAAGGACCACCATAAAAAGATCCTAATTAACCACACCAGTGCACTGGTGTGGTTAATTAGGATCTTTTCATGGTATTAATGACTGTTGTTGTATCATACAGGCTAATTAAGGCATATCCTGTGCATTACTTGTTCCACACCCCTGAAGAAGCGGACCCTTTTGTGCCCGCGAAACATGTCAGGATCTGTCTGATGCTCCTCATTGGACCGCAATTTATTTTCCACACTGCCTTATGCCTATATGTCTCTTTTACAGCCTTTTCTGTTTATATATGTCATTCACAATATGTTTACATTTTTTTTGTATAATCTACCCTGTTTTTAATGTGTATTAATAAATATTTTATGTTTTATATATTCTAGTTATCTATTTTTCTACCTGGTACCCTAAAAATCCCATCAGCCCTCCACATTTTTCTCACTGTTTCTTTTCTTTTGTTCCTTCCTATTCATTCTTTCTTTCTCTGTTCGCCTTCCCTCTTTTCCCCTTTTTCCTACTCTCTTGTCTTTTCCACCTCCCCTCTTCCCATCCCCTTTTCATTTCACCTCTCTTCCCTCCCATTCACCTTTTCTTGCTCATGCCTTTTTTCTCCCTGTTTTCTTCCCTGTTCTATTTTTTCCCTCTTTTTTTGTTCCAGGGTGGAGCCTTCACACCTTGGGCCCCGCTGTGATTGAATCTTGGGATTATTCCCGAATTCTATGATGTATGTATATGTGTGTGTGTGTGTGTATGTATGTATGTATGTATGTATATATAATATATATATTATACCCAAAAGTGAATAAATACACCAATTCAGTGCAAACGTCCAATAATCAAATCGCATATAAAGTGACTTTGCTGTAAGATAGTCCAAAAAGTGCTTGTGTCCAAATCTTGTGACTCTCCAAGTGTGGCAGGTGTGATGGATCACTTGTGCTCCCCTCAATCCCCAGAACGCACTCACCAGAAGTACTAACCCCCACAGGGGTAGTAAGCCTTGGCTATTTGGAGAAGTATAACTCCTACTCCCATGGACCTCTATTACTATCCCATGGTTCCTAATGGTATCTTAGGACCTCCTTAAACATGGACCATATGACTCCAGAAATGCTCCGAGTATATATGAGTAGGGATGATCGAACGGTTCGGGTCGACCATCGGTTCGACCCGAACATTGGATGTTCGATATTCGGCCTAATACCGAACTTTTTGCGGCAAAAGTTCGGTATTCGGCCACCAGAACCGCCCAAAATGCACTGGGACAGGAACTGGGCTTTAAAAGCCCGTGATTGGCCCAGAAACGTCTGCAAAAGCCAATGAGGGGGCAGGAGTCTCCTAGGAACGTGATTGGAGTGACTACGGGGACCAGAGGCCAATCAGGAGTGAATACGCCCCACACTATATAAGATGGCCCCGCCTAACCCCTAGCACAGTTATCCAAAGCCTGTTGAAGAGAGTTGAAGCAGTTCTGTCTGACTCCTGCTTGCTACACTACATTTCCTACATATCGAGTGGTTCTAAAGCTCCATATAGCAGAATTGTATTTAGCTTACAGCCAGTGTAGTTAGATACAGCGATTGTGCTGGTTCTTAGAGTTAAAAAAAAAAAAAAAAAAAAAACTTAAGGGACAGTGTCAGTCTTCTGCTGTATGGAGCTTTCTATTTAGTGGAAAGGGATATCTAGTGTAGTTAGGGAACTTTGTACTACATTAGTTAGATTTGAAAATTTAGTTTCTGTAGGGAAAGTGTGAGGGTTCTGTTTAGTGAGCACGTGGCACAGTGCTGCTGTATCACAGCAGGTATACGTGCTTGCTAGGCAGCAAAATACAGTGACAACTTAACGCCTGTTGTTCAAAGCGTTAGGTGCACTGTACAAAAGCCTTTGCAACTGTGCGTGACACGCAACTGCTGTGCTGTATCCAGCGACAACTGTGGGTCGCATAGCAGTGTGCGTTTTTCACCGCACACAGTTGCCAACGCATCAGTGACAACCTAACGCCTGTTGTTCAAAGCGTTAGGTCCACTGTGCAAAAGGCTTTGCTACTGTGCGTGAACCGCAACTGCTGTGCTGTATCCAGCGACAACTGTGGGTCGCATAGCAGTGTGCGTTTTTCACCGCACACAGTTGCCAACGCATCAGTGACAACTTAACGCCTGTTGTTCAAAGCGTTAGGTGCACTGTACAAAAGCCTTTGCAACTGTGCGTGACACGCAACTGCTGTGCTGTATCCAGCGACAACTGTGGGTCGCATAGCAGTGTGCGTTTTTCACCGCACACAGTTGCCAACGCATCAGTGACAACCTAACGCCTGTTGTTCAAAGCGTTAGGTGCACTGTACAAAAGCCTTTGCAACTGTGCGTGACACGCAACTGCTGTGCTGTATCCAGCGACAACTGTGGGTCGCATAGCAGTGTGCGTTTTTCACCGCACACAGTTGCCAACGCATCAGTGACAACCTAACGCCTGTTGTTCAAAGCGTTAGGTCCACTGTGCAAAAGGCTTTGCTACTGTGCGTGAACCGCAACTGCTGTGCTGTATCCAGCGACAACTGTGGGTCGCATAGCAGTGTGCGTTTTTCACCGCACACAGTTGCCAACGCATCATTGAGAAATATGCCTGGTAGACCAAGAAAAGGCATACGTGGCCCTGCTGCGGAAAGGGGCACAGCTTCTAGGGTGTCTAGAGGCAGGGGTGGACGTGGTGGTCAGTCCTCAGCCAGGCCACCATTTGGATTGTTCTCCGGCAGTGGCCAAGCTATACGTCCACAGTATGTACAGGAGGTGGTGGACTATATGAACAAACCCTCATCATCGGCATCATCTGCAACTACAGTGACCCAGGCTGAGAAAAGTGGTCAGTCTTCTGCAGTTGTCAGAACAAATAAAGATGAGTCCATGTCCACCTCATGTCCTCCCTTAGACCCAATTTCAGACATGGCAGAGGAGTCAGCTGAGCTGTTTGACCACAGTGTCGGCCATCTACTCCAGCCTGATGCTCAGTCCTTTATGGAGTCTGATGTTGGGTCTGAGTTTGAGGAGGAGGCAGAGCAAACAAGAGGGGAGAGCAGACGGCCCGCTCCATCTAAGGCCGCACCTGTTGTCTCCCAGGCCAGGCCTGATGCTCAGTCTTTGATAGAATCAGATGTTGGGTCTGAGGTTGAGGAGGAGGCAGAGCAAACAAGAGGGGAGAGCAGACGGCCCGCTCCATCTAAGGCCGCACCTGTTGTCTCCCAGGCCAGGCCTGATGCTCAGTCTTTGATGGAGTCAGATGTTGGGTCTGAGGTTGAGGAGGAGGCAGAGCAAGCAAGAGGGGAGAGCAGACGGCCTACTCCATCTAAGGCCGCACCTGTTGTCTCCCGGGCCACTATACACACCTCATCTTGCTGGGCCTTTTTTGAGATATCCCATGCAGATAAAAAAGTTGCGATCTGCAAGATTTGTAAGAAGGGTATAAAACGTGGCAAAAATGTCAACCACCTGGGTACAAGCTGCCTAAACAGGCATTTGACAACCCACCACTCGGCCCGTTGGCAGGAGCATTTAAAGAACCCACAAAAGGGCCAAAGATTGGTCAGTCGGCCTCCTAGTTCTCCTCGCGCTCCTCCTCATGCTCCATCTGCTCCACCTGCTCCACCTGCACATCAGTCTGTTCCTGGCCCTGCTATAGTCACTCGTCACCTGTTGGCAGCCTCCACTGGCAGGGATGATGATATAGCAGGCAGTGTCGCATCTACCTCCAGCACACCACCAGCTGTATCATCTAGACGCCAAATTTCGATTCCACACATGCTGGAACGAAAAAAAATGTATACTCCCCGCCACCCACATGCCCAGCGTCTAAACAGTAGTTTGGCTAAACTACTGGCTCTGCAACTATTACCATTTAACCTGGTAGAGTCTGCTCCCTTCCGTGACTTCGCAAAATGTGCAGTTCCACAGTGGCAGGTGCCAAGTCGGCATTACTTTTCCCGTAAGGCCCTGCCATCCCTATACCAACATGTGGAAGGCAATGTAGTGTCATCCCTGGCCAAGTCAGTCAGCCGTAAGATACACTTGACGGCTGACACTTGGTCAAGCAAACATGGGCAGGGACGGTACATTTCTGTCACTGCTCACTGGGTGACACTGCTTGCCAGTGGAAGGGATTGTAGCCAGGGCTCGGTGCTGCAGCCAGTGTTGCCCCCACGTCTGCAAACAGCTGGTGGTGTCGCTGATCCGGGTAGATCGATCACTTCTACCCCCTCCTGCTCCTCCTCCTCTACCTCCTCCATGCCCTCCTCTGCAGAATGGTCCTTTGAATATGATGAGATACCACGTAAACGTTCAAAGGGCTATTCTATGTCTCAGGCCAAAAGGTGTCACGCAGTGCTGCAGCTTGTGTGTCTAGGGGACAGGCAGCACACTGCCCCTCAGATTCTTGGGGCTCTGCAGGCACAGGCCCAGAGGTGGCTGACACCACGCCAGCTGCAGCCAGGGATGGTGGTTACTGATAATGGGTCAAACCTCCTGGCCGCCCTTCGTCAGGGAAAGTTAACCCATGTGCCATGCCTGGCGCATGTCCTGAATCTCGTGGTACAGCGGTTTTTGAACTCGTACCCGGGAATGCAGGATGTGCTAAGGATGGCAAGAAGGGTGTGCAGTCACTTCAGGCGGTCGTACAGTGCCACTGCACGTTTGGCCGAAGTGCAGCGCGAGTTTCACCTGCCGGTACACCGCCTCATCTGTGACATGCCCACCCGCTGGAACTCCACCTTGGCTATGCTGCAGCGCCTGTACACGCAGCAGAGGGCCCTCAATGAATACCTATGCGAGTACGGCACCAGCACTGGCTCTGCGCGCCTGGGCTTCTTTTCACCACGGCAGTGGCTTTTGATTAAGGATGCATGCGCTGTCCTCTCGCCATTTGAGGAGGCCACAAGGATGGTCAGCCGGGACAGCGCATGCATCAGTGACACCCTACCGGTACTGTTTTTGTTGGAGCACACTCTGCGTGGCATTATGGACAGGGCACTGGAGGCAGAGCAGCAGGAGGAAGAGGAGGACTTCCTTGCCTCTCAAGGCCCCCTTTATCCTGAGAATCCTGACCCCCATTATGCCTAGCTCCCAGAGGCCCGAGCAGGATCCAGGGGTGGAAGAGGAGGAGGAGGACGATTCTGCGGGAACTTTTGCAGGGTTTGAGGAGGAGGAGGAGGAAGACATGCGGCAATCTGCAAGGCCTAGTTTGACTCCCTCGGGACACTTTGGAGTAGTACGTGGCTGGGAGGAGGAGGAGCCCGTTGAAGATAATGTCGTTATGAGTGACCCCGAGGAGTCAGCTTCTCAGGCCTTCGCTAATTTGCGACGCATGGGAAACATCATGCTCCAGAGCCTGCGAAAGGACCCCAGAATCAAGGCCATTAAAGAGACTAACCACTATTGGTTGGCCACCCTACTTGACCCCCGGTACAAGTGTAAAGTCTCGGAGCTTTTCCCATCCACCCATAGAGTCCACAGGATCAAATCCCTTGAGGACAGTCTCAAGAGGAATCTGGTGAACATGTTCCCCGACTCCCGTAGGGTGCAGGGGCGGGGACAACCTACCATGGATTCTACTGGTGGTCACGAGAGGAGCGTTGGAGAAGGCGTGCGGTTGACGGATGCCTTTCGGTCTTTTTTTAGTCCTCACCGCCCAGGCCTCTCAGCTGCCACATCGCATCGACACCGTCTGCATCACATGGTGGACGATTACGTGAGGGCACAAAGTGACACAGAGGGCTTTTCATGTGACGAATCCGATCCACTGGCATACTGGGTCTTAAGATTAGACCACTGGCCAGAACTGGCCCAGTATGCCATGGAGTTGTTGGCCTGCCCTGCTTCCAGTGTCCTATCGGAACGGGCATTCAGCGCAGCAGGAGGATTCGTCACAGACCATCGAACTAGACTCTCCACCGACTCAGTCGACCGTTTGACATTCATTAAGATGAATCAGTCGTGGATATCAAGCTTTGATGCACCTGATGCAGACCTTGTAGACTAGGCTATCGTTGTGATGTGGCAGTTGAGCCTCAGTTTAAGCCTGGACCATGGTGCCACCCTCAAACCCTCCTCTCATTCTCTTTACGTTCACAGAACCTCATTTTGGTTATGACAAAAACGACAATGTTTGCGCACCTGTTCCACAGGTGCACACCTTTACAATTTTTGGGCCTCCTTCAACACCAGCTCTTTGGGGTTAAGGTGGGGAGGCTATGCTAAAACAAAAACGACAATGTTTGCGCACCTGTTCCACAGGTGCACACCTTTACAATTTTTGGGCCTCCTTCAACACCAGCTCTTTGGGGTTAAGGTGGGGAGGCTATGCTAAAACAAAAACGACAATGTTTGCGCACCTGTTCCACAGGTGCACACCTTTACAATTTTTGGGCCTCCTTCAACACCAGCTCTTTGGGGTTAAGGTGGGGAGGCTATACTAAAACAAAAACGACAATGTTTGCGCACCTGTTCCACAGGTGCACACCTTTACAATTTTTGGGCCTCCTTCAACACCAGCTCTTTGGGGTTAAGGTGGGGAGGCTATGCTAAAACAAAAACGACAATGTTTGCGCACCTGTTCCACAGGTGCACACCTTTACAATTTTTGGGCCTCCTTCAACACCAGCTCTTTGGGGTTAAGGTGGGGAGGCTATGCTAAAACAAAAACGACAATGTTTGCGCACCTGTTCCACAGGTGCACACCTTTACAATTTTTGGGCCTCCTTCAACACCAGCTCTTTGGGGTTAAGGTGGGGAGGCTATACTAAAACAAAAACGACAATGTTTGCGCACCTGTTCCACAGGTGCACACCTTTACAATTTTTGGGCCTCCTTCAACACCAGCTCTTTGGGGTTAAGGTGGGGAGGCTATGCTAAAACAAAAACGACAATGTTTGCGCACCTGTTCCACAGGTGCACACCTTTACAATTTTTGGGCCTCCTTCAACACCAGCTCTTTGGGGTTAAGGTGGGGAGGCTATGCTAAAACAAAAACTACAATGTTTGCGCACCTGTTCCACAGGTGCACACCTTTACAATTTTTGGGCCTCCTTCAACACCAGCTCTTTGGGGTTAAGGTGGGGAGGCTATGCTAAACAAAAACTACCATGTTTGCGAACCTGTTCCACAGGTGCACACCTTTACAATTTTTGGGCCTCCTTCAAAGCCAGCTCTTTGGGGTTATGGTGGGGAGGCTCCGCCAACACCAAAACTACCATGTTTGCGCACCTGTTCCACAGGTGCACACCTTCATAATTTTTACGCCTTCTTCAACACCAGCTCTTTGGGCTTACAGTGGTATGGCTCCGCCAACACCCAAACAACAATTTTTGCGCACCTGTCACACAGATGCATATCATTGTAATTTTTTTCCTTACAAAGGCAATTATTGCTTTCATTACCAGCACTTTCATAGGGATATGGTGTCAAGGCATCGTCCGCACCACCAAATGCCCAATTTTTAAGCATCCTTTACTTCTATTCAAAGTCAAGAGACAACAGTATTCATCCAAAACATCTCTAATCTTGTTCACTCTGCACTACATTGTGGCCCCTACCCCTAACCCTCAATGTATCCGTGCATATATGTCTGTTTCTTGTGAGATTTCAAGTTAAAGTGCACCAAACACCATTTTACATGAAATAAAGTGCAATTACATACATCTTTGGACTTCTTGAAACATTTGGTAATAAAAGCCCCATTGTGGAAATACACCCGTTAATTATATGCACATTTAAAGAGACAGCACCTTTTTCCAAAAAAACCTCTAATCTTGTTCCCAGTGCACTGCATTATGTCCCCATCATACACATTGGCTGAGCCGTTGATTAGGAGCAAAAGAAAGGTGCGGTTAAGCAAAAAAGTCATTTTTGAAGGTTTGGTATGCTGTAATTCTGGTTCTGGACATGCTACAGAGCTGAAACTTCACAGGTACACCTTTTAGACCCCCCAGACACTAAATCCAAAGAAATCTCTCTTTTTTTTTTTTTTTTAATTTTTTCAATAATTGGCTATCTATCAAAAACGACAATTTTTAAGAACTTTTTTTTGTGTGATTAATAGTCCCTGGGGCATGACCCAGAACCCTAGGCACTTTTTAGGGGCATTTATTGGGTTTTAGGGCTTAAAAATGGTGTTTTTTGATTACAGAAGTTCGGGTCCCATTGATTTCAATGGGGTTCTGAAATCCGAACCGAACTTTCGTGAAGTTCGGGTGTTCTGGTCGAACTGAACTTTTCAAAAGTTCGATCATCCCTATATATGAGGAAGAAAGGGCTTGTATAGTGTAGTACCGTTAAATAATGTATAAAAGTTTATTGGTAATGTACTCACCTAGATGAATCACAGGCAGTAAATCAATGCACTAACAGTGCAGTAGATACAGCGAAACTTTTCCGGAAACGCGATGCGTTCCAATCGGCCAGAAGTGCGTTCAACGGGGACAGGAAGTGACGCTCTACGCGTTTTGTCTAATTGACGTCATCAGGAGTCTTCCATGGCACTTGGTCACTTTATTTGCATTTTTTTTTTATATATTGATTGTACTGACACGGTATAGAGGTGCACCCTCTATTGGGTTTTTTCTTGTGTTTACATTGGGCAGCGCCATTTACCTCTCCCCTTTACTCCATTTCTAAAATACGCTTATTGCTATTTTTATTTATTTATTTATTTTTTTAACCAAAAATATGTAGCAGAATACAAATTGCCCTAAAATGATGAAAAAAAAATCGATTTTACATTTATTTTTTTTGGAATGTTCTATAGCAGAATGTGAAAAATATTATTTTCTCCTCTCACCTTCCAGGACGGCAAACACGTTAGATGAGAGGCTCCAGCCTACAGGAAACACAATCAGTTCACAGCTGTAAAAGGCCCCACCCTTCCCCTTGTCCCCCATGTGTTGCTGTCCTGGAAAGTGAGAGGAGAAAACCGTTAGACTTACCAGTAATGGTGTTAATGCGAACCTTCCAGGACAGCAGGCCTACTTCCCACCCTGTTAAAGGGGTGAGGAAAGAATGTAAACAATAGGTGGTAAGTACAAGTGATTGTACATCCCTTGTGAATCGATTGGAGAACTAAGGTACTTTTTTACAACTGAGGGACAAGGGGAAGGGTGGGGCCTTTTAACAGCTGTGAACTGATTGTGTTTCCTGTAGGGTGGAGCCTCTCATCTCACGTGTTTGCTGTCCTGGAAGGTTCGTAGAAACACTGTTACCGGGAAGTCTATTGGACAGTTTTTCGGGTTTTTTTTTTTCAAAATTGTCAATTTTTTGTTTATATCGCACAAAAAGAAAAATTGCAGAGGTGATCAAATACCACCAAAAGAAAGCTCTATTTGTGGGGATAAAAGGACATACATTTTACTTGGATACAGTTTTGCATGACCGCACAATTTTCCGTTAAAGTAACGCAGTGCTGAATCGCAAAAAATGGCCTGATCATTCCGGTTCAGAAGTGGTTACCTCTGTTTTTTTTTTTTTTACCCCTCTCTACGTTTAAAATAAACTGTTCCTTTTTAGGAAATGTATACAAAAAAATGCCTCGCTAAAGTTGGCTAAGAAAAGATTCAATATGTGTTATAGCACATCATAAAACCACGAGTTATAAATAACATGTATACATTCATGTGAAAAAATGGCAAAAGCGCATAGTGCAAAAAATTGTGCAGAAAAAAGTCTTTCAATATTAGTCCAATAATACTTTCACCATTAGGTGAAAAAGTGTGCAACAGTGCAAAAGAAATCACTTAATGAATAAATTAAAGTGTCCAAATCCAAATAATAAAATCCATATAGAAATGAAAATACTGTGATCCAAAAATGGGAAGAAGGGGAATAACACCACCAGTGCGCCAATCGCCAAAATGAAAACCTTGGGAGCGCTTACCAGAAAAAATGGGACCAATGGTATAGAGACTTGCTGAAGCAGTCCTTGATGTATGGTCCCTCTAACGATAGCTCAGGTGCTCAAAGAAATAAAGAAGTTTCACATAATGTAATAGAGCCCATTCAGACAGGGGCGACACGACTTGCTGGGGTGACCTGTGAAGTCGCGGTGCACAGCGTGCACCACGACCTCGGCGCGACTTGCACGGACTGCATATAATTGAAGTCAATGCAAGTCGCCTCCAGGTAGCCCCAAAGTAGTACAGGACCTTTTTTCTAAGTCGGAACGACTTGTGTCACTCCTAATAGAACGGGTCCTGTGCTAATCAATGGCAGGCGACCGACCGCAACTTGTCAGGCGACTTGGTCGCCTGACAAGTCGCGCTAGTGTGAATGGACCCATAACGTCCAAAAATTTGGCTTTTATTAAAAAGTAAACAACTTACATTTTCCGCATGAATAAAAAGCATTGGATAAGATCACATGTGTCTCAAAAATTGGCGAAGTTTTGAGAAGAAAGCCCACTATGAGCCGATGTATGTTTCGTCCTCCAGTACTTCATTTGGGGTAAGATTGTGTTAAGATTCTCAACTGCTTTAGCAAATCGGTCACAATATTTGCATGGAGTTTTATTGTTCTTATACATTATTTGTGCTGTTTCCACTAGATCAGGGGTGTTGAACTCAATTTCATTTTGGGCCGCATCAGCATTACGGTTGCCCTCAAAGGGCCGGTTATATCTGTAGGACTAGATGTCCTGAGCACCCCACCCCCCTTACATCAGACGTCAAGAGCCCCACCCACCATAAGAAGTCAAGAGTCCCCCCCACCCTCCTTTACATCAGTGCACCCTCTTGCCTCATACTGCTGCCAGGCGGAAGCTGGGGGCAGAGCTGGGAAGAAGAAAGTGCAGGGTCTGGTGGAGGACCAGAGGAGGGCTGGAGTCAGCTGCCAGCGTCTGCTGAATGCTGAGATCAGGAAGGGGGAGCTTTGGCTGCACAGTGAGGCGCAGGATCTGTAGGAGGAGTTTTGTCCTCTCTGCTGCCAACCGCTGAGACAAGTTGGGGGCAGAGATGAGGGGGGTACCACAGGTGCATGAGAGGTGCAAGGGCCACATGAAATAGCCGGGCGGGCCAAATTCGGCTTTTGTTTGACATTAGATGCTTGACTTTTTCACTTCTATCAACTTTCAACAGAAAATTCTGAAATTATTCTCAGTTGTGTCTTTAAATGATACACTCCAGGATGGCAGAGACTGACATATATGGTACTTTGTAATCAGTAAAATACTCTATGTTCCATAAAAATTAAAAGAATAATTGTGCAACTTTTAAATTAATATTATTATTATTATTTAATTTAAAGATGACTCCTATCAATTTTTATTTTTTTACTTTCTATATTACTGACATCCCATATTCAGGATCCTTGTTCTCTTACACAGCCGGTTAAATGTTCCAAAAGGTGACATAGTAGTAGTTACTGGGCTACTTAATGGATGGTATCCACATATTACATAAAATTTTACCCTAAGCTATTTATTATTAGTGTGCTGCTCTATTTTATGCCCTTAATATTGTATATCTATATTTCCCCAAATCTTTATATTTCAATGGTCCTGTTTTTAACATGTTCATTCTAGGATTGGAAAATCCCTTCAATGCACACGATTGTAAAGATATGACATCTCTTGATAGTCTTGATGCCTTCTTTCTTCTCTTTTTTTTTTTTTTTTTTTTTTTATAAAGGGTGATATCTTAGTCTGCATTTATGTACATTATACCAGCACTTGCTGCCTTTAAGGGCTCAATTGCATCTTTGTGGTGCATTAAAGCGGGTTATGCTGCACATTGCCGTGCTTTGTGGTATGGCAGTCCATTCAGCTTTCTGAGCTGTTACATTACCCAACCTGTTTTTGCTACACTATACTGCAATGAGTTATTGTTGGTGGCAAACTGGTATTTGGGGCTAATAACCAAATTCTGGTGTTTTTCTACCTGTGAATAAAGTATACATTTTTGGCAAACTATGCTTCTTAATTAGAGTTGGGTGAACAGTTCAGCCTGGGTATGAGTTTGGGCCAAACATTGACTGTTCGCCCATTTGATGAACATCCGAATTATCGGGGTGTATGATCACTTGTAAGGCATGCCACACAACCACATGGTATTGCATCACCGCACAATGTATTGGAAGCCCTGATTGGCTGAAGCAATAAAAGCTTTCCTCAACCAGGGCACAGAGCTCTGTCAGAGCCATGATTGGAGAAAGTAATGATGACTTTATCCAATCATGCCTCATTGCTCTTAGTCCCGCCCCACACTATAAAAATATTCCCCACATAGTGGCCATTTGCAGTGTGATATTGGCATGGTGAGGGATAAAACAGGGCTCTGTTCAGTGCTACTAGCGAGTTAGTGTGCTATAGTGGACTATAGTGACTCAATTGTAAGTGTAGAATATCAGTTTAGTGTGAATCTAGTGATAGTGCAGTGTGAGTGTAGTTTGACCATTCATTTCTACTTTAGTGTCAGTTTTTCTTTGTCAGGGGTTCAGTGCGTTATTGCATGTTTGTTTACTCCTGCATATTTCAGTGTTTTACTGCACGTTTACTGCTGTATATGGTTTGACCATTCATTTTTCCTTTAGTGTCAGTTTTTCTTTGTCAGGGTAGGTTTCCTGCACCATATTTCAGCCCGTTACTGCACATTTAACAAGCTATATTTCAGTGCGTTACTGCGCATTTAATGCAGTATTTTTCAGTGCGCTAGTGAAAGTTTAATGCAGTATAGTTATGCACGTTTAACCCTGCATATTTCAGTGTGTTACTGCACTTTTACTGATGTACATTTCAGTGCGTTATTGCATGTTTAACGCAGAATAATTCAGTGCGTTAGTGCACATTTAACCCTGTATATTTTGGTGTGTTACTCCACATTTAACGCAGTATATTCCAGTGCGTTAATGCACATTCAATGCAGTATATTTCAGTGCAGTATATTTTAGTGCGTCAGTGCACGTTTACAACAGTAATATTGCAGTTTGTCGGTGCAGTTTTACTGCAGTATACTGTAGTGTCAGTGGAGTGTGTCTGTGCAGTGAGTAGTCAAGTTAAAGTGCACTAAACACCACTTTCCATTGATTAAAGTGCATCCATGTAAACATTTACACATCTTTATTACATTTTGTTAATAAGTGCCCCCCCCCCCCAACATGTCTGGGAGGCCAACAAGAAGAGGCAGATGTTCCCATGGCACTGTGAGGGGGCTAGTAGCGTATGTGTCCACAGGCAAAGGTGGACGTGATCAGTCCCCAGGCAGGGCATTATTTCCTGTTTAGTGATGTTGCCCTTGCTATCCAGCCACAGCATGCAGAGGAGGTGGTGGACTGGCTTACTAAGCCATCCTAAACCTCCTCATCTTCTGTCACCCAAGCAAAGACTAGTGTGCAGTTCACTGCAGCTGCCAGTGTGGCTTGTTCTGCCTCCTTGTCCACGGTCTCCTGCCATAGGCCCAGGATCAGGCATAGAGGAGTCAGCTGAGTTATTTGAACACAGTGTCAGCCACTTGCTCCTTGACGATGCACAGCCATTAGTTGATTCAGATCTTGGTTCTGAGGTTGAGGAAGGTAGGAACATGAGCCTACAGAGAGGGGAGAGCACTAGTAAACAACAAATTAGCAGTCATGTCCCCCCCCCCCCCAGCCTCAGCGTATAGCCAAGTCTCCAGTGATGATGAGGATAGAGAGGATGATGATGTCACTGAAGCAACTTGGGTGTCGAAAAGAGCAGAGGAAAAAAGTGAGGGTGAGGAACAACCCCAGCGAGGCAGCCATTATGAAAGAGTAGAGAGCAGCCACCCTATTCCACTAGATTGTGGCGCTGTTATCTACCGGCCCACTTCCCACAGCTCAGCTGTTTGGGCCTTTTTTAGCACATGTGCAGCCGATCACACTGTTGCAATTTGCAAACTTTGCCTCAAGCACATCAAGCATGGCAAAGAACACCAGCCATTTCAGTACCACATGCTTGGCAAGGCATTTAACCTCCCACCACCCAGCCCGTCAGCAAGAGCACCTGAAAGCCACACAAGGGACGTAGTTCTACTCCTCACCTTTCCGGTCTACACCAGCTATACCCCATGACCTCTTAGCAGCCTCCAATGATGGGGATGATTGTATAGCACTGGGTGTCTCGGGTCATTGCAGCACATCTGCCAGTAGCACACCACTGGCTGTAGACTTTATAGCAGGCAAATTTCTCTGCCCCATCTGCTGCAGCGAAAAAATAAAATAGTGATTGCCACCCACATGCCCAGCATCTAAATTCAAGCTTGTCAAAGTTGATGGCTTTACAACTCCTGCCTTAATGTCTGGTGAATTCTGCCCCCACTGTGATTTTTCAGAATGTGCTGTACCACAATGGCAGGTTTCCAGTTGCTATTTCTTTTCATGTAAGGCCATTCCATCTCTCTATTATCATGTGGAAGGCAATGTTGTGGCATCGTTGGGCAATGCAGGCAGCTGCACGATCCGCATTACTGCTGACATATCCTCCCTGACAATGCTTGCTGGACCACATATTTCATTTACAGCACA
Source organism: Pelophylax lessonae (assembly GCF_965119305.1). Classification (NCBI taxonomy): domain Eukaryota; kingdom Metazoa; phylum Chordata; class Amphibia; order Anura; family Ranidae; genus Pelophylax; species Pelophylax lessonae. The sequence goes on along the minus strand of NC_138771.1, from coordinate 609,740,801 downwards.
CTGGGTAACTCTGCTTGCAACTCGGAAGGATGCAGGACAGGGCTCATTACTGCAGCTTGTTGTGCCGCCAAGTCTCAATAAAGCTAGTGTTGATGATGCAGGATTTCTCAGCTCCAAACCCTCCTTGCCCAGAATTAGCCCGGTATGCAATAAAGCTGCTGGGCTGCCCTGTATCCAGTGTGCTTTCCGAGTGGACATTCAGTGCTGCTGGAGGTTTTGTGACCGATAGGAAAACGCATTTGTCCACAGACTCCATAAACCGCCTGATTTTTTTATTTTTTTTTTTCAAATTTTAATTAGTCCTGGATTAGCAGCAGCTATCAAGCCCATGATCCTGATGTTGCTGATTAAGTGCTTTCTGGATCTCGAAACTCTGAAAGAGATATAAGCAGAGAGACTGTGTCTAGGCTGCCTAGCTTTGTGGGTGTTGATTTAAGCTGGAAGAAATGTTTTTGGTGTATGTTTCATGGGCACAATTAACACCCAAGGACAAGTTTGACAGCTACACATCATTGCAATTATTGACAGCCAATTATTTCTTTCATAAAGAGTACCTCTATAGGGTTATGGTGTGAAGGCATCACTAACACCCAAAGACCAATGTTTCCGCTCCTGTTACTTCTGTTCAAAGTCTGCAAAAGAGACACCAGAATTTATCCCAAAAATCTCCAATCTCCAATCTTGTTCGGAGTGCACTAAATTGTGGCCTCCTCATATAGCTCCTCAAGCCATTGTTTATAAAATAGTAATTTTTTGGCTTTATAAATGTTATTATTGCTGCAGCAGGCTCTATACACGGTACAGATGTGCCACACAACAGGCAGACTAAGGGGACTCCCCAGGCACTATATTTAAATTAATTGTTCTCTTTTTATTGTTTTGCAATTTGATGGTTTCACTTTTAAGCATCAGTAAGTCACTGCTCAGTTAAAAAATGTTTTTTTTTTTTTTACAAAATGTTTTTTCATTGATACATGTTCCTCAGGGCAGTACCTGAACCCCCATAACCGTTGTATGCCAAATTACTTGCATATAAACCTTTAAAATTGGCACATTTGATTTTTCCAGTTCAGTTTCTATAGACTCCAATGGGGTTTGATATTCGGTTCCAAACATTTTCAATGTGCGAAGGTTCAGCTGTGAACCAAACGGGGTTGTTCGGCCCATCTCTATTCCTAATATGTGCATATGCCATCTTTCAGTTGTTGTTTGTGAGGTACAATATTTGGCTTTATGATTTATACAATGCAACAGGTTTAGTGGTATTTGTTTTTTATTGGCAAATTAAGATTACAAATGTATTCAAGTACATGTTGACTACTGGATGCACCTAGCACTACGTATACTCCTGACTAATGCTTACCTCTGTTACTGTACATAATATTATATCTCCTCCAAATGTATGTACATGGGTTACATAGAGCAGCTGAATTTGAAAACAAAAGCTGAATTTTGTCTTTTTACTCTTAATCTGGGCATCCTGGTCTGGAATATTTTGTGATTTACATGCTGCATTTAATTTTAGTAACTGAGGATTTGTTAACATTTTGAAAATATTTAAAATGGGTTTAGTATGTGTGGCCATCCATTTGTTCATTCCAGGTAAAGGATGATGGCAAAGCTTATGCAGACAGAGAACAATTACAAATGAGTCAAATTTAGAGAAAAAGCAGCAAATATATTTCGCCTAAGCATGCACGTGACAAAACAAAGCCATATCAAATAAATCTGGAATACTTATTTGAACCCTACCATGGATCCCACTGGGTCCATTGGACCCAGGCAGAACTTGGAGAGGGTCAGGAAATTGACTCCCAAAATTTTTTTTTTTTCCCAGCAGTTTTGTGTCTCATCAGTTTGTGGTGCGTTACAGCCGGCATTTCCCCGCCTCATACTGTTGCGCATAGTGCAAACTGATGAGTATGAGGAGGCAGAGTGTCTCCTCCGAGGAACGTCCCTCACGTGATCGGGGTGTGCGCAATGACGTCAGACATCAGTGCATTCCATCTCATGCAGGGCAGACTGGATCTTCAAGGGCAGTGGCTGGGACAGACACTGGAGTGACAGGAGGACTGAGGACAGACATGGGTTTTTGATGGGCCGTTCCCCTGGCGAGTTATAAAAGAAGATAACAGTATCTATAATATATTCTAAATTTTATATAAATGAATGGATATGGGGGGTCTTTTGTTGGGTGGGCAGCATTTTATTCTTGGACATGGACCCATGTAGCACAATGTCTTGGGCCAGCCCTGCAGGAAACTATAGCAATCCTTTGTGTCAAGTTACTTTGATGTGTCTTTGTGGCAAGTCACGGGGGCCAAGACCATACAGCAGTTTAACAGGACAGGTTCCACTCAGAACAGGCCTCGCCATGGTCGACCAAAGAAGTTGAGAGCACATGCTCAGTGTCATATCCAGAGGTTGTCTTTGGGAAATAAACTTATGAGTGCTGCCAGCATTGCTGCAGAGATTGAAGTGGTGGGGGGTCAGCCTGTCAGTGCTCAGGCCATACGCCGCACACTATATCAAATTGGGCTGCATGGCTGTCGTCCCAGAAGGAAGCCTCTTCTAAAGATGATGCTTAAGACAAGCAGACTTAAAGACCTGGATTAAAGGAACCATGTACTGTGATCTGATGAGACAAAGATAAACGTATTTAGTTCAGATGCTGTCAAGTGTCTGTGGTGGCAACCAGGTGAGGAGTACAAAGACAAGTGTGTCTTCCCTACAGTCAAGCATGGTGGTTGGCGTATCATGGTCTGGGGCTGCATGAGTGCTGCTGGCACTGGGGAGCTACAGTTTATTGAGGGAACCATGAATGCCAATGTGTACTGTGATATACTGAAGCAGAGCATGATCCCCTATCTTCGGAGACTGAGTATTCCAACATGATAATGAGCCCAAACACACCTCCAAGACCACCACTGCCTTGATAAAGAAGAGGGTAAAGGTGATGGACTGGCCAAGTATGTCTCCAGACCTAAACCCTATTGAGCATCTGTGGGGCATCCTCAAAGGGAAGGTGGAGGAGTGCAAGGTCTCTAACATCCACCAGTTCCGTGATGTCATCATAGAGGAGTAGAAGAGGACTCCAGTGGCAACCTGTAAAGCTCTGGTGAACTCCATTCCCAAGAGGATTAAGGCAGTAATGGAAGAAAGTGGTGGCCACACAATATTGACACTTTGGTCCCAATTTAAACATTTTAACTTGGGGGTGTACTCACTTTTGTTGCAAGTGGTTTGGACACTAATGGCTGTGTTGAGTTATTTTGAGGGGACAGCAAATTTACACTGTTATACAAGTTGTACACTCACTACTAGTGATGGGCCGAACAACCTCCTGTTTGGTTCGCACCAGAAAATCTTGACCAGGGAAAAAGTTCTAGCGAACATGCGAACTCTATTAACCACTTAAGCCCCGGAAGATTTTACCCCCTTCCTGACCAGGGGGTATTTTGCGATTCGGCGCTGCGTGACTTTAACGGACAATTGCGCGGTCGTGCGACGCTGTACCTAAACTAATTTGACGTCCTTTTTTCCCACAAATAGAGCTTTCTTTTGGCGGTATTTGATCACCTGTGCGATTTTTTTTTTTTTTTTTTTGATCATGAGCTACAATAAAAAAAAAAAGCGACAATTTTGCAAAAATAACAATGTTTTTCACATTTTTTTATATGAAATTCCCCCCCCCCCCCCCCGGGACTGCGACATTGCGGCGGACAGATTGGACCCTTGACTGACATTTTTGACACTTTTGGGGGTACCAGTGACATTACTACAGTAATCAGTGCTATACATATGCACTGTTACTGTAAAAATGACACTGGCAGGGAAGGGGTTAACTTTATTGGAGAGGTAGGGGTTAAGTGTGTCCCTAGGGGCGTGCTTCTAACTGTGCAGGGATGTGGCTGTGTGTGTAACAGCACAGATCAACGTTCCTACATAGCAGGACCGTTAGATCAGTGCTTTTACACAGGGGAGAATGACAGGCGGCTTTGTTTACACTAGCCGCCTGCCTTTCTCCCTTCACATTGGGTCCGCCGGTCACACGCACGGAGGTGTCCGTGAACGAGCCGAGGCGGGAGCGCGCCTCCAGCGACGCGTGCCCGCCCACTATTGGCCCCCAGGCTAGTGACGGTACATCAATTTGCCTGGCCAGGGCTGACCGCCGCAGTATATGTACTTGCGGCGGTCGGCAACCGGTTAAAGTCTATGGGACATGAACATGAAAAAATTCCAGGTCGCTTGCCCTCAACATGGGGAGGGTGTTGATGGAGACGAGAGCCTCTTCTGGAAAACCCTGGGCTGTGGTTGTCTGGGTCTTCGGGTGGGGGGCTTATCGGAATCTGGAAGCCCCCTTTAACAAGGGGGCCTCCAGATCCCGCCCCCCCCCCCACGCATGTGAATGGATATCAGGTACATCGTACCCCTACCCATTCACCAAAAAAATAAACAGTTTTTGACAAGTCCTTTTATTAAAAAATAAAAAATGGTGTCCCCCAATGTAAATCCATCGTCAATCACGTCGCCCGCCACACCCGAAAAATACAAAGGAAAAAAAAGACGCTCCTGCCTCTTCACACGCCTCTGGCGTAATGAGCAGTTTGAGCTGTGACCGATCTTTTATAGGAAAGGGGCGGGGACACCCGGTTACATCACCAGGTGGCACCACCCATTCTGACGTCTTGTCCGAAATGTATTCACTGCACCAGCGCAGTGCATTATGGGGCACGCGTAACCTCAGAGGACAGGTGTCCCCGCCTCTTTCCTATAAAAGAGCTGTCACAGGCGCGTGAAGAGACGGGATCATGTTTTTTATTTTTTTTATTTTTCGGTTGCAACGGGCGAACTTCGTGCCAAGTGCCCCATTTGTTCGTGTGTTCAGTGAACACACGAACAGCTGATGTTCGAGTCGAACTTGCGTTTGACTCGAACATCAAGTCCATCCCTACTCACTACTTTACATTTCAGCAAAGTGTCATTTCTTCAGTGTTGTCACATGAAAAGATAAAATAAAATATTTACAAAAATGTGAAGGGTTACTTTTGTCAGACATTGTAATTCCCCTGTTGGGGGCATAAAACAGAGTAAACGAACAAGTATTAGTCAAGTACAGGGTTTTTTACATTTACAGAGAAAGAGAAGGAAAAAAAGGGAACAGAGGAATAAGTGAATAAGAAAGTAAGATAAAGAGGGAAGGTAGAGGGGGGGGGGGGGGTTTTGGACCGGTTACCTGTAGCTCTCAATGGCATCATAAGGGCGACATTGTCCTATATATAAACAGCGAGATAGTGCCTTAAGAGGAATTCAATGGGTATACATGAGTTAGGTACCTGATATAATATCTAAATAGATTGAGGACTTAAACTCGAACCGGCAGGCCCATATTTTAGAGTGTTTAGGGACAGCAAAATGGCCCAGTGGCTTTGCAAAGTAGATGAATATGTCTAATGGAAGAACTGATCCACATTGCTAGGGACACATTTACCAAAGGGTAGGGATAAGTGCTTTAGCAGCATTCAATAAGTGTGGTAACATAGATCTCTTATATCGGCCTATTGGTTTGGTTGTACGGTGAAACAGGATCAACCAATGGTCACAGGGGATTGTCACGCCTTGTATGTCAAAGATCAGGTGGATCACATCATGCCAAAACAGACGAATTATTGGACAGTCCAACCAGATGTGACCATAAGAGGCACAGCCACAATAGTTTCTCCAACATTGAGATGAGTTAGAAGGAAAAATGCTATTATGTTTAACTGGGGTGAGGTGCCAGGGTGTAAGGAGTTTATAGTTCATCTTCTGAGCTCTAGAGGATAGCGATGAAACATGCGAAGTCCCAGAATTTTATCCTTTTGTTTGTCCTTTAGGGTAGAGCATAAATCTGTTTCCCATCGGGCAAGGTATTGTGGGTATGATGGGTCTTGTAGAGAGAAAATAAACCCCAATATGTAAAAAAATTAGGCATATAATTAGGGTTTGGGCTTTTGTTCTCCCTATGGCTTGGTTTACTTTAAATCTGGACTCTGTTCCCATACCAAGATGTATTGGCTATAATAAAAAAAAAAAATACTAAACAGAAACATCCTATGCAAAAACATTATGTATATTTTATTGAAGTATAACCAAAATATATTCAGGTACCCATATTGCATTACAAAAGAATAATAAACTGTAAAACACCATCACTCATATGGTTTCTGTACCTCTTGTATTTAATCATTTGCAAATATTTATAACAATTAAACTTTTAAAGGGTTCAGATTAAAAGTTTCAGAATATGAATATAGCTCTTTTCTCATTATAATTGCAGTATCTGAAGTTGAAACAAAAGTATAGGTCTGTAGAAAAAAAGGATACTCCCCTAGATGGATACAGCCTAGATCCGATGCTACATCTGTCCTCCACCAGCTCTGAGTGATCAAACAGCACTGATCACTCAGTTCTTCCCTCCACTCTGAGCAGAGAGAAATGACAGTCACTGGCTCTCTGCTCTGTCCCTCCAGAGTGCTGGGCTGTAGAAAGAGCGGGAACAGCTGGCTCATTTACCAGCATTTTTTTTTTTTTGCCAGCAATTTAAACTAAATTTCATATCAGACCCTTTGAATCTGATAGGGATTTTAAGAAGTACATCACCAAAAAATAAGTATGGAGTTCCCATAAAAATCTATACCAAACCTTTAAGCATACAGCCTGCCCCCTCGAACCATACCAGACCACATGCCCACAATTTGGAGGGGGTGCCTATTATATTGAAGACAAAGGCCTCTTCCTCCAAAAGCCTGGCTGGTGGGTGTGGGGATCTGTGGGCAGGAGGATTACCAGAATCTGGATTCTGTTCAGACTAAATCGTCGGCTCATCTTAAGTAAGAAAGCATTGTCACATTACATTCTACCTATTACATTACACTTCATATACAGTAAGCAGCTTCTCTCCAATGTGAATCCTCTGGTGTCGAGTAAGATTTGTCTTTTGTGTGAAGCATTTGTCACATTCTGAACATCTATATGGCTTCTCTTCTGTGTGAGTTTTCTGATGTTGAACAAAACTTATTTTAAGGGAGAAGCACTTGTCACATTCCAGGCATGCATATGGCTTCTCTCCAGTGTGAATCCTCTGATGTTGAGTAAGACTTCTTGTTTCTGTGAAGGACTTATCACATTCTGAACATCTAAATGGCTTCTCTCCTGTGTGAGTCATCTGGTGCAGGATAAGCTGTGCCTTTCGCATGAAACACTTGTTGCATTCTGAGCATCTAAACTGCTTCTCTCCTGTGTGGCTTTTCTGGTGTCGATCAAGAAGTTTCTTCAGTGAAAAGTACTTGCCACATTCTAAACATCTAAATGGTTTCTCTCCTGTATGAGTTATCTGGTGTTGTGTAAGATGTGCCTTCTGTGAGAAGCATTTCTCACATTCTGAACATTGAAATGGCTTCACTCCTGTGTGAATCCTTTGGTGTGTAATAAGATGACCCTTTTCTGTGAAGCATTTGTCACATTCTGAACACCTAAAAGGCTTCTCTCCTGTGTGAATCCTCTGATGATTATTGAGATGTGATACAACACTAAAGCATTTTTCACATTCCGAACATGAAAATGGTTTCTCTCCGGTATGAACCCGCTGGTGAATTGTAAGATGTGCCCTACAAAGAAAACTTTTCTTACAGTGAGAGCACTGATATGGCTTGTCTTTCCCAAGACTCATCATGTGCTGATGAAGACCTTCTCAGCTTTATGACTTCTACAATAGAAATTCAGCAAATATAGTCTAGAATTTCAGCAAATAGTCTATACCTGTAATGTGAATGAAAATAAATTAGTATACAAATCATGTGAATGAAAATAAATTAGTATACAAATCATATAATTTCTACAGCAGATCAACCCAGAGATTAAAAAACACACACGGCAGTTCTAGACTTGAAAGGATTGTTTTCAGACACACAGGACATTTAACCAGTGGCGTCTCCAGCTTTCATATTTTGGGGGGGCACATGGGGGGACAGGGAAAAAAGTAGGGGGGCAGACAATAAAATGCTATATATATATATATATATATATATATATATATATATATATATATATATATATATATATATAATATAATATATATATTTTTTTTTTTCCCCCCAAGAATAGAATGCACTCCTGAGGTCTTGTTACAAATTCACCTTTGTTTTGTTCATGCAATATACAATACAATTGAACGACAATGTTTCAATCTGACTAGGGACTTTTATCAAGATGCTAAAAAGTCCCCAGGCATACTTCCGAGAAGGAAGCTGGGGAGTCTCTTTAACATAACCTATAGACAAAAAATTTGCATTATGAAGGGCTATCAAACGCATAAACATTAAATATTCTGAACACTTTGTCAAATCCCTGACAATGGGCATCAAAAAGGCAAAAACATGAAATATTTGTGACAATGGGCATCGGCGCAAGAAACCATAGGGGGCCACCCTGACCACCCCCACCCATCGGTCCCAGGGGCCTTCCCTGTGTGCGTGGTGTGCTTTCCATTGATCCAGGGGCCCTTTATTACTTTCCCACAGCAGGGCTCTTTCACATGTTCTGCAGTGGGCCTCCTTCCTGACATCTTAGGCCCCCCCATGGTGGTGGAAAGCAAGAGATATGTCACCAGCAACCAAGCCCTGGTGTTCCACCACTGTGGGGGTTCCCAATTTCCTCTTGCTGTCCTGCCCCTGCTATTGACAGGGCCAGTACAGCATCTGTCTTCATGGCAGCGCATTAGGATCCAGTGCTGGTTACATTATGGGGCTAATGGGCAAATGTGTGGGAGGGCTGGCACTACTGGTTGTAGACAGCTGTGCTCTCTGCCAGTCCCTAGCAGCGATGACACTGCATAGCCTTCTCTGTTGACATGCCATTTGAATGCGATCTGGGCGATTCTCCCAATTGGATCGAATATGTGGACATAAACACAGTATTTAATAGAATCAAAAGTACAATCACATACATATATATCAGCCATATGCTCAGCAACTGTGTGGGCTCCATTCCAGTAAGGTGGGGGCTCTAATCAATAAAACCACCATCATATTTATTTTTAGATCTGATCAGGAGCATCGCCCAGAACACATCCAGATCACCATGTCAACAGAAAAGGCTATGCAGTGTCACAGCTGCTATGTGACTGGTGGAGAGCTCAGCCATCTACAACCAGTAGTGCTGCCCCCCCCCCCTCCTCCTCCCTGTATGCACCCATCAGCCCCATAATGTAACCAGTACTGGGTCCTAATATGCTGCAGCTGCTGCCAAGGAGACAGAAAACACCAGATTGGCGTTGTCAATATCAGGGGCAGGAGGCTAAACACCAGGACCTGGTCGCAAGTGCGACCCTGGTAGTTCTGGCATGGGCTCAGCAGGAGGATTCCCCCATCCACCTTGAATGTGTAGATGGGGGAATTTGAATATTTTTTTCGTCAACACAATAGTTGAGGTCCGGTTCACACTGATGCGGTGAGGGAACTGCTGCAATTCCTTTCCCGCAATGCATCAGAATCGCAGGCAGTTCACACTGCACTCTGCAAACCACTGCGGGTGTCAATATTAATGATCAAAGTTAATGATACCCACAAATTGGTTTGCAGTACGCACTGTGGAAGCCGGTGGAGATGGAATTGGATCATATGGGTCTGAACACCCTTGCGATCCAATTCCAGTGCAGACAAAAAAAAAAAAAAAAGGGTCTTGCACCTTTTTGGAGCGGATTCAATGCAAATTGAGCCATACACAATGTATGGTTCAATTTGCATCGCACTGAATTTGCATGTCATTTGTACAGGAATCTTGTGCAATTCCTGGACAAATTACATGCAATGCAGTACACTGCATCAGTGTGAACCCCACCTGAATGAAACAAAATCCATGCATTGGAAAAAAAGTGTAATACAAGGTATTACTCACAGCGCATGTCCTTGAGTAAAATAATAATAAATAATGATGTGCTAAATATGTGATACTGAGTATAAAAATGTATGGTGTGCTCTTGTGATTATAATAAAAGAACTTTTGGCTGCTTATAGCTCTATTTACATGCACCCTATAAAATACTGAACTCGTGCTTATTGTGACTTTGCAGTCCTATGCCAAAATGCATCAAAAAAAGAAATTATCAAGTGAAATGTAATATGCAAAACTTAAACCATATAATACAAAGAAATACTGGTACTAAAAAATTACTGGTGCAAAAAAAAATAGTGAAAATAATTAAACTGTGATTGGTGTCCAATATACTGAAATATAGTGTCCAAATAGTCCAAAAAAATTAGTCCAAAAGAAATATTCCTAGCTTCAGTGACTGGGTTGGAAATACCAATCAGTGCAATAGTGTTGTCACCCTCCGTGCTCCTGTGCGATAAGGTAGGCAATTCAAACTCACCAGACGGTGTTGACCCACAATGTCTTATGACAAGTGGGTCAGTAGAGCTTTGTGTGGTAGGTATACAGCAGGGTCCCAGCCGTCCGTGTCCGGGTGATCCTGGATGCTCAGTTTCCAGAAAATTCTGCAGACAGGAAGAAGTGACGCAGCAGAGCTAAAGAATCACACATGGCTCCCACTGGGTCCCAAACTTTGGGGATGGTTGATAAACTAAAGGAGGTCATCCCTTCCACACTGAGCTCAATGTGCACTTCAAGCTGCTCTTTCAGATCGCTCTACTGCAGTGTATTCTTCCCGTTCACGACTACAGACTGCCGGTGGTGAGGAGGACGGTCTATGTGGACATCTTTACCACAGAAGCCTGCATTCTTAGATGTACCTCCTTTAATTTATCAACCATCCCCAAAGTTTGGGACCCGGTGGGAGCCATGTGTGATTCTTTATCTTTGCTGCGTCACTTCTTCCTGTCTGCAGAATTCTCTGGAAACTGAGCATCCAGGATCACCCGGACACGGATGGCAGGGACCCCGCTCGATACCTACCACACAAAGCTCTACTGACCCACTTGTCGTAAGACCTACTGGGTCAACACCGTCTGGTGAGTTTGAATTGCCTACCTTATCGCACAGGAGCACGGAGGGTGGCACCACTGTTGCACTGATTGGTATTTCCAACACCATCACTGAAACTAGGAATATTTCTTTTGGACTAATTTTTCTGGACTATTTGGACACTATATTTCAGTATATTGGACACCAATCACAGTTTAATTATTTTCACTATTTTTTTATTTTTTCTGCACCAGTAATTTTTTAGCACCAGTATTTCTTTGTATTACATGGTTTAAGTTTTGCATATCACATTTCACTTGATAATTTCTTTTTTTTATGCATTTTGGCATATGACTGCAAAGTCACAATAAGCACGAGTTTAGTATTTTATAGTGTGCATGTAACTAGAGCTATAAGCAGCCAAAAGTTCTTTTATTATCACAAGAGCACACCATACATTTTTATACTCAGTATCACATATTTAGCACATCATTATTTATTATTATTTTGCTCAAGGACATGCGCTGTGAGTAATACCTTGTATTACACTTATTTTCCATTGTTCACTCTTGGGGGTTGTCCACAGCGCAATCCCATTGTCACATTTATAATACCAATTGGCGCGAGTGTTCTTTCACATTTACAAAATCCATGCATTGGCTGCCTAAGTTCTTAATGGAAGTGAAGTTTGTCAAGCTCTTGGAAGAACAGAGAAGGGGAGGGACAGAGACAAGAGATGGAGATGGGGGGGGGGGGGGACAAGGGAGGGAGATAGGGACAGTTCAGCAATCGCACTACACTGCACAGCTGTGTACTCACCCAGGGTTAAAGCTCTTAGCTCTCTCACACACCACCATCTTTCATGTTTCCCGCCCACATCTCCTGTCAGATACATCTGCATGCCGGGAGGAGAGTGGGCGGTCCAGGCAGACACACAAGGAGTTTGTATTCCGTTCTCCTCTGCTGTCTGTGAGGGGAGGGGGGGGGGGAGTGTGCTGGCTGGGCTGTGGGAGTGTCATACAGACAGACACTCGCAGCCTCGTATACACAGTGTGATTCTTCTGCCCGAATCAGGCTGTTTTTTTCAATCTGGACTCTCACATTACAGCCTTGGGGGGGGGGGGGATGTCTCGCACAGCAGCAGGACACCAGCCTTCTTCAGCCCTATTTAATGATTCAGTGCGTTCTCTGCCATGTAGAATACAAACAAAAAAACTGCACTTAATTTGGGGGGGCACATGGGGGGGGCACAGAGTAATATTGGGGGGGGCCATGGCCCCCTTCCCCCCCCCCCCCCCCCTAGTGGCGCCACTGCATTTAACTTAAAATTTCTGAAGACAGGTTTGTATTTAGGAGTGGAGTATCTTCTTCAACTGGTACAAAACCAAAAATGTAATACATTGCAGCTTACCAATCCCTAGATATGGTGGTTGAGTTAGCTTTCTTTTTTTTTTAGGAAGTTTTCACCTGGTGATCTGGCCAATAACACACACCTTGTATTAGAGTGCCCCCACTCTGGAAGAATGAGCTCAGGGGGCACATTTGGAGAGCAGCATTGTCAGTGTAGGGGGGACAGTTTTATACTGAAAGCCAAATTAAAGTTCACACTGCAGTTAGTCAGTTACAGCAACTTTTTTTTTTGGTATAAAGGTTTTACATGAAAAAATAAGATGATCATTGTAAGCACCCGGTCAGTGGTAAATGGTTTGTCTCGTAACGCTAACTCCTACATTTGCAGGAGAGCTTGTTCTGTTAAGCTGCACACTTACTGGTAGGATTACCAAATAAAGGAAAGAATGCCAAAAAAATTAAGGCAGCAATCACAACTAAGATTTGGTAAGCTGCATTATATAAAATGTTTGCTGTTGGGTTTAATATAACTTTAAGATTGATCAATTAATGATACTTTGTTTTTTAGGACCATGGACTCAGGAATTGTGGTTCTTGGTGCATGCCTATCCAGGACAAACAAGAAGCATTCTTCCACATTCCCTTATTTCTAACTTTACATATATTTTTAGGCTGCTCCAATTGCTGAATACACCAACCAAACCTAAAACCTAACCTCAATCTCAAATTATCCCTTAACGTCCCCTTTAATAACCCCAGCCTTAACTCTTAAAATGGTAAGAATGTTAACAGTAACCTTAAAGTAAATCATTAATAATACCTTTTTATTACATAAATTATGTGCCAAGCCAGAACATATTTTTTTTTTTTTTTTAACTTGTAGCTGCTGACTTTTAACATTAGGACACTTACCTGTCCACAAATCCAGTGGTGTCCTCCCCAGAGCAGATTTTTAAATCGGCTATCGGGTGCTGCCACTGCCAGCTTGACTAAGGGAAACCGGCAGTGACGCCTTGTGGCGTCACAGCCTTTTCCTTACTGCAAATGCGTGAATCACACTGTGCTTAGTGAATAGGCCGGCTTCAGGGGAAGGAGGAGGGGGCCAAACTTCCAGCTCAGTTTGCCATGTTGAACTTAGCCATAAGTGGGATTGGGTACCTGTCAAAACCAGGTACCTGCTCCCCCTCCTTCCCCCCAATATGTGCCAATTGTGGCAACAGAGGGGGGGGGGAGGCAGAAAAGTGGAGCTTCTCCTTTTTGTCAAATTTTCTCTTTTATTCGCATGTTAGGCAATTCTATAAAATGCTTCATGCACCAGGGACCTACATTGAAAAGTTTAGTATAAATCTAAATTTTAGCTACAAAAAAATGTTGTACTTATTGTATGTCCAGCAAACAACCCTGATATCCTCTACAACAGCATAGCCACACACATCTATATAGCCGGCAGATAGGACTTGTTGAACATTCAGTAGGGAAAACATAGAAAGATGGGCATATGTGTAGCAGGTCTTGTTACAATCAATGACGTAAAATTGACTTATCAAAAGTTTATAAGTAACACATATATGCAACAGAAGTCCCTTGCATATCATAGTAATTATGTATAAAGAAAAAATGTATCAGCAATATAGTAGCAGAACATATGTACAGCATAGCTAAATCACCTAAAAGTTAATCACAAATGTGTAGCAAACTCATCAAGGGTATTGTTGGCCTCTATTGCTATTATTTTATCTTATCTAAATAATATATCACCTCTTAGGCCCCTTTCACACGGGCAAAGTAATGTGGGTATGATGGGTATTTCAGGTGGACCGGATCGGATGCTCCACGCAGCCCTATAGAGCAGCAAGTGTCAGCGGAGACATCCCCGCTGACACCCGCTGCTCTCTGATCCGATCCTGTCTGTGAAATCCAAACGGATGGAAACCCTATCTATTACTCTAGGGGTTCACATACTTTTTTCCACCTGCACTGTGAATGTTTACATGGTGTGTTCAATAAAAACATGGCAACATTTCATTCTTTGTGTGTTATTAGTTTAAGCAGACTGTGATTGTCTATTGTTGTGACTTAGATGATGATCAGATCAATTTTTATGACCAATTTGTGCAGAAATCCATATCATTCCAAAGGGTTCACATACTTTTTCTTGCAGCTGTATATGTATGTATGTATGTATGTATGTATATGTGTGTGTGTCCTAGTGTGTGTGTGTGTGTGTGTGTGTGTGTGTGTGTGTGTGTCCTATGCCCTATGGAGCAGCGAGTGTCAGCGGAGACCTCTCTGCTGACACTCGCTGCTCTCCGATCCGATCCTGTCCATGAACTCTGGACGGATGGAAACCCTATCTTCCATCCGTCCTGGGGATCGGATGAGAGCTGACAGGCGGTCTGCTCTCATCCGATTCCCCATAGAGAGCAGCGGGGCTCTGACACCTCCCTATCCGCACACAGTGCAGAGACGGAGCTGTCATCCGCCGGCTCAGCGGGGATCGGCGGATCGATCCCCGCTGAGCAGAGCACGGTCCGCAACGGAATGCGGACCGTGTAAAAGGGGCCTTACGTGTTTAAAGTAAATTGAGAAAACCGACTATAATATAATAACTGAATTACTGCACACTTTAGCTTAAAATCATTTAAAAGTACTTAAAAGTCCATAAACTCAAATGGGCAATAACTTGAAGCGCACACACACACACGTACATTTATACACACACACACACACACACACATATACATACACACATACAGTACACACACATACATATATAGATACACACACATACAGTACACACACATACATATATAGATGCACATACATACAGTACACACACATACATAGTTACATAGTAGGTGAGGTTGAATAAAGACAATAGTCCATCCAGTTCAACCTGTGTAGGTGTGTGTGGCTGTAATCTAACATAGCCCTTAATGTCTTGATTCTTGAGATGTAAGTCTTAGGCTCCGTTCACATGTCAGCGTATGATCGTGGGCAGAACCGCCGCAATACGCTCCAAAAAAGTACAAGAGCTTCTTTGGAGCGTATTGCGTCCCGCGATTTTGTTTGCGCGATGTTGCCGCGATTCGGTGGGCGTAAATCGCGGCAACATCGCTCGGCGTTTGGGGGGCTATTGCAAATCAACGGGCAACGCTAGGCGTCCCGCGATTTGCAATAAATCTCCGGATCGCGGGCGGAACCGCGGCGGTTCTGCCCGCGATCATACGCTGACTTGTGAACGGAGCCTAAGAGTCTTTTGAAAGCCACCATACTACCCGCAGAAACCACCTCTTGTGGTAGACAATTCCACAATCTTGTAGCCCTAACAGTAAAGAACCCTCCTCATTGCCTGGAGGATGGGATGGGATGAAAACGGACAGGCGGTCCGTTCTCATGCGATCTCCCATAGAGGAGAGTGGGGTTCTGACAGCTCCGTCTCTGCAAAGTAAGCGGAGCCGGAGCTGTCATCCGCCTGCTCAAGGGAGATCAGCGGATCGATCCCCCGCTGAGCATAACTGAGTCCGTCGGGGGCACCGCTCGTGTGAAAGGACTCTTCCCTAATTCAGCATTCTCAGACACCGCGCAGAGAGTGCTATACACAGACAGATTAAATTGCAATCAAGTCGGGTACAACACTCAACTTTTATGCAACAGTTTATTAGGGAAATCACAGTGATAAACATTATAGATGACCCATGGAGGTGCTTATTTCATAAAATATATAAACCTCAAAAGCAGTAAAGAAATATGATTGTTCCAAACCGGATAAATGCTGCAAAGGGGGTGATACCAAAAAAATGGTTGGTTCTAGAGAGCCCTACTCTTAGAGATTGGTTTAACAGAATCGTGTATATATATACAACATGGAGTATTTGGTCAGTAGAGATGAGGGACAAGCAGAAGACTTTTTGAATAAATGGAGAAAATGGGCAGAGTTCAAAAAGACCAGTAAATATATAGCAATATAGTTAGATTAGAGGGATAATCGGCGACTGAAGAACCCAGTTAAAGCAAACTAAGTAGTAGGAGAGGAGGCACATCAAAAGTGTGGGGGGGGGGGGGGTAAAGTGGGAGGAGGGTTTAGTTTAATTTGGGAAAATGGGGGGGGGGGGAGGTCACAATGTAAACATGGGGGGGGGGGGAGGTCACAATGTAAACATGAAGTAATTTGACATAGGTTTGTTTATATTGAACTGAAAGTGAATGAAAATGTATATATTTAAAAAAAAAAAAAGAAATACTCTGCTTTTATTTCCGTGCTTCCTCTGTTTTATACGGTTCATAACAACGACACAATACAGCATATGATGATCATATGAGTATCAAAAAATGGCTGCCAAATGGTGATACATAGAGCAGAGTAACAGAATGAAAGGAAAAGGGGAACAGTAATAAGCCCCCTTTTCCTCATGGGAGAGTGGCTGGGGGAAATAGGAAAATAGTTTGAGGTAATATTTCCCTCCTTTTTTACCTCAGGTAAAAAGGGAGGGATTTTTCATTTATCCTGAGGGAATAGCTGTAGTGGGCGTGGCATTGCAGGGGTCAAAGCACCTATAGGAATAGGTTTAGTATGGAAGTTTCTAGAGCCCTCTGAGACCTTATATAAGGTGGAGCTCCCCTCAGAGGGGCTCATTCGCCTCAGAAGATTCAACAGTGCGAGTTCCCCATCCCCCCCCCTCCCCTGTCGCGGCTGTATATTATGTGGTGAAGTCACCTTTGCTATAGCAAAGGGGGACAGTTTTTTTTCTTATATATTTGAGTGGAAGTTGATGATTTTAAATGTGATTTTATTTATCCGGCCTGAGCCGTGGTGGCTCGGCTGTTGAGAGTATTAATGTTTTATGATATATTTATTTATTGAAAAGTTTTAAAAAAACCGTAATAAACGGCCGCGGCCTATAATTTTCCAAATACAGGTGTCTGCTTTTTATGTAAATTAAGGGTTAATATTAGATATTGGATCCTGCCTACTATCCCATGTAAAACAGCTGTGAATATCACTCGCTGTATTTCTCAGTATCATGTAACAAGCTCAATAGCAATGTAGTGTCAAAGCAGGGCCACAAACATGGCACTCTTCTGTTTGGTTGCCCCACTGGACCTATGATTGTCACTTCAATTTATAAAGTCCATGATATTAGACAGGGCTCTGAGTCTCTGGTACTGGAGACTGGTGTGTGTGTGTGTGTGTGTGTGTGTATATATATATATATATATATATATATATATATATATATATATATATATATGTGTGTGTGTATATGTATATATGTATATATGTATGTATATATATATATACTGTATTTTCTGGCGTATAAGACTACTTTTGAACCTCAAAAAAATCCCCCAAAAATGGGGGGTCGTCTTATACGCCGAGTATTATACCTCCAAGGTAACCTAAGCATAAGTATTACCGGTAGATGAAAATTAGGGGGGTCGTCTTATACGCCGGAAAATACGGTATATAATATTTGTGTGTGTGTGGGGAGATAGAGATAGTATATTACTACTAGAAAAGGAATGATGATTGTTGATGCACTAGATTTTAAAATACTCGAGCTGAGTAAATGGTAAAATCTCCCGGTTGGCAGTCAGCTAACTGATTTTGTATTTGTTCTCTAAAGTTGAATTTAAAATGTTAATCCCGCCAGAAAAAATACACTGAGATAAAGTCCACCTTCAAATTTCCCATCGCAGTGTTTAAAGAAGAAACCCATCTTAATTGTGCATATGCAATCATAAAAAAAGTGTACCTACCTGGTATAATGTAGTATCGGGATCCTATAAAGGCTTCTTGTTCTCTTGACCAGCAGTTCTTGTAATGTACTGAATCCTCCCTCACCTTATTTATTTCATCACCATTGACTAAAATGTGGTGTCCCCTGATTGGCTGAAAAGATAAGCACTGCTTAACAAATTAGACCGTTTCATCTATTCTTTAGAAGGTTTCAGCTACTCTTTGTCTCAGCTCTCTATCACAGATAAAGTCAGGACCCGTTCATTGATATTCTAATATGAGGGGAAGACAATAGGAGAGAATCTTCATTGAAAAAATTGCCTTCCCCAATTAGCATTACAAAGGTAATACTATGATTGTATTAGCAAGACAAAAGCTACTGGAGTTGGTGTAGGAATGTTTTCTGGTCTTTAACCACTTCTGGACGGGAAGGTTTTTTCCCCCTTAATGACCAGGGCATTTTTTTGCGATTCGGCACTGCATTATTTTAACTAACAATTGCGCGGTCGTGCGACGCTGTACCCAAATAAAATTGATGTCCTTTTTTTCCCCACAAATAGAGCTTTCTTTTGGTGGTATTCGATCACCTCTGCAATTTTTTATTTTTCGGGCTATAAACAAAAAAAAGAGCAATAATTCTAAAAAAATATATATATTTTATATATAAAATATATACATTTTTTTTCTGCTATAAAACATTCCCAATAAAAAAAAAATTAAAAATCAAACTTTTTCATCATTTTAGGCCAATATGTATTCTGCTACATATTTTTAGTAAAAAGAAAACACCCCAATAAGTGTATATTGATTGGTTTGCGCAAAAGTTATCGCGTCTACAATCTAGGGGAAAGATTTGTCATTTTATTTATTTATTTTTTTATTCGTAATGGCGGTGATCAGAGATTTTTAGCAAGACTGCGACATTGCGGCGGAGAGATTGAACACCTAACTGACACTTTTGGGGGGACCACTGACATTACTACAGTAATCAGTGCTAAAAATATGCACGGTTACTGTTCTAATGACACTGGCAGGGAAGGGGTTAACACCAGGGGTGATCAAAGGGTTAACTATGTCCCAAGGGGATGCTTTCTAACTTTGTGGGGGTTGTATTCACTGAATGAACAAGGGAGGGGGATGGGCTTGCTGCATGAATACAGAGACCTGTGTTCCAAAATAAGAGGGACATAGGATCCCTGTGTTCATTACTGACAGAGCAGCGGTCTGCCGTGTTTACAACGGAAGACCGCCATTCTGTCTCCACAGGGAGCAATCACGGGTGCCCAGCCGACATCACAGCCACCAGACCCACTGAATGGCTTCCCCTGTAGCCAATCGGGGCGCGCACCCCAACTAGCGGTCCCACATAACTACGTTGTTTCACGAGTCAGAGTTGACTTGCCATAGTATATGTATTGCTGGCAGTCGACATGTAGTTAAAGCCTGGTACACACTATCAGTTTTTTTTTTTTTTCTACAGGATAATAAAATGGAGTCCTGTGCAATGTAGTGAGAATAGTTGGAGGAGATAGAATGTGGAATTTAAATATAGCTGCTGCCTACCCAATTACTAACCCAAATAGGGAAAGGTAAAGTGAAAATAAAAATAAATACTGGGTCTGGCGCTGCTAGATGTTAATCCTTACTATGACAACATACTAGTGGTATCCTTCCATGTGTAAAAAGGAAAAAAATGGGAAAATAAATTTTACCGACAAGTGTTGTGACCCTTAGAAAAAACTGCTACATCTGATCCATTACAAGGTATGGTGTCACCAGTGGCGGCTGGTGCTCAAAAGTTTTTGGGGGGCGCAAACAGAAAAATGTAATTGGCATTGCTTTGCGGCAAAAAACGCTGTAAAAATTGCGTGACTTTGAGGTCACAAAAGTGTGAAATGGGCCTTCAGTAATTAAGGTATAGTGTGCCCCCTTTCAATGCAGAGGGACCAGCGTGCCCCCTTTCATTGCAGAGAGACCAGCGTGCCCCCTTTCAATGCAGAGTGACCAGCGTGCCCCCTTTCAATGCAGAGTGACCAGCGTGCCCCCTTTCAATGCACAGTGACCAGCGTGCCCCCTTTCAATGCACAGTGACCAGCGTGCACCCTTTCAATGCACAGTGACCAGTGTACATGCCCCCTTCAATGCAGTGACCAGCATACCATTCCCCCAATGCAGTGACCAGCGTACATGCCCCCAATGCAGAGATCAGCGTGCGTGCCCCCAATGCAGAGATCAGCGTGCGTGCCCCCTTACTTACCTGGAGCAGCGGCGGGCGGCTTCTCCTCAGTCCCGGTGACTGGCGGCGCGTCTCCTCCAGTCCTTCCGCTCTCCTCAGGCGAAGGATGGCAGGAAAGGCTAAAGTAAATTTTATGCGTTGTCGAAATGGCTCCGAGCAGACCTATTTGAATGCTTTCCTCTTCTAGGATACTTCAACGGAATAGTCCGCAAAGATTAAGACCTTAATGCCATCTACTTGAAGAGGACTGGATTGCCTGTACTTTTGCAGAATCGCTGCTTTATAGGCGTAATTAAGGTCCTTGGTTAGTATGGCACTGCCCGGTCTTCAGACAATGCGCCTAGTCTGTGTGCCCGTTCCACAGCGCAGGAGTTAGTGAGACCTAGGGCTTCCGGAATGCGCTTGGAACAAAAATGTGCGAGGTCTTGGGGTTGCAGCGATTCGGAATGCCCACAAATCGCAGATTGCTGCGTCTGGATCTGTTTTCCAGGTCATCCAATTTCTGGAAGACAGATTGATTTTTTTTTTATCCTACTTCTGCTCTGTGGCTTGGGCTTGATACAGCTCATCCTCAATGCTGGAGATTCTGTGTTCAGCTTCATTGAGGTGGGTTACATGTTCACTCAGTTCCTTTTTAATAATGAGCATGGCAGTGGTCATGGCTTTCTCCAGTGATTGTAGGGGCTAATATAGCTGCCACTGCCTGAGCGATAAGCTGGGTATTGTACTCCCCCTGCTGGGAAGAGGTGGGTGAGGAGTTGCTGTTCACTTCCATGGCGGGCGGGTCCGCCGCTGCCGATGACGAGGCCACATCCCCAGGCTCAATTTGCTGTGAGGCCGGAAGCGGTCGCGTGCCGGTTTTCTCCAGAAAACTCTCCATGGCAGGAGGAGGGGATCCACTATGTGTGCGGGTCCCTAATGGATGGTCGGACCGGCTTTACAGGCAGGTTTTTGGGTCACGATACGGGAGCTGAAGTGCCGAGCTAGCCCCTCATGCGGCGCCGGAACCAGAAGTCCAGTCCTTCCGCTCCTGCCTCCTCCTCGGCCAAAGGCATGGGGTTTGCCTTGCGGCCAATCAGGAAGCGCGTATCGGACGCGCTTCCTGATTGGCCAGGAGGAGGATCGGTGTGACAATAGCAAATTTTCATTCGCTATTGTCACACAATGGGTGGGCTCAGGAGACACTGCTCTGCGCCCCAGGTCCACCCTTTGCATCGCCCTATTAGAGCCTCTGGCTCTAATCAGGTGATGCAAAAAAAAAAATCCCCATTGAACTCCATGCGTCCGGCGCCCCTGCATGCAGATAAGGGGGCCGGACGCATGGATGGGGGGGGACGGCGCCCCTGCGCCCTCAGTATACCGGCCGCCACTGGGTGTCACCCATACCATGTCTGGGGTATATAAATCAAGTGTAGATTATATGAAAAAATGTTTCAAATTATGTGCTGTAATACAGTGTTAAGTGTGTTGCAACCTTGTGTACGCCACTATATAATAAACTAAGTAAGACATCTGATATTGTATGAGATATATAAAGTGACAAGTGCTGGTAAAGGTGCACAAACTCCAAAAAGCAAAACCGTGACTTTTTTTTTTTTTTTTTTTACAATAAACCAGGTATGTGCTAGCGAATGGCAACAGAACTTTGATTGCCCGCTTGGACAATTCTGGTTATTCTTTGAGTAAATCGCCCCAAAAAGCAAAAAGACTGAAAAAAGGCATGGTGTGGCCTGCCTTACATACATATTAACATTGATATGTGTTCAAGACACAGATCACAGCTAAGCTCTATTACTACAGATAAAAAAGCTAGAACAGTCCTAAAAATCTATGACCACCACCATTCATGTCTATGGCTGAACAGAGCTGTGTTTAAGATGTACCAGGGGTTAAAGGTAAGGATCCAAGAAATGAACAGAAATACATGCCTGCATACATCTATACCCATATGTCTGATATTCCTGATCTTTTAATGACATCTAGATTCATCAAAATAAATATAGCAGCATGCCAGAGCCCATCTACCTTGAGAGACAAAACCGTGCCATGACACAGCTCACCGGCATGTAAGAATGAAACCTAGCAAAGGTACTTAACATTGCAATACCATCTCCAGTCCCTTTTTGTCATTGATAATACAATTATAGTACTACCTGTTTATGCTAACAATGAGAAACATTTTCAAGGTGCCCTCCTATTGTCTCCCCTTTACATATTAGAATGTACATGAACTTGCCCTAGCTGTGATTGCTATGGAGAGCTGTTACAAAGCGCAAGCTGAAACCTCCCAATTAGAAACTAAACATACCTTTCGTGAAGTCAGTCACAACTTTTCAGCCAATAGGAAGCCAGAACATGTAAGTGAAATTAATAAAAGGTGAGGCAGGTCTGAGTCAATTACAGTAACTGCTGGTGAACAGAACAAGGAGCTTCTATGGGACCATTTTCTACATTATAAAAGGTAGGCGTACCTCTTAATATTTTGCAAGCGTGCAATTCAGATGTGGTTTTTTTTTCTGTTAACATTCAATTTCAATTATATTCTAGATGTTGGTAGAGTGTAATTTATTGCCCTCTTTTAGGGTGTTTAGATATTTCAATTGAACCAATGCTAGGTAGCACACTAATAACCAGGAAACCTCTAATATTAGTCTGGATTTTATATAATCCAGTTGTCCGCAATGATGAGACACATGGGTATAGGAAAAAAAGATTTTCTCTTTCTATCCAGGTTATTCTTTTGTGGATATTTTGGCTAGAGTATTCAATCGTCATTAAAATAGCCGACAAGCATGTGTTACAGTATCTCGGCTCTCTTCAGCCGAGGGTATCATTGGTGATGTTTGTCAGTATCAATGGAAATATTATAGATACACCATTTTCAAATGCTCTTTCTTGCCGTATATACAGTATATCCATATATCAATTTACATGCAGTAGTAAAAAAGGTGTTTCATTTCTCAACATCACTATACAACATATAGGGACTTCAGAACCGGATGGCTGATTATCTGCCCTACGAGGCCTCAGGAACACACACACGCTCGCACACAAGGGTAGAGTCAATGCATGTTCGTTTATTTCAGGAAATGTCCCGAGCATATATACATATTTCAAACCGAGAGATTGATTTCGCAATAAGGGGTTTGGTTTCAGTATGACTCAGTCACATGATACTTTTTGGCATAATACACAAGTTTAAACTGTTTCCATAGCAAATTTACTAATCAATGATCTGGACTGCAGGCTGGCCATTTCAGTACCTGGATCCTTCTTCTACGCAGCCATGATGTTGTAATTGATGCAGTATTTGGTCTGGCATTGTCATGTTGGAAAATGCAAGGTCTTCTCTGAAAGAGACGACGTCTGGATGGGAGCATATGTTGTTCTAGAACTTGGATATACCTTTCAGCATTGATGGTGCCTTTCCAGATGTGTAAGCTGCCCATGCCACACTCACTCATGCAACCCCATTCCATCAGAGATGCAGGCTTCTGAACTGAGCGCTGATAACAACTTAGGTTGTCCTTGTTCTCTTTAGTCCAGATGACATGGCGTCCCAGTTTTCCAAAAAGAACTTCAAATTTTAATTCGTCTGACCACAGAACAGTTTTCCACTTTGTCACAGACCATTTAAAATGAGCCTTGGCCCAGAGAAAATGCCTGTGCTTCTGGATCATGTTTAGATATGGCTTCTTTTTTGGCCTATAGAGTTTTAGCCGGCAACGGCGAATGGCACGGTGGATTGTATTCCCTGACAATATTTTCTGGAAGTATTCCTGAGCCCATGTTGTGATTTCTATTACAGTGGCATTCCTGTATGTGATGCAGTGCCGTCTAAGGGCCTGAAGATCATGGGCATCCAGTATGGTTTTCCAGCCTTGACCCTTATGCACAGAGATTGTTCCATATTCTCTGAATCTTTGGATGATGATAACTTCAAACTCTTTGCAATTTTTCTCTGAGAAACTCCTTTCTGATATTGCTCCACTATTTTTCGCTGCTGCATTGGGGGAATTGGTGATCCTCTGCCCATCTTGACTTCTGAGAGACACTGCCACCCTTTTAATACCCAATCATGTTGCCAATTGACCTAATAAGTTGCAAATTGGTCCTCCAGCTGTTCTTCATATGTACATTTAACTTTTCCTGCCTCTTATTGCTACCTGTCCCAACTTTTTTGGAATTTGTAGCTCTCATAAAATCCAAAATTAGCCAATATTTTGCATGACATTTCAAAATGTCTGAACCATGGGCCCCCACTAATCTCTCTACTATCCTTTCTACCTTATGGCCTTGAGATCCTACATGTTTTACCTATCCCAGACTTCCTCCCCCAGGACTATGGGGGACCCACTTCTATGACACTTATCAGGGGCTGACCTCTCTCTTACTATGTGACCCAACACTAACCAACATCATCTGTTTCTCAGGTTCTCTAACCCCTGTGTAGTTATCCTTGGCAGCCAAACCATCTGAGGTTAACACCACATCCTTCTGTTTTAATCCTAATAGCAACTTTTTTTTTTTTTTATTGTATTTTTGTGTATTAATCAGAAGATGTGTACCCAGTTGTTAAAGGGACACTTGCCATGTTGTTTCCAAGCAATTATAGCAAAAAATAAAACTTAAAAAAAACTTGATTAGTAATAGTATAAGATACCTATGTTAAGGGAAGAGCTGAAGCTTGTTGAATTGTATAATGTACTTTACCTCATTTGATCATGTTCTTTCATTTTGTGAGTATCCATTAGAAAATTATCAAGAACTGTACATATTTCTAACTACCCTGCTTCTATTCCATGCCCTGAGTCGTCAACCAAAAGCTTCAGTAAACAGGTCTTATTTGATACTTTTGTTTGTCTGTTAGGGCTCTTTCACACGGGCGGTCTGATCAGATCCGCCTGTCAGTTTTTTAGGCGGATCTGATCGGATCCTCCATGCAGCTCTATGGGGCAGCGGATGTCAGCGGAGACACCTCCGCTGACACCCGCTGCCATCCGTATCCGATCCTGTCCATGAAATCTGGACGGATGGAAACCCTATTTTTCCATCCGTTCAGGTATCGGATCGGATCGGATGAGAGCGGACAGACGGTCCGCTCTCATCCGATCCCCCATAGAGAGCAGCGGGGGCTGTGACACCTCCCTCTCCGCACTGCAAGCGGAGACGGAGCTGTCATCCGCCGGCTCAGCGGGGATCGCGGATCGATCCCCGCTGAGCAGCATGGATCCGCCTACGGAGGCGGACCATGTGAAAGAGCCCTTATTGTGGCATTCCTTTTACATTAAGGCTTCTATTGGTTAGTGTTAGGCATGTATGCTCATGTCTACATAGTTTGCTATGTGCTTGTTAACCACTTAAGCCCCGGAAGTTTTTACCCCCTTCCTGACCAGGGCCTATTTTGCGATTCGGCACTGCGTGACTTTAACGGACAATTATCATGCGATATAAACAAAAAAAGCGACAATTTTGCAAAAATAACAACATTTTTCACATTTTTTTATATGAAATTCCCCCCAAAAAAATGTAAAAATCAAAATTTTTTTACATTTTCGGCCAATTTGTTTTATGCTACATATGTTTGGTAAAAAAAATTTGATTTTTTTGCGCAAAAGTTATTGCGTTTACTAACCAAGGGAAAGATTTTTGTCATTTTTGTTGTTTTTTTTTTTTTTTAAACGTGTAACGGCGGCGATCTGCAATTTTTATTTTTTTGACACTTTTGGGGTTTTAGTGACATTTCTACAGTAATCAGTGCTATACATAGGCACTGTTACTGTAAAATTACACTGTCAGTGAAGGGGTTAACTTTTTTGTGTGTCCCTAGGGGCGTGGTTCTAACTGTGATTGGCTGTGGCTTGAGGTGTAGGAACAGTGATCAACGGTCCTACATAGTAGAACCGTATAATCACTATTCCTACACAGGGGAGAATGACAGGCGGCTTGTTTACATCAGCCGCCTGCCTTTCTCCCTCTCCACCGTCAATCGCCGAGTGACCGGCGGACATCGGGTCCGCCAGTCACACAGGCGGGGGGGTCCGTGATGGCGTGGGAGCACGCCCGCTCCCCAGAGCCTCACAGGCTATCGACGTAATACTACGTCGCTCTGCCTGTGAGGGGCTGACTGCCGCAGTAAATATACTGTGAGCAGTCGGCAAGTGGTTAACTGTCTAGTAAATAGTTAAGTGCTCAGGTCAGTTTCCGAATACTGAACACCTCCTTTTATCTTAGACCAGTTATATTGTCAGCAATTGCGGAAGATGTTTGCCTTTAAAACCTTTATTTAATTCCACTGTAATTAACCATTAGTGGTATTATTGTAATCCTGAGTATAACTTCTAAATACCTAGTACTAAATATGTTGCCTTTAGGGGTAATGCATTTACTTACATAAGGGATTTTGGATATAATATGAGGTGTTAAAACTTAAATATAGATCTACTTTAAAGCACACAATGGTTATATCATTGGTAAGATTAAAGGGCAAAACATAGGGGCCATCAAAAGCAAAAGCAATACAGATCAACATTTTCCTGGAAAGAGTGAAAGGGAGATGATGATAAAAAGCATAGAAATCAATAATACATTTTAATATGTCAGATTTTTTTAACAATGTAATATGAGGTGGACATACAGTATTTCTGATATTTACATTTTTTTTTTATTGTAGTCTTTATTAAACGAAATTTAATGACCGCTCAATGACAAAAAACACTATTATGAACTAATTTAGAGATCCATAAAGTATAATAAATCTATACAAGAATAATAAATATTCCTAGGGACTGTGTCATGGAATTAGAAATTCAGCTGGTTATTTAACTTTCCCCAGTCTTATTGCCAACATCCCCTATAATCTGTACTTTTATAACTATAATACTGTTGCAGAAGTTAAAGAAATGGCAAAAATGTAAAACAAAAGATGGATTTTCATGATCCCAGTTGATTTGTCTACTATAAGACTATAATCAACAAAAAAATTTACTTAATCTTTCAAGTTAAAGTATGCTCTGAAACCTTCTACATGAATGAACACCTGCATGTGACTGGTTACTTAAGCCATGTATAATTATGCAACAATATTCAAGTTACACAATGGCCTATCTTCTAAAACAACCATAAAGTATGTTTTACATTTCCATAGATAGTAAAACGAGGTTGTCACCTGCTGTTAGTATCTGTGGAGTGTTTTAAATTAAATCTCCTTTCTAAAATATTCCCTCCCAGTATTAAAATGTTAATGACTGGGGCTGACTGGAAAGAAAGGATAGTCACACTGTCCAATGATATTGCTGGAAACATGCCTCTTGTTAATTTGGTAAACCTTATTAGCAAATCTAAAGCCACCCCATGTTGGTGAGTGTTGGTAAATTTGAATTTAAAGTGAGGCAGAGCTCAGTCAATTACAAGAATCACAGATGGGTCAGGAGAACGAGATGCTGCTGATATATCTACACTAAACAATTACAGGTACAGTAGCTATATACTTTTCATCATTGTAAACTTTATTCAATGATTATATGTGTTTGCTGTGACAACCATATTTTAGTTTGGCTACAATACAGTCCTTAAGACTCGTACACATGAGAATATCGGACCAATGATCGTCCATTTTTTTAATTTTGCATGTTAGTCTCGTTTCGAAAATGAAGAGGTTACTAAAATTACAAAAATTCTCATACAACAGAATACAAATGATGTAATGTGTTGTATTGTATTGCAATACGTTCTTTTGTTTCTGAGCATGTGTGGTCTTGGCCTTCCGATTTGTTCGAACAAATACTGTACAGATAAAATGAAAATCGTTCCTTCTGGTATCATACAAGAAAAATTTGTGTTTGTCCCTTTCGGAAAATTTAGCATGAACGTGATTGGCTCTGGAAACCTGTGTACTAATGATCAGACTATCGTACAATTGCTCCGAAAGCAGGAAATCTTACTAATTTTCTGATCGTGTGTACGAGGCATTAGTGATAGTCAGTGGAAACTTACTTATCTGAAAGACCAGAGAAAATATATATTTCTCTAGCGCTCATCGACAGACGTAGTCCTCGGTGATACACCACCTTCGGGTTATGTTACCTCCGCAGGAGCAGGACTAGACAGGAAATTAAAAAGCTCTGGCCACACCCTAGGGGCAGTCCCAGAGGGTATATCCTCTCTCTCTCTGCCTCAGCAAATCAGTTATTTTCTGTCTAGTTAGGAGTAAGGACCTAGACACCTTGCTGGGATCTTAGGTCCTGGCAAGAATTTTTTCTTAAAGCGACCCCCGCCTACCCCTATACCATCTGACACCTCTGACTCAGATTCAGAGATGGTCACGGCAGTTGCAGGTTCCTCTGCAAGGGCTGTTATCCCAGGTAAAGCCCCCTCAGACAGTGAGGAGGACGCTTCTTCTCTTGCTATAATTCAGGAAGAAGCATTGGTGGACGCACTAGTTGTGGCAGTGCAAGAAACCTTAAAACTTGAGGCTTTACCGGCAGAGGCAACTGAAACAGAGAGGCCTTTTGGGACTAATAAGCCCATCAAGACGGCGAAGGCTTTTCCTGTACCTAAATGTTTTGGTAATCAGATTAAAGGAGAATGGGAGCATTCTAAACGTACCTTTACTATTTCCAAGCGTATTGCTAGACGCTATCCGTTTGAGGAATCCATCATTAAGAAATGGACGGTACCACCAGTCGTGGATCCGCCTATTTCCAGGCTGAATAAAGCCACGGTTATTCCAGTGGAGGACACTTCGTCCTTTAAGGATCCGGTGGATCGAAAGATAGAAGCAGAGTCCCGCACTATCTTTTCTCTGATAGGGTCAGCATTTAGACCAGTAATCGTTATTGGTCTAGTTTCCCAGACACTTACGGAATGGGCGAAAATGGTACGCCAAGATCTTAGGGGAAAAGATATTCCCCAGGAGACATCTGATTTGATGGAACAGATCATACAAGGGCTACGGTTTATCTGTGACGCAGCCTTGGACACTACTCCCCTATTAGGGCATGCATCTAAGTTAGCAGTGATCCTCAGACGTGTGCTGTGGTTAAAATGCTGGTCAGCTGACCTAGGTTCCAAAAAGACCTTGACCAATCTCCCCTTTCAGGGGAATCGTCTATTTGGAGCCAACCTAGATGAAATCATTAAGGATGCCACTGGGGGCAAGAGCACTTTTTTGCCACAGGCTGCAAAAGCTAAGGGACCTCGCAACAAGCGAGGACCTTTCTTTACCGCCCATAAAGGGCGCCCGGCTGGTACTAGCGGGAAAGGCAAGACTCCTCCAGGAGGGTTCAAGAAGGGGACCAACCCAGCCAAACCCGAAGCAAAGGAGTACACAGCCTGAAGGTGCGCCCCCACCCGGTTTCAGGGTGGGGGGACGTTTTCACCGGTATTCAGGACATTAGATCGAGCATCAACCACTACTACCGGTGCGATTCTTCCCTTCCAACATTTAAGTACCACAGGAAGCGGTAGTTACCGTTCCCTGAAAAGATCTTTTCCTTTACCTTTTCCTAAGATTAGTCCCGAACGACCAGACTTTCTCGGATGGTCGGGGCCAGATAGCTCTAGGGACGCCTGGTTCAGATCCAATCAGCGCCAGTGGTCCTAGAAATTCTAGGCTGGCCTCCTCAAGCCGGCCTGGCCGACTTGGACATGTTAGTCGCAGACGTTCCGTGGGAACTTCGTCTCAGGGAGTGTCTGTGGTCTCAAGGACCAATTTACCTTCGTGCTTTACAGCCGCTGGTTTTAATGGCCTGGCCATTGAGACCCAAGTACTGAAGGACAGAGGTTTGTCTACTTCAGTCATTCCTACCCTTATTAAAGCAAGGAAAGCGACTTCCAGCAAAGTCTATTATCACACATGGAAGACTTATATTGCGTGGTGCGAATCTTTAGGATTTCCTCCACGTACCTATTCGGTGACTCGAATATTGGCCTTTTTGCAACAAGGGGTTGAGCAGAAGCTAGCCTTGAGCACCATCAAGGGTCAAGTTTCAGCATTAGCAATCTTCTTTCAGAAGCCTTTAGCTACCAAATCCTTGGTGCGGAATTTCATCCAGGGGGTGCGGCACCTGGCTCCTCCAGTCCGCGCGCCCTTACCGCCCTGGGATCTTAATTTGGTTTTGTCGGTTCTACAGAAACCTCCCTTTGAAAACATCAGGGAGATTCCCTTGCTTACTCTATCCCAGAAGGTGGCCTTCTTGGTGGCTATTACTTCTGCTCGCAGGGTGTCAGAACTGGCTGCATTATCATGCCAGTCACCATACCTAGTGATTCATAGGGATAAGGTAGTACTTCATCCTAAGCCATCTTTTCTTCCCAAGGTGGTTTCAGATTTTCATCTGAATGAAGATATTGTACTACCTTCCTTGTGTCCTCAGCCCAAGCATCATCGGGAACATGCGTTGCATTCCTTAGATGTGGTTCGGGCAATCAGGGTATACCTGAAAGCTACGGAATCATTCCGTAAGACGGATTCACTTTTTGTGATCACGGATGGCCCCAGAAAGGGTTTGCCTGCATCTGCCGCGACCATTGCCAAATGGATTAGACAAACGGTGGTACAGGCTTATTCTATTAAGGGTCAGAGTCCTCCGTTCCCTGTTAGGGCGCACTCCACTCGAGCGCTCAGTACTTCCTGGGCCTTTCGCCATCAGGCGTCAGTGGTCCAGGTATGTAAGGCGGCCACCTGGTCGTCGGTACATACCTTTACAAAATTCTATAAAATTGATGTGACGGCATCGGCGGATGCCTCATTTGGCCGCAAGGTTTTGCAGGCCGCAATTTGAGGAGACCGGTGGTCTACCTCGAGGGTTTTTTTCTGTTTGAAAAAAAAAAAATTGTTTTCTCTTTTTTTTTTGGTTGAGTCTCATCATTAAGGATGAGCATTGTAAACTTCTAGTTGGCACCGGTTGGGCCTTCTAGATTGGGATTTGATTTCCATTTTCCCACCCCTCAGTTGTGATACTGCTCTGGGACGTCCCGAAGGTGGTGTATCACCGAGGACTACGTCTGTCGATGAGCGCTAGAGAAAAATGGATTTTTGTAAAATCTTACCGTAAAATCCTTTTCTCTTAGCTCATCGACAGACGTAGTCCCCGCCCCTCTGTTTTGGAGTTGGGTTGGGTTAAATTCTCTAAGCACTGCTTTTTCACATAACATTTGCTGAGGCAGAGAGAGAGAGGATATACCCTCTGGGACTGCCCCTAGGGTGTGGCCAGAGCTTTTTAATTTCCTGTCTAGTCCTGCTCCTGCGGAGGTAACATAACCCGAAGGTGGTGTATCACCGAGGACTACGTCTGTCGATGAGCTAAGAGAAAAGGATTTTACGGTAAGATTTTACAAAAATCCATTTTTTTGATGACTTGTTAAGCAGCTGATAAGGACCCTAGTTTCTGGCTATTGCTAAAAGAAAACGGATTTCAAATGTCACATAATTGACAAATCTTAGGTGCGTAATTAGAATTTTTATTCTATTACATTAATTAAAGTTACTCTATCACTTCACAAATTCAACACAAATGTTCTTGTAAAGGACACCATTATTTATTTGTCTGTGCCACTGATCTTCATTCCTGGGAAATCGAATGCCCACTCTCCTACTCGGACACTGGAAATTTTCAATCAATGTGTTGCCTCCCCCGCTCAACCAAAGTTGCTTATTTATTGACTTCTATTAATGGGACATTTTGGAAAATTTTCAATTGATCAGGGAGTGTAGTCAATCAGCACTGGGTGCTGATATCAGCAGGGGCGGACTGACAACTCATGGGGCCCCCGGGCACTAGGGGTTAATGGGGCCCCCAGTTTTAAAGAGGGCCACCGCACTGCAGCCATCTTTTTTTTTTTCCTTTAATAACAAACATGTTATACTTACCTCCTCTGTGCAGTTGGTTTTGCACAGAGCAGCCTTGATCCTCCTCTTTTCAGGTCCCTCTTCTCTGCTCCTAGCCCCTCCCTCCTGTTGAATGCCCCCATAGCAAGCAGCTTGCTATAGGGCCAGCCGAGCTGCAGCTCCGTGTGTCCATTTAGACACAGAGCTGTGGTTTGGCCCCGCCCCCTCTCTCTCCTCATTGACCAACTTACTTTGATTGAGAGCCGTAGAAGGGAATGGCGCTGCTGCTGTGTCTCAGCCAATCAGGAGGCAGAGTCCCAGATGCCCGAGGGTTTTGTGGACATCGCTGGACAGGGATGTGGCTCAGGTAAGTATTAGGGGGGCTGGGGAGGCCGCTGCACACAGGTTTTTTATCCTAATGCATACAATGCATTAAGATATAAAAAACCTTCCGCTTTTACAATCCTTTAATGTGGCAGGCCCTAGTGGAGGGGCACCTAGCTTGGCGACATGCAGAGTGTCAGGAGACCTAAAGCTGGTGACCCAGTAAAGGATAAAAGGTTATGTAGACAACTGCAAGGTATGATGTTACCATAATCCCTGAAAAGGGAAGGTAAAGGTACCAGGAGCCTCTCATGGGCAGTGCCACCTAAACAGCATCATGGGCAAAGTAATGCACTGTAGGCCCCTATCAGGTAAAAGGTGGCCTGTGGCGTGCACAGTGCACTGCGGCACATATTGGGTGTGGCTAACTAATGCCACATATTTGGCGTAGCTTTTTATTCTGATTAGAATTGTAATTCTGATTTAAACAAATGTTTTTTTTTATTTTAACTAAATTTAATTTAATAATGAATTGTTTTTCAAAACATTGGTGGGTGGCTTTGGTGGGGTATCAGTCTCACTTTTGAGACCGAGAAAGGGACACATTCCCCAGTCCCTTTCTCTGTAGCCTCAACAGCACTGCAGGTGAATGAACAGGAGACAGAGGCTCCTGTCTATTCATAAACTGAGGCATAGTAAACACAGTTAATACAGTGAGTGATCAGTATCAATCACTCACTGTGTTCACTTCGAAAAAGAAGGAGCTGGTAAATTACATTTTCCAGACCCTTTCCGGCTCTCCATCCTGAGGTTCTCAATGTGTGCCCCCAACTACTGCCAATGGGAGAGGAAAGGAGGGATGCCGGAAACGCTGTGGGGGTTGGAGGCCCAAGAAGTGAGAGAAATTCAAATCAGTGCAGCAGGTGGGGGATATAACTGGAACCGATTCTTTGTGGCTCTCACTGTAGCAGCTGGAGAGGGAGATGTTGGCTTTCAGCTGCTGCAGTGAGAGCCACAAAAGGTAGGTTCCAGTTATTTCCCCCACCTGCTGCACAATGATCACCTGCTCTATCCACTTACCATCCTCCTGTAGGGAGGGGGTAACTGCAGCCTCCCTATCCCATGCACCAGTGGGATGGGGGTGTGAGGCAGTTGTGGGGGGATGACAGTTGGTGGGGGTGAGTCAGTTGGGGAGGGATTTCTTTCAATGGTAGTGTCTGTGGGAACGTTGGGAAAGTAGAGAATGGAAAGTGATGTCTCCCAGCTGGGAGGTAGGCAGTAGCTGAAAGTGATATCTGTCGGCTGGATGTATGAAGTGGCTTGGGGGTGATGCCAGCTGGGGGGAGTTAGGGGCTGAGAAGTATTCAGATATAATCAAAGACTACTGCGCTCATCCACTAATAGATAAAACAATGAAAAATACAATAGTATGGCTCAAAGAGAACAACCTCCTGTTATAAGAGATATAATATGAAAACCCCACGGACTCTGTGTATGTCCAAATAATGTAAAGTTACTTTATGACCATTGTATTTACCCTGCATTATCCAAACTGTGTTCAATCAAAAGTGTAAACTCAGCACATAAAGTAAACACTCTCAGGCCCCTTTCACACGGGATTTCCGATCCGGTCCCTGTCAGTTTTTCAGGTGGACCGGATCGGATGCTCCATGTACCTCTATTGAGCAGCGGATGTCAGCGGTGACATGTCCACTGTTACCTGCTGCTATCCGACCTGATGTTGTCCGTTAAATTTGGACGGGTAGAAACCCTATATTCGGATCGGATGCAAATGGACAGGCGGTCCATTATCATTCGATCTCCCATAGAGGAGAGCGGGAATCTGACAGCTCCATCTCTGCAAAGTAAGCGGAGATGGAGCTGTCATCTGCCTGCTCAGTGGGGATCGGTGGATCGATCCCCACTGAGAAAAACTTGAGTCCACTGAGCGCACCGCCCATGTGAAAGGACCCTAAAGCTAAATTCACAGCTATGCATGTGAGGAATGCATGTAAAATTGCATGCCTTCCCAACAGGCACAGAAATGAGCTGCACTTTAGCAGATGCACAGCAGTTCTATTAATTGTTAAGGGCACCCCCATGCATCTGCAAATGTGCGCTCCATACTGGACTTTCTCATGACTTTTCCATGTTGCTCGTGTGTGAAAAACATGCTCACACCTGGTCGGTCGCACCTGTAGTTGTGAACCAAGCCTAACCATGAGAACATAAAAATAACAATAGACAGAAATATTTCTATAAATGATCAGTCTTCATATCATTGTACTTTCATACATATAGCATTGAAAATCCTGATGATATCTTTATTGTGGATTATTATTTTGTATATAGTGTGTGTGTGTCTAAAGTTTATTTGGTGGGTTTACACTTTTCACAGCACAGAGTTTGGATAATACAGGATAAATGGAAAGGTCAAAAATAAACTACACATTTATCTGGACATACAGAGTGCTTGGGGACTGTTTATGTAGATAGGGATATGATGTGTGCCTGCTTAGATGTCTTTCAGCTGGGGGGAGGGGGCTACAAACTTTGTTGGCTGCAAAACACACACTCACCCTCGGGCTGCTTTTGTCACTCTTCTTGTCACCTTAACCCTTCACATGGTACCATATAAACTTCCCTCCTGTCTCCTGACATGACACTTTTCCAGGCATTGTGCAGCTTACCTCCCCATACCGATGAACTCTCTCCCTGCATGAAGTGTGAGTGCAGTGACTATGCCCCTCCCCCCGGGTTCTACCATCACACAGCACTGAAGATGGGAGGGGGAATCTGAGTGAGAGAGGCATAGAGCGAGCGTGCAGACTGCTGGCTGGGGAGACAGAAAGGAGATTCAGAACTTCTAAATACATACACGGCCGGGCGATGTATGTATTTAGAAGCAGTAACACTGCTGCTGCATACAAACCCCGGAGTGAGCTGTAGTGGGACACCTTTCTAGAGAGTGTGACTGTCCCGGCTCATGGGGCCCCCTACTGGCCAGGGGGCCCTCGGGCAGTGCCCGAATGCTCAGTCCGCCCCTGGATATCAGAATAAAGTGTCAAAGTTGAGGGATTCATCTGCCTCATGTGTGTGTGGATGTAGGAATCTGCCAGGCAGGCCATGGATTATTTAATTTTCTTTCCTTTCGCCACGGGTGAATAAAAGAAAATTGCTTGTTCCCCCTATTGACACAGTCAGTGTTGATGGGAAATCCCTCCTGCAGTGCTATTGTGTTCTCTAAGCTGGAAACCTTCCCCTCTATAGCCTGGTGTAGCAGGAAAGCTGTGATAGACGATTCTCTGTCAACCAATCAAAGTTCTGCAGAGTGTAGCTCCACCCTGTTGGTACGGTACTAATGTGCTTGGTACCCCAACGAAAGGGTACCAAAAAGTGGTACGGTTCGGAATTAGGGTACCATTCATAATGGAAATGGCATAAATAGCGTACCGTACCGAACCGAACCGTACCAGAAAGCTCAGTGGAAACGAGCCATTAGATAGCTTTTGTTTTTATGTTCAGCACACTGGCTGAACATAAAAAAAAAAGATTGGGTATAGCCAGTCACTACTGTGTCCTGTAGCAATGAAGGCATTGGTGGAAGGAACTACAGAATGCAGAAGGAGACCATGTAACCAACACTACTGTATGTAGCAGATATTGAAAATTCTTCAGGCAGCAATATATTTTCAACAAAATAGCAGTATTAGCTAGCTTTTGATTTTTCTACCTTGGCCAAGCTGCTAATGTTTTGATTTTATGGTTTATTGACTAATAAAGTGTAATTTTTATAATTATTACTTATACTTATGCTAGTGTGTTGTAGTGAGACTATTGATAATTAATTCATAGGGTTTATAGTCCTAGGCAGGATTCTTTATTGAAGGATTTATTGCATCTTTTGTTCCGGTGACTCCCCCTTGTCCATGAGGCATTTACTTTAGATCTTTGATGATACTCTTTTTTTGGGTTTTCAACAAAATGAACATAAATTCTGCAGAACAGGTGAGTATTAGTGATGTTCTTTTACAGGGCCTTTGTTGTTTTTTTTTTTTTTTTTTTTTTGTCATGCTACAGAATCGATTTAATAATCTATAGCTATACCGTATCAACATAATTTATCTACTGTAGGCAATCAGTAAACATTTTTAAGTGCAGCATTGCATTTTTGTTTACTTTGATCTGTTAAAATTAAGAACCAAAATAAACATTTATTTTTATTTTCCATATAGGTGACTTAAATATATTCATCAGTACATGATGAGTCAAGTAGGAGACAAGTCATATCAGTGTCCTGAGTGCCAGAAGAGTTTTACTAGTAAGTCAAGCCTCAAAATTCATCAGAGAGTTCACACAGGAGAGAAACCATTTAAATGTTCAGAATGTGACAAGTGTTTCTCAAGAGTTCATCATCTTGAGAGACACCAAATGATTCACACAGGAGAGAAGCCGTTTTCTTGCTCTGAATGTGGACATGTTTTCTCACACAAGGAACAACTAATCAGACACAAGAAGACTCACACAGGAGAGAAGCCTTTTAGATGTTCAGAATGTGACAAGAGCTTTACTCTATTTGCTAATCTTGCTGCACACCAGAGGATTCATACAGGAGAGAAGCCATTTAAATGTTCAGAGTGTGACAAATGCTTCACAGAAATTGGTCATCTTATTCGACATCAGAAGGTCCACACAGGAGAGAAGCCGTTTAAATGTCTAGAATGTGACCAGGGATTTGCACACAAAGCACATCTTGTTGTACACCAGAGAATTCACACCGGAGCAAAGCCATTCAGGTGTTCAGAATGTAACAAGTGCTTCTCACATAAACAATCTCTTGCTTTGCACCACAGAGCTCACACAGGAGAGAAGCCATATGTATGTTCTGAATGTAATAAATGTTTTACCTCAAGACCAAATCTGATCCAGCATCAAAAGCTTCACATCAAGGTTTGAATCTTAACAAGTGTTTTTTTAAGTGCTATCTACTAGATTCAATCTCACCAGAAGATTAAAAACAAAAATTGGAACAGGGTGGGGCATGTGTCGGGACTTTAAAGGTACCGTCTAAGACCAATATTAGTAGTATCACACTGATACGAAGATTATATTAAAAACATTTCTTTAATATACAAAAAGTGTCATAACAGAGTACACCTTACAAGAAGATTCATGAGATAGCTATTTTGCAAGTTATACACTATTGCTGATTTCTGGAAAGGCCAAGAAGACCTAATTCTGTGACTTTCTAGTTTCAATTTGTTTTTTGTTAAATATTTTTCTGGAACAAATAAAATTTGATTCAATTGTTGAGAACATTCCAAGCGTTTCTTGAAGGCTTATTTAGGCTCTAGGAAGATAGAAATAGGTTTATGCACTCATCAGTCATTTTTTAAAAAAAGTGCATCTTGTGAATATTCAAAATATTTTGTACTGACATTTAAAATTCACACTTTTTAATGCACTCTACATACAGCTTTCATCTAGAAAAAGGAATATTAGGACAAGGAATCTGTTTATAATCAAATATTAATAATTACACTTTTTTTTCTTTGATGTTCTGTACATATAATCTTTATTACATAAGAGAAACAAGGTGAGTCACAGTTCAGTTTCCACAGCAGGTGCAATGCAATCAGGTTCTCCCAAAGGCCATATACTGAATAGAGTAATCCAGATCCTGGATTGCTGCACTTAAAATGTATTTATAAAAAAGAAACAAAATACTTACAAAATGGTCTATTCCAACAACCATTTTGGTAAGGTTACATAATGCTCTTCATCGGGAAGGAACATCTCAGTATATATCACATACTACCATAACTACTTACACCTTAATATGTTTTTTAACTAATCTGTGGATTTCTCATATATCCACTCTCAAATGTTTTCCCTATGATTCTGCAGAAGCATGACCGGCGCTACCTATAGGCAAGGTAGGCACCGACCTAGAGCGCACATCAGTTAGGAGCGCTGTGTTTGCGTGTAGCTGACTGCATGCGGCGTGAGGAGCGAGCACTTCAGTTGTGCTGCTGGACGGACTGCCTAAGAAGACACAGAGAACTCCCTCCCCCGCCCCTACCTCCACCCCCAGCATGGGAGAAGGTGCTCCCGCTTCCAAGATTACTGTGCACAGCCCGCCTTTTTCTGCTCAGGTATGTGAGCCGCTGCAGTGCAGGCTGAGCTCCTTGCACTGCTAGTTCCAGTGCTGGCTGCGGAGTCTTGCTACTGGAGGGGGTGAGTGTGTGTGTGTGGGTGAGAGGGGCGGGTATGTGCAGGTGACAAGTGCTGCACACAGGTATCACTGCCTGGGTGTCCTCTTCCACGTGACGACTCCTTCTACCGTCGCCGCTTTCATCCTTACACAGCAGGTAGAGGATCGAAGATGCAGCATGTCTGAGCTATCCAACTTTTCAAGTTAATAAGCCTGTGATTTCCTGCTAGGGGCGGTACTAGCAACCTATCATCTGCCTGTTAAATGGAAAGTTGGACAGCTCCTGCCTTCTGCTCAGACATGCCGCATCTTCGGTCTTCTGCCTGCTGTGTAAGGTAAGGGAGGGGGCATTCACATAAAGGGGACTAGGTTGCAAAGAAGGAAGGTGGCTGTTAAGGGGACCGGGATACCAGAAAGGTAGGGACTGTGAAAGGGAGTAAGGTGCAAGTAAGGGGAGAGGGGGGAACAGATCTAGAAGAGACTGGAATACAAGGAGAGGGGCTATGGGGGTGAACTTGGATATATGGAAGGAGGGGCTGGGATGTAGGGAGGACTGCGATATAAAAAGTGAGGCCTGTGGAAGGAACTGAGATACATGGAAGGACAAGCTAGGATGCAAGGAGGGGGCTGTGAAGGGGATTGGGGGTGCAAGGAAGGGGGGCTGTAAACAGGACTGGGATACAAGGAGTAGGGCTTTGCAGGGTTCTGTGGTACAAGTAAGGGGGGGGGCTGTAAAAGGGACTGGGGTACAAGTAAAGGTGACTGGAGTACAAGAATGGCTGTGAAGGTGCAAAGAAAGGGGGTAGTGAAGGTGACTTGGATGCAGAGAGGCTGTAAACACTAATGTAAAGGGGGGCTGATATGTAAATTGGGGGACTTTGATGCAAATAGGTCTGTGATGTAAAGCAGACACTATTGTAAAGGGGTGCTGTATTGCCACTATTTGTCTTCAGGCCAGGTCCAGAGGTGCAGGTGCAGGCCTGCGGACCACAGCTGAAGAAATACATGGAGAGGCGCCACAAAAATCTCCACCCCGCCACCTCCACCGTATACACATATACATGGACAGGGCATAGGTGGTGGAGTCAGGGGCAGAGCCTAGGGGGCGGCAAAATGAGGTTTAGCCTAGGGTGTCAAAAATTCTTGCACCAGCCTTCTGCAGAAGGGACAGAGGACAAACAGACAATAAGGTCAGCCAAATTCAAGGTGGATGCTTCCCATTCCATACTTCCTACTGGGGTATTCTGTCTTTCCCCAATACAGTATATGGTAGACCCTACTAAGATAGACTCCATACCCACTAAAATAAATCCCCATTACCTCTGCCAGTTAATCTTTTTTTTTTTTTTTTTTTTTTTTAAAGTAAGGGATTCTACTGCAGTGTTAAATGTTATGGTTGTCTTGGGGTAGGGGTCAGCAACCCCCAGCATGCATGCCAGGTATGGAACGTGTCCACATTTATGATGGCACGCAAGGGCTGGGACACCCAACACCTCAGCAAAGTCAGTTGTCTGATTCTTGTGGCTGGCTAGACAAGAAGGAACCTGGCTGCCTCTTTCCTGCCTCCGTTCCCACATACCTCATTCGGCTTGCATGCATAGATGCTGACAAAAATGCCTTTGTCAGGCATATTCAATCACATGCCTAACAATGGGGTCCTGCACAGCTCTGAAACGTTGCACCTTTCTTTCTGTGATGTGATCATTCTTTAATAAAAAAGCTTTTCGGATTAAATTGGTTATCCGTGGTGTGCTGACAAAAATGAACGTTGGCCTGTGATGCTTCCAGTTTCCAGCTGGATGTTGCTGCTACACCCGTTACTTCTGAGGCTGATTGAGGAATGTGTGTGATGGAAATATTAACATTATATTGTAAAAGATTTTGATCTTAGCTATGTGCTGTGTGGGGAGGAGGAACTCTGCTGTGCGCCCTAGTAGCACTGACCCCTGTTCTCTGCCCCACTGACCCATTTCCTCTGCCCCACTGACCTCCATTCTCTAACCTCATCCTCTGCCCTGCTGACTTCTGTTCCCTGCCCAAATGACCCCTGTACACTGACCTGCTGACTATATCTGTTGCCCCGCCATCCTCTGTCCTCTGACCCCTGTACACTGCCGCGCCGACATCTGTTATCTGCCTCACTAGCCCTGTCCTCTGTTCACTGACCCCAGTCCTCTTTTTCGCTGACACCTGTACATTCCCCCACTTACTCCAGTTCTCTGCCCGGCTGACTCTATCCTCCACCCTGCTGACCACTGTCCCTTTCCCCTACACTGCTAAACCATGTAAACTTTTGAGAAATACTAATTTACAGGTGCAGGATTTGGGACTGATATGAGGTGTGAAGGTGCATAAATTGGTGTGATATGGGGTCTGAAGATGCGACCCCAAGAATTGGAGTTGATCTGAGGTGTGAAGGTGCAAAAATTGGGGTGATCTGAGGTGTGAAGGTACAGGAATTGGGGATGATCTGAGTTGCGTAGGTGCATGAATTGGGGTGATCTGAGGCGTGAAGGTATAGGAATTTGGGTGATCTGAGGCGTGATGATGCAGGACTTGGGGCTGGCCTAAGGTGTAAAGGTGTAGGAATTGGGGTGTTCTGAGGTGTAATGGTGCAGGACATGGGGTGATCGAAGGTGTGAGGGCACAGTAGTTGGGGCTAATTTGAAGGGTGAAAGTGCAGGCATTTGGGTTTATCTGAGATTTAAAAGTGCAGAAATGTAGGGTATCTTAGGTGTGAACGCGCAGGAAT
Organism: Pelophylax lessonae; assembly: GCF_965119305.1. Lineage (NCBI taxonomy): Eukaryota > Metazoa > Chordata > Amphibia > Anura > Ranidae > Pelophylax > Pelophylax lessonae. The sequence continues at coordinate 609,699,393 of NC_138771.1, read as the reverse complement.
TGGGACATGAGACCTGAAGGTGCAGAAATTGGGGTGATCTGAGGCGTGAGGGTAGAGGAATTTTAGTAATCTGAGGTGAAAGGTGCAGGAATTGGGGGTGATCTGAGTGGTGAAGGTACAGGAATTGGTATTATTTGAGATCTAAAAGCACAGAAATTGGGTCTGATCTGATGTGTGAAGGTACAGGAATTGGGGATGATCTGAGGTGTAAAGGTGCATGAATTAGTGTGATCTGAGGTGTGAAGGTTAAGGAATTGCGGTGATCCAAAGTGTGATGATGCAGGACTTGGGGCTGGCCTGAGGTGTGAGGGCACAGGAAATGAGGCTAATTTGAAGTGTTAAAGTGCAATCATTTGGGTTTATCTGAGATCTAAAAGTGCAGAAATAGAGGTTATCTTAGGTGTATCATCGACAATAAGTCCAGAAGATCCAAGACTGTGAATTGTAGAATTACTGACACTGCTGCACTGCAAAGTCACTGAATACTCCCCTCCCACCTTGCACTGGCTTGAGGTAGTACACTGTAGATTTCTGTAAAGCTGCAACTCTCAACTGTCACACTCTGTCCAATTCAGGGCCCATATGCAGGTGCCACCTTTAACCTTGAACTCTTCGGGGTTCACTGACTATGTACCCCCCTCTGTACTTCAGGGTCCTCAACCTAGGTACCCCCTTTCAACTAGCTGCCACTGGATCCCAGAACCTCTTCAGGAGTGGTCTCCTCTGACTCTGGCAGACCCCCAGGGGCAATACGCAGTACTCACGACCTGTGTAGGCTTTCCTGGGACTGGACCCCTCTCTCGCTCCGCAGGCTCTCGGCACACTGGATCCCCTCAGCTCAGCTCAACACTCTCTGGATTCTCAGGCGACACCCCGAGACATCCGCTTCCTCAGACAGGAGGAGAGACAGCCGTACTCTCCCTCCTGGGACTCTGCTCCCGCCCAAGACATCCTGTCACGCACTTCCCCCAAACTTATACCCACTCCCAGAATCCTTTGCAGCATAATATGCCTTCTGGGGTAGTTACAAGCCTGGCTGCGTCTCCTGATTGGGCTTCCCACACTGCCCTATGAGAAGCCTCTCACAGGAGCCAGTGGGGATACTTCTCCCCTCAGCAGGCACATCTGGAAGCCCGGACACCCTACTAAATAAATCACAGCCCTGCTGTTAGGCAGACAAGGCTCACTATACATTTACCTAGCACCTACCTGTAGGGTGCTACACCACAAAAACCAAAAGTCCTAGACTGTTTCTTGACTGAGCCAGGCACTTTGAAGTTGCTGAATTTGTGTCCACACCAGCATGACCATGTTCTCTGCCTAATCTGAGGGTTTCATCATTATATGGGTATTTTTTGCAAATTCTCCAATGCTTCACAGTGTGCTACCGTGAGATATTTTCTATGGGACACTACTGTATACTACAAAACACTTGCACAAATTGGGCCATTGATTACAACTAAGATTTGTTATTTTGCACACACGAAAAAAGTATTTTTCTTAAGTTCGTTCAAGACCATGTTCCAAAAATGAATACACCCTAATTAAAGCCTTAGAAGCAAAGTTAATTTTTAGACAACAAAATCTTATTTCACAAGAATTCAACTACAGGGAAGTCTAATTATTCATTAAACCGGTGTCCAGCAGACAGTTGATTATAAAAGGGCGTTACTTAACAAAGAAAACCCCTTCCCACTTCATGTTTTCAGCAATGGCACCAAATGGAAGAAAAATGTCACAAGGCCTGAGAAAGAAAATAATTTATTTACACAAGATCAGCAAAGCTTTACTTATCACTCAGAATACTGTAGCAAAAATACTACAAAAATTACCAAAAAATGGAATTGCAATCATCTCACAGAGACGTCAAGGCCATCCACTGAAGTTAACACCTGGACAGGAGCGTGTTCTGATGAGAAGGGTTTAAGAAAATCCACATGCAAGTTTACTGCAGTTAGCTAAAGAAGTAAAAGAACAATCTGTTATTAAAGTAATAATGTAAATGAATTTATAAACTGAAAGCTACAACATATCCTGGTTTATCGTCTTGCTGACTATAGAGAACTTATATATACAGCAGCAAAGGAAGGCGGGCCTTAACTCTCTGTTAGCTCAAATCTTGTCAGGAGGCAATCACGATGATATTACAGCCCTTCAGTTGCTAACCCCCCTTTCTAGATAGTGAATTCACCCCCGTCCGGCCAGGAGTTATGACAACACATAGCACTCAAACGTAGTGCAGTCACAACTAATTTTATTGCAAGTGTAGCTCTTATTTAAAGCACATTTAAGCGGGAAAAAACTGCTTCAACTGGTTTACAATTCATCAGTCAATAGCACATATCAGACAGAATAGTACATAAAAGGGCCTTTGCTTTCGCCATGCATTTGTGTCAATATGAGGTGTTCCCGTATCTGAATTTGTGTCCTGTGAGAGTCGCCCCGTCTGCATTCAGTTGTCATGTGTTAATGTAAGCAATTGTCAATTGTTTATGGGTGGCGTCAGCAATCTCTATGCAACATGTCTCGTAATCTAAATGCTAAGTATCCAACTGACAAGTGTTCAAATGAATGAATGGAGAGGCGGTTTAACATGTCGTCTAAATGCAGATTACGGCTGGCTGCTGTCCAATGTAGAGGCGGTTTAACATGTCGTCTAAATGCAGATTACGGCTGGCTGCTGTCCAAGGTGGATGAATGGTTGTCAGTCTTAGCTCGTTAATATGTAAATGCAAGGGCCCACATTTCATCACAGGATGGGCATAAACTGAAATATATATCTGAAATATCATAAGGCATATTAATACAATCTTTCACTCTCACATGCCACACATATGCATCCATGGCAGTATTTGCATCTATGGCAGGAGAATGTTGTGGAGGAAAGAGATTTGGAAAGTGAGCAACAGCGAGATGCAGACCCTTGTTTTCACTTTGTTTCACTGAGGTGCTGCTCCCAGTGTGTGGTGCAAAGTCACATTTTACCCTCATTGTATGATCCAATAATTCCACCATCTCCTCATTTTCAATTTGCAGGGCTACGGGAGATTAGCAGAAGAAGAGGAAGACGTTGATGAATTATAAGCAGTTTCAGACAACTGACTGCTCTACACCTGGGAGATGAAAGGAGAGAAAAGGGCAGCCACAGCATTGGCAGCCACTGAACTACCTGCTGCACATGTGGCTGTATAATATGGCCATTCTGAGATACAAAAGGCCGATGTGCTCTGCCTCTAGCTAGTGTGGCCAGACTACTACTTTGTTCACAGAACCTGATTACCCACTACTAACTCAATGTGCAGAACCACGGTCTCCAACTTTAGGTCTGCCTGGCTGCAAGACACAGACTATAAAAAATGTTTGTGAATTACAACTATGTTGGATTCAACTTCATTTTTTTATTCAAGAGTTAGGCTGTTTGAGGATTAGTGCTTCTTGCCTAACTTTGCTAGTGTAGCAGTTCCACTTATTGATCTCACCAAAGGGAGCAAAACCATATAATGAAATGAAATACCAAGGCAGAAAAAGCTTTTTTTAAGAGCTGTGGGCATGTAGAAGGGACCAGTGTTAACCACTGCATACCTCAACCAGAAACGAACCCGTACAAGGAGGAACTACCTAATAGTGGAAAGGGAAGGCTCTGCCATAAAGTAGAAACTAGAGTCATTGAGGTATTAGCTTTTTGGAAGATGATTCCAATTGTATACAAACCAATCTCTATTACAGTGGGTTGCTGAGAACCAAGGGAACAATACAAGGGTCACAAGATGGTTTCTGGCTCTGCGAGACTTTGATGTTGAACACAGACCATGAGGTCTAGTAAAGGAATGCTAGCAGACTGTCTCATGTCCATGTTTTATTTTTTTATTTTTTTTTGGAAACGTGTTGTTTTCCACAGGCCTGAGCAAAGAAGGGCATTTGAGGTACTGGCTGGCCACATTGTGGATGGTATACAGTATTTTTCACCTAGGTTACTCATCTACACATATTGAGGGATTCCAGGGTTGTGACCAATGAAGAGAAACTAGAATGTGGAGAAAGCAGTTTGTAGCTAAACCTTAAGCCCATTTACATTGGTCTGATTCACTGCTTTGAATATGTAGGTGCACAACTGTCTGAAGAAATGAGCATTAAAATGTTACTCTTATACTAACCACCAGGTACTTGAAAATTCTTAACACTTTTGAAAAAGCTCATAGACTTTATATTTTTTTCCATTTCCATCTTTACAAAGGTTAACCTCTAAACTCTGTACTGAGGTGATGCTGGAAGCCTAATAGCAGAACCTAGATCTCCTGGTCTATTTCAAAAACCTATCTTATCTTATCTGCTTTTTTCCATTGTTCCTGTCAAAATCAAGCCTCTCCCCTTACACCACTGTGAAGTTTGGAACTACAGAAAGCACATAGGCTGGCAAGGCTGTGGACCAAAATGCAAACGGAACAGAACATTTTATTGATTTTCACACCAATATTGCACAAAAAAGAAGACTACATATTAGGGATCGACCGATCATCAACAATGCCGATATGCACTTTCCCGGATATATCGGAATCGGCCCCTGAGGTTACCGATATTGCTGATATTTAGGGAAAGTGCATGTACCGGAGTGATGCCTGCAGCTAGAGTCATCACCCCGGTACCAGCGTCCATAGCCGACGGACGGCTGTCTTGTAATGACAACCGAAGTGGCTGAGAAGTCGATTGGCTGTCATTACAAGGCGTGGGAGGGGACATCCCCCCCCCCTCCTGCCGCCTTCCGAGGCTCACCTGGGTCTCCATTCCCACCGGGTATCCTACCTGCATGGCTGCCAAACAAAGCCGCATTCAACTCTGATCGGGTCTCCATGTAAAAACCCGGAAGTGATGTCATGACTTGGCCGCAAATTTAAAAAAATGTGAGCATTCAAAACAGCCAAATTTGGCATTTTGAATGCTTTTAAGTGCTGAGGAGGGGTTTGGGGTATTTTGGACCCCCAGATCCCTCCACCAGGGTACCTGTAGAAAAAAAGAAGCATTTTAATGTCCAAAAATATCGGCCAATATCGGCCGATACCAATATTTGATTACAAAAATATCAGTATCAGCACTAAAAAACTATATCGTCGATCACTACTACCTATCATATAAAATAACAGCAAGTAACACACCTGCTCAAATCTTCTGCACTGTGAAAGATTATGAAACCTAGGTTGCCTGCTGCTGAGTTTGAACCCTTTTGCAAGAAAGATGTTAGGAGTTTTTTCATTACTTTGCCAATAAATTCTCCATAGTTAGAGATGGAAATGGAATTAATAGATTCAGAATGGATTACTGCACTTACTAAGGAAGAAGAAAAGAGGCTGCAGGCACTCCAATACAACAATATTGTTACTAAATTTTATAATCCTTATATGTGCCGCGCTCAAAATATATAAAGTCAGATTCCTCCCACATATATATAAAAATTAAAGTGTAACCATATGAAAAAGTGCTGAGTGCATATAGTGTAAACATCAAACAAATGTGATATGTTTGATCGCATGATAGGAAACATACAGCATCTCACAAAAGTTAGTACACCCTTTAACATTTTTGTAAATATTTTATTCTATCTTTTCATGTGACACTGAAGAAATGACAATTTGCTACAATGTAAAGTAGTGAGTGTACAGCTTGTATAACAGTGTCACTTTACTGTCCACTCAAAATAACTCAACACACAGCCATTAATGTCTAAACCACTTGCAACAAAAGTGAGTACACCCCTAAGTGACAATGTCCAAATTGGCCCAAAGTGTCAATATTTTGTGTGGCCACCATTATTTTTCAGCACTGGGTTAACTCTTGAGCATGGAGTTCACCAGAGCTTCACAGGTTGCCACTAGAGTCCTCTTCCACTCCTCCATGATGACATTATGGAGCTGGTGGATGTTAGAGACCTTGCGCTCCTCCACCTTCCTTTTGAGGATGCTCCACATATGCTCAATAGGGTTTAGGTCTGGAGACATGCTTGGCCAGTCCATCAACTTTACCCCCAGCTTCTTTAGCAAGGCAGTGGTAGTCTTGGAGGTGTGTTTGTGGTCGTTATGTTGGAATACTGCCCTACGGCCCAGTCTCTGAAGGGAAGGGATCATGCCCTGCTTAAGTACGTCACAGTACACGTTGGCATTCATGGTTCCCTCAATGAACTGTTGCTCTTCAGTGTCGGCAGCACTCATGAAGTCCAGACCATGACACTCCCACCACCATGCTTGACTGTAGGCAAGACACACTTGTCTTTGTACTTTTCACCTGGTTGCTACCACACACGCTTGACACCATCTGAACCAACTAAATTTATCTTGGTCTCATCAGACCACAGGACATGGTTCCAGTAATCCATGTCCTTAGTCTGCTTGTCTTCAGCAAACTGTTTGCGGGCTTTCTTGTGCGTCATCTTTAGAAGAATAATAAAAAATAAGCTGCGCTGTATGTTGAACCATCAACTGAAATAGTCCATAAAAAAGTCCAATGACAAAATAAAGTTGTGAAAACTTGTGCAGGTACCCCTTACCAAATAGTTGATATAGAGAAGCCAAATGATGAATATTTAATTATCCTCACAGACGGGACACATTATTCACCCAATGACATTGGGGCTTCTCAGCAGAGGGCATTAAAGTAAAAGAAAATGGACACCATAGTGTAAATCCAACTTAAAAGAAGTTAAGCACCAAAAATTGATATTCAGGCCCTGTTCAGGTACCGCTTACCAGAAATAGGATAATATAAGGCCAAACAGTAAAAGGAGACTCCAGATACGCCTCAGATAATGGGGATCGAGGGACCTTATGATGTCAGTATGGAACTCCAGCAACGTGTAGGTTGAGTGATGAAAAATAAAACAAGGCAAACGCCATAGCGTAAAACCAAAAAAACAGGACAAAAAACACCCAAGTGATGTGCACACAACAGGTCTCGTGAGGGGAGAGTCAGTCATCCTCACGTGATCCACCTTTGAAGGACGGGCAAGCGGAGCCGTCCGGCCGGCGGCTCGCACATCTCCCTGTACATGTCTATTTCTTCCGATGCTTGTAAGTTTTATTCTTTTTCTACATTAAACGTTATTGGGGTTTTACACTATGGCTCTCTCCTCTGTGTTCTCCGGCTGCCCTCTCATCTACCTCTGAGCCCTGAGCTCCTTGGAGAAGTCCCGTTTTGAGTGTCAATTACCGGATCCCCTTATCTATTCAATCATCTGTTGAGCTGGTCGTTTTCCTCCTGGGAACCTGAGCTGAGTTTCACATCCCTGCCTGTTTAACCATTGAAGTTGGTAAGAGTATCCATACACACCCCTGGTCATTCGGTCTGCATGTTTGGTGTCCCTCTTTTTCTCTGTTTCTTATCCATCTGGTAAGCAGCCATCTTCATTGGTTTGACACCCCACATACTCCTTTGTTTGCTCCCTATCCATCCAGTGTTTGGTAAGGTGTACCTATGGAGTTTATTTGGTGATTGGTCCCCCATATGCACTGACTCTCCCCTCACGAGACCTGTTGTGTGCACATCACTTGGGTGTTTTTTGTCCTGTTTTTTTGGTTTTACGCTATGGCGTTTGCCTTGTTTTATTTTTCATCACTCAACCTACACGTTGCTGGAGTTCCATACTGACATCATAAGGTCCCTCGATCCCCATTATCTGAGGCGTATCTGGAGTCTCCTTTTACTGTTTGGCCTTATATTATCCTATTTCTGGTAAGCGGTACCTGAACAGGGCCTGAATATCAATTTTTGGTGCTTAACTTCTTTTAAGTTGGATTTACACTATGGTGTCCATTTTCTTTTACTTTAATGCCCTCTGCTGAGAAGCCCCAATGTCATTGGGTAAATAGTGTGTCCCGTCTGTGAGGATAATTGAATATTCATCACTTGGCTTCTCTATATCAACTATTTGGTAAGGGGTACCTGCACAAGTTTTCACAACTTTATTTTGTCATTGGACTTTTTTATGGACTATTTCAGTTGATGGTTCAACATACAGCGCAGCTTATTTTTTATTATTTATTTTGGGGTGTCTGTCGCACTTGAGGTTGCTGCTTATTGTTTTGAATTAGCGCAGTTGTTTTCCCTTTTATCATCTTTAGAAGAGGCTTCCGTCTGGGACAACAGCCAATTTGATGCAGTGTGCGACGTATGGTCTGAGCACTGAAAGGCTGACCCCCCCACCCTTTCAACCTCTGCAGCAATTCTGGCAGAACTCATACGTCTATTTCCCAAAGACAACCTCTGGATATGATGCTGAGCACGTGCACTTAACTTCTTTGGTCGAACAATGGCGAGGTCTGTTCTGAGTGGAACCTTCCTGTTAAAACGCTGTATGGTCTTGGCCCATATGCTGCTGCTCAGTTTCAGGGTCTTGGCAATCTTCTTATAGCAAAAATTCTTTTTTTCTGATCCTCAGAGAGTTCTTTGCAATGAGGTGCCATGTTGAACTTCCAGTGACCATGATGAGAGAGTGAGAGCGATTACACCAAATTTAACACATTAACACACCTGCTCCCCATTTACACCTAAAACCTTGTAACACTAACGAGTCACATGACACGGGGAGGGAAAATGGCTAATTTGGCCCAATTTGGACATTGTCACTTGGGGGTGTAATCACTTTTGTTGCCAGCGGTTTAGACACTAATGGCTGTGTGTTGAGTTATTTTGAGGGGACAGCAAATTTACACTGTTCTACAAGCTGTACACTCACTACTTTACATTGTAGCAAAGAGTAATTTCTTCAGTGTTGTCACATGAAAAGATATAATAAAATATTTGCAGAAACGTGAGGGGTGTACTAACTTTTGTGAGATACTGTAGATCTCACTATGCATAAAAACTTATACTATTCCTGAATCGGAAGTCACCCTTTTACATTTAAAGGTGATAGGTTAGTAAACAGAATAGAAAGGTGTTTAGTGCATACTGTGCAAATAAATATTAATGTGCAAAGTCATCAAGGAGCTGAGTATCAATGTCCTATCCAATGTGGGGGTCACTGTACTGCTCAATAAGTATTGACCATCAACACAATTTGGAGACCGCTCACACAAAAACAGTATAAATGTGATATTCCACCAAAACCAATTAAAAACTTATATTAGGGTGCAATTGTAAAGTCCACTTAGTGAAGAAAAAGTGTCCAAAGAGTGGGAATGTTGATCTCCTAGTGCAGGGGTGTCAAACTCTAATTTAATTGCGGGCCGCATCAGCATTATGATTGCCCTCAAAAGGGCTGGTTGTATCTGTAAGACTAGATGTCAAGGGCATCCCCTACCCTTACATAAGATGTCAAAAGCCTCTCTACCATCACAAGTTGAGTCCCCTACCCTCCCTTACATCACAGTGCACCTCCCTTAGCTTGTGGTGCTGCTGGGAAGAAGCTGGAGGGATTGCTGGAAAGCAGAAAGTATAAGGTCTGGAGGAGGACTGGAGCTCTCCTGCAGCTACAGGAGAGGTGCGAGGGCCACATAAAATGGCCTGGAGGGCCGCATTCGGTCCGCAGGCCTTGTGTTTGACACCTGTGTCCTAGTGTATATCTAACAAGTCCACCAAATATACTAAGGGTAATTCCAAGTGAAAGGGCAGGTAAATCTCCACCAGTGTAGCTGCCACCACAATAGACTCAGGAGCGCTTACCAGAATACGTGGACTCTTCATGCCTTAGGCACAGAGTCATACAAACAATAGGTTAAAGGTCTAGTAGAAAACGACCATCACCGATAACCTTCTCTTCTGGTAGACCAATTCACTCAGATATGCGTCCTTTCCCCAGGACCCAGGTACTCAGAAAACAAAAGAAAGCCTCCACATGGTGTATTAAACTATTAACCCATGGGTAAGTATATTTATTAAAAGTAGAAAACTTACAGTGTAGAAGATAAATGTTAGATATTTATTCCAAATTCATAATCCGGCACTTATTGGAATTATATTATATTCACAGCAAGCTTGCAAAATATATGTGATTTTATGATTAATCATAGCATTAATATGTGTGGATGACCTTGATCCGGTGATTAACAATGGAGTTCTTCATCTGAGCTGAGACAGTAAAATGTCAGATAATTCTGGAGTATGTAGCTAGTTGGAAGATGACATATAAGGATAGTATGTCATGGAAGTCAAGAATAGGATCCATGTAAAACTAGGAATATACATATATTAGTTTAAATAATGTTAGTTAGGATTAGTGTAATCCCAGTCATAATTAATAGTATTTGTATGTATTTACTTAATGTTATACAAGTCGTATAAGCTGGTTATATGTGTTACTTTTGTGTAAGATAAATGATGGTTATATGGTTTAACATGACATCAGCCACATTAGACGTTACAAGAATAGTGTTACATGTGGGCTTGTCAATCAAAGACCATATATGACTTTATAAGTTTAGTACCTCCTCTTGTATAGAATAACTGACATTAGCAGAAATGATGTATGCTATACAAGGCTTGGAGTATTGGAAGTTCATGACGTATACATGTAAGATAAATTGCCATGAGATTAAGAACTCAGGAGGACACTCACACACAGACTAGAACACACAGACACACAGACTAGAGAAGATCACACATACCACTTTTTCTCCACACAAATCTATTCATAGACTTTTTGACAACTTAAGCATGTGTTTTGCTTTCTGAAACCTAGCAACGTCATTTCCTGCTTCTAACTAGACTTGCCATTTTACACTGAAGAAGGACACAGAGGAACACACATGTCTATATTGCCATGATTTCAAGATTGACATTTTTTCCATGAAGTATTGTTTTTATTCCTCATATATTTTTACCTACACTGAACTGAACTGTTATACCTTTTACATTGTATTGTTGATGCCAAGTGTGTTTGAATAAAATCACACTTTGTTTTTAAAGTCAGTCTGGCTATCAATGCTAATCAAATCGAAACGCCTAAAGAGATTAGAATATTAGAGATATTCTATATTTTACAATAAATAATGGCAATGCATAGTTATCACAGTCAGTTGGTACAAGCGGAATAGGGTGGTAGGTTCACTGTAACCCTTAACCCGACGCTCGTTTAGTCTCCAAAGACTTACCCCAGAAGAAGTCTTTGGAGACAAAATGTACATCGGGTTAAGGGTTACAGTGAACCCTTGTACCTTGCACTTGTACCAACTGATTGTGATCACTATCAGTGGCGGCTGGTTCTCAAAATTTTGGGGGGGGGGGGGGCGCAAACAGAAAAATGTAATGGGCATTGCTTTGTGGCAAAAAACGCTGTAAAAAATTGTGTGACTTTGAGGTCGCAAAAGTGTGAAAGGGGCCTTCAGTAATTAAGGTATAGTGTGCCCCCTTTCAATGCAGAGAGACCAGCGTGCCCCCTTTCAATGCAGAGATGCCAGCGTGCCCCCTTTCAATGCAGAGATGCCAGCGTGCCCCCTTTCAATGCAGAGAGACCAGCGTGCCCCCTTTCAATGCAGAGAGACCAGCGTGCCCCCTTTCAAAGCAGAGAGACCAGCGTGCCCCCTTTCAATGCAGAGAGACCAGCGTGCCCCCTTTCAATGCACGGTGACCAGCGTGTCCCCTTTCAATGCACAGTGACCAGCGTGTCCCCTTTCAATGCACAGTGACCAGCGTGCCCCCTTTCAATGCACAGTGACCAGCGTGCCCCCTTTCAATGCACAGTGACCAGGCTACATGCCCCCTTCAATGCAGAGACCAGCGTACTTGCCCCCTTCAATGCAGAGACCAGCGTGCGTGCCCCCTTCAATGCAGAGACCAGCGTACATGCCCTCCTTCAATGCAGTGACCAGCGTACATGCCCCCTTCAATGCAGTGACCAGAGTACATGCCCCCTTCAATGCAGTGACCAGCATGCGTGCCCCCTTCAATGCAGTGACCAGCGTACATGCCCCCTTCAATGCAGTGACCAGCGTACATGCCCCCTTCAATGCAGTGACCAGCGTGCGTGCCCCCTTCAATGCAGTGACCAGCGTACATGCCCCCTTCAATGCAGTGATCAGTGTACATGCCCCCTTCAATGCAGAGAACAGCGTGCATGCCCCCTTCAATGCAGTGACCAGCGTGCATGTCCCCTTCAATGCAGTGACCAGCGTGCGTGCCCCCTTCAATGCAGTGACCAGCGTGCATGCCCCCTTCAATGCAGTGACCAGCTTGCGTGCCCCCTTCAATGCAGAGACCAGCGTGCATGCCCCCTTCAATGCAGTGTGGCCTCGAGACCAGTGCACTTACCTGGATCAGGGGCGGCGCATCTCCTCGAGTCCTCCGGCTCCTGCCTCCTCCTCGGCCAATGGCATGGGGTTTGCCTTGCAGCCAATCAGGAATCAGGTATTAGACCCGCTCCCTGATTGGCCAGGAGGAGGATCCGTGTGACAATAGCGAATTTTCTTTCGCTATTGTCACACAATGGGTGGTCCCGGGTCCACCCTTTGCTTCAGCCTATTAGAGCCTCTGGCTCTAATCAGGTGATGCAAAAAAAAGCCCCATTGAACTCCATGCGTCCGGCGCCCCGCATGTAGATTAAGGGGCCGGACGCATGGATGGGGGGGCGGCGCCCCTGCGCCCCCAACACACCGGCCACCACTGATCACTATGCATTATTCCTCTTCTACACTGTAAGTTTTCTACTTTTAATAAATATACTTATCCATGCGTTATTCCACCATGTAGAGGCTTTCTTTTGTTTTCTGAGTACCTGAGTCCTGGGGAAAGGACGCATATCTGAGTGAACTGGTCTACCAGAGGAGAAGGTTATTGGTGATGGTCATTTTCTACGAGACCTTTAACCTATTACTTGCATGACTCTGTGCCAAAGGCATAAAGAGTCTACAGGTTCTGGTAAGCACTCCTGAGTCTATTGTGGTGGCAGCTACACTGGTGGAGATTTACCTGCTCTTTCACTTGGAATTACATTTGGTGGACATACACTAGGAGATCAACATTCCCACTCTTTGGATACTTTTTCTTCACTAAGGGTCCTTTCACACGGCCGCTCCGTGTGTCCGCAAATCATCCAATCCGTTTGCGGATGATTTGCGGACATAATGTAAGTGAATGGCACTGCGGATGTCAGCGGAATACCATCCGCTGACACCCGATTTTCCTCCTTTCAGTTCTGTTCCGTTTTTACGAATGGAACAGAACCCCATTTTTCCTTCCGTGTAAAAAACGGAAAGGAAGGAAAATCGGATGTCAGCGGTGTCATCCGCTGACATCCGCAGTGCCATATACTTACATTATGTCCGCATATCATCCGCAAACGGATGGGATGATATGTGGGCACACGTGGAAAAAAAAAAAAAAAAGTCCCGCAGCGGACCTTTCACACGGAGCGGCCGTGTGAAAGGAGCCTTAGTGGACTTTACAATTGCACCTTAATATAAGTTTTTTTATTTTTTTTTGGTGGAATATCACATTTATACTGTTTTTGTGTGAGCTGTCTCAAAATTGTGAAGGTGGTCATTACTCATTGAGAGGTACAGTGACCCCCACATTGGATAGGACATTGATACTTAGCTCCTTGATGACTTTGCACATTAATATTTTTTTTGCACACTATGCACTAAGCACTTTTCTGTTCTGTTTACTAACCTATCATCTTTTAATGTAAAAGGGTGACTTCCGATTCAGGAATAGTATACGTTTTTATGCATTGGGAGATCTATGTTTCCTATTACTGTATGTGATGATACATATCGTTTGATGTTTACACTATATGCATTCAGCACTTTTTCAAGTGGTTACACTTTAATTGAGTGTGGCACATATAAGGATTATATACAAGATGGAATTAATCCTGAAAAATCACCAGACCCCTCGGGGACCAGTAGTTCAGTCTCCCCATCAAAAAGCCATTTGACAACTTTTAGTTTTGATGTCAAAGAAAGTGTGCTTATCATCAGTAGGCTCTGTCCAGTTACATGGGACCTTGACTTAGGTCCAGCAGGCCCACTGCTATTATGCATTAGGCACATTTGTATAGCAGTCCAGAAAACTGTACAGTGCTCTCTGCATACAAGGATTTTACCACACAGTTAAGGTAGTCAATATCAATCCTTGGTAAAAAAAAAGCGTATTACATGGATCTTAAGATCTTGGGGGCGTGGCTTGGTGCGCAGACAGCATGGACGCTTAGAGAAAGAGCTCCGGGGGAACACTCGCTTTACGGCCGCATTTAAGCTTACTGTGGACCCACGATGGGAAGACCCTCTAAGCCCTCAAACAGCACCAAGACCCAGCGCACCTCAAGTTCTTCATCGCAGCGCAGCATACCGGCTATATTCCATGCAAAACAGAATAGTCGGAACACTGTGTCTGCAGGCAAGATGGCGACGGCGCGCCACGAGGAGGACTCGGGAGACGAATCACTTGCACCCTCGGATGAGTTGGTAAGAGACACTGACCGATCTGAGACACCACTCACGCTGACCGAGATGACTCACATAGCTGCAGATCTAAAGAGATCCTTTACAAGTGCCATTACTGACTTGAGATCGGATCTGCTGACCTTATCCGAGCAAATGGCGACCCACAAGAAGGCAGGGGCTAACAGAGACAAGGCCATATCAAGGCTAGAACAGGTCACTGAATCTCATTCCACCCACCTTATTGCCTTAAACAGACACTTGGAGGACCTGGATAACCGAGGTCGAAGGCACAACATTAGAGTGAGGGGGCTGCCTGAAAATATAAATGCGGAACAAATCAGGCCTGCTATACAATCCATTTTTAATAATCTCCTTGAACGGCCAGAGGACTCAGCCATTGAGCTGGATAGAGCGCATAGAGCCCTTAAGCCCAGGTCAGCAGAAAATGCTCCTCCAAGGGATGTTATCTGCTGTGTCACCAGCTTTACTTTAAAAGAGGAGATCCTCAGGAAGGCAAGACAAAATGAATTAATTACATTCAACAAAGAGACTATACTCCTGTATCAGGATCTGTCACCTATAACACTGAACAACAGGAGGGCGCTTAAACCTCTCCTGATTGCTTTAAGGGAAAAAGACATAATATGCCGCTGGCGTTTCCCATTCGCCTTACAGGCCACTTACAAGGGCAGACAATATACACTAAAGATGCCTGCTGAGCTGACAGATTTCTGCAACAACCTACAGATACCGGTGGTAGAAGTACCGGAATGGTATGCAGAATTTAAACTACCCGCACCGGCTTTAAGGAGAGCACAGTCACCTGAGAAGTCAGCCGCCCCTAACTCAGCCCGCAAGAAAGACAGACAAAACAGACAACGCGGTAATAACTCCGGTTTTTCTTCCCCCAAATCGAAGCAGTCCAGATTCATGGAGGACCCGGACGATCTTTGATTTCTATATAAAATCTTTACTTCAGGCTGACATACTGGATATTTCCACTATGTCACCTTACTTTGTGGATCTCCTCAGACGCCTCTGAGAAGCTTACTGTGACAATCTACCAAGAAGACACGTGTATTCCAAAGAGGCACTAAACTCTGTACAATACAGACAGACAAGATGATCTTTATGCCCCTTCTGAAAGACACTTTTGGGTAAACCGACATGGAATAGACTACTTTCTCCGCTGAAATACTGGAACTCAATTACCATTAAAGGAGCTCATGCTACTGATTGAGCCACGAACCAGCAATCACAGGTTTACAAGTCTATCCCCAAAGGAGTAATGACTCTCATAGGATCATTTTATCCATTGATTATGTGCACCCTCTCATAGTTGTCCCACGACGTTAAGACGGAACTTTACTGTCTTCTTGGACCTGTTTTATATGAGAGGAATGTCTAACACAATGAGTAACAGACTGTATAATGATCCTGCTCTGCTTACTAGATATTTGACGGTTACCCACATATATGCCCTCAAAGAAAAAGGGACTCTCATAGAAGCATACTGCCCATTGATTAGGTGCATTCCCTCATAGTTGTCCTATACCGTTGGGATGGAACTTTACTGTCCTCCTGGACCCCTTTTTTTTTTTTTTTTTTCATGAGGAGAATGGCTAGTCAAGGGAGTAACAGATCCCATAATGTGCTTGTTATGTCTGTTATATTTCTGATTGTTACTATATTTTTCCCACAATGTTCACTTTAATATCTGTAGGCACAAGCGAATCCATACTTGTTAAAGGTTTATATGACTTCTCCACATGCACAACGGAATGCTAAGTGCCTTTATATTTCAATGTTTTGCGGCCGTGGGCGGGATGTTGTCCCGTGTTTAATGTGGATATATCTAGTGTAAGTTAATCAGTTTATATCAAGAGGTCTTTGAGTGCATGCAGTAGTCCATTTAGGGTACGGTGTACACCTGAGACCACACACAAACTAGAAAATATATCTACCCTGCTACTGACACCTCCCACCAACCCCCTCACCCTAGTGGTTTAAACTGTTTAACCATTGACACAAGTTGTCAAAGGTTGTGTTAATCTATTTCCTTGACTTTTTAAGTCAAAACCCTTACAACCTAACTCCCTTCACCTCCCCCCCATCCTCTAAAGTTCCCACACCCAACGACCCTCCATTCCCCACCTCTCTTCCTCTTTTTCACCCATTTCTATTCCATTCTATCTCTTTCTTTCATCACCGCTTCCTTCCCCCTCCCACATAACCTCATTTACTTGTTCTCACTTCTTCTAACACCATGGCTTACTCTACATCTCTGGGCAGTGAACCTCTACTAGTCTCACATAATATCAGAGGTATGAACACTCCAGAGAAGAGGTCGCAAGTCCTCACTGAGCTTAAGAAAATCCGACCTAAAATAGTGTTTCTACAAGAAACGCACTTTAAATCGCACTACATCCCTAACTTAAAAAACAGCTATTTTATCAAATCTTTTCATGCCACGAATCCCTTAGCCAAGACCAAAGGGGTCTCGATCCTAATAAGCAAAGACGCAAATTTCTCGGTAACAGAACAAATGGCAGACCCAGAAGGTCGTTTCTTATTTCTGAAGGGCACTTGGGCAGGCAAGCCGGTAACGCTTGCTAATGTATATTTTCCTAACAAATCTCATATTTCCTTTTGTAATAGGTTAATGGACGAGCTGAAGGGCTTTGCCTCAGGTTGTGTGATACTGGGCGGGGATTTTAATGTCCCGTTGAATCCCCTCCAGGACACCTCAAATGGCAAAACAGCGATTGCTTATGGAGTTCTCAAAAGAATCAAGCAGGCATTAAGATCCCTTCTAATGGTGGACATTTGGAGATCACTACATCCCTCAGGTAGAGACTTTACTTGTTTTTCCCCCCCACATAACAAATACTCACGTATCGATTATATTTTTGTTACACAGAAAGACCTCCCTGTTGCGACAGAAGCCCATATAGGTATTCAATCTCTTTCAGACCACGCACCCATTTCATTGCACATGAATCTAGAGGAGAGGCAGGAGAAGGTCTTTAATTGGAGGCTCAATCCAGCACTACTCTTGGATTCAGAGATCTTTTCAGATATCTCAAACACAATCAAAATTTTCTTTGAGACAAACTCACCAGAATTAACCTCACACATTTTAAACTGGGAAGCGCACAAATGTGTAGTAAGGGGAGCACTGATAAAATGGGGAGCCAGGAAAAAAAGAGAAAAACTGAAAAAAATTGCAGAACTGTCCTCCACCATAAACGATCTCGAAAACGCACATAAACAATCACTCGCTTCAATAAACATGGCAAAATTGAATGACGCAAGGAGGGAACTTCGTGACCTTCTTGACGCGGACTACAAACGAGCCCTTTTCTTCAGGAAAAGAGTATACTACGAAAAGGGAGATAAAAGCGGCAAATTACTTGCTAAGGCGTTGAAAGAGGCTAAAATGGTGGAGAACATCTTTGGCATTAAAAACAAGAAAGACGAAGTAGTACATGACACCAAATCCATTGCAGACGTGTTTCAAGAGTATTACACTAAATTATATAATCTACCGGTTCAACACAAACCCTCCCATATATCTCACGACAAGACAAACGCTATTAAAGATTTCCTTTCAAACAGTAAGATGCCCCATCTCTCCGCTTCCGAGACCCAATTACTTGAAAGACCCATAGAATCTCAAGAACTATTAGCGGCTATTAAAAGTCTAAAAGCAGGGAAGAGCCCAGGTCCGGACGGACTGACCTCTCAATATTTCAAATCTTTTAAAGAACTACTAATAGTCCCTCTATGCGACACTTTCAACTCTCTTTCCAAAAGTCAGGACATCCCTCCCTCCTTCCTCGAGGCCCACATAGCCGTAATCCCCAAGAAGGACAAAGATACATCAGACTGCTCTAACTATAGGCCAATATCGTTGCTAAACAACGATATTAAATTGTTTGCAAAAATTCTGGCCAATAGGTTACGTCCCTTACTTACGAAATTAATAGGCCCAGAACAAGTGGGTTTCATGCCGGGCAGGGAGGCGAGGGATAATATATCCAAGGCGCTCAATCTAATATATAGTGCTAAGCGGGGTCGTGTCGAAGGCCTTCTCCTCTCGACGGACGCGGAGAAGGCCTTTGACCGGGTTTCATGGGACTACATGTTCTCGGTATGCTCACATGTTGGACTAGGCCCGGCGATGCTCAGCAGAATTTCATCCTTATATCACCACCCCACCGCCAAGATCAAAATAAATGGATCTCTATCAAAAGATATTCACATCAAAAATGGCACAAGACAGGGATGCCCCCTCTCCCCACTCCTTTTCATCCTATCACTAGAACCCCTGATCAGAACAGTTAACCTTAATGATTCCATCCGAGGTTTCCATCTAGACGACAAAGAATACAAGGTTGCTGCATATGCAGACGACCTCCTGTTTTTTCTGACCAGCCCCCATATATCTATTCCAAATTTATTACTAGACTTTAAAACATTTACGTTCCTTTCCAACTTCAAGATAAATCATACCAAATCCGAAGCCATGAATATATCCCTGCCAACTAGAGTTAAAAATAGAGCACAGAAAAATAGCTCGTTCCGATGGGTACAAGATTCCCTCAAATATCTGGGCATCTGGCTGACCCCTCAATGGAATGACCTATACAAACAAAACTACATTCCACTACTAAACAAGATTGACTCAGATCTCAAAAGATGGAACACGAACAATTTCTCTTGGTTTGGAAGGGCGGCCATTATAAAAATGGTAATCCTGCCAAGGCTTTTATACTGCATGAGCGCCCTCCCAATCAAACTCCCTCTCCTTTTCTTCAAAAAATTGCAACAACTCCAGAGATCTTTCGTGTGGGCAGGCAAAAAACCTAGGATTAAATTCCAACTTATCACCCGCTCAAAGAACTCCGGTGGCATGGGTTTACTGGACTTCAGGAGATACTACTATGCTATCATAGTTGGTAGGGTAATAGACTGGAACTGTCACGCCAATGACAAGGACTGGGTCAACCTGGAACAATCACATACAGATATGCCACTTGGCCTCGCTCCTTGGATTACCAATTCCTCCTATCCAAGTAAACTAACGGAATACCCACTTATCTCTAACACCTTGGAAATCTTTCACAAACTGGCGGCACACTTTGACCTTGCCAGTATCCCGGGTCCCCTGACCCCGATCTTTAATAATCCAGAATTTCCGCCCGGTTTGTCCTCGCACTTGACACTTAAAACGACAAACAACAAACCCCTACGTATTGCACAATGTCTTAAAGACTCAAAGATTATTACCAAATCTGAGTTACAAATTGTTTGCAACAATACCAAAATCCCATTTTGGACCTATTTACAAATACATGACTTTCTTACCACACATAAGAAAAAATCTCAATTCTCACATGAACTCACCGACATCGAAAAAATCTGCTTGTCAGGCAAACCTACAAGAAAGACCACATCTCTAGCTTACTCTTGGCTACAGGCTAAACACGATGATACCTCAGACAACTTTAAGAAGCGATGGGAATCAGAGCTAAACTTAACAATCTCTGAGGATCAGTGGAGCACAGCTTGCGCTCTGGCACACAAATGCTCCATTAGCACAAAAATGCAAGAATCATCTTATAAGCTACTCACACACTGGTACGCCACACCAGACAAGCTTCAGAAATGGTTCCCGCAGACAAGTGATAGATGCTGGAGATGTGGTCATGAAAAGGGAACATTACTACACATATGGTGGACTTGCCCCTTAATAACCACATTTTGGTCGCAAGTCTGTAACCTCATACAAGAGATCTCAGGTGCTCAGACACATAATGACCCAGCCCGTTGCCTTATTAATGTACACTCTCACTCTATCAGGCAATACAGGAACACTCTGACAAGACACCTGTTAAATGCCGCGAAAATACTCATACCGAGGAAGTGGAGATCACAGGATGTACCCACTATAAAAGACTGGCTAGTTGAAATTGGGAGAGTTTACGAAATGGAAAAAACACTGACAATGTCAGATGACAGACTTGCTAAATTTAGGAACATTTGGGCCAATTGGCAATTGTTCACCCTCTCTGATCATTATACGGAGCTGATGCCTGCTTGATCCTTGATCCTTGATCCTTGAACTTGATCCTTGAACCGTATTACCTGATCCGTATCAATGGATTTATGATACGTAATTCATAATTCCTTGCTTATATTTTTTGAAATGCTCATTGTATGCATTGAATTCCTAATGTTATCTTGCGGAAAAATGCCACTAATATCCTGAACTGCACCCACAGAAGTTATCGATTGTACTAAACAAATTCTGCTATATCGCGTCATATACTCTTGGTTTTGCTACCTTTTTTATTTCCCCCTCCCCTTTACCCTCACCCCCCCCCTTTTTTTTCCCTTCTATCTACCCCCCCCCCCCCCTACAAACTCTAACCATAATTACTTCTTTTTATTTTGTTTTCTTCAATGCTTAAATTACTAAATTAAACTTTATGGAAAAGTTTTTGGTGACGTTATGACCTCACCGGTCAAAGTATCGGGTGATGTTTACATTTGACTAATTTACGCTATTGCGAGTTATCATATGACTAACTGTTTTTAATTTACCAATGCTGTAAAACCATTTTCCATTGTAATGTTTTACAATATGCTTGTTCACCATTTCATATGTCTTTCTATGACAGAAAGACCGCAAAGTTTTTGTTATTATATTCTTTGTTCATTCTCAATAAAACCAAACTGTTTAAAAAAAAAAAAGATCTTGACCACCTACAGAGCAGTATCAAAAAAAATTGGAGAATTGGAGGAGGCTGAGAGCAGTAAAACAACTTTTTTTTTAGCTAACCACTTGCTGAACGCGCTGTAGCCAAATGAAGGCTACAGTGCTGATGGCCAGTTCTAGGAGGCCATCATATCACCACTCCAGGGCGCAGGCAGCACTCTCTTTGACCAGCAGTGTCCGGAGGACACTGTTGATCACAGATTGAGGTAAAGAGACAATCAGCGGCTCTTTACCACATGATCAGCTGTGTCCAATCACAGCTGATCATGGATGTAAATAGAAGCCGGTTCTCAGCACTCCTTTCCTCATGCTGACAGCATAAGGAGAGGAGAAGAGAGCTAATACCTGGCGTCTCTAAAAGGAACATGTGCACTGATAATCAGGGAACTGGTTACCAGTGTCCTGATTATCAGTGCAGTCCCAACAGTGCCCACCAGTGCTGCTCATCAGTGCCCATTAGTGTCTCCTCATCAGTGACACCTATTAGTTCCCCCTACCAGTGTCCATCAGGGCCACCTATCAGTGCAGCCTCATCCGTGCCCACCAGTGCCTCCTTATTAGTGCCCACCAGTGATGCCTCATCAGTGCCCATCAGTGCCCATCAATGCAGCCTCATCAGCGCACATCAGTGAGGAAAAAAAAATACCAGTTTGCAAAATTTTATAGCAAACTATGAAAACGTTTTTTTTTTTTTTTTCAAAATCATTGGTCTTTTTTAACTTATTTAGCAAAAAAAAAAAACAAAATTGTGAAGATTACATACCACCAAAAGAAAGTTCTATTTGTTTAAAAAAAAAAAGATAAAAATGTTGTTTGGGTACAGTGTTGCATGACCGCGTACTTTTCATTCAAAGAGCGACAGTGATGAAAGCTGAAAATTGGCCTGGGCAGGAAGGGGATAAAAGTGCCCAGTAAGCAAAAGTTCAAAGTGTCCCTAAACCCACATCACAAAAAACTACCAATAAATGGTGTATTATATGCTTTTCATACTCACTCAGTCACCTATGAGATTCGTATTCTGCAAAAAAAAAAAAAAACCCCTGGTTCATCCTGCTGCTCTTTATCACCACCTTCTGTCCAAGTGCCCAATTCAGCTAGGAATTTTGCAGCCATGGTGGCAACTCTGCACATGCTCATTTTTTTGGTGTATTTCTAAATTGAACATTTTCCTCCCTATAACATCTGAGCATTCCATGTGACTATAGAGTCACACATGTGGGTGTATACACAGTGGTAAATGACAAGCCACTCATTCCCTCCTCCTCCATGCCCACTAACCAGTTAAACACAATAAGGGCTGGATATTACATGTAGATTAATGGAGGCTTCGCCTCTCTCTTATTCTAAGACACAGGCTGGAGGGGGGTGGCACAGCCTGTGACTGGAATAAATCCTCCCACACCATGTTATTTTCACAAAATAATAACAATTTGATTTCAAACATATACCTGTATTTGTATGATGATTTAAAACCGTTTATTAATAGTATTTATTTATTTTTACTCTGTATTCCAAAGGCAGTTTTTTTTATATATAACATGCGACCAGTAGCAGAGGACTAGAAGCTCCTCCTCCTTATGTTTACCTGCAGACAGGCTGGGAAAGATCTGGGTCATGTGACAGTTGTATATTGATTAGGAAAAAGGTACATGTTTTTTTTAAATTAAAATAATTACAGTGTCATCATCCAAATACAGAAATAAAAGGAACAATGTAAACTAAAGGAACGGTTCATCTCTCACTCATATTCGGGGTGTAACATGTTATGAATGGACTGGCCCCGCACCTCCCTGATTCCCCAAACTGACTGCTAGCAGGCATATATCCCTCCCCGCTAGCTGTCACAATTTTAAAAAAATGAGGGGTTCCGCCTGCCCAGCCGCATCACTCATTCACAGTGTCCAGTGAATGGAAAACTACAAGGTCCAGCAGCCTTTGCGAATGTCAGCTTGTAATTTTTCATAAACTACCATGGCACTGTGGAGCACTGTGGTAGTATATTCTCTCTTCTTATCAGATACACAGATACAATGGCAGATCTGTTGGAGACTTGCATGGCACCAGCAATCTACTGATCACTAGTGTAATGCCTTACAGGCTCCAAAAAAAAAAATAGTAAAAATAATATTAAATGCACATTTTTTACCTGCAAAAAAAAAAAAAATGTGCATTTATTATTTTTTTCCCAAAAAGATAACTTATCCTTCAATCAGTGTGTGTGTTTACTATCACTTTATGAATACATACTTTTTTTTTTTTATTAAAAAATTGTGTCACTTTAAATCATTCTATTTCTAATATTGTTTTTATTTTAGTTTTGTGTTATATAACATAACTTTGACACACTGAGGTATAATTACTAATGGAAAAGTGTGTATTTACTTTGCAAAAGGAATTTTTACTTAAATTAGTGAAGAAGGTAAAGCTAAAAATATTGATTTGCAAAGAATATTTATTATCCAGCCATGTGCAAGGTAAATTAAAAACAATTAAATTAAAAAACAAGAAAAAGATTTTTGCTTGCCTATGATTGGATGATTGGTGTGCCTTATTCACCTAAAATTTTGCTTTTGTGTCTGTCTGTGACGTCATTTTTTGCTTTTGCTTTGTCAGTCCAAAAAAAAAAATTGCCTTTTAAAAAACAATCTTTACTGTGCATGTGCAAAGCTGGAAGAATATAAGAGGGACGTCCGTCCATTCCCTACCAATAGTGATTGGACAGGACAAGTGGGGATTTTTAAGTGCCTAATAAGAATTGTCTACACACATACCGTATCAGAAATCTATTACAATATTAAAAATTTCAACAGTTTCTTACAATATTGATTAAAAGCGTAATTCACATAAATGATACAATAATTCAGGCGATTTTTACAATTACAAAAAGCATAAGTGCATGTGGATCTTGGATTTTGTGTCTGTCTGTAACGTCATTTTTTGTTTTTGCTTTGTCAGTACAAAAAAAAAAAGTGCCTTTTAAAAAAACAATCTTTACTGTGCATGTGCAAAGCTGGAAGGATGTTGTCACTCTTCCTAGTCTGTACAGGAAGGAACACAGAATAGTGGAGGGCTGATTACACTGTCCCCCTCCCCCAGCTTCAGAGTGCAGGCAGGCAGAGCGTGGAATGAAGTCACTGGACATTGCATGCAATGCTGTGTTCTCCTTCATACACTTCTTCTACATTGATCTGCCTGTAGAAGCCGCACAGTGTCCAGGATAGTCCTCCTCCTCAATGGTATGTAGATTTATTAATAGAATTTCTACAACCCAGCCAACACTCTGACACTTAATTCTATATGTACTGCACAGCATTCATGTCTGTATGATAACCCCCAGCATACCCATCCTGCTAGATACAAGACATACTAGGAATTGTAGTTCTACAAAATGTTACATTTTAACAAAGTTTATGTTCCTAGGAGCTATGAAGGTCTGCAACTGAACTCCAACATTAATACAACATATTATAATTACTAACTATATTTCTACCACATTGATATAGGAAAATTGACTTAATAACACAGAGTAATTTCCACTTCCTATGACAAGCCTGGCTTGAAACGCCAGGAGCGGTGTTCCGTAAGAATTACCTACCCACGAGAAAAACCTACCCTCGTCACTTCCGGTTGCACGGCAGTGTCTGTAATGCGGCGGTTACATTATAACAGCTGTGCTGCAATACGAGTCATCTCCGCTCTTGTCCCTGTCACTTCCCTGATCTGGGCTAGTAAATATAAAAGCGTCGGCAGCTGTATGAAAAGATAAATCACGGAGCCGAGAGCCGCTTTTATATTTACTAGCCCAGATCAGGGAAGTGTCAGGGACAGGAGCGGAGATGACTCGTATTGCAGCCCATCTGTTTTAATGTAACCGCCGCGTGGGTAGGTTTTTTTCACAGACACCGTGATCATTTCATCCTAGTGCGCATGCGCACTAGTCAGCTCCTCAGCAGCTCCATTACGTATCCGGGGCTGTGAGCATGCGCACTGCTGCGCTGAAAGGAGAAAATTCCGCGCAAATGGATCTGATTATTGGAATGGCTGCAGCCTACCCAAAAATATAGTACAAGACTATATCAAAAAATGAAGAAAGTATGATAGGGTAATTGGCGCTGCCAATAGTATTAAAAAATGTGTGTATATATATATATACACAAGGGAGTGGTATATCTGGCAAATGCAAAAACGATGTAAGAAAATGTGTAAAAAATGTGATAACAATGGTGTAACTAAAGGTCCTTATATATACCCAATGATTTCAATGTAATCTCACAATATGTATCTTAATCAACAGAGGATATGATTATATCATTAATAAATATTAATCATAAACCAGTAAAATGAAACAACATAAATAGATAAAAAAAATAAAATATGTGCGGTGCCAACAAGCAATAAATATATTTCAACCAGTGAAAAATAAGTGAATCTAAAAGTAATTATCGTGACTAGTGTAATAAATAATTTAAACACTAGGTGGCAGTATTGATAAAAAATGTAAAGTGTGGATATCCAAATAAATGACAGTTGTAAAGTGATAAAATGTGCCAAGTGGTATGTTAATATCAGGAGAAAACAATCAATACTAAAAAGGTGAAATAATGGATATCCAGGTGAAGAATTGATATATAAAATAAATAAAATATCGTGCCAAGTGAGATGATTTGAAATCTATAAAAACACTTATAGAAATTCCAAGGATAAAACTACATAGATAATTAGATAGTCCAAAAAAGTGCAAAAAAAGTCCAACAATTATTGATCAATGTAATGATCTTCCAAAAAGGTGCAACAATAATGTGCTATAAAGTGCCAGCGAAGGTTTTCATGGATGGAGGGGGTGCTTCCCAGTGATGGATCAGGTTGTGGGTGTCGGGTGAGGGAATTTCCGTGCTCCCCTTCCTACATAGCCCGCACTCACCAGAGAGCGGCACCCCTACAGGGGTAACCAGCGTTGGATTAATGGGGTCTTCCCCGGAAAGCTGCGGTGAGCCTCTCCACTCCTTCTGGGATCAAATGCACTTCCTCCTTCCAGCACTAATATAATTTAGGCAAACGATGTGGCATGGGATCTTGGGCAGCGCTCCAAAGTGTTATCAATGATGTCCGAGATTATATGGATAGAAAACACTAATATAGTGATGTACTGCAAAATGTGTCTGTTTATTAGGCATATAACATAAAGTACTCACATTTAAAATAACGATACAGTGTCCGTAAGCAGGTAGGGACCGCGAACCCCTCGTATAGCGGTACTTCCGGACGCCGTGCGTATCAGCAACCGGATTTGCGTGTCAAAGGGCGGAACTGACGTGCCTACGCTCTACGCGTTTCGTCATCAAGCTGACGTCATCAGGAGCAGCGTGAGGCTACGTGAGTCCCGCTTGTATAAATCCTAGTAGGTTGCCCAGCAACCGGAACGAGCGCCCAATCAGAAAATTCATACTAACGCGTCATAAGTTGTTGGGCAGTATTTAATAGTCAAAACTTAAAAGAAGTGTGGAACTCCCCGAAGGTTTAGTGGTGGCCAATGAATTTTATTCGGGAGCCAGAGTCAGCAGTTACTAGGGAAATCTGTTTGAATGGATTAATTAATAATATAACCACGGATAATAAAACTATGTTTAAAAATGGATTATTTAATGTTATAACCACGGATGTTAAAACTAAATATAAATTAATAGCAAAGGGATATAAAAGAGCGCCCAAGTTAATACGTCTATATTTTGAAGATTCTTCCCATCTATTTTGTGATTATTTACGTTTTGGTCCTTATAATATACCATATGGATTTACAAGGTTATATACAAGATTACATATGGGATGCTTATTGATATATGTTTTTTATTAGAAGTTTGCTAAATAATATATATCTTGTATATTTATATACCAACCAGTGGGTTGCCCGTCCACAGGAAATTAATGCCTTTCCTTTCCCATAGGTACAAATATTGAGGGAGATATAAAATTATTTACACGTATAAATCTTCATATTTTTATTGTTTGATAGACATTTTTTATTTCAAATAACATATAGACAATTTTTTTTATCATAATTTAATTTACATATCAGTCCCATAAATTTAATATAGACTTTAATGGAATTATTTTATAATTAATAATTTGTTCCGGGCGATTTTGCCAGAATCCTCTTATACCCGCAATAGGTTTTTTAATAATTTAAAAAAAAAAAAATATATATATATTTTTATTGAGAGTGCATATATTAATTTCATCCAAATACATTTTTATTTAATCCACTCTTGAGAAATATGGTTGATGATGCCAATTGAAAAAAAAAAAAAAAAAATTTTTTACATATGGAAAAATATTTAAATATATTCCTCATGTTTTTAATTACTTTTACATTTGTGATTACAGAATCTTCAAAATATAGACGTATTAACTTGGGCGCTCTTTTATATCCCTTTGCTATTAATTTATATTTAGTTTTAACATCCGTGGTTATAACATTAAATAATCCATTTTTAAACATAGTTTTATTATCCGTGGTTATATTATTAATTAATCCATTCAAACAGATTTCCCTAGTAACTGCTGACTCTGGCTCCCGAATAAAATTCATTGGCCACCACTAAACCTTCGGGGAGTTCCACACTTCTTTTAAGTTTTGACTATTAAATACTGCCCAACAACTTATGACGCGTTAGTATGAATTTTCTGATTGGGTGCTCGTTCCGGTTGCTGGGCAACCTACTAGGATTTATACAAGCGGGACTCACGTAGCCTCACGCTGCTCCTGATGATGTCAGCTTGATGACGAAACGCGTCGAGCGTAGGCACGTCAGTTCCGCCCTTTGACACGCAAATCCGGTTGCTGATACGCACGGCGTCCGGAAGTACCGCTATACGAGGGGTTCGCGGTCCCTACCTGCTTACGGACACTGTATCGTTATTTTAAATGTGAGTACTTTACTTTATGTTATATGCCTAATAAACAGACACATTTTGCAGTACATCACTATATTAGTGTTTTCTATCTATATAATCTCGGACATCATTGATAACACTTTGGAGCGCTGCCCAAGATCCCATGCCACATCGTTTGCCTAAATTATATTAGTGCTGGAAGGAGGAAGTGCATTTGATCCCAGAAGGAGTGGAGAGGCTCACCGCAGCTTTCCGGGGAAGACCCCATTAATCCAACGCTGGTTACCCCTGTAGGGGTGCCGCTCTCTGGTGAGTGCGGGCTATGTAGGAAGGGGAGCACGGAAATTCCCTCACCCGACACCCACAACCTGATCCATCACTGGGAAGCACCCCCTCCATCCATGAAAACCTTCGCTGGCACTTTATAGCACATTATTGTTGCACCTTTTTGGAAGATCATTACATTGATCAATAATTGTTGGACTTTTTTTGCACTTTTTTGGACTATCTAATTATCTATGTAGTTTTATCCTTGGAATTTCTATAAGTGTTTTTATAGATTTCAAATCATCTCACTTGGCACGATATTTTATTTATTTTATATATCAATTCTTCACCTGGATATCCATTATTTCACCTTTTTAGTATTGATTGTTTTCTCCTGATATTAACATACCACTTGGCACATTTTATCACTTTACAACTGTCATTTATTTGGATATCCACACTTTACATTTTTTATCAATACTGCCACCTAGTGTTTAAATTATTTATTACACTAGTCACGATAATTACTTTTAGATTCACTTATTTTTCACTGGTTGAAATATATTTATTGCTTGTTGGCACCGCACATATTTTATTTTTTTTATCTATTTATGTTGTTTCATTTTACTGGTTTATGATTAATATTTATTAATGATATAATCATATCCTCTGTTGATTAAGATACATATTGTGAGATTACATTGAAATCATTGGGTATATATAAGGACCTTTAGTTACACCATTGTTATCACATTTTTTACACATTTTCTTACATCGTTTTTGCATTTGCCAGATATACCACTCCCTTGTGTATATATATATATGCGCACTGCTGCGCTGCTCAGCTGTTTCTGGCAGGAAGTGACGAGGGTAGGTTTTTCTCACGGGGTAGGTAATTCTCACGTTACACCGGCCCCCTCCTCAATTGGTTTTGGATCGATTGTTAAAGGTATGATGACTGGATATCGTAATCACATGTTTATATTTTGTTGTTGGAGACACTCGCTAATTGACGATATACAGGTGCATCTCATAACATTAGAATATCATCAAAAAGTTCATTTATTTCAGTAATTCAGCATAAACAAGGGGGATAAAGGGATAAGTGAGGCCTCAAACTCCCCAAATATAGAGGTACTCACTGGGAAAAGGGGGGAAATAGAAATGGGAAATAGACTGGATTTTGGGGTACCGATACCTTTAAGTTAATATAGCTTAGATAGCATTGTTTGAAAGTAACTTTATTGAATATAGAAAATCAATCAATACATAATTACAACAATTATGACAAAATCACATATAATTGACATAGTTGATAACAGCGAAAAATTGACTTAAATGTGGAGAATAGTCGGGATATCTCCACAGTTTTCTCTACATGTTTTGCGGACTGGGCCACTTCTTCAAGAGAATATAGTGCATGAATTTTTACCAGAGTCTACAGAATAAAGCAAAAATTGATTCAGAAACAAAAACATCTATAACCAAACCGTAAGGCATAGAGGGTCTTTATCATTGTGTATAGGGAGAGGTATCCACCTTACCTGTGGTCACTATAGGGCATGAATGCACCAGAGGGGGAAACGGTTTGGTTATAGATACATAGTTACATAGATGTTTTTGTTTCTGAATCAATTTTTGCTTTATTCTGTAGAATCTGGTAAAAATTCATGCACTATATTCTCCTGAAAAAGCGGCCCAGTCCGCGAAACATGTAGAGAAAACTGTGGAGATATCCCGACTATTCTGCACATTTAAGTAAATTTTTAGCTGTTATCAACTATGTCAATTATATGCGATTTTGTCATAATTGTTGTAATTATGTATTGATTGATTTTCTATATTCAATAAAGTCACTTTTAAACAATGCTATCTAAGCTATATTAACTTAAAGGTATCGGTACCCCAAAATCCAGTCTATTTCCTATTTCTATTTCCCCCCTTTTCCCAGTGAGTACCTCTATATTTGGGGAGTTTGAGGCCTCACTTATACCTTTATCCCCCTTGTTTATGCTGATATTTTTCTGGAAGTTGGTACCATTTCTCTGTAGATTATTTTAGGCATCTAACACTCTATTTCAGTAATTCAATTCAAAAAGTGACACTTTTTATATATTTTTTTATTTTTATTTTTTTTATTATATATATTTTATAAAGATGCGTTACACACAGACAGTGATATATTTCAAGCATTTATTTCTTTTAATTTTGAAGATTATGACTTACAGCTAGTGAAGACCCAAATTCAGTATCTCAGAATATTAGAATATTACATAAGACCAATAAAAAAAGGGATTTTAAATACAGAAATGTTGGCTTACTGAAAAGTATGTCCATGTACAGTATAATATGCACTAAATACTTGGTCGGGGCTCCTTTTGCATGAATTACTGCATCAATACGGCGTGGCATGGAGGCGATCAGCCTGTGGCACTGCTGAGGTGTTATTGAAGCCCAGGTTGCTTTGATAGCGGCCTTCAACTTGTCTGCATTGTTGGGTCTGGTGTCTCTTATCTTCCTCTTGACAATATGCCACAGATTCTCTATGGGGTTTAGGTCAGGCGAGTTTGCTGGCCAATCAAGTACAGTGATACCATGATCATTAAACCAGGTATAGGTACTTTAGGCAGTGTGGGCGGTGCCAAGTCCTACTGGAAAATGAAATCAGCATCTCCATAAAGCTGGTCAGCAGAGGGAAGCATGAAGTGCTCTAGAATTTCCTGCGCTGACTTTGGACTTGATAAAACACAGTGGACCAACCCCAGCAGATGACATGGCTCCCCAAATCATCACTGACTGTGGGAAGTTTTGCATTTTATTTGGAAACCAAGGTCACAGAGTCTGGAGGAAGAGTGGAGAGGCACAGAATCCAAGTTGCATGAGGTCCAGTGTGAGGTTTCCACAGTCAATGATGATTTGGGGAGCAGGACTTGGCACCTGCCCACACTGCCAAAACTACCAATACCTGGTTTAATGTATCAGTGTTTGATTGGCCAACAAACTCGCCTGGCCTAAACCCCATAGAGAATCTGTGGTGTATTTGCAAATGAAAGATGAAAGACACCAGACCCAACAATGCAGACGAGCTGAAGGCCGCTATCAAAGCAACCTGGGCTTCCATAACACCTTAGCAGTGCCACAGGCTGATCGCCTCCATGGCACGCCGCACTGATGCAATAATTTATGCAAAAGGAGCCCCAACCAAGTATTGAGTGCATACTATACTGTACATGGACATACTTTTCAGTAAGAATATTTCTGTATTAAAAATCCTTTTTTTTTTTTTTTAATGGTCTTATGTAATATTCTAATTTTCTGAGATACTGAAATTTGGGTTTTCACTAGCTGTAAGTCATATTCATTTGGTTTGCATTCATGAGTGCCGTCTTAGCAAGCAGCAGTGGGGGAAGACGAGGATCGGGGCTGCTCTCTGCAATACCATTACACAGAGCAGGGAAGTAGGACACAACATTACACAGAGTAGGGAAGTATAACACACCATTACACAGAGCAGGGAAGTAGGACACAACATTACACAGAGTAGGGAAGTATAACACACCATTACACAGAGCAGGGAAGTAGAACAATCCATTATACACAGCAGGGAAGTATAAAACACCATTACACAGAGCAGGGAAGTAAAATAAACCTTTTACACAGAGCAGGGAAGTAGAACAAACCATTACACGGCACAGGGAAGTGAAACAAATGTATTACACAGAGCAGGGAAGTAGAACAATCCATTACACACAGCAGGGAAGTATAACAAACCATTACACAGAGCAGGGAAGTATCACAAATAATTACATAGAGTAGGGAAGTATGACATGTTTATTATTATTTATTTTTATTTTTTTTTTAAAAAAAAATTGCCTTTAGAATCACTTTAATTTTCTGACTGATGTTCCACTTCCTGTTTCTTCCCTATTCAATGCAGAGAGGAATTCAAATCTTCCCCTAATCACCACCCACATGAAGAAACACCCACAGTAATCCTTAGACCCGCCCACATCAACTCCCACAGCTGCTACAAGTGACTCCCATAGCCTGCCCCGAAACTACAGAGGCTCAAAGGATCATGGGACATGTAGTATCAGGACTGGTAAAGGAAGGAAACAGGAAGTCAGAGAACTTAGAAATTCAGACTGGAGGAAGAGTGACATTCCAGACACAGAAACCTGCTGTATACAGCTAAAGTAGGTAAGATACAGAGAAACTGACACTGGGGTTGTGATGCATCTGTTGTTTTTGGGAAGGAAAACCTGGAGTTCTGCTTTAACCATGTCACTAAAAAAATGAAAATTAAGGCTGGCCATACATCGAGCACATTTCTTTCTTGAAACCACGGGTTGCAGGAAAGAAATGCGCTTGATTCCCCCATCAACACAGACAGTGCTGACAGGGAAATCCCTCCTGCCAAGCCCTTGTCTTTACCCTTTGTCTTGTCCCTTGTCTTCTTGTCTATGGCAAGAGAATCCAGCTGGCTGGTTGTAACCAAGTTGATCAATCAATAAAATTGGTACATTTAGTCTGCCCATTAACAGTTCGAACCTCGGCTGGTTTGTGCTGAACTGGCCAACATTCGAACCCTGTATGCCCGGACTAAGGTTAGCAAGCTTTTTGATTGGGATGAAGGAACTTGACTGGCCTGCACAGAGTCCTGACCGCAATAGAACACCTTGGGAGGAATTTGAGCGAAGACCGCTAGGCAGGCCTTCTCGTCCAACATCAGTGCCTGACCTCACAAATGCACTTCTGGAAGAATGGTCAAACATTCTCATAGACACGATCCTAAAACTTGGGGACAGCCTTCCAAGAAGAGTTGAAGCTGTTATAGCTGCAAAGGGTGGGCCAACTCAATATTGAACCCTACGGACTAAGACTGGGATGCCATTAACCCCCTTAGCGGTAACCCCGAGCGTGACTCGGGGTGTTTTTTTTCATGCTAGGATCGGTATCCCCGAGTCACGCTCGGGGTAGATGTGCAGAGCCTGCAGCGGGGTTCCTTACCTTCTCCTGGCGATCCAGCGATTATCTCCCATTGCTGTGAACGCCGCCGAGATCCCCGGCGTCCGTTGCTCTGATGACTTCCTGGTTCTGTTCCCTGCAGCAGCAATGGTGCATGGGAGCGGAACTGGGAGGGAAATTCAAATGTTGCACAAACACATAAAAAGGAGGTGATACAATTATAATTATAGAATATAGATTATAATGATAAATTTATACTTATTATAATTATTATAATTATATAAGTATTATAATTATATATGTATATATTATACTTATTATAATTATATAAGTATAATTATACTTATTATACTTATTATAAATATTATAAATTATTACAAATAATTATAATTACAAATATAGATTATAATTCATGCGTTGGTTGTTTCAAATTTATCACATCTGGGATGTCTACTAGTCTTGTTTTGGTCAGGTTTAAGTAAGTAATTACTAAGAATTGTAGGCCTATAATACATAACGCCAAATTTCCATGCAAAAAATTGTACCGCTTTTGGTACATAATTCCTGACATAATCCTACCGCCAGGGAGGTTAACTTTCATGTGCATATAAAGGCCGGCGTACCAATACTTTTGGTAATATAGTGTAATTTTGGGGGGAAAAAAAGCCAAAACAAATACATGTAATGTATTGCAGCTTATTGCAACAAAAAATTTTGATCTTGCTAGAAATCTTGTGCTGTGAAAAAAAAAAAAAAAGAAAAGTATTTTTTTTTCTAGAAAAAATAAATAAAAGCCATATATTTTCATAGTGCTTTATAAAGCTGGGGTTATATGTTTGATATAAAAGTTGTATCCCTTACCTTTGTGGTTATTGAAAGGATTACCAATGTGTAGTTCTACGTACCACCAGTAACAGCATTACAACACTAAAAGCATTCAAAGTAAAGGGCCGTTCACATGGGCCGAATATTGGGTGGTATCAGCCGGATCAAAAGAGGTCAGCCAACATTCGGCCAGTGTGTACGGGCCATGACTGGAAAAGGACCTGCCAATCCGCGTTCAATTAGCACTTTCAGCCAATGGCTGGGAGCGCTGACCAGTGTGTTCTGGTGGGGGGGCCATCCCCCTGTCAGAACACAATAGCTCAGCAGGGAAGATCGCTGTACTAACATCATACTGTTAGTACAGTGACTCCTCCCAAGCTCTCCCGTTTTCATTCATTCATTCGTTCAGCCCACTGGGGAAAAAAAAAAATGATAATAGCGTGTACCAAGCTTTAGAAAGAGTAGTGACACTAAGTACACATATGAAGATATGATACAAGCAACCAAAAAGTGTATTCAAACAAAAACTCAAGAACAAGAATGTAATATATTGCAGCTTTCTAGTCCTTAGATGTAGTGGCTGATTTTTGCTTCTAATTCTAGTATCTGCAATTACAGAAAAACACTGTTGACCTTGCTTGAAGGGGTTGTAAAGTCAAAAGGTTTTTTATCTTACTTTCAATCATTTTTATTGAAGTTTCAAATCAGTTAACAAGTATAGTAAAGTTCAAATAAACCTATAAAGAGACTGGATTATGTAACAAACTGACACAGGTAAGGCAGAAATACAGTCAACCAAGAGGATATTCAACAAAGTAGGTTAAATATGTTTACAAACTTTAGAAAACAACGAGAGTACCAAGGAATGATACCAAATACCCTGAGGTGCTATAAATTGTTGAGCTGGCAAGTGCTCCCGGTGAATCCGTTGATAGACCAGGTTACTCTGACAAGTCCCAGGGATTTTATACAGTAGGAACTCCCCATATAATGGGTCGGGGGAAGCTCCTGCCCAGGGATAGATTAAGTTATGAAGAGCGTCTGCAATCGCTTGATTTATTCTCCCTGGAGAAGAGACGCCTGAGAGGGGACATGATAGCAATTTATAAATATCTCAATGGTGATCACAGCATTGAAAATAAGCTATTCAGTCGGAAGGATTGCATGAGGACTAGAGG
The DNA here is from genome assembly GCF_965119305.1 of Pelophylax lessonae. Classification (NCBI taxonomy): domain Eukaryota; kingdom Metazoa; phylum Chordata; class Amphibia; order Anura; family Ranidae; genus Pelophylax; species Pelophylax lessonae. The sequence continues at coordinate 609,664,114 of NC_138771.1, read as the reverse complement.
GTATACAATGCGTTTAGAGGAGAAGCGTTTTAACCTCAGGCAACGTGGGGGGTTCTTTACTGTTAGGGCTACAAGATTGTGGAATTCTCTACCACAAGAGGTGGTTTCTGCGGGAAGTATGGTGGCTTTCAAAAGACTCTTAGACTTATATCTCAAGAATCAGAACATTCAGGGGTATGTGAGATGATTACAGCCACACACACCTACACAGGTTGAACTAGGTGGACTATTGTCTTTATTCAACCTCACCTACTATGTAACTATGTAAGTTATCAATAAGATACAACAAATGTGAGAGAATCTCATTTCAACCTCGGGGGTTAGAGCTGCAGTGTTTGAGGGGTATCCCTTGCAAATCATTGTGAACACACTCTGAGGACGCTCCTTTCGAACTGTAGCTCTGTGTATTATGCATGTGTAAAGTAACCAAACTGGTTAACATCTCGAACCAAGAAACCTGAGAGGCTATTATAATCCCAACAAGGGGATATAAAGCAATCTAACTATCCTCCCTTGTGGAAGAGTTAACAAAGCCTTTAACCTGTAGACCTCCTTAGGTGGAGGAGAGAAGTAAAAAGGAGAGAAGCGGAGAAATAGAAAGGTAATGGCAGAGGAAAGAAAGGGCCAGATAAGTCTATGGAATAAGGAGCCCTGCCAGAGCCTGGAAATTGGCATGTTACTGTGGAGGACTACAGGTTGTCTTAGGTATTTGCATGTACTTAGCCCATGGTTCCCATGTTGCTTCAAACTTCTTGACAGTGTCCTGTAGGATGCTGGCCATCTTTTCCTGGGCCATGATCCAAGAAATTTTCACTTTGCACTGCAACTGGAGACCAAGGGCTGTTTCCACGCTTTCGCTATTGTCAATTTAGCTCCTAAGAAAATAAAGTGTATGAGGCGTTTCATGTATTTTGGGGCCCTCTCCACTGGGAAGTTCAGAAGGGCTAATTGAGGGGTGTTACAACCCTGTAACCCATCTTATGATAGCAAAGATCCTTTTCCAGAACCCTCGTATTCTGGGACATTCCCACTAGGGCTGCAACTAACGATTAATTTGTCTGACGACTAATCTATCGATTATTTTTACGATTAGTCGACTAATCTAACGATTATTTTTATTTTATTTTTTTTTTGCTTAATTGAGTGTGTTTTTTATTAACTAATTAATCCTGTAATTAATACAGACCCCTCAGTAAGCCCCCTCCCAGTACAGACCCCACAGTAAGCCCTCCCACCTAGTACAGACCACTTAGTAAGCCCTCCCACCTAGTACAGACCACTTAGTAACCCCCCCCCCTCCCAGTGAAGACCCCTCAGTAAGTCCTCCCACCTAGTACAGACCACTTAGTAACCCCCCCCTCCCAGTAAAGACCCCTCAGTAAGTCCTCCCACCTAGTACAGACCACTTAGTAAGCCCCCCTCCCAGTGCAGACCCCTCAGTAAGTCCTCCCACCTAGTACAGACCACATAGTAAGCCCCCCCTACCTGCAGCCAGTCAGTAGGAAACACCCTATATGTCTCGTATGTAGGACTGTCCGGTCCAGAAGTGGTTAATAGAATTTAAATCATTTCTTCCCAGTTAAAACTATAGAAATAAAACAAAGTGCCCCGAAACAAAATACAGGAAGAGGAATTCGCACCCACTTCCATATTCAAGCAATGTAACAATCTCAGCTGTGTGATAAACAGCCAATCATGAGGGGAGCAGAAAACAGTAGGAATAAATGCAGCCAATGATCGCACAGATTCAGTCACTTAGCCAATCGTGGAAACCTAGAAGGCTTGACTATCCGGATTCCTGTGTTGGCAGCGCAGGCCGCAACAGCCAATAAGGAAAGGGAGACAAAGAAGCAGCAGCCAATCAGCTCAGCGCTATGCAAAGTTCGTGGCGTTTCCTGTCAGTGTAAAGTTCGGTGTTCCACCCCCCCGTTCCCAGGTACCTGAAGTAGTAGACCTGGCTCAGACCGAGCTGCCTAATGACCTCCTCCTTCTTCCAGCCCGGTGGCAGAGCCGGGCACTCCATCCTCTGCTTCTCCATCCAGCAGCGCTCACTGTCCTGGGTTTTGACTACACCATAACTCGTATGGCGATATGCTAGGTGGTAAAGGTTTGAAGATCCAGATAGGATGCAGGAAGTGGGATATTTGTTGAAGCCTACATTTTTCAGTAATTGGCATCCCTAGTTTATTGATGCAATGAATGGCATCAAAGAAGTGTTCGATTCTGTACATCCCCTTGTCTAACCACCATTGGAAGGCCTTAATGTTCATTCCTGGGGGGAATTGGGGATTATGAAAGAGGTGAGCTAGGGGTCGAATGGGAGAAACCAAGGTCTTGTGGTTCTTGAGACCGTCCCAAAGGGTCAACGAGTGAGAGAGTGTGGGGGCAAGGATTGCTGGACGAGTTTTAGAATTGCACCACATCAGATAGTCTACTGGGAATTGTGGAACTGCTTGTCGTTCCATATGAACCCAATTTGGTTTAGCATTCTTTGAGTAGATAACTGAAATCTGAGCTAATTGTGCCGCTTGATAGTATAGGAGTAAGTTCAGTAGACCCAAACTGCCCCTGTTACAGGCTCGGAAAAGCACTCTTTTTGCCAGTCTGTGTCCTTTTGAACCCCGAACGAATGCCACAATCTTTGCTTGGAAACTTCGTAAATGGTCTTTGTTAATAGGAAGGGGTAGGGAGTAAAAGAGATAAAGTATTCGTGGCAATAGCGTCATTTTAACCAAATTATTTCTACCTAACCAAGAGAGACTAAGCTGAGACCAAGACAGCAGGTCCTCATTTAGTTTTTGGTAATTAGGGGGGAAATTAAGTGAAAAAAGCCTGTCTATCCTGGAGGGGAGGTGTATTCCCAAATAGGGTATGGAAGTAGTACTCCAAGAGTATGGGAAGTGTTCCTTCAATCCAGATACCAGGGATTCCTGGACATTAATGTTAAGTGCTTCTGATTTAGACAAATTGACGCAAAGCCCTGAGATATCACCAAACCTGTCTAACAGTCGGTAAGCATTTGGGAGTGAAATGAGGGGGGGTGTAATAAAGAGAAGCAGGTCATCTGCAAAGAGTGTGCATCTGCAAAGAGTGTGTGTGGGGACCGCATCTGACTCCATTAACGTCTGGATGGTTTCTATGGCTAGGGTTTTGATCGCTATTGCGAAAATCAGGGGTGAGAGTGGACAACCTTGTCTCGTACCTCTAGCGATTGAGAAAAGCTAGTAGTATCCCTCTAAACGCACCCTTTCCTCGGGGGTTGCATAATGTGCACGTAAGACATTTTTGAAGTTCTGGCCGAACCCCCAGTGCTGTAGTATGGTGAAGAGGTAAGGCCAAGAAACAAAATCAAATGCCTTCTGAAGGTCTATGGACAATAGAAACCCCTTCTTTGTAGACCCCCCATCCCAGTTTGATCACAATAATGATATGATATCTATTGCTCTCCTGATTTGATCAGGGCCCTGTCTGCCAGGGATAAAGCCTACCTGGTATTTATGGACATATAGGCTTAAAAAGGACTCAGCCTATCAGTCAGGATCTTGGTTAAGATTTCAGGTCATTATTTAGTTCAGGAGTGGAACTAAGCTTGAGGGTTTTGATGACAGAGATAAATTCCTCTTCTTTTATCGGGGCTTCCATTCTGTTTAACCTTCCTAGCGGTATTCCCGAGTGTGGCTCGGGGTTACATTTCAGTGCCAAAAGCGGTAACCCCGAGCCACACTCGGGTACCGCCAGAAGCATCGCTGGATCTTGGTAGAGGGGTTACTTACCTTGTCACCGGGATCCAGCGATGTATGCAGGCAGTGTGCGGCGGCGGATCTTCCTCCCGATGCTCTCTGTGCCCCGGCTTCCTTCTCCTGCGACGTGACGCTCGCAGGGGGGTGGAACCGGCAGCAAATTTAAAAGTAAAACACACCAAACACACTGATACAATGCAAAATAAAATAAATTCACATTAGATTGCCCCCCAGTGCCCTTTCCTGCAATTTTACTGTACTTTTTATGTATATATATATATATATATATATATATATATATATATATATATATATATATATAATATATGTATACGTATATATATATATATATATATATATATATATATATATATATATATATATATATATATATATAATATATACATACATACATACTTTAACTTATTTATAGTCATTTATTATATTACAATTTATGATTTTGTGTTTCAAATTTTATCATACCCGAGATGTTATAAAGAAGGACGCACAGTGAAAAAAATCATATATAAATAGTTGGTTTGGGCTGCTCGTTCTTAAGAATTACATGCAAAATAATGGTACCGCTTTCAGCACCTAAAATCTGAAAGAATCATACTGCCAGGGAGGTTAAGTGCCGATTTTCAGGTTTTTTTTATCTTAATGCATTCTATGCATTAAGATAAAAAGCCTTCTGTGTGCAGCAGCCCCCCCTAATGCTTACCTGAGCCCCCTCGCGACCCAGCGATGTCCATGACTGTCTCAGCCGTCCGGGACTCCCCTCCTCATTGGCTAAATAACAGCAGTGGTGCCATTGGCTCCCAATCAATCAAAGTCAGTTAGCCAATGAGGGTGGAGTGGGTGAGGGGCAGAACCGCAGCTCCATGTCTGAATGGATACACAGAGCTGTGCCTCGGCTCGGGTACCCCATAGAAAGCTGCTTGCTGTGGGGGCACTCAAAGGGAGGGAGGGGCCAGAAGAGCAAAAGAGGGAACCGAGAAGAGGAGGATCCAGGCTGCTCTGTGCAAAACCAACTGCCCAGAGGAGGTAAGTATAACATGTTTGCTATTTTTATTGAAGAAAATAGATTTTACAATCACTTTAATATCTTGTATTTTTGTAATTTCCTGTGCTCTGAACTGAAATCTCAGACAATGTTTAAACCTTCCAAGCTCTCTGTGAACACCTCTTTTATGTAATAAAATTGGGGGGTAGTTTCTCCTCAGTGTGTGCTCTCTATCTAGGTTTTCCTCAGTGTGTGCTCTCTATCTAGGTTCTCCTTAGTGTGCGCTCTCTGTCTCGGTTAGTATGCGCTCTCTATCTAGGTTCTCCTCAGTGTGCTCTCTCTGTCTCTGTTCTCCTCAGTTTGCGCTCTGTCTCAGTTCTCCTCAGTTTGCGCTCTCTGTCTAGGTTCTCCTCAGTGTGCTTTCTCTGTCTCGGTTTTCCTCAGTGTGCACTCTCTGTCCCGTTTTTCCTCAGTGTGCGCTCTCTGTTCTCTTTAGTGTGCGCTCTCTGTTCTCCACAGTGTGCTTTCTTGGTTCTCCTCAGTGTGTGTTCTCTGTGCTTGTAGTCCTCAGTGTGTGCTCTCTGTCTCGGTTCTCCTCAGTGGGCGCTCTCTGTCTTGGTTCTCCTCAGTGTGCGCTCTCTGTCTCGGTTTTCCTCAGTGTGCACTCTCTGTCCCGTTTTTCCTCAGTGTGCGATCTCTGTTCTCCACAGTGTGCGCTCTCTGTTCTCCACAGTGTGCTTTCTCCGTCTTGGTTCTCCTCAGTGTGTGTTCTCTGTGCTTGTAGTCCTCAGTGTGTGCTCTCTGTCTCGGTTCTCCTCAGTGTGCGCTCTCTGTCTCGGTTCTCCTCAGTGTGCGCTCTCTGTCTCGGTTCTCCTCAGTGTGCGCTCTCTGTCTCGGTTCTCCTCAGTGGGCGCTCTCTGTCTCGGTTCTCCTCAGTGTGCACTCTCTGTCTCGGTTCTTCTCAGTGTGCGCTCTCTGTCTCGGTTCTCCTCAGTGTGCTCTCTCTGTTTTGGTTCTCCTCAGTGTGCGCTCTCTGTCTCGGTTCTCCTCAGTGTGCGCTCTCTGTCTCGGTTCTCCTCAGTGTGCGCTCTCTGTCTCGGTTCTCCTTAGTGTGCTCTGTCTGTCTCGTTTCTCCTCAGTGTGTGCTCTCTGTCTCGGTTCTTCTCAGTGTGTGATCTCTCTGTCTCAGTTCTCCCCAGTGTGCACTCTCTGTCTCAATTCTCCTCAGTGTGAGCTCTCCATTCCTGTTCTCCTCAGTGTGAGCTCTCCATTCCTGTTCTCCCCAGTGTGCGCTCTCTGTTCTCCTCAGTGTGCGCTCTCTGTTCTCCTCAGTGTGGGCTCTCTGTCCCTGTTCTCCTCAGTGTGCACTCTCTGTCCCTGTTCTCTTCAGTGTGCGCTCTCTGTCCCTGTTCTCTATATCTAGGTTCTCCTCAGCGTGTGCTCTCTGTCTTGGTTCTCCTCAGTGTGCTCTCTCTGTCCCTGTTCTCTTCAGTGTGCACTCTCTGTCCCTGTTCTCTTCAGTGTGCGCTCTCTGTCCCTGTTCTCTTCAGTGTGCACTCTCTGTCCCTGTTCTCTTCAGTGTGCGCTCTTTGTCCCTGTTCTCTATATCTAGGTTCTCCTCAGCGTGTGCTCTCTGTCTTGGTTCTCCTCAGTGTGCTCTTTCTGTCTTGGTTCTTCTCAGTGTGCTCTCTCTGTCTTGGTTCTCCTCAGTGTGCTCTCCATCTAGGTTCTCCTCAGCGTGGGCTCTCTGTCTCGTTTCACTCTGTCCCTGTTCTCCTCAGTGTGCGCTCTCTGTCCCTGTTCTCATCAGTGTGCGCTCTCTGTCCCTGTGCTCTATATCTAGGTTCTCCTCAGCGTGTGCTCTCTGTCTTGGTTCTCCTCAGTGTGCTCTCTCTGTCTTGGTTCTCCTCAGTGTGCTCTCTCTGTCTTGGTTCTCCTCAGTGTGCTCTCTCTGTCTTGGTTCTCCTCAGTATGCTCTCTTTATCTAGGTTCTCCTCTGTGTGATTTCTCTGTCTCAGTTCTCCTTAGCGCATGCTCTCTATCTAGGTTCTCCTCAGTGTGCTCTCTCTGTCTCGGTTCTCCTCAGTGTGCGCTCTCTATCTAGGTTATCCTCTGTGTGCCCTCTCTGTCTTGGTTCTCCTCAGTGTGCGCTCTCTATCTAGGTTAGTGATGCAACCTTGCAACCCCAGATGTTTTGGAACTACATTTCCCATGCACTCTGCAGTATAGTTGAGTGTCATGGGAAATGTAGTTCCAAAACATCTGGGGTGCCAAGGTTTGCCATCACTGATCTAGGTTCTCCTCAGTGTGATTTCTTTGTCTCGGTTCTCCTCAGTGTTCTTTCTCTGTCTAAGATCTCCTCAGTGTGCGCTCTCTGTCTTGGTTCTCCTTAGTGTGGGCTCTCTATCTAGGTTTTCATCAGTGTGCGCTCTCTGTCTCAGTTCTCCTCAGTGTGCGCTCTCTGCCTCTGTTCTCCTCAGTGTGCGCTCTCTGTTCTCCTCAGTGTGTGCTCTCTATCTAGGTTAGTGATGCAACCTTGCAACCCCAGATGTTTTGGAACTACATTTCCCATGCACTCTGCAGTATAGTTGAGTGTCATGGGAAATGTAGTTCCAAAACATCTGGGGTGCCAAGGTTTGCCATCACTGATCTAGGTTCTCCTCAGTGTGATTTCTTTGTCTCGGTTCTCCTCAGTGTTCTTTCTCTGTCTAAGATCTCCTCAGTGTGTGCTCTCTGTCTTGGTTCTCCTTAGTGTGGGCTCTCTATCTAGGTTTTCATCAGTGTGCGCTCTCTGTCTCAGTTCTCCTCAGTGTGCGCTCTCTGCCTCTGTTCTCCTCAGTGTGCGCTCTCTGTTCTCCTCAGTGTGCGCTCTCTGCCTCTGTTCTCAGTGTGTGCTCTCGGTTCTCCTCAGTGTGTGCTCTCTGTCTTGGTTCTCCTCAGTGTGCACTCTCTGTCTCTGTTCTCAATTCTCCTCAGTGTGCGCTCTCTCTCTTGGTTCTCTTCAGTGTGCACTCTCTGTCTCTGTCCTCAGTGAGCGTTCTCTGTCTCGGTTCTCCTTAGTGTGCGCTCTCTGTCTCGGTTAGTATGCGCTCTCTATCTAGGTTCTCCTCACTGTGCGCTCTCTATCTCGGTTCTCCTTAGTGTGCGCTCTCAGTCTCGGTTCTCCTCAGTGTGCGCTCTCAGTCTCGGTTCTCCTCAGTGTGCGCTCTCAGTCTCGGTTCTCCTCAGTGTGCGCTCTCTGTCTCGGTTAGTGTGCGCTCTCTGTCTCGGTTAGTATGCGCTCTCTATCTAGGTTCTCCTCACTGTGCGCTCTCTGTCTTGGTTCTCCTTAGTGTGCACTCTCAGTCTCGGTTCTCCTTAGTGTGCGCTCTCTGTCTCGATTAGTGTGCGCTCTCTGTCTCTGTTCTCCTCAGTGTGTGCTCTCAGTCTCGGTTTCCGTAGTGTGCGCTCTCTGTCTTGGTTAGTATGTGCTCTCTATCTAGGTTCTCCTCAGTGTGCGCTCTCTGTTTTGGTTCTCCTCAGTGTGCTCTCTGTCTCGGTTAGTGTGCGCTCTCTGTTTCGATTAGTGTTCGCTCTCTATCTAGGTTCTCCTCAGTGTGCGCTCTCTGTCTCGATTAGTATGCGCTCTCTATCTAGGTTCTCCTCAGTGTGCGCTCTCCGTTTTGGTTCTCCTTAGTGTGCTCTCTGTCTCGGTTCTCCTTAGTGTGCGCTCTCTGTCTCGATTAGTGTGCGCTCTCTATCTAAGTTCTCCTCAGTGTGTGCTCTCTGTCTCGATTTAGTGTGCGCTCTCTATCTAGGTTCTCCTCAGTGTGCGCTCTCTGTTTTGGTTCTCCTTAGTGTGCTCTCTGTCTCGGTTCTCCTTAGTGTGCGCTCTCTGTCGCGATTAGTGTGCGCTCTCTATCTAGGTTATCCTCAGTGTGTGCTCTCTGTCTCGGTTCTCCTCAGTGTGCGCTCTCTGTCTCGGTTAGTATGCGCTCTCTGTCTCGGTTCTCCTCAGTGTGCACTCTCTGTCTCGGTTCTCCTCAGTGTGCTCTCTGTCTCGGTTAGTGTGCGCTCGCTGTTTCGATTAGTGTTCGCTCTCTATCTAGGTTCTCCTCAGTGTGCGCTCTCTGTCTCGATTAGTATGCGCTCTCTATCTAGGTTCTCCTCAGTGTGCGCTCTCCGTTTTGGTTCTCCTTAGTGTGCTCTCTGTCTCGGTTCTCCTTAGTGTGCGCTCTCTGTCTCGATTAGTGTGCGCTCTCTATCTAAGTTCTCCTCAGTGTGTGCTCTCTGTCTCGATTTAGTATGCGCTCTCTATCTAGGTTCTCCTCAGTGTGCGCTCTCCGTTTTGGTTCTCCTTAGTGTGCTCTCTGTCTCGGTTCTCCTTAGTGTGCGCTCTCTGTCTCGATTAGTGTGCGCTCTCTATCTAAGTTCTCCTCAGTGTGTGCTCTCTGTCTCGATTTAGTGTGCGCTCTTTATCTAGGTTCTCCTCAGTGTGCGCTCTCTGTTTTGGTTCTCCTTAGTGTGCTCTCTGTCTCGGTTCTCCTTAGTGTGCGCTCTCTGTCTCGATTAGTGTGCGCTCTCTATCTAGGTTCTCCTCAGTGTGTGCTCTCTGTCTCGGTTCTCCTCAGTGTGCGCTCTCTGTCTCGGTTAGTATGCGCTCTCTGTCTCGGTTCTCCTCAGTGTTCGCTCTCTGTCTCGGTTCTCCTCAGTGTGCGCTCTCTGTCTCGGTTAGTATGCGCTCTCTGTCTCGGTTCTCCTCAGTGTGCACTCTCTGTCTCGGTTCTCCTCAGTGTGCTCTCTGTCTCGGTTAGTGTGCGCTCTCTGTTTCGATTAGTGTTCGCTCTCTATTTAGGTTCTCCTCAGTGTGCGCTCTCTGTCTCGATTAGTATGCGCTCTCTATCTAGGTTCTCCTCAGTGTGCGCTCTCCGTTTTGGTTCTCCTTAGTGTGCTCTCTGTCTCGGTTCTCCTTAGTGTGCGCTCTCTGTCTCGATTAGTGTGCGCTCTCTATCTAAGTTCTCCTCAGTGTGTGCTCTCTGTCTCGATTTAGTGTGCGCTCTCTATCTAGGTTCTCCTCAGTGTGCGCTCTCTGTTTTGGTTCTCCTTAGTGTGCTCTCTGTCTCGGTTCTCCTTAGTGTGCGCTCTCTGTCTCGATTAGTGTGCGCTCTCTATCTAGGTTATCCTCAGTGTGTGCTCTCTGTCTCGGTTCTCCTCAGTGTGCGCTCTCTGTCTCGGTTAGTATGCGCTCTCTGTCTCGGTTCTCCTCAGTGTGCACTCTCTGTCTCGGTTCTCCTCAGTGTGCTCTCTGTCTCGGTTAGTGTGCGCTCTCTGTTTCGATTAGTGTTCGCTCTCTATCTAGGTTCTCCTCAGTGTGCGCTCTCTGTCTCGATTAGTATGCGCTCTCTATCTAGGTTCTCCTCAGTGTGCGCTCTCCGTTTTGGTTCTCCTTAGTGTGCTCTCTGTCTCGGTTCTCCTTAGTGTGCGCTCTCTGTCTCGATTAGTGTGCGCTCTCTATCTAAGTTCTCCTCAGTGTGTGCTCTCTGTCTCGATTTAGTATGCGCTCTCTATCTAGGTTCTCCTCAGTGTGCGCTCTCCGTTTTGGTTCTCCTTAGTGTGCTCTCTGTCTCGGTTCTCCTTAGTGTGCGCTCTCTGTCTCGATTAGTGTGCGCTCTCTATCTAAGTTCTCCTCAGTGTGTGCTCTCTGTCTCGATTTAGTGTGCGCTCTCTATCTAGGTTCTCCTCAGTGTGCGCTCTCTGTTTTGGTTCTCCTTAGTGTGCTCTCTGTCTCGGTTCTCCTTAGTGTGCGCTCTCTGTCTCGATTAGTGTGCGCTCTCTATCTAGGTTCTCCTCAGTGTGTGCTCTCTGTCTCGGTTCTCCTCAGTGTGCGCTCTCTGTCTCGGTTAGTATGCGCTCTCTGTCTCGGTTCTCCTCAGTGTTCGCTCTCTGTCTCGGTTCTCCTCAGTGTGTGCTCTCAGTCTCGGTTTCCGTAGTGTGCGCTCTCTGTCTCGGTTAGTATGCGCTCTCTGTCTCGGTTCTCCTCAGTGTGCACTCTCTGTCTCGGTTCTCCTCAGTGTGCTCTCTGTCTCGGTTAGTGTGCGCTCTCTGTTTCGATTAGTGTTCGCTCTCTATTTAGGTTCTCCTCAGTGTGCGCTCTCTGTCTCGATTAGTATGCGCTCTCTATCTAGGTTCTCCTCAGTGTGCGCTCTCCGTTTTGGTTCTCCTTAGTGTGCTCTCTGTCTCGGTTCTCCTTAGTGTGCGCTCTCTGTCTCGATTAGTGTGCGCTCTCTATCTAAGTTCTCCTCAGTGTGTGCTCTCTGTCTCGATTTAGTGTGCGCTCTCTATCTAGGTTCTCCTCAGTGTGCGCTCTCTGTTTTGGTTCTCCTTAGTGTGCTCTCTGTCTCAGTTCTCCTTAGTGTGCGCTCTCTGTCTCGATTAGTATGCGCTCTCTATCTAGGTTCTCCTCAGTGTGCGCTCTCTGTCTCGGTTCTCCTCAGTGTGCGCTCTCTGTCTCGGTTAGTATGCGCTCTCTGTCTCGGTTCTCCTCAGTGTGCACTCTCTGTCTCGGTTCTCCTCAGTGTGCGCTCTCTGTCTCGGTTAGTATGCGCTCTCTGTCTCGGTTCTCCTCAGTGTGCGCTCTCTGCCTCGGTTCTCTTAGTGCGTCACACACTTCCCTCCTCATTTCCATTTCATAGGGGGAGGGGAGGTGTTCACAGAGAGCTGACAAGGGCTGATAACATTGTTTGAGATTTCAGTTCAGAGCACAGAATGTAACACAAGCAGAGCATTTCTGAAGGGATCTCGAAGAATTTTTCTCTCTTTGCATTGAATGATTTTAGCCTGAAATAAGAAAACCCGTACACCCACCACATCTAAGAACAGGTAAGCTGCAATACGTGAAATTATTTAATATCTTTATATGCAATATAGTGTCACCGCTCTTCCCTCCTTTTACCGTTGTCCATGATGATACTTTGTACCGCTCATCATCTGATCTTTTCTCTAACCATACACATACGTGACTTTTATAATAGACGTATTACCGTAGCGCTCTATTGCATTGTGTATGAAAGCAGTCAGCATTTAGTTTTCTTCGGGCAAATACTATTCATCTTTTTACCCATTTTTTCTTGCAACTCAATCCACTGATCTCCTCCATCCTCTTTGTAGTCCATTTCTGTCTGCAGGGTGAGATTTCTGATGGTGACCCCATTGGAATATGTCTATGATATCAGAGCTGCCTATACTGTCTGCTGGAACTGTATATTGTGGTGTGTCAGTGCAGTGCAGCAAATGTCAACCCATGCCAACCCATGCCAGGAAGTGCCTGAACAGTGATCTTCATGGCAGGATCACCGATAATTATTTTAATGAAAGATGCACATTTGAACCCTTTTGCTGTTACTGGTGTCAGTCTCACTGGGGGTGTAAATTCACTTCCTTGACTTTCACAGTTGTCCTATCACTTCCCTGTGTGTGGTATTTTGTTGCTCCCCCCAAATGCCGTATCCACTTACTGCACAAACAAGGTCCATAAAGACATGGAGGAGCGAGTTTAGAGTGGAGGAACTTGACTGGCCTGCACAGAGTCCTGACCTCAACCCAACAGAACACCTTTAGGATTAATTAGAGCAGAGACTGCAAGCCAGGCCTTCTCGTCCGACATTAGTGCCTGACCTCACAAATGCACTTCTGGAAGAATGGTCAAACATTCCCCTAGACCAGTGATGGCAAACCTTGGCACCCCAGATGTTTTGGAACTACATTTCCCATGATGCTCAACTACACTGTAGAGTTCATGAGCATCATGGGAAATGTAGTTCCAAAACATCTGATATCAGCCCCTGGCAGTCCCTGTACAGCAGGGCTGGAGTAGTAGAAGAAAAAGCAGAACAAGAAGCATGCTGATAGAAGTAGAAAGCAGAGTGAAAATGAGATAAGTTTATCACTGTGCTGCTTCTCAGTTCGCTGTCCAGTCACAGGCTGGGGCCTGTTCCAGGACCCAAAGGAAGTGTAGGAGGACTGAGGACATCTAGTGGCAGAAAAGATCATTGTGTGGGAACTTTCTGGATTGAAAGCCAGCATGGGAGCAGCAGGGACTGGTTTCATTATTTTATCTTTTAATGGGCTCTTCATTTTTATCTTATTTTTGTCTGGGATTCTACTTAAGCATAGGGTTTACATTGTAATGGTTAAGGAACCTCAATCAGGTTCAAAATAGATTTCCTGCTGCTGGATCTGATTAAATAGGTAATTATAGTGCATGCACGGGGATATCATAGACTGACACACATTGTTCAGGTAAATGATACTACTTTTATTTCTAATGGACAGTATATTATATAGTTAGTAGGCGGTGTCATATGTTAGTACGTCACAAGCATAATATTAGCATAATACTGATTATTTGCAGCTTTCTGATTAGTCAGGTCCGTTATAAGGTGGTCCCTTTAGAGTTCATGAATGTTATCTTCTTTTGAAGGCACTGTGCCAAGGCTCCATCTTTCTTTTCACATTCCATCTCGGTGGTGGGGGGTGGGAGGTATCTAGTAACGGCCATTTTGAGTAAGGACGACAGAGGAAAAATATATATACATGTAGAGAAGAATACACATAGAAAAATAGACATTTTGCTTAATTCACAAGTGTTCATCACATTCCTTCACAAGCCCCCCTAAAATGGCTATTTTTTTCTTCTGTCCCTCATACTAAAGTGCCTACTCACCTGGCCCAAACTCCTCCGGAACTTTTTTAGGGCTGTACATAGAGAAGGGCAGTAACTAGTTCACTACCCCCCTCAATACAGCCTGGAGAGGGCAGTCAGGTGCTATCTATCCCTATAACCCTATAGAACTGTGAAATTATGAACAGGGAGTGACTGTAGAGGGGTGAAGGGTTTGTCCTCTTCCATCATAAGGCGGTCTTCTTCTTCTTGGTGGAGAAATGTATTGTCTACAGCTTTGCTCATTAGCTTCTTTATAAATGTTAGAATACAGCATACAATCAGGGCTAAAAGAACTAGGATTATCAGTACTGTTACTCCTATCTGGGCGAGCGCCTTCTGCCACCCACTCATCCAGCTAAAATATTGATCCCAAGCTTGGAATTCATCTGGGACCCCCCTTGGGACCCCTATGGCATCTACACATTAGGATCAAAGCTTCCAGAGGGAGCTGCTCGCTTCCTCCTGTGGTTGGGTGCTGAGTCAGTGTATTTATCAGGGATAATATACTACAAAGATAAAAAAAAATAAATAAATAAATAAATGTAACCACTTATGTGCTGGATGAATTGTACCAAAATGTAGCGACACCATTTGTCTTAGCGATGGCCGCCTGTTGAGTACCTGTTTTGGTGATAATCACCTGTTGAGCTTTTATCAAACTTGTAAGAAAAAAAAAAAGGATATACAGCACAATCATTGTGCTGCCAGCAGGATCTTGTCTTCAGGAGATTGGGCTTTCTTGCAGTGAAAGGCGTGTATCCAGGTGCTTTGTATCGGGGATTAAGTGAATTTTTCTTGTGAATTTCTTCACTAACACCCAATCTCCCGGCTGAAGACTGTGGGTTCCCAAGTCTGTTTCTGGATCTGGAATGGAGGAAAATACTCGAGAATGGATATTAGTTAAGGCTTTAGACAAATATGTAACATAACAAGTTAACATATCAGATTGTAACTGCGACTGCTGTGGGGAGTAACAGCCAAGTCTGGGGGCTGAACCAAACAAAATGGGTGTGTCTGACACTGAACAGGGCAATAGGCAAACTGTCTGGTCAACTCATGTTAGTCTCTTGAGCCATTTTTAACATCCTATTCTTTAGAGTCCCATTCATCCTTTCTACCTTCCCACTACTTTGAGGGTGGTATGGGGTGCGTAAAGCCAACTGAACTCCCAGTGCTGCCCAAATCTCTTTTGTTAGGGTTGCTGTGAAAGCTGGGCCCTGATTGCTCTCTATCACCTCTGGGACCCCAAATCTACATACTATCTCACTAAGTAGTTTTTTCGTTTGTGACTGCGTAAGGGTTTTTCCAAATGTTTCTGCGGTGTCTTTTCTGTCCTCCTTGTCTTTTGTATTCTTCTCCTTTGTCGATCCATTCCAGCTTTTCATCTGTGTGAGACGCCCTTGCATAGAGGCTAGGTATAATCTGTCAGATGGCACATGCACTGCCAAAGGCATCTGCACTGAGGATTCACTCTGCTCTTTAGCCGCTTCGGCCGTTTTTCGTTGGTTTGGCCACTTGGATCCGCCAAGTGGTTTCCCCTGGCTTCTTGAGAATTCAGCTTGCCATGTGTTTTAACCTTCAAGACAGCCACTTGTTCCAGTAGGAGTAGTGCATCCATTAAATCCTTGATGGCAGGACCATGTTTCACCGATGTTCCGGCCCTTCTAGCTCTCCGGATGATACCAAAATCATCTGCTTGTAGGCTTTCAAATTCAGAAGTCACAGCATAACCTGTGTGGTACTTGCCTCCTTCATCTGCATATCTAGAGCCATCCACAAAAAGTGTGTAGTCAGGGTTTTCCAGAGGAATTTCACTCACTGTAGGGAGATATGGTCAGGGTTTTCCAAGCGCAGCATTTCAAAGCAGTCATGTGGAGTGTCATAGGGTTCTCCTTCTTCACCTTCTCCTTCTCCCCCCTCGAAAAACGGCAGAAGGGTGGCCGGGTTGAGAGTGAGACACCTTCGGAGGGTCATGTTGTCAGGAAGTAGGGGGTGTGCTAACACAAGGTCTGAAGTTTTGTCTAAGAGTGCTGGGGCAGCAAAGACAGCCCTTAGACAGGAAGGACCACCTCTAGACACGGGGTCTAGGCGGCAAGTGTAGTAACCAATGGGTCTAGTCCATCCTCCATGTTCCTGAGCCAGGACCCCTGTGGCGTGGCCATTCTTCTCCGACACAAACAGTTTGAAGAGTTTCTCATAATCTGGAAGGCCCAAAGCAGGAGCTGTGGATATTGCGTGCTTCAGCAGAATAAAATTGTCCAGGGCCTCGTTTGACAGGGTAAATGGCACGGACTTGAGAGCATCATAGAGTGGTTGCATGGGGAGGGATGCATCAGGGATCCATGCCCTGCAGTAAAATATGAGTCCATGAAAGGCATGCAGTTGTTTAGCTGCTTTTGGTTGAAGAATATTCTGGATTGCGGCTACTCGGTCTGATGCGATATGTCTTGTGCCTTTAGAAATGCAGTGTCCTAAAAAGGTGACAGTCTTGGAACACCACTGTATTTTCTCTTTGGAGGCCTTACAGCCTTGTTCTGCAAGGTAGCATAGTAGACTTTCTGAATTTTCTTCAGCAGCGGGGTAGTCATCTGCACAGAGGAGAAGAGTCATTGTAGGGTGTTCCTGTTGCCAGGTATCAAGGACAGAGGTTATGGCTTTGGCAAATTGGCTTGGAAATCTTGGACCATTCTGTATTTCTCTGGTTCACCTTTTGGGATCCGTTTCTTCACTGGGAACAAAGGTGTGTTGCATTCAGAAGTACAGGGTATCAAAGCGCCATTAAACACAAGGGTCTCAACCTGTTTTGAGATAGCTTCGGATTGAGCTAGCTTCAACGGGTCCAGTCTCTCTGGAGGCGTGGTTTTCCAGGTAGGAGTGCCCCAGGTTTTAGTTGCACCATGACTGGCGGTACTTTAAAGTGATCGATGTCTTCCAGTTCAGTGGACCATAGGCATGCAGGGATCCTGCCAAGTACTTCAGTGGTACTGAACTTGGAGTTGTCGCTTCACGGAGTGTCTTCATGAGAGGCAGAGAACACAAGGCAGATGAGTCTTCTAAGGATAGGGGAGTATGTAGCTTCGCTCCTCCTTCGGGCGTAAAAAATAATTGAGGCCTGTAGTCCGGACAGCGAATCAGCTGCTAGCAGATGCAAGGGGCATGTAGAAGACACCACAAATCTGGCAAGCAAATCAGGAAATGTCCCCACTTGGATTGGCTCAGTAAGAGAACTAGGTAAATTTCTTGTAGCTGTACTATCATGTGGTATAGGGGCATTTGCTGTGTTTCTGGGTCAGGCAGACTTGTCATTAAGGTCGCTGTTTGTGATGGGGTTAAATCATTGGGTGCGCTTGTCACCTGCGGTTGGTCGTCCCAGTCGGATGTGTCTTCATCACTAGTATATTGGACCTGTAATCCAGGGAGGATGGGAGTGTTAGAACAGGAAGAATTGGATATAGACCTTTGTTAGGCCTTCCGGGTATACCAAGATGGCCGTCTGCAGGAACTGTACTGGGCGGGGCAGGAAGTGAAGACTTGACTGCACCAAGATGGCCGTCCGCAGGAACTGTCCCTGTGGGTTGCGTTTGAGTAGGAGTGGTGTGAAGATAATGGGCGGTAGGCGGAGAGTAAGGACCCTCCCCTTTACTTCTCCAGACGCCATTATAGGGTGGGGGCTTATTGTCTTTACGATCTACTTTATGATATACATACATCATAGAGTTTCCAACCTTGATTGTCTCTTCAAGCCATCCTTCAGAATGCAGAGCTTTTGCGGTTTTATACCAGGCTGTTGCCACGGTCAACAAGCCCTTATCACACAAAATTCCTTTGTAATCCCTGATTAGTACACGCCAGAATTCTGGTTGAAGCCTTTCCACGGGATCTTCTAATTTGCAGACTTTTGCAATCTTGGATAAATGTTTAACAGCCTCACTCTCTTCTCTACGCTTCACAATATCATATGCAAACATTCCCTTCTCCGGCTTGCTAATATGCTGACCCATATTCCTCTCCCCCCTCTCTCTGGGCCACCCAGCTCAAATGCAAGGTCTCTTACACTTTTCTGTTCTCCTGCCGCTGTCTCAGCTGACGGCCGGAGGGGTCAGCACTGGTAACCAATCGCTTAACTTGATTTAAAACTTTTGGCTGTGTGCCAATTTTCAAAACTCAGACCAGGGATGACCAGAGCTGATCAGAGGTTCCCCTCCTGGAATAGAGGATGCCCCCTAAATATCTCTCAAATATTAGAAGCAGATATAGAGTTAATCTAATTTGAAACTTTTGGCTCAGTGCCAATAGGGTTCAATGGTCACACTAAATTCTATAACTATTTCAGGAACAAAAAATATTCACAGTTGAAACCCCCCCCCCCCCCTTGGTAAGTAGCCAATTTTCAAAATTTTTGTCCCAGAGCTTCCTTTTACATAGGGACCTATTTGCAAAATGTAAGTTCTCATTATCTCTAATTCTATAAAAAAAATAGCCTCAAAATATCCAGCCAACTACGGCAAACTGTGCTTCCTGATAAAAACTTTTTTTTTTTTTTAAATCATGATTAGCACTCTTGCCAACGGTGTGTACACTTTATACACAAATGTTTAAATGGCAAAACTCCAAAAATTCCATAAAAAAAGTAATAATTGCATATATGTAGTAATGCTGAGGCTTATTGTCCACCAAACTCCGCGCAAGGAGTGACCCCCTCCCTCTTTCTCACGAGGGAAACAAAAGTATGCCAGCTGCGCGCGTGGGGGTGTACCAACAGTGCTAGTCTCAGAGAGAAGAGGAGAAAAAAAAAAAACTTTCAGGGACACACAGAAGAGAAGGAGGGGGGTTGAACTGAAAAAAAAAAAAAGACAAACTCAAAACGTAACCCCTTCCTCTCTCTGTCTCTCTCTCTCTGTGTTGCCCGTAGCAACCTCAAACCTGACTGGATTTATCTGTGTAACAATAACAATGTACGTTTCATTTCACAACACACACAGAACAAAACATAACTCCTATCGTCTCTCTCTTGTCATGTGACCTCAACAGCTGACAACCCTCAGGAGATCCTTCGAATCAGTCAACCTCCTACCCCGTCCCGTAGGACGTATGTTGTAAGGTCCATCTTTTCAAGGGCAGACAGATCACTTGAATCCAAGGCACGCTTACAACTAGTGTATCAGCCTATTGAGATACACTTCAAGCAAAACGACAGACACTGAAGACATTACTCCTGCCTCCCCTAGTGTCGGGCATCCACCTGCAGCTGGGATTTCCCCTCAGAGGATCCAAACCTCTGAGTATCCCGTCTCAAAGGACGTACGTTGCAAATATCCGTCTTATTCAAGGGCAAAACAGCTCACTTGAATCCAAGGGCAAAACAGCTCACTTGGTGACACACAAATGCAACCTTCCAGCCTGCAGAGACACACTCACTCAGGATGGCAGACACTGAACAAACAATATACAGCCAGCAGAAATCTTACGGTGGGTTAATAAAAACAGCCCCAGGTGAGGATTACCCACCTTTTGAAATGTCTTTTCGAAAAGCACCTGAGATCTGCGATTAAGATAAGACAGAAACAAGTCGTACAGTGGTAAGGTAAAAGTACCTACCGTACTCTCAGGGGTGCGCAAGTCCCTCTTGGTCTGTCTCATCCAGTCGCCAAACCTCCTACGCGGCTTTTCGGCAGACGAACACCTGAAGCCCCACGTTGGGCGCCATTTGTAATGGTTAAGGAACCTCAATCAGGCTCAAAATAGATTTCTTGCTGCTGGATCTGATTAAATAGGTAATTATAGTGCATGCACGGGGATATCATAGACTGACACACATTGTTCAGGTAAATGATAATACTTTTATTTCTAATGGACAGTATATTATATAGTTAGTAGGCGGTGTCATATGTTAGTACGTCACAAGCATAATATTAGCATAATACTGATTATTTGCAGCTTTCTGATTAGTCAGGTCCGTTATAAGGTGGTCCCTTTAGAGTTCATGAATGTTATCTTCTTTTGAAGGCACTGTGCCAAGGCTCCATCTTTCTTTTCACATTCCATCTCGGTGGTGGGGGGTGGGAGGTATCTAGTAACGGCCATTTTGAGTAAGGACGACAGAGGAAAAATATATATACATGTAGAGAAGAATACACATAGAAAAATAGACATTTTGCTTAATTCACAAGTGTTCATCACATTCCTTCACAACATCTACTTTAAGATGTATGGTTCTTGTAAGGCAGAGTTGATCAGGAGTGAGTACAGGTTAGTGGTGGTGAGCAGTGTGAAGATGTGCAATGTGTGATACAGATTGGAAACTGGAAGTGTGGAGTGACTGTGATAGTGGAGGCTGTGCATTGATAGGGGTCAGCTGGAAGCAGGACTTGTGTCCGGTGGGGGGTAGAAGATCATGGTGACAGAGGGGAGTGTAGAGCACTGGGGCCTGTAGAGCAGTAATGGTGGGGAGTGTGGAGCTGTGCAGTGTGTAATTCAGGTACTGTGGGGGAGCTGAGGGGAGTGTTGAAGGACAGTGATGGCAGTAAGAATAGAGACTAGAGCCGTAGGGACTGTGGGGCAGCTGTGATGGTGGGGAGTGTGGATCAACAGGAACTGGAAAGGTGCAGTTACAATCTGGAATGTGGAGCTATGCCTATGTGTGGTGTGAACTAGAAGCAGAGAGCGTGTAGAAGTGGGGATTATGTGGAGTGCTGAAGAGAGTGAAGCAGCAGGAACTGTGATGGTGACAGTGACAGTAGAGAGTGCAAAGAGGTGATAACAACGGTGTTTGAAGCTTTGAGTGGTGAAGAGTGTGGGTTGGCAGTGATGGTGAGGAATGTGGATTGACAGGAAAAGTTAGTAGACTGGAAAACAATGCATGTATGGCCAGTTGGCTTGTGTAATGTTCTGGTACCTCTGGTACCCCTTATTTCACTTCCCATTCATGTATGCGTCCCACCATTCTCTTCTGGTAGGTGCGCATACACCTTT
Organism: Pelophylax lessonae; assembly: GCF_965119305.1. Classification (NCBI taxonomy): domain Eukaryota; kingdom Metazoa; phylum Chordata; class Amphibia; order Anura; family Ranidae; genus Pelophylax; species Pelophylax lessonae. The sequence goes on along the minus strand of NC_138771.1, from coordinate 609,643,698 downwards.
AAGACCGATGCTGTCATCACTGCAGAGCGGCTATTTCAACCTCCGGCGTTCTCACTCACATGTTCGTTCAACCTGCCTTGAAGCTCATATGCTCACAAGCGTACCTCGCTGTCGGAACCTCGCTACTGATCCCTGTATCCCGCTACCGGATCACTCGCTCATACCGAACCTCTCTACTACTGCTTGCTATTAGTGATAAGTACCCCGCAGGGGAATCCTCCATAAACCTTCCTACTAAGCTTACACTATCTAGCTCTGCATATTAAGGACTGTTACTATCATCTGCACTATTATTTAGATTGCTAGCTCTTGAGCCTACTAACATCTATCCTTGCACTGGGTTAGTCTCTCCTGTATGTCATCTGCTATCCTACCACCTACTACCATACATGATTGCTAACCTATCTGCATCCTACCTGTTACCATCTATACTCTCATGAACATTTCTCTCAAGTGCTGTTCACCTATTGTCACTGTTCATACCTGTCTCTTTAGCTCATCACCACTATACTGCTATATACATCTATCACTCCAGGAACATCTTATTGAGTGTGTATATTTGTATGCTGAATCAGACAGACCACAGTGATGAGTCTTGGGAGTTGGAATTGGTATTTCAACGTATCTCTACATGACTGCTGAGTGGAGTTTTTCTGCAGCTGCAAATCCATCTTGTTTCAGAAAACGCAGGAGCGTTACAGCTTGCTCCCTTCACCTTTCCCCTGGCCCATCAACTGCTGGCTCCCTATGCAGGTTCTGCCTCCACCTGTCTTTTGCCAATGAAATGATGTTTCAATGAGTGAAAGGGTAGTTGAGGTGCCAGAGGGTTATAAGGAGCAGTGTGCCACGTGCTGCAGGATTGTGTGGAGCGGGTTGTAGGGTGCCAGGAGGGCTGTGCAAAATAGCATGCTAGAGCTCATAGAGGGAAATTGGCATCAAAGAGGTAAGTGGTGGGCATGAACCAGGAACACAAAAGAAGATGACCAATTCAGGAACAATTCTCAAATAGGCATGCTAGAGCTCATTGAGGGAAATTGGCATAGACAAGGTAAGCGGCGGGCATGAACCAGGAACACAAAAGAAGATGACCAATTCAGGAACCATTCTCAAACCCACATTAAAAAAATCTCTCCTCTCTGTATATTTATCTTTTAATTTGGCATTACCACATATCCTCCATGCAGTACCCAGTTTTCCATGTGTTTTTTAAAAAAAATTTTATAACTTGCCAATTAATCCCGACAAATTACATTTAGTTACAGCATGCAAAAAATCCGACAGGCTGGTTGTACTGAAGTCGATCAATAGATTGGCATCAGTACAACCAGCCTGCCTATAGATGGATCAAATCTCAACTGGCCCCTGCTGAACCAGCCAATATTTGATCCATCAATGGCTGGCTTTAAACAAGAATGATGAAAAAGGTTAATTTTGTGATGGGTTGCTAAGCAGACCAGAAGGTCCCCAATCTTTCGGCAGGCTATACACTGACAACTTAAACTGAAACTAGCAGATTCTCCCATCTACACTATACAGGACAGATAGAGGAATCATCCACTCTGCCTATTGTATTTTTACAGCATGCCCCTCTGGCTGTCAAAATACCTATACAGTCTTTGCATTGGATGCAGCCACTTTTTGGCCAACAATTTTCTGTGTGGCTCCTTCAGTTTTTCAATGATTGGCAGGAGGTAGGCAAAAGGACCACCCACTGAAATTATTTTAGTTAGCTTATCAGGAACCAGATGAGAATTGTATAGTGCATGACCAGCTTTAGTCATTACTGTAGGTTAACAGTTGTCCCTCGCCAGTCACAACAGGGGTTACACAGGAAACAAGTTATTTTAGATATTAAAATAGAGCTAAAGGGAAAACTTTTTTTTTTTTTTTCATTTTGGGTAGAGTGATGGAGGGTTATAACCCCTGTTTTACCATCTGTGTCCCTTTCTCTGTCACTTCCTGTCCCAAAGCAAAAAACAGGAAGTATGTAGAAATCCCCCAATTTGAGGGAATCCCTGGTTGTCTCCAAGGGCACCAGAAATAGTGTCTCTATTGCCTCATTTCCACTGAGTGGATCGGTTCGGGTCAGTTCGGTGCGGTACGCTATTTTGAGTGTTTCCATTATGAAAGTGACCCATACAACCGAACCAAACCGCACCATTCCTGGTCCTCCTTCAGATGTAGGGCCATAGGAAATGGTACGGTACGGTTAGGGCGGAGCTACTGGAGTCACACGATACATTCCACTGATTGGCGGACAGGAAAACCTCAATGCTCACGTCAAAAGGCATTTGATGTAAACCCCACATGGCCCCTGGCGGTCCAACTTGCAGTGGAAACACTCACCTGAATAGGCCGGACCATTCTAACCCTTCCAAACTGTACCGACCTGAACCGTTCTGCTCAGTGGAAACGAGGCATATTGGAAGATTTACCTTCTATTCCTGTTCTAGGGACAACCCAAAATTTAGAATTTTCCTACACATTTACTTTTAGTGATAACGGTAAACAGGAAAAATAAAGAGCATGAATCTCCCTAATGGGGCACAGAGGGCAATAAAGATCTGACAGGTCTTCTAATCTCTCTATACCCTATCCAAAGGTACAAACTTTAGTTGCCTTTAGTTATAATTTAGGTTTGTGATAAGACCTTTTTACCCAAGCATAATATTACTGAAAAGGAAAATATTCACACAGGAGATGAAGCATTTTTGTACTCTAAATGTGAAGTTTTTTTCATTATGGAGTTCATTGATAATTTTCCACCCACTAGCTAACACCTCCCATTGCCCTTGACCCAGTCCATGCCATAATTTACAGCAGTCTCTGTAACCGTTCGACAAGATCTCTAAAATAATTGGTGTAAGGAGAATGCCTAAATTCTCTTAGACAGCTAAACGTCTAAGCACAGTTCTCAGTTCTTAACCACTTAAGCCCCGGAAGATTTTACCCCCTTCCTGACCAGGGGGTATCTTGCGATTTGGCACTGCGTGACTTTAACGGACAATTGCGCGGTCGTGCGACGCTGTACCCAAATGAATTTGACGTCCTTTTTTCCCCACAAACAGAGCTTTCTTTTGGTGGTATTTGATCGCCTGTGCGATTTTTTTTTTTTTATCATGCGCTATAAACAAAAAAGAGCGACAATTTTTCACAAATAACAATATTTTTCACATTTTTTTTATATGAAATTCCCCAAAAAAATGTAAAAATCTAAATTTTTTAACATTTTAGGCCAATTTGTTTTCTGCTACATATGTTTGGTAAGAAAAATCACAATAAGCGTATTTTGATTGGTTTGAGCAAAAGTTATTGCATTTACTAACTAAGGGAAAGATTTTTGTCATTTTTATTGTTTTTTTTTTTTTTTAACGAGTAATGGCGGCGATCTGCGATTTTTTTTTTGCGGGACTGCGACATTGCGGCGGACAGATCGGACCCTTGCCTGACATTTTTGACACTTGTGGGGGTACCAGTGACATTACTACAGTAATCGGTGCTATACATATGCACTGTTACTGTAAAAATGACACTGGCAGGGAAGGGGTTAACTTTATTGGAGAAGGAGGAGTTAAGTGTGTCCCTAGGGGCGTGATTCTTACTGTGCAGGAATGTGGCTTTTTGTGTAACAGCAGAGATCTACGATCCTACATAGCAGGACCGTATGATCTCTGCTGCTACACAGGGGAGAATGACAGGCGGCTTTGTTTACATTAGCCGCCTGCCTTTCTCCCTCTGTAACGGATGATCGTGAGTGACCCGATGTCCGCCGGTCACACGCGCGGGGATCAGGGGGGGCGAGCGGGGGCGGGAGCGCGCCTCCAGCGGTGCGCGCTCGCCCCCTAATGGCTTGCAGGCGAGTGACGTACCCATACCTCACTTTGCCTGCACTGGGCTGACCGCCGCAGTATATGTACTTGTGGCGGTCGGCAATCGGTTAAGAGGTTGAATTGTCTGAACTGCTAGACCGACGATCGGTGTCGGAGTCACAAGCCAAGGCCGATGCAATTTGATAATTGGGGTCACAAGCCAGGATGGGTGCAGGAGAAGAGTTTCATAGTCGAGGGTCACAAGCCAAGGTTAATTCCAATTAGCAATAGAGATAGCTCGAGGCAGTGGGCGAGATAATGTGTGAATAATCTGGCAAAAAAAGACGTTTAGAGACATGGCGTAAATCGGAAAGTTCATGGGAGTAGCAAAGAGTTCAAGGTTCAACAGAAATCAAGGCAGGGTTGTCCAATAGTTTATGCAGGGTGCTGTCCAGCATCCCAGGTAGATCAGTGACAAGTCATTGCCAGACACAACAGAGGTCCCAGGTTCAAGTCCAGGCCCTGACAATTGGTTTTGTAGTGTGCCAATAAGCAGATAAGAAGGTCCCCCTATCTTTAATAAATTATGTAGATAAATAGCTGTTCATTTCCATGGCAAATCTTAGGTGCACATGCGGTATATTTTAACCGTGAAAAAAGAAAGATTCCACGTAACATTTATTTTTTTATCCATACAGAGACTGTCGGAAGATTTTCGGAAGATCAGATCTTCATCAACTTATGATGAGTCAAGTAGAAGACCAGAGCTCTGATTGCCAGAGAAATATTACTTGCAGTTCAAGCCTCAGTGATCTTCAGATGGCTCACACCGGAGAAAATCCATTCTTTAAAAATTTGGAAGGCGACAAATGCTTTTCACAAAAACATAATGTTTTTCAACACCAAACTATTCACACGCCACAAAAGACCTTTTCTTGTACTGAATGCGAACAAGTGTTTTCACGGAAGGCATCCCTAATCAGACACCAGAGGGTTCACACGGGAGAGAAGCCATTTAGATGTTCGTTTTGTGACAAATGCTTCTCCCACAGGTCACATCTTACTGAACACCGAAATATTCACACAGGAGAGAAGCCATTTTCTTGCCCTGAATGTGAACAAGTTTTTTCATGGAGGACCTCACTGATCGTTCACCAGAGGATTCACACGGGTGAAAAGCCATTTAGGTGTTCAGAATGCGCCAAGTGCTTCCCATATAAGGCAAGCCTTGTTTCACACCAAAAGCTTCACACAAAAGAGAAGCTATTTTCTTGTTCTGAATGTGAACAGGTTTTCTTGTTGAAGTCATCGCTAACCTGTCACCAGAGGACTCATACTGGAGAGAAACCATTTAGATGTTCAGAATGTGGCAAGTGCTTCTCACAGAGAAATGCTCTTATCCAACACCACAGGATTCACACGCAAGAGAAGCCATTTTCCTGCTCTGACTGTGAACAAGTTTTTTCATATAGGGAATCTCTAAATGCTCACCAGAGGACTCACACGGGAGAGAAGCCATTTAAATGTGCAGAATGTGATAGGTGCTTTTCTTATAAGTCCAGTCTTACTGCACACATGAAGACTCACACAGGAGAGAAACCATATAGATGTTTAGAATGTGACAAGTGCTTCTCTCATAAGCATAATCTTACTCAACATCAAAAGACCCACCCACAAGAAAAGCAATTTTCTCCTTCTAAAAGTGAATAAGTTGTTTTCAAAGATAACATTACTAATTAGGAGCAAGTCGAGAAAAGGTGTTGGATCCAAAGACCCTTTCTTCGGGGCTTAAACATAATCCGGAGAAATCAATAATGATTTAACGGCACTTCTTCTTACGTTCATTGACAAACACAGCTCTTCATATTCTCGACCATAGGGTTATATTGCTACCTACAGGAGTAGGACACTAGGCAGAAAAATAAAGTTGACAACGCCTATGGGCAGTTTTAGCTGGTATTAATCCCCCTCTCTGCTATAGGCATCCAGTTTATTTCTGCCTAGTTTTAGGACTTTTGGTTCTATATCCTTTTTTTTTTTCTTTTTACATTTTCTTAGTGTGCAAGGCGGCTACCTGGTCATCGGTGCACACCTTCACTAAGTTTTATGAAGTGGATGTCTTGGCGTCTGTGGATGCTTCTTTTGGCCACAAAGTTTTGCAGGCGGCTGTTTGAGAGGTCTGTTTTCTCTTGGGGGTGTTTTTCTGGTTGGGCTCCTGTGTTCTTGTTGAGCTTCTGTTGGCCTGGTTTTGCCTTTTTGTTTTGGCCTTGGTTTTTCCCACCCCTCACTCTTTATGTGCTTGCTACGTTCCTATGGTCAAGAATATGAAGAGCTGTTTCCATAATTATACGTAAGAGAAAACTAAAAAAAAAAAAAAGAGAGAGAAAACTGGATTTTTTTTGTTTTTTTGTTACTCACCATAAAATCCATTTCTCTGAGTTCATTGACAGACGCAGCACCCACCCCTCTATGGAGTTTGATAATTCTGACACTGCGAGTTACAAAACTGGATGCCTATAGCAGATAGGGTTTTTATACCAGCTAGGACTGCCTATAGGCATTGCCAAGTTTATTTTTCTGCCTAGTTTCCTACTCGTGTAGGGGGCGATATAACCCTACTGGTTGAGAATATGAAGAGTTGCGTCTGTCAATAAACTCAGAGAAAGGTATTTTATGGTGAGTAACAAAAAAATCCAGTTTTTCTAGCAGTAGTCCCCTTTAGAACTGCCTACACCTAATACAGGCAACCAGTTTCAGTAACATTGTCTTGAGAAAAAAATTCAGGTGGTTCTAACTACCACCACTTTAATAACCTGTTGCTATGGCAGTAACAGATTGGAAACAGACCGCCTGTCATCTGATCTGATCTGATCCATCAGATGGATGGGGAATGGATCCTCATCCGTCTGCTTTTAGCAGACCGGATCAGATCAGATGATGGTAGGTGTCAGGTCCGTGTCCGTTCTGCTGATGCAGAGCAGACACAGACACAGCCTGCTGTCCTCTATAGGCTGTCAGATGGGAACAGCCACCTGTCTGTTTCCATCTGTCATCCGATCCACTAGACGGATGGGGAATGGATTACAATCTTTCGTTTTTTAGTGAACAGAATTAGATCAGATGTCGGCGGGTGTCAGTGGATACCAGAAACGAAAAAATTAACAGGCGGACCAGATTGGTGAACAAAGGGTCTGGGGATACTTATGATGTCATTACCTAAATATGGCAATGCCCATATTTGGGAAATTATTTCGTTTAAAGGATGGGTGGAGCCTAATGGAGAACTGAAAAGACTAGTTCCCAATCAGGTCCACCTCACTTTTAATTGACAGTGCATGGCTTTGGCAGTCACTACTGGATTGAATAGCGGCTATGGATCCATCTGCTGCCACCTGCTGTCAATAAAAAGCCAGGGGGATCTGATGGGGAACTAGTCTCTCAGCATCCAAGCAGGCTTCACCTACCTATAATACAAAACTCCTGATCCATGTGCCTATCAGTGTGATGGGTGCAATGGGTAGGGAGGGAGGGCGTGCACTGAGGAAGGAGTATCTAATATAGACACTTTGACCTAAGTTCCTGGCTCCCACAGATCCATGTACCTGTCTCTAATGCTGGCCATACACTAGCTGTAAAATCATTCAAAAATCTGTCATTTGGACCGTTCGTTCAGTTTGTCCAGTTAATGGGCAAAAATAGAAAATCAGTTTTAACTTTTCAGAGCTGAAGAATCGAAGGAACAGTATAAAAAATTCTGCTGACATTGAAAGGTTAATGTGTTTCTCACCCGAACTGTTTGCACTAGGCCTATGTGACAAAACAAACAAAAAATAGATTCGTTTATGTCCATTGAACGATTTATTTATCAAAATGTGGTCATTACATGAGGGAAAAATCGTTTGCTGTCATGGTCAAGTGTTCGTTATTCGAAAATGAGATTGAATGATTTTTCGGCTAATGTATGGCCAGCATAACAGCTACGTAAATTGAGTGCAAGCACTGATTATTTTATTATGGCGCCTCCATGAAATTGTAAAGGATGTCTTCCCCAACCCCAAAGGGTAATTATAAAATTAAAAAAATGGCACAAATGACTAAGATTTGATTACTAGCTATATGGGGTATAGCCAGAATCTGTGCATCAGCAATTGTTGATTTGAAGAAGAAGGTCTTGGATCCCCAGACACATGTTGGATGTTCTATGCTGTCATTTATGAACTAATACTAATATTAAAAGTTGTTGGACTCAGACTTTTTGTTTGGCACTCTTGTTAGATGTCATGAAACATCACTAATTAGACAACGGTTTATCAGTCATTAGTTTGTTTATATTTTTTCTCCAGGTGATTCCTCCAGTAATACACTTCCAGTAATGGGATGACAAAGGATCACAAAGATCTCTATATCAGGACAAGAAGATGGGACTACACAACCCCACCACTGTCCTATTCTCCATACCATAGAGCAGCATAGTTCTGCAGTTCTCATAGAAAGCTAAGACATATGTAACTGATAACAATCAGCATGGAAAATGATCAGCTTGCAAGATTTCTGGCAGGATGTTTTTTTTCCTAAAAGCCCACTGGTCGATTGAAAAAAACAAACATTTATGGCTGGTCTTAGGGTTTAGCTACCTTTTGATACAAGGGAGTTGCTGTTTAAATATTTAGAATGTGAAAAGTCCTCCTTACAAAGGATAAATATTTCTCATCACTGATTTATGCCCAGAATGGACCATCAATGGCCAGAATAGACCAAGTGTTTAAAAATCACCCTGCCTGCTTATACCATAGAAGGATCATGAAAGAGAGCCATTGTGTAACCTCTTGCCTACTGGGCACTTTCAACCCCTTCCTGCCCAGGCCAATTTTCATCTTTCAGCACTGGCAAACTTTAAATGACAATTGTGCGGTCATGCAACACTGCACCCATATGAAATTTTAATCATTTTTTCCACAGAAATATAGCTTTCTTTTGGTGGTATTTATTCACCTCTGGGTTTTATATTTTTTGCTAAATAAATGAAATTAACTGAAAATTAAAAACATTTTCATAGTTTATTCTAAAATTTTGTAAATGGGTAATTTTTCTCTGATGGGCACTGATAGGCTGCACTGATGTGTGCTGATAGGCACTGATAGGCTGCACTGATGTGTGCTGATAGACACTGATAGGCTGCACTGATGTGTGCTGATAGGCACTGATAGGCTGCACTGATGTGTTCTGATAGGCACTGATAGGCTGCACTGATGTGTGCTGATAGGCTGCATTGGCTACAGTTAAATGAGAGTGGTATCAGGTGAGTGTTAAGGGAAAGGGGGAGGCAAAGACACAAACTTTAGAACCACTTTAAATCTCGGTTCACACTGCTGTGAACTGAAATTCGAGCGACTTTGCCAGGCAATTTTGGCGCAACTTCAGTATGACTTTGCAGCAACATCAGGGAATGCCTGTGTAACCTTCCTGTAATGTCAGAACCACATCAGTTAAGATGAGGATCCAACTTGGATGTGACTTCAATTCTATGGGCTGAAATCAGACAGAAGTCGGACCAAAGTAGTGCAGGAACCCTTTTCCAAAGTCAGACTGACACAAGTCGGACCAGTTAAGATGGCTCTCATAGGGAAACATTGATTTTTACATGTCATGTGACATGTGCTCTTAAAGTCAGAGTGATTGACGCATCAGTGTGAACCAGTCCTAAGTAAGTAAGGTCAAAAATATATATTTGTGTGCATTACTTATTTCATACATGGAATCTAAAACATTACAACCATTAAATATGAAAAAAGCATATCCCTCTATAGTGTGTATTTGTCTCAATCCAGAGCACTAAGTGTAATTTCAGCCCTATTCCTCTGCTGTCTGCATGAGTCACATCTGACAAGTTTCCCTGACACCAAGAGAAAAAAGGTGACAGGGAAGGGAGCTCCAGCACACAGGATGTGATCGACAATTTCAGCTCTGTTGCTGTGTGAAGGGGATGTGTCCCTTCCCTCCAATCAGCATTCAACTTCCCCTGCTTTCTAAAAGCTCAGACAAGCTGTATACAATCTTCATTTTGCATGGATGTAGAGAAGTCTCCTGCATGAGTTGTTTCATCTCTGTGTATCACCTGAGGCTAGTCACTTCACTGGGTAAATGTAAAGGCCCGTACACACGTGCTGATTGTCGGCCGAAAAGCTTCGGCCGACGACCGATCTGCCAATTGTAGGCATGTTAGTATGATGCCTCCGACAGCCGACAGCGCACATTTGGCCGAAAAGAATCTGTCATGCAAGCATTAAAATTTTTGTAGGCTGACACCAGAACGGCCGATTGTTCGCCAGTCAGTACAGAATTCGGCCGACACACAGCTACAAATCTCAACACGCATGATCAGAACCAAATAAGGTCCCGGAAGAATTTTCTCAAGTAAACTCAACATTTTATCCAGAAAGAACTTTCGGCTCGCGGCAGGCCAAAAAATATGTGAAATGCGGAGCACATGCTCATCTTGATAAATGTGAGAAGAAGGAAGATGCTGCTCATAATGCCATACTTTTCTAATAAAAAGGCATGTGTTCTGTTATGATGAAGATAATGTTTGTCTATTCTATCTGTTATATCAAAATTTAGAATTAAATAATTTTAACTCTTCGCCATTATCTTTGTATTTTGACAGCAAAGATCTAACTATTGATATGACCCTTTATTCTTTTATGAATTAATGTATCAAACATATTTTGCTGGTTATGTACAATATTAAACATGTTAACAAATTAAGATAATCCATTTTTTATTTCCAAATTTCTTTATTTTTGGAACTCAGAAAAAAACAAAAGAAAACATTAATACTTCCCGTATTTAAAACCGAAACATAAAAAAGGTCCATTTGGACTAAATTAAATTAGAAAATGACAAACAGGGGTAAACTAAATAATAGGGTACAAAAATTATAATTGCTGATAACTATAATCCGGCTGCCATGAGGGCAGGTTTGGATCCTGCTGGCCATATTGCCACTGGCCATGTGGCATTTGGCGAGGTGGTGGGTGTTGTGGAGGTGGAGGTGGAGGGCATGGGTGCTCCTCACATGCGTGGCTGTGCTCTGTAAGGCAGCCCCTTTCTGCCTTTTGCAGCACATCCAAAATTATTTTTCGGGCATATTGCCGCTGCATGAGGTCCACCTGCCCTAAAATGTTGCCTGTCATATTCCCGAAGGCCTCATTTGCCTCCGGTTTCCTACGGAGGGCTATGGTGGCCTCATATAAATTCGTCTGTAATTTCGTCTGTATGCTTCCTCTTTTGCCTCCGTTTGGCAGGAGGAGGTGGTGCTGGAAATAGTTCCAAGGGCTCCACAGGCTCCTGGCTGCAACCTGGCTCCTCCTCAGTGATACTTCCCTGTTGATGAAATGAACAATTGATTTGAATGTTATAGTGTATATAAAAATGCATGTTTGTTATATTATTGTGAACAAATAGCAGACTTTACATACAGTGGCGTATCTAGGGTCTCCAGTGCCCTTGTTGAGGAGCTGTATTTGGCAACAACCCCCCCCCCCCAGATCAATGTAAAAATGTAACCCCCCCCCCCCCCCAAATCTAAAAGGGCATTAAATGTTTCTCATTTGTCCCTTGTTTGCCCAGTGTAGAGCTCTCTAGTGGGCAATCATTGTCTCAGGTGTGAAAAACAAGAAAGAGAGGGGTGAGAGATAGAGAGAGGGAGAGAAAGAGGGGGTGTGAGAGAGAGAGGAGGGGGGTTGCAGAGAGAGAGGGGCCTGAACTTGCAGAGGGCTTGATGTAGGGCATTGAGGGTGAAGCAGTGCAGGGAAACAGGAATAAGGAAGCCACCTGCCTTGCTGACCCAGAGTGAGAGACCAGAGACATGGAAGCAAGGATGGATGTATCATTTGCAGGAGCTGTTAGTTTGTTAGTTTTGTTAAAAAAAGGTTGAGCCTGAGGAATGCTGAGGCTACAGCAGTGTTTGTTAGGACTGGAGGTGTGCTGGGGATGCAGCAGTGTTTGTAAGACCGGAGGTGTGCTGGGGATGCAGTGACAGGCAGTCTCAGTCTCCTGGTCTGTTGGCTCAGCTGCTCTCAATGTTTTACACCTGCATGAAGCAGCTCTCAATGTTTTACACCTGCATGAAGCAGCTCTCAATGTTTTACACCTGCATGAAGCAGCTCTCAATGTTTTACACCTGCATGAAGAACCTCTCAATGTTTTACACCTGCATGAAGCAGCTCTCAATGTTTTACACCTGCATGAATCTGCCTGCAAACTGGGGGTTCTGGGGTGTGCAGGCTGAGTGGATTGTTAAGAAATCACTAAAACAATGCCAATGTTTTTGCGACACCCCCCCCCCTTGGCCTGCGGCCCTGGCGGTTGCCTGTCATGCCAACCCCTTGCTATGCCCGTTTACATAAAGGGTCAATTATGGTTTAGCTTAGAATTTTGTTACATGATTACATTTTTAGCAGACAATATATTGTGAAATGCCATACCTGAGTCAAATTGCCCTCTAGGATATCTTCATCCTGGCTGGGATCGACAGACACTGAGCCCTCTGCCGAAGTAGAAGGCAGCGTGGAAATTGATGGCCTGGATTCCAACGTGTCTGCCAGGAACCGCAGGTTGTCAAAGTACCACAGCCGTGGTACAGGGATATTCTCTGCAGCTGCTCCAGACTTGGTGGCATCCTCAACTTTTTTGACCTCTCGCCTGTATGCACTGCGAATGCTGTTTATTTTCTTTCTGATATACTGGCTATTTGCCGCTGCATAGACGGGCTTGTATAAGGCCACTAAATGTTCAATGGCCTGTTTTCTGAGATGTTTGTTCTTGTACTCAGCAGATTTGACTTGCCACAAACAGGGCAGTTGCCTAAATTCATCAATGAAGCTGATGAGGAACTCATGGCTGGTGAAATTGTCCACCATTTTGCAGGACAGTATATGCCTGCAAGACACAACACAACACAAAACATATTAAAATAGCATGTATTTTGGGACATAATAAAGATATTCCTAATAAAAGCTGTATAGGGCCCAAAACACACACTTTCTAATCAAATAGTCATACCTTTGTTTGTGGGGAAGAGTCGTGATTCGCAGATCGATCGTGCTCCAACCAACGATATGTCCGCTAGCGAATCGTCGGCCGAAAGATCTGGCGTCCTTTAAATACAGCGCATGCGTCAACTCCTCCTCCAGTGGCGGGCTTGTGCAGGGGTCTGTACGTGCCGAAGATCAGGCCTACATGCGACACTCACACACCTGAGGCAGTGTAATAATCGTTTTCAAGAAAAATGTCTGAAAGATCTCAGAGTTCATCAAGTGTGGGCCGAAGTGATTGGGCCACCAGAAAAACAAGGGCTACACCCATGACCAAGGGGGAAATGGTGGAGATGGTCTCCATTTTAGGAAAAATGGATTATGATGGGAAGTTGGCAAATTACGATCGGCCCAATGCCAGGAAAGATCGCATAAAGGATAAGGTGGTGACCTGTTTGAACAAAAAATATGGTGTGGAGCGATCGAAAGATCAGATTCGAAAATGGTGGTCCGACCTCAAACACCGTGAGCAGGATCAGCTTTCCCAAATCCATCGGATTCTGAAAAAAAGTAAGTAATTTTTTTTTAACATGCAATATGTTTTATTAAAATTTTGTGTATGTTGTATTAACATGTCTAGATTATAATGTCTATGTAAAAAGTACTATTACTCATTTTAGTTGTCATGTCGTGATTAGATCGATCTATTGTTGATTTTTTAGTATATTACATTAAAAGTCAGGAAGCCATAGTTAAAAATATATGTATTGTGTTGCAACGAACGTTCTTTCCTGCACGAATCTTCTCTGCAAACATTCATATTAATCACAGATTATTATTCTATTATTCAAACCTTTAAATAGGAGAAAAAAGAAAACTCAGTGCCAAACATTGGGAAAGGAGGAGGAGAGGTTTGGCAGCTCCATCTGCAGTGGAGGAAGAAGATGAGGACATGGGCCCAGATGGTGGCACAGATTCTACAAAAGGTAATTGGTTCCTATGCACAGTCAAACATTAATGTACCATATTTTTAGTAGATAACCATGTACATGTCTTCATATTTGTTCCTAAAATAGCTATCAAGCAGGGCACCATGTCCTAACAAATGTACCTCTTGTGACTTTTATGATATGGCAACTTTTTTGTATTATGTAGATGAAGACATTATTCCAGAAATAATCCTGGTGGAGCCAACAAGTGACCAGACACCAGAGCAACATGAAGGTTGGTTGGCACAGATTTTTGGGTAGTGGGATCATAGAAATATGTGTATTTGCAATGATTGTTTAACCTTATATTCCTGTATTCCCTTACAAATTTACATTGCAGATGTTGCGTCATGCGAGGATGTGGCATCCCCAGCCAGGTCAGAACCCAGATCTCCTGGCAACTTGGCAAGCAGCGTTGCCGGCACATCAGAAATTTTGGAGGATCCTGGACCAAGTGTCGGAGAGCCAGTTGTGTGCCCACGTAGGTTTTTTCATAATGATTTTTATCAGTGTTATTTTTAGCCTCCAATTGTCAACACTAGTTCCCTATGGGAGCCTCTTTATTTGAATGGAATTTGCACCGTAAGTCGGATCAGGATGCTCTGACTTGCGGGGCCACTTGCGCTGTGAAGATTATTGAGGGGGAACTACACAGAAAAATTTAATAACCCACCGTGGGTGTCCCACCCAAGTTCACAACCAGGCCTTTTGTGTGTGGTATTGAGTTTGAGGGTAGGCCCACAACAAAAAGACAGCGTGGGTTACCCCCAAAACCCATACCAGACCCTTATCCAAGCATGCAGCCTGTCAGGCCAGGAAAGGGGACGAGCAAGTGGACCAAACACCCCCTGGACCACAGCAGGACACATGGCCTCAACATGGGGGGGTTTTGTTGCTTTGAGCCAGGGGGGCTCTGCACCCCACACCCAAAAGCACCTTGCTCCCAAGGGCCTCATCCCCACAACCCTGTCTGGTGGTTTTGGGGGGTCATGCGGCCAGGGGGTTCCTAGGACTTCGGAAGCAACCTTTAACAAAGGGTGGCCCCCAGATCCCAGACCCCAATCCCTATGTGAATGTGTATGGGGTACATAGTACCCCTACACATTAACCACATAAATGGAAGTGTATGTGAATAACGACAGGAGACGTTTATGAAATGTTTTTAAATATCTTCATCCGGTCTTCTCCACTCTGCTCTTTGGATCTTCTCCTCTCCACTCTTCTGCTGTCCAATCTTCTGCTCTTATGTTGTCTGTTCTTTTGCCCTAGGCTCTTCTTCTTCCTCCTGTCCTCATCTGATGCTGTTGCCGTGCATTCTGCCCGTCTCTGGTCTCTGCAGCTTAATATATATACATTACAACCATGCCCTCACAATGACGTCATCATGCGTTCACACCCCTAATGAATATATAGTAAGCTCAGGAGACCGGCAGAATCATCAGCAACAGGATCAGAGGAGGACAGGAGGAAGAAGAAGAGCCTAGGGCAAAAGAGCATAAGAACAGGGTAGGTATTAACTCGAGAGTTATTTAAGATAAACTGGACACCAAATGTTTCTCTATTATGACCTCATGTAGGTGATTCACATTGACTCAGTTGTATTTTTTTTTACAGATCATGATTTACATAGTTGCACTTTGGCCAAATTAACCCGTGAGGCTCTACAATGCTGCTCAGACCTAGAGCAAATAAAGGAGACTGCAACGGCATTGCAATCCAAAATGCAGGATTTTGTGGACATGCTTTCCAAATTTTAAAAGATTTTATCAACGTTTTTAATGTTTTTATTGGTTCCTGATATTGCAAATGTTTTGTAATATTTTATGATATGTTGATGACACTCAGTTGTTAAGAGTGTACCCACGTTTGGGAAAAACAATTTAGAACACCCTAACCCTAACCCTGTGAATGTTTTTTACAAAAAAATTTTTACATTCAACAATGTGTGTTCAATTCTTTATTTGACTTTCGTTGGGGAGTCCAGGTCTAGAAGCACTAAATGTATGATGGCTGTCCTATTCACATATTTACATGTTAATGAAAGCATTTTGGACACTGCTATATGCGAGTTGCTGGAGGTGTCAATTAAATGTTAAAGATCCCACCAGTTTTAACGCATATCACAGTGCGATCTTACATTTCACACAGGATCATACAAATGGGAACGACTGTGCGATCCTATCCTGATGCAGCTGAATAAATGCATCATGTGCGACTTTTGTGCGAGTGCAGTGCGAATTGAGACATACACTTTGTATGGCTACATTCGCACTGAACACGCACACAAGTCGCACATGACCCTTTATTTCTGATGTATCAGGATTGGATCGCACAGTGCTTCACACTGGTGTAATACAATCCTGTGGAAAAAGTTAGTGGCGGGTCACCCTTATGCGATGCAGGAAGGCTGCAAAGTCGCAGACTTCCCGCATCGCATGAGTGTGACTCAACACTCAAGGTACTAGCAGTCCTAGGATTCAATATGGCATTGATATTGCCAGTAGCAATCAGTGTAGGGAGATCAGTGTAATCTATAGTGTATTGCTTGTTCGTTGCTCTAGTTCACTTTCCATTACCTATATATAACACTTTGAGATGAACAATGATCAAGTTTCACATAACACTGACATATCCTAACATTGGTGGGCAGTGAGAAGGATGTCATAAATGAACACAACATAACAGGTGTAGGTACGTTGTTAATACCCTAATGTATTATATGAAATATATAGTATGGGCAACTTCTGGACAATGACCACCAATGTAAGGTGACATTAGATGAACCTTGGGTGTGACCTAGTTCTCAATGTGACAGGGTTTGTGGAAATTTTATGGGGTGCAGAAGGCCCTTGTATTTACACCACTGGCTAAAAAATAACACATGGGCATCATCACTTTGGATCAGCTGGTGAGAGACTACAGTAAAGAAACACACTGATGAATGTATTAACCCTTCCAAAGTCACACATATATAACACATGATTAACCCAATAAATTATGTTTGGCATATGTGCCCAAATGATTAGAATCCACAATACAGAATCATTGCAATTTTGGTTTAATGTGTAAAAAAATCTTAGATCTCTGACATTTATCTTGTGTGTAAAATAGTTTAGAAGTTTATTGGTTGTGTGACAGTGATTGCTGCCAGGACACAGCTCCTCTCCCCATGAAATAGTCCAGATATTCCTGGCGGATCTGACGGGCCCTCTGTGATGCCAATCCTGAGCGTCCAACTTGCATTGACGTCATGGACTCCACTTGGTCAGGAGGTTGGGCCTCTCCACTTGTACCTAGCATAGCAGGGTCAGTATCCAGTTGCTGCAATACATAATTGTGTACATTCCTGCGTAGGAAGTTGTGCAAAATGCAGCAACACAAGACCACGTTATCCACTTTGTACAGTGCCAGGTGTATGGACGTCAGGAATATCCGGAACCGGTTGGCCATTATCCCGAAGGCATTCTCTACAACTCTGCGAGCTCTGGACAACCGTTAGTTGTAAATCCTTTGGTCGGGGGTGAGGTTCCTCTGAGGGTAGGGCTTCATTAGATGCTCCCCAAGCGCAAAAGCATCATCTGCGATAAAAACAAAGCTCATACCCTCAACAGTTTGCTCCCTGGATGGCAGGTTCAGAGTGCCGTTATGAAGACGACGAGCGAACTCCGTCTGCTCAATAACTCCCCCATCCGAATTGCGGCCATTTTTGCCAATATCCAAATAAATAAACTCATAGTTTGCATTAACTATGGCTAGCATGACTATACTAAAAAATCCTTTATAATTATAATAAAATGTGCCGGAATTCGGAGGGGTGACAATGCGGACGTGCTTCCCATCAATAGCACCCCCACAATTGGGAAAATTCCACTTCTCCAGAAATTGAGCAGCAATCTCCAGCCATTGCTCTGCGTTTGAAGGAAACTATGGGGGAAAAACAAAAAAAAAAAAAAAAGTTAGTGCTTGAGCACATCACATTATTAATTACACACACAGTTGACTGTTAAATGCTTATGCAACTTTTAAAAAATATAAACAACAGGAAGGCAATCGTTTGGATTTAGGGATGTAACATCTACATACATTTATTTTCAACCTCTTATTGTTCTTATATTGTAAAGGGCCATACACACTATAAGATTCTCTGAAGACTTTTTCCTGCAGATTTACCTTTTCTATGTAGTGCAAGGGCCTGCCAGATTGCATACAAATTGAAAGTGTTTGTTTGACCTCATATTATCTCGTTTTGGTAAATCGTAAGGAAAAATTGTTCAGACAATCTTATAGTGTGTATGGCCCATTATAGTCACCAGCTAGAGCAGAGATTCTCAAACTATGGCCCTCCAGCTGTTGCAGAACTACACATCCCATGAGGCCTTGTAATTCTATGACATTCACAGACATGACTAGGCATGATGGAAATTGTAGTTCCTGAACAACTGGAGGGCCATAGTTTGAAGACCTCTGAGCTTGAGCTTTGGTATATGCTGACTTTGAGATTTAGCATGTGGGTGGGGGGATGGGTAAGTAAAACTGGGCATTTATACATCAATAAGGGCTTGTGGTCAGTGAAGGTTTTAACATCATTACATAAACATACACAATCATAGGTGGGAATGGATGGACTGATGTATTTAAGATAAATCATAAACTAGGTAATAAAACATTGGCCAAGGACTAATTGTTTGAGGGAAAGTAATAAAATGACCCAAATTCAAAATACTGTTAACAGGCAATGCGTTTAGGGACACATAGGAGAGAATGGTGGGGTGGTTAGTGGGTAATTTTACAAATGGTTAAGATAATCTACATCTTTACTACTATGTGCATGCGGACAGAGGGTAGTTACAAAATAATGGCCTGTGTCAATTGCTGTACATCCAAAAACAACATAATTCGGGTGAAACGACTAATACATGTAATGTAATGTAATGTAAAAAATTAAACATACCTTGATATAGTCCTTCTGCAAGACCTTGATGATGGCAGAGCAGGTCTCAGGGATGATGACTCCAAGTGCTTGGGGGGAGATGCCTGTGGTGAACTTCAGATCCTGCAGGCTTCTCCCTGTTGCAAGATACCTCAAAGTCGCAATTAACCTTAGCTCAGGAGTAATTGCAAGCCGCATACAAGTATCCTGCTTCAGAATATAGGGGGACACCAGGGCAAGAAGACGTGAAAGATGGGATCCGTCATCCTCAAATAATTCCTGAAGTCATCAGGATTATTTTCCTGGAGCTCCCTCAGCAAGGACATATGAGAAAATTGATCACGGTTAAGCAACCAATTTTTCGTCCAGGAGGTCCGCTTCTTCTTCCTATTGCTCGTACGTCGTCTCAGAGCCAAAACTCCAACACTAACGACAGCAACGGTCGAATTCACGGTCGCCATAATGAATTCTCGAACGATGTCTCGGAAAATAGCGAAATGTCGTCAACCAAACAAATGCTACTGAAATCAGCGCGAGATGCCCAGAAGGGTCACGGCCAAACACTCACTTCCTCTTTTGTAGCGGCGAACGTGCGTGGAACGTAGTGACGTCATTTTCTGTCGGCAGACAAAAGTCCTGGGCAAGTTTTGAGCACTTTTCAACAGACAAACTACAAACACGACAGCCGTGAACATTTGACGGCCGATCTGTCGGCCGACGATCGGTACTTGTGTACGGGCCTTAAGGGTTTACAACCACTTTAACACTTTAACCCTTTCTTATCACCATTACATAGGGGTGGTGGAGATGGAAGCTACGAAGGCTCCCCCTTCCAGGGCCATGCTCTGCAGCTTTCCCCAACCTCCCTGAGCACCAGGAGAAGCATGGAGTTTTTTCACAGGCAGCTCAACATCTACAGAGCCTCTCTGTCTTTCCATATTGAGCCAGTCTTCTCCCTATCTCAGGGCTTACACCCACCAACACACCCAAAGAAAAGTCTCATGATGGCCGACAGCCACCGACCCACTAAAAGAAGAAAAACCCACCACCCACTGCTTGACTTCTGCAAAGATGTCATGGACCATATATGAACATGAGCATCATTGGTCAATGAGGTCATTGTCCAAGTATGATCATTTCCATATATGATCAGTGACATCACCTGGAGACCCCACCCCTTTGCTTATATTACAGCACTGGTTATTGGGAAATTATATTCTGCGGGAGTCAAGCAATGGGTTTGGATGTGTCAGCGGGCGGCAGACAAGCATCATTATTGACATGGATCTGCATCATAACGTTATGACCACCCACCATGTTCCTCAAAACCACAATGTTCCTCAAACCATTCTTGAATTCATCAGACCAAGCCACCTTCTTCCATTGCTCTGGGGTCCAGTTCTGATCCTCATGTGCCCATTGTAGACACTTGTGGCTGTGGGCTCAGATCAGCATGGGTACCCTAAACCGTCTGCGACTTTGCAGCACCATATGCAATAAACTGCAAAGCACTATATGTTCTGACACATTTCTATCAGAACCAGCATTAACCTTTTCAGCAATTTGAGCTACAGTAGCTACAATAGTTTCTATTGGATCAGACTACACTGGCCAGCCTTCGTTTCCACGCACCAATGAGCCTTGGTTACCCATGACACTTTTTCTGGTTTTCACTTTGCGACACCGCCCCCACCCACAGCTGTCCAGTGCCAGCCAGACAGCCACCCACACACTCACAGGCCTGTACCAGCCAGCCAGCCACAGGCCCTGCCTGTACCAGCTAGCCAGCCACAGGCCCTGGGCCTGTACCAGCCAGCCACCCGCCACACAGGGTGCCAGCCAGCCACCCACCAAAGGGTGCAAGCCAGCCAGCCGACCACCACAGGGTGCCAGCCAGCCACCCACTACAGGGTGCCTGCCTGCCTGCCAGGCAGCCACCCACCACAGGGTGCCAGCCACCCACCAAAGGGTGCCAGCCAGCCACAAAAGGGTGCCAGCTAGCCAGCCACCCACCACATTGTGCCAGCCACCCACCACAGGGTGCCAGCCAGCCACCCACCAAAAGGTCTTTGGTGCAATGTTGAAAACTGCACCAAAAACGCAGCTTTCAATTGAAATAAATAGAAATCGTAGCAAAATTGTGGTAAAAACACACCAAAATTTGCGTTTCTGATGCGTTTTTGAGTCATGTCCTTTTTTCACAGCAACCCAAAAATTCCCCAGAAACATACAGAAAACGCATCTGAACACAGCAAAAATATGTGTTTTTTTACTGCGAATTTCCTGCAGAGTAGTGGGAAGGGGCTCTTAGTGATGCCACTTTGCACTGCACATTGGTGATTATTTTTAGAACTTAACAGTAGAAACATGACCTTTAGGTATCATTCACATGGGGCCTCTGCTCGCATTTTGACATCCATGTGGGTACCCAAACTCATAAGGTTTGTGTTTAGGGCCTTGCACCTGCACCCACACGGATGTCAAATTGGGAGCAGCAGCTGTGTCCATTGACACGAATGTGACTGCCTGCATGGGGGTAAACACGGCCCTCACACAGGTACACACTGTAGTAAGTTGGTGTGGACAAGACTTTAAGGCTCCATTCACACCTATGGGTTTTTCATGCTTTTTGTATGTAGCACCCTCCTAGATAGGTGCTAGGTAAAAGCATTGTTTGCTCTGCCTGCTTCACAGGGGAGCCTGATCATTAGTTAGGCCTGTTACATGTGTCCGTGTGTGATTCACCTGGTCTGAGGGAGTTTCCCCACTGTATCCAATAGGGGAGCCTGTTGGAGAGTGGAGGAAACCCAGCCAGTGACACACAGGCTTTTGTGGCTGTCCCAGTGGGTGGGCACAACAGCGGTGCATTCTGGGATAGATCATAAAAGCCGGAGGCACATGTGACAGGGGGTCTTTGGGAGTGAAGCCAGGTCCCAGGAGAAGGGCGACAGCTGTCTCTCCTCCTGTCAGGAAGGAAGGTGGTCACAGGCAGTCGGCCTAGTGGGCCAAGTGTGTGATGCTGAGCCAGGCGGTCCAGTGGATACTGACGAGTGGAGCTAAAGACAGAGCAACCTTGGGAAAAACAGTGTCCATGAGTACCGGGAAGCTTGCCAGGGGTCTGCCCAGGAAGGGGACCACTCCAGTGGAGAGTCAGTCGACAAGGGGCTAGCATGCCCAGGAAGTTAGGGCCCTGAAGAGGAATTCATTCAGAGATACATTTTCTACTTCACTTGAGTGGCAAGGTGAAGCAGCGGCCTTGCTGCACACACTACAGTCAGTTGTCCTCAGAGATTGTGCATAGTTTAAGTTGGAGTATCCCAGTCATCCCTTCTCCCATCCAAGTTCTAAAATAAAACACAAAAACCAAAACCCCTGAATTGTTCATTGTCTGAGCCAAGCGCTAAAGTGATGTTTTACAGACTGTCATTATAGGTAACCCAGGGGAATCCAATCTCAGCAGCTCCCTAGGGGGCAGTGCTACATTTGGGGGTTCGTCCGGGATGTCGCCCTGGGTTACCAGAATGGTTGCTAATGGCAGCGGCCAAAGAAAATTTGTGAAAATGTAATTTTCTTCTCAAGAACTGTGTTCTAATGCTCAAGAGAAGTGTGAAGCCTGCTCTACAGGGGATAGGGAGAGTGGCATGAAGAGTCAAATGCACAATAAAAAAATGCCATAAACCCTGATGTGTCACTGGCTAGGTTTCCTCCACTGCCCAACAAGCTCCCTCATTGGATGCAGTGGGGACACTCCCTCAGACCCAGTGAATCACACCTGGAAACATGTGACAGGCACACTAATAGACCAGGCTCCCCTGATAAGCAGCAGGAGCAATATATGCTTTTACCTAGCACCTACCTTAACTAGAAGGCTGCTACATCAAAATAATAAAGATTTTTTTTTAATATTACCCTGCCATCCCAACCACCACCTTAGCTAACTGCATTCACTTCCAGACACATTTCCTTTTCTCTTTCAGGGCCGGTTCACACAATGCCCACAAATGAATCGCACAGAAATGTCCTGTGCAATCCTGTCAATTCAGACTGCATGCAAAATGCACTCCATTTGCAATCTGCAACAGGTGTCAATAGAAACTTAATGACACCCCAATTGCAGGTTGCAAACGCATTGCATTTTCCCACACCTGCCTGCACTGGACTGCATGGTACAAAAGATCCAGTTACAGTGCGGTTTAAAAAGTAGTGTATGCACTACTTTTGGTGCAGCATGGTGTGATTTTAGCCAATTCAAAATGAATGGGCTGAAATCGCACTGCACAGAACCACATGTAAATTGCACAGGAATGCATAGCTCATTTCTGTGCGATTCATGTGTAGGCAGGCATAGTATGAACCGGCCCTGAATGGGCTAAAATTGCACTACACTGCACCAAAAGTAGTGCATGCACTACTTTTTAAACCGCACTGTAACCAGATCACATGGTACAAAAGTACCATGCGATCTGATGCGGGCAAACACACTGCATTTTCAACCTGCATTTGGGGTGTCGTTATCTTTCTATTGACACCCACTGCAGATCGCAAATGGAGTGCATTTTGCATGCGTTCTGATCGCACAGGAACTCAGTGCATTTCTTGGTGATTCATGTGCTGGCATGGTGTGAACTGGCCCTTAGAAAAAGTACTTATCAATCCTACGTGTCAGCTGCCAAGCATCAGACATGCTAAGGCATACAATAATCTTTTTTTTTTGTTGTTGAACCAGCGAGGGAAACGAAAAAAATCATTTGATTTACCCATTCACACACTCCATTTATGTGGATGGATGAATCATTTCCTCTGAGCTATTGTGTTCTGAAGGCAGGGATACTTCCCCTCCATCAGAATACTGATCAGTACTGCAGGCTATACCTGGCAGCACTAATTGATCATGGAAAAACCCAACAGGCTGGTTGTACAGAAGTTGATCTACCACTCGACTGTACAACCAGCCTGCCCATACATTAATATAATTTCAGTCGGTTCGTGTTAAACCAGCCACATTTCGATCCATGTATAACTGGCTTAAGATAGTGGTCTCATGCAGTAAGAAATATGCACCTCTCTGTCATTGAGGTCTTCTGCTCTCCTTTCTCAGCATAGATGTCCCCTCTGCTCTGCATTATATATTTAGAATATAGGAGACCGCGCTCAGACCAAACAAAAAATTGATTGAAATATTAGTGAGAAAAAATCGGTGTTGACTAAGATTTAATAAAGTCCAATGTGGAAAATAGTGTCTGTATCCGAAGAAAAAGTTACTTTATGCCTCTTTTCACAGGAGGGTATAATGGGTTTGCAGATCATTCCAAGACATATATTTAGTGGATATGTGCTCGCCTCCACCTGCACCACATGCACAGCCCACTTACCAGATAACCCTTAGGGTATAGTGGTTGCTCATAAGCCCACAGCAGTCCACTCGATATCAAATAAAGTTTCAGGACCCAGACATAAGCAGACACTATTATCCACATTGGACTTTATTCAATCTTAGTCAACACCAATTTTTTTCTCACTAATATTTCAATCAATTTTTTGTTTGGTTTGAGCGTGGTCTCCTATATTCTAACTATTCAAGCACATTTGTTGTTTAGACGGGCTGCTCAGCACTTTAAATCTTTTTATTCACTATACTTTTTATCATTAATTTAGTCACATTGTTTTTTGATTAATTTCACCAAGAATTTACTCATATATATTTATTTATTTAATCATGTATTTTATATCAAGTTTATCCTGTGCACGATTGCTTTGGTGTATCATTGCAATATTTTTTATCTGCATTATACATGCCTGATATGTGAGTGCTGCAGACACAGGGTTCTAGATGAACATATACTCTGCAGTCTCTAATAGTGTTGTCCTGAAGCACTTACTGACCACAGTGAGCAGAGAAATTCCACTTCTACACTGGAAAAAAGGCTTTAACACATGCCCTGACTTGGTGTTAAAGCGGTTGTAAACCTTAAAAAAAAACCCTGCAAGACAAAGGCATAATGAGCTAGTATGAATCGCATACTAGCTCATTATGAATTACTTACCTTAGAACGAAGCCCCGACAGGGACCCCTGGACACCGCTGTGGGAGCTGACATGATCCCTTGGCGTCTCTTCCGGGTTCGGTGGCTCCGGCACTGTGATTGGCCGGAGCCGCGATGATGTCACTCCCGCGAATGCGCGTGGGAGTCATTTTCCGGTAAGCTCCCGGCATGGCAAAGCTGAAGGTCCACTGGACCTTCAGAGCGCATGCGCCGCTCGCGAGAGTGGCTGCATGCAGTGCAAATATCTCCTAAACCGTGCTGGTTTAGGAGATATTAATTGCACCTACAGGTAAGCCTTATTATAGGCTTACCTGTAGTTAAAAGTGGAAAAAAGCGGTATACTACCGCTTTAAATCCAGGGGATTTAACACCAAGTTTACACCGGTTTTAAGACTCCTCTGAGCTAACGCGGGTTACTAAACAGGTACATTCCTCTACTAACACTCAAATTATCACAGAGACAACACCGTAAGGTGAAGACACAGTTTATTAAACACATCTTATGAGTTTTATATCTAACCTCTTCCCTGATGTTTTCTGTCTCCAGTATTAAAATGTTAATGACCGAGATGGTGGGTGGAAACATTTGTCCAATAAAATTAGTGGAAACATGCCTTTTGTTAGGTAAACGAAACCCTTTTAGCAAATCAAAAGCCACTGCCTGCCAACAAATGGTCATAAAATGTATATAAGGTGAGACAAAGCTCAGTCAGTACATTGGATTGGAAAAGGGTTTTACTGAGACATCTCTATACTACACCATTCCAGGTAACTTTATATTTAATAATTGTACATTTGTGTTTATTGCTGGTATTTTTTATATTGATAATTGTATTTTAGTTAAGATGTGTTATGGACTTTTAAAAACATGGTTGTATTTGGCTATCTTTTATATAAATCGTATTAAACATTGGCAGATGTCTTTGTTATTTTGTTGTTTACATAGAATTTTTAGGTTTTTGTGGCAAAACTGTACTTCCATCATCCAAATTAACAATGACTGGAGAAATCCTTTAGTAAATCCACCCTATCATCTTTTTTTGTTGTTTTAGTGAGTCAATAGGCTGAACTAGAGGATTTTCCATTTCTTTAATGCTCCTGTTCACATGAAAGGTGTATAACTGGAAATGTATTATACAGATGTGGATTTATTGCCACTATAGATATTATCACTGATTGCTTAGTGTGAATAATAAATGGTAAACATTATCTGCAGGAGAAAATGAACACTAGAGAATAGTGTTATATAGGCTTAACTCTCAATACTTTTCTGATGTGTTTTGACTTTTCGTTTTTAACAGTTTAATACATAGGGAAATATAAGAAAATCCCAATTGGCTCAATATCTAAAATATTGCCTTATTATTAATATTACTTCTATTATTTGTTTTCTATACTACATTGCTAATGCTACATTATTACCCCAAAACATATCTGTTTTTAATGCTCATTGCATGCATTTTGGTTACACCAAAACCAAATATATAATATATTGCATTGTATCAATCTTTAAATGAGGTGACTGCAGAAACTTTTTTTTAGGGTTTTTTTCCTTTATTTTCACATGGTGATCCTACCAGTAACACACTTCCTGTCTTAGGGTGCCCCCACTCTACTGTAGGAGAAACGGAGACACCTTTGGCAGCAGCATTTTCAATCTGGGGAGAGGGTTGCGTTAGATGTACTGGCAGAATTTGATGGACTAACAAAATTTTACATATGAATAAAAGTCGAGCATTGTATGCTCCCTGTCAGTGTTATATGGTTTACCTCAACCTCTAACTGCAAAATAACAGGTTTACTGGCTGGTGAAACAGATAAATATACATGTAAAAAAAAAAACCCTAAAAGAAATGTAATTAAATGCAGCCACCACATTTAAGAATTTCTAAGCTGTGATATAATATATTTTTGTTGATGACCTTAATGCCACTTCCAGCTTTAAAAAATGAAAACAATCAATGGCCTTAAAAGAACCCTACCTACGTCCTGGAGTCCCTGGAACAATCACGGTTTATTTCCAGATTGTTAAATCTGTGTAAAGGACTATACTAGGACAATGCAAGCGGTCCCCGGGTTACAAACAAGATAGGGACTGTAGGTTTGTTCTTAAGTCAAATTTGTTTGTAAGTCGGAACAGGTACATTTTTTAAAAATTTTTTAAATAATAATTTTTAAGTATTTTCGACAGCATAGGGAAGGGTTAACACCCCTGTACCATTTGTTTTGCTGTTCAGAAGATTTCGCCTCACTTTCTGTCCCTATAACAAATGGATTTTTGAAAATTTGGGTTGTTGTGGAAACTTGGATTGGTGATAAAGCTTCAGTGGAGACATCTTTTTCCCATGATAACTCTTAGGCCCCGTTTACACTGGGGCAACGCTACTTCCCGGGGCGACCTCACAGGTCGCGGCGCGCTGCTCGCACCGTGACCTCGGAGCGGCCGGCACGGACTTCATAACATTGAAGTCAATGCAGGTCGCTCCAGGTCGCCCCAAAGAAGCTCCGGACCCTTTTTCTAAGCCGGAGCGACTTGTGTCGCTCCTATTAGAACAGGTCCACAGCTTCTCTATTCCAGGCGACCTACGGCGACCTGTCAGGCGACCAGGGAGAATGGGACCAGGGTGAATGGGAGAATGTAACAAACATTGCGTAGGTGTTGTCACAGTTTTGGTTTGAAATTGGAATTCACTTTACGAATCTATGTAAATATTTTTTACAAACTGGTAAAAAACTGAACTAGTATTCAAGACCTAATCTGAAAATATTTTACAGGTAAACAGATCAACACATGATGACTCAAATAGGAGAAAAGCCATATCAGTGCTCCGAGTGCCAGGAAAGTTTTATTTGCAAGTCAAAACTCAGCGTTCACCAGAGGAACCACACTGGAGACAAACCATTTTCTTGCTCAGAATGTGAAAAAGTGCTTTTATCTAAGCACTCGCTAATCAATCACCAGAGGATTCACACAGGAGAAAAGCCATTTAATTGTTCAGAATGTGAAAAATGCTTCTCTAAAAAGTCTAGTCTTGTTAAACACCTGAAGACTCACACAGGAGAGAAGCCATTTAAATGTGCAGAATGTGGCAAGTGTTATTCCCAGTGGGTAAATCTAGCTCAACACAAAAATTGTCACACAGGAGAGAAGCCATTTTCTTGCTCTGAATGTGAAAAAGTTTTTTCATGGAAGAAATCACTAATTAATCACCAGAGAATTCACACAGGAGAGAAGCCATTTAATTGTTCGGAATGTGACAAATGCTACTCTTATAAGATTAATCTTATTGCACACCTAAAGACTCACACAGGAGAGAAGCCATTTAAATGTTCAGAATGTGGCAAGTGTTTTTTAGAGAGGGCAGGTCTTGCTCAGCATGAAATTATTCATACAGGAGAGAAGCCATTTTCTTGCTCAGAATGTGAAAAAGTTTTTGCATGGAAAGCATCACTAATCAGTCACCAGAGGATTCACACTAGAGAGAAACCATATAAATGTTCCGAATGTGGCAAGTGCTTTTCACACAGGAAAGGTCTTGCTCAACATGTAAATATTCACACAGGAGAGAAGCCATTTAAATGTTCAGAATGTGGCAAGTGCTTTTTACAAAGGACACATCTTAATCAACATGAAAATATTCACACAGGATTGAAGCCATTTGAATGTTCCGAATGTGGCAAGTGCTTTTCACAGAGGACCTCACTAATCAGTCACCAGAGGATTCATAAAGATTAGATGTCTTACAGATGCTCAGAATGTGTCTGATGTTTCTCTCAGAGGATGTATGTTATTTGACATAAAAAAAGATGTTTTAAGGAAATACTATCCTTTTCCGTCTCTGAATATCACTTATCATCCTGCCAAATCATTTGACATATAATTCCTAGAATGAGATTCCCCTCTACCAAATTATAAGATAAAGAATTGAATGAGCATGAAAGGAACATTACCTAACCAAGACACAGAAATTCATGACTTTTTTTTTAGGAATTTTGGCCAAAAACATCCTACATTTTGTGATATTTTATCAACACATTTGAATATAACTTGTAGGATGGCAAAAGCTGTGAAGGACATATTTGTCAATATTGAATGTATTCAGGAACAAAAATTGAACATTTATGGGTAAAGGGCTGTGTCTTCATGATTGAAAACGATTGAAAAATGATTTTTTTGCAACTTTGGACAATTTTGGGAGACTTTCTCATGCTTATGATGTTCCATCAACTAATCCAAATATAACCTATAGGTGGACAAAAACTGTAAAGGAAATGTTATTCCATACCCATTGTATTACGAAGCAACAAACACATTATTAAGTACAACTTCCAGTTTCAGATAAAGGTTTATATGGATATTTTAAGGCTTGTGTTTTCATGGTTAAAAAACTAAGACAGTTTAACATTCAAGATTTCATAAACTGCAGCACAATATAAGAAGGTGTCTCACATAATGTGCCTTGTGTCCTAGTTGTGCACCCCTTTTGCCTCCATAATTAATCTTCCATTGTTAACCACAGTTCTTTCTTTTTTTGTTTTGGGTTACTGATTTGAAGGTGTTTATGCTAGAAGAGGATTATAATACAATTTGGTCTATAGAAACATAGAAACATAGAATGTGTCGGCAGATAAGAACCATTTGGCCCATCTAGTCTGCCCAATATATCTGAATCCTATGAATAGTCCCTGGCCCTATCTTATATGAAGGATAGCCTTATGCCTATCCCATGCATGCTTAAACTCCTTCACTGTATTTGCAGCTACCACTTCTGCAGGAAGGTTATTCCATGCATCCACTACTCTCTCAGTAAAGTAATACTTCCTCATATTACTTTTAAACCTTTGCCCCTCTAATTTAAAACTGTGTCCTCTTGTGGTAGTTTTTCTTCTTTTAAATATGCTCTCCTCCTTTACCGAGTTGATTCCCTTTATGTATTTAAAAGTTTCTATCATATCCCCTCTGTCTCTTCTTTCTTCCAAGCTATACATGTTAAGGTCCTTTAACCTTTCCTGGTAAGTTTTTTTCCTGCAATCCATGTACTAGTTTAGTAGCTCTTCTCTGGACTCTCTCTGAGCTATGTGAGTCTTTTAACCACTTCCATACCAAGCCAATTCTGCCATTCCTCTCCTACATGTAAAAATCATAATTTTCTTGCTAGAAAATTTCTCAGAACATCCAAACATTATATATATTTTTTAGCAGAGATCCTAGGGAATAAAATTGCAGTTGTTGCAATTTTTTATGTCACAAAGTATTTGCGCAGGGATTTTTCAAACACAATTCTTTTGAATAAAAACCCATTTATGAATTAAAAAAAAAACAAAGTCACAAAATGTAGCCCTTATTTTTTGTATAAGATGTGAAAGATGAGGTTACGCAGAGTAAATAGATACCTAACATGTCACGCTTTAAAATTGCGCACACTCGTAGAATGGCGCCAAACTTAAGTACTTAAAAATCCCCATAGGTGACGCTTTAAAATTTTTTACAGGTTACTATTTTAGAGTTACAGAGGAGGTCTTGTACTAGAATTATTGCTCTCACTTTTTCGGCGATACCTCACATGTGTGGTTTGAACGATGTTTACATATGTGGGCGCACCCTATGAATAAGTTCGATTCCACTTATGAGCTTGAGGGGACAGGGGCACTTTAAACATCTTTTTTATTGTTTGTTTTTATTTTTATGTTTTTTTTTACACTTTCCCTTTACATTTCTTTTTATCACTTTTTTTCCTATTACAATAAATGTAAACATCCCTTGTAATAGGAATTGGGCATGACAGGTCCTCTTTACAGAGAGATTTGGGGTCTATAAGTCCCAAGATCTCTCCTCTATGCTGGAAAGCCTGAGATAAAAAAAAAAAAGGATCTAAGGCTCCCCAGCAAAAAATGGCAGTGTTTACATCTGTCGGCACCGGAAATTACGTCATGACGTTGGTTCTGGCCTCCGAGGGTCATAGAGATGGCTGGGGACCATCTGGTTCACGGTCGTCTCTATGGTAAACCGGTGGTGGCTCCCCAATCGCCACCTTTAAAAGCAATCAATGTGCTAAACAGCCACTATGAGAAATTTTATTTCTGCAGGCATCGTTCAGATATCTCCACTCAAAATCTAGGACGTCATATGAGGTCTTACGGCTGGGAAGTAGTTACATTTTACTGGAGTTAAAGTATATCTAAATACAATTTTTTTCCCATTTTGGAGAGTAGGGTCTGATTGAAAACCGTATCAGGTGCTCTCTGTGTCTTGTTCAAAAAGTTTATAGCTATATCTTTAATGGCTAAATTCAACTTTTACAAAAAATAATAAATGCATATATTATTACACTAAAAAGTAAATTTTTGTTATTTTTTTGCAAATGAGCCTGTAAAGCATTGCAACTGTGATCAGTGGGTGCGATGTCAGACTTCTGTAGATTTTTACTCCTGCTCCCTATCTGTACTAAAGCTCTGACTTTCAGTTAGAGACTTGGAGAAAGTGTTAATGGTGTTGGGAACCAAATCACCTACTGGTGACACTATGGTTTTAGACCTGCCCACCAGCAGATGTCTTCCAGCAGTCAGCAGATCCCAGGAATTAGTCTGCACCTGATGCTGGTTGTTGGAAGGGTATTTAGCCCTCCTTAATGCCTTCTCTTTGCTTAATTTTGACCTGTGTGCCAAACATCCTGATCTTGTGTCTTGATCCTGCTTCTTTACCTGTTCCCCTGACCCTTGATGTCTAGTACCTGTTCCCCTGATCTCCCTGCTTCTACCTGTTCTCTTTGTATCTGATATTAGCTTTGGCTCCTTCCTGACTTGTCTCACCCGCTGTTCCTTGCATCTCCTGCCTGAACCTGCCTTACCCAGTCTTTTCCAGTGCTTAAATATAGTTTATCATAGGTCATTTGTTAGTAATGTAGCTTTTTACTAAGTTTCATTTATCACATTTTCACATTTGCGTGTATTCTGTTTGTGGTGTTGGGTGTTTTATGATGTGTTATTAATAAATCTTTTTATACATGCCATTAGTTTGGTTTGAGTTTTCTTTGTACAGATACACAAATCCTGTCATCCCTGATTTTGCTTGATATCAGCAAGTGGTAATCTAACAATAACAAGACTACAAGAGCAATGATCACTGTGCTTGTGCTCCATTGAGAACTACAACTTGTAGTTTATTTACAGATCTCTGTAAATGAAAATAAAAACTCCCACACACTGTCATGGGGGAGTGGTTTGGGAGTGTTACATGGTAAACCCTAAATATGGGTGTAACATGTTATGTGGTGCAAAAGGTGGAATTAGCCTTTAAGCAGGATGGAGCTGACTCCAGATACACTCTCTATGTGGATTAATATGGATGTCCAACAGCTGGTCACATTTGGATCAACTTGGGTACAACTAGCCTGTGGGACTCTCTTCCGATTATCGCTAGCAGCTGCTATAGCCGGTGAGGACGGCTTCCCTGCATGACCTCGTCCCCATGCCAGGAGCAGAAAAAGCTCGGCAGGAGGGATTTCCCTGTCAGCACTGTTTGTGTTGATGGGGGAATCATGCAAATTTCTTTCCTGCAACCTGTGGTTGCGGGAAATAAATTTGCATTATAAATGGCCTGCCTAACCAAAAAAAGGAAACAAATGCAGCCACCTCATCTATGGACAGGTAAGCTTCAATACAGAAAATGTTTGTTCTTTGGTTTTTATGCAACTTAAGAATAGGGTGGAGAATCTGTATCTTGCAGAATGTAACTATCGTTGACATAATTTGCAATCTTTGGTGACTTTCAGACTTGGAACTTTGCTTTCCATTTGACCTTGTCTTTTGCCACGTAATGTTTTGCTTTACATCACAGATACCTTTTATTTCCTGGATTTCATCCATCTTCTATGTTCTAAATTCTCCTTTTCCCTTTTTTTATCTTGCTCCCTTCCATGTTCTTGCATTTTCCCATCAGTATTATT
The DNA here is from genome assembly GCF_965119305.1 of Pelophylax lessonae. Taxonomy (NCBI): domain Eukaryota; kingdom Metazoa; phylum Chordata; class Amphibia; order Anura; family Ranidae; genus Pelophylax; species Pelophylax lessonae. Next base: position 609,610,946 of record NC_138771.1, on the reverse strand, counting down.
TTCGACAGGCTTTTTTTATATCTTTGTTATGAGTGTATCAAGCAGGATTGGGATAAAAAAAAAGTATAACCAAAAAAAGACACATTTTTGACCTTAGTCAAAATATAATAAAATAAAAAAAAAAAAAAAAGGAAAACAAAGATATGATTGGACAGCAGCATTGTCAGTCTGGGGAGAGGGTAGTGTTAGGTGCATTAACAGATTTAGATGAACTTGACTAACCAATTTAAGGTGACACTTTTTAAGCAGTTACAAAAAAGAAAGAAAGAAGAAAAAACGTTGTGCAAGAGGATACAAAAGCAGTATGTGTGCAGCAACACATACTGCTTTCTAATTCTTTTGTACAAAGCTGTTCTTCCTTCTTACATCTAGTATTGTTCATGTTTTATGGACAGTGGTATAATATGAATCATTGATGGTTAGCATAGCAAAAAAATCTCTGGAGGCTTGAACTGTTTGGTGTCCCTCCCTTTCATTCTTTTTTGTTTTAAGCCAAAACATATGAGAGTGCTTTTTTTTGGGGGGGGGGGGGTTCTTGTTTCTTTTTCCCTTTTCCTCATCAGTACATTTTTTACAGGTTTTTCTTTTATATATATATATATATATTTTATTATGAAAGTATCAGGCAGGATTGGGATAAAAAGGTATAACAAAAACATAAACAATTCGACCTTGCTGCAAAGCCTTGAAGCATTTTGCTTACAAGGCAGTCATTTGGAAGGCCGAATAAGAACCCCGTGTGTTGAAGAAGTCAGGACTTTCCTTCTCAATATTTGCTTTTAGTTGTTCATCAGATTTAAATAAAACTTACGGTTGGGCAGCGGGCAGTGTGCACCCAGTTCATGGACTTAAATAAAAGAAATGTTCATAATTTCAGGTTAAACTTTCAAAAAGACCACAAAGAATCTGTTGAAAATTGTCACTGACATTAAAATAAGGGAGGAACCTAACACTGGTATCTGTTTAGCCAATTATGCATTTTAAATGTAACCTCTATTCTGATAAAGTAACTCTCCATTATTAAAATGTTAATGACTTTGAGTGGAAGCAATTGTCCAATGAGATTACTAGAAACATGCCCTTTGTTAGGTAAATTAAATCCTTTTAGCAAATCAAAAGTCTTTGCATGCTAGAAAATAGTCATGAAATGTATATAATAAGGTAAGACAAAGCTCAGTCAGTACATTGGATTTTCAGGAGAAAAGGGTTTTACTGAGATGTCTCTATATTACACAATTCCAGGTAACTTTAAATTTTATAATTGTACATTTGTGTTACACGTTGGTATTTTATGAATTGATAATTGTATTTTAGATAGGATGCATTGTGGACTTTTGTCGTATTTGGCAATTTTTGTATGTCAATGGTATTAAACATTGGTAAATGTCTTTGTTATTTTGTTGTTTATATAGAATTTTTAGGTTTTTGTTTTCTCTTTCAATGGGGTTACTTTACTGAAGAAGTACTTTACAAAGATCATTTTTATTTGGCAGAATAAATGCAATGAAGCTAGGTAAAATTTTAATTTTCAAAGATTACCCAATGAGATGCAAGTAGAATAAAACAAAAAGAAAAAAATGAATTTTGCTTGCTCATAGATTGCATGCTGGAGTCAGCTCAGCTGGAGATAATATTCACCATTCACACTAGGTAACCAAGGCCTGAGTGATACAATTCTTATCCTAGTTCAGCCTGTTTGCTCACAAACACAACAACAGAAGACAATTGAGTGGTTTTCCTAAACGGGTGGCACATGTTCACTTTATACAGTGAACTTTCATCTATTCTAGTGAATATTGGATGATGAAAGTCAGTACAGCATCACCTCATCCACTAAGCTAAATGAAAATTCACTTTGTAAATAATTTTAGTGAATATGGGACAGAAATCTCTGGAGGCCCAAACTGTTTGGCGTCCCTCCCTCTCATTCTTATGTTTTAAGCCATAACATATGAGAGTGTTTTTTTAGCCTTTTCTCATTAGTACTATTTTTAACAGGTTTTTTTAATATACTTTAATTATGAGTGTTTCAGACATTGATTGTGATTTAAAAAAAAAATTAACAAAAACAGAAACAATTTAACCTTGGTTAAAAATACCATTTAAAAAAACTGGCTACACACTGCTCACTCTTCATCGTAGGTTTAATGCAAAAATCCAATGGATTATATACACAGGTGTCAAGAAGGAAAGCCTTGATGCATTTTGCACACCAGGCAGTCATTTGCAAGGCCCAATAAGAACCCAGTGTGCTGAAGAATTCAGGGCTTTCCTTCTTGATATCTGCTTATGGTGGTCATCAGATTTAAATATTAAACTTACGGTTGAGCAGCGGGCAGTGTGCATCCAGGTCATGGATTTAAATATAGGAAATGTACATAATTTCAGGTAAAACTTTCAAAAAGACCACAAAGTATCTGTTGACAATTGGAGAAACTTAACACTGGTATCTGTATAGCCAATTATACATTTTAAATGTAACCTCTATTCTGATATATTCCCTCTCATTAAATAAAATGTTAATGACTGAGATCCTAACTGGAGGCAAATGCCCAGTAAGATTACTGGAAACATGCCCTTTGTTAGGTAAATTAAATCCTTTTAGAAAATCAAAAGCCTCTGCATACTAGAAAATGGTCATGAAATGTATATAAGGTGACACAAAGCTCAGTCAGCACATTGGATTTTCAAGAGAAAAGGTTTTATTGAGGCATCTCTATACTACACCATTCCAGGTAACTTTATATTTTATAATTGTACATTTGTGTTAATTGCTGGTATTTTTTTATATTGATAATTGTATTTTAATTAAGATGTATTATGGACTTTTAAAAACACTGTTGTATTTGGCAATCTTTTATATAAATTGTATTAAACATTGGTAGATGTCTTTGTTATTTTGTTGTTTACATATAACTTTTAGGTTTTTGTTTTTTTCTATCAATGGCGTTACTTTACTAAGAAAGTAGAGCATGTTTATTTTACAAAGATAATTTTCAATTGGCATAGGGAATAAGATGGAGCTGGATAAACATGTATTTTCCAAAGATTACCCTGTCTCTAGTCATTGCAGAGACAACACCGTAAGGTGAAGAGATGTGATATTTGGTTCCTACCTTAGTTTATTAAGCACATCTTATGAGTTTTAAATCTAACCTCTTCCCTGATGTTTTCTGTCTCCAGTGTTAAAATGTTAATGACTGAGATGGTGGGTGGTTTATTGTCCAATAAAATTACTAGAAACGTGCCTTTTGTTAGGTAAACGAAACCCTTTTAGCAAATCAAAAGCCACTGCCTGCTAGAAAATGGCCATTAAACGTATATAAGGTGAGACAAAGCTCGGTCAGTACATTGGAAAGGAAAAAGGTTTTACTGAGGCCTCTCTATACTACACCATTCCAGGTAACTTTATATTTGATAATTGTACATTTGTTTTACATGTTGGTATTTTTTATATTGATAATTGTATTTTAGTTAAGATCTATTATGGACTTTTATAAAATGCTGTTGTATTTGACAATCTTTTATATAAATTGTATTAAACATTGTCAGATGTCTTTGTTAGTTTGTTGTTTACATAGAATTTTTAGATGTTTGTTTTTTTCTACCAATAAGGTTACTTTGCTAAGAAAGTAGAGCATGTTTTCTTTACAAAGATATTTTTCAATTGGCATAGGGAATGAGATGGAACTGGGTAGACATGCATTTTTTCAAAGATTACCTAATCAGATACTAGTAGAATAAAACAAAAACTAAAAAGGATTTTTCCTTGTAAATGATTGGATGATGGAGGTCAGCTCAGCTTCCCCACACTCCCTAAACTTGTTTTTACAAAGTGAATTTTCTCTTAGCTTAGTGAATGAGGTTAAGTTGTACTGACTTCCATCATCAAATATTTTCTGAAATAGGTGAAAATTCCCTGTATAAAGAGAACTTGCGCCATCTCTGCAGGAAAACAACCCTATTGTCATTGTTGTATTTGTGAGCAAACAGGCTGAACTAGAATATATCTAGGATAGAAATTGTATTACTCAAATCCTGGTTACCTAATGTGAATGGTGAATATTATCTCCAAGAGAATATTATTACTACAGAGTAATGTTACATATGTCTAATTCTCTATTACTTTTGTGATGCTATTTGTTTAGATCAGTTTGTTCTGCAACGAAATTAAAAAAAAAAAAAAAACACAATTCTATCAATATTTTTAATATTGCTAGGTAATTAATACCAGTTTATTAAATTTGACAAATACGCCTGTTTTTCCATTTTATGTATTTTGGTTAATTTTAACCGGGCCTATTTCTGACACTTGTTGCTTTCAAGCTAAAATCATTTTTTTTTTTTGCTAGAAAACTACTTAGAACCCCCAAACATTATATATTTTTTTTTAGCAGAGACCCTAGAGAATAAAATTGAGATTGTTGCAATTTTTTTTTATCACACCGTATTTGCGCAGCAGTCTTCCAAACGCAATTTCTTTGGAACAAATTCACTTTTTTTAATTAAAAAAGTGGAAAACAGTAAAGTTAGCCCATTTTTTTCCTATAATGTGCAAGATAATGTTACGCCGAGTACATAGATACCAAACATGTGATGCTTCAAAATTTGCGCACGCTCGTGGAATGGCAACAAACATTGGTACTTAAAAATCCCCATAGGCGACATTTTAAAAATTTCTACAGGTTACCAGCTTAGAGTTACAGAGAAGGTCTAGGGCTCAAATTATTGCTCTCGCTCTAATGGTCATGGCAATACTCACATACATCCCTGTAAACATCCCTTGTAATAGAAATAAGCATGACAGTACCTATTTATTGTGAAATCTGGGGTCAAAAAGACCTCAGACTTCACAACTACACTAAAAAGAAAAAAAAGGCATTTTTTTTCATGCTGAAAAAAAATTGGCTCTTTAAATCGGTTGCTAGGAGACAAAGTTTGACGTCGCTCCAGTCCTCACTCGACTTACAGTCTGTGAGGAGCGCAGACCGGATCATTTTCCCCGCTTCCGGCGGGTCTGGTAAGCGGGGAAAATGATTGGGAAGCGGCGGGAGGGGGGCACCTCTTCCGCCACACTGTAAGGGTGATCCCCCGGCGAATCCACCTCTGCGACCAAACCTATCTTAAAGAGGACCGCCCGCCATTTCGAAAAATACCAGGGTTATGGCAGCTATCTGCTATTAGCGTCAAAGTACTGACGTAAATCGACGGCGGTCGGTAAGTGGTTAAAGTGATATAATGCCAAAACCTAAAAATGGAATATATTGCATCTTACCAGTCATTAAATGTGGTGACTGCAGTATTTTTCTTTTCTCTTTTTTTTCCCTTTATTTTCACCTTGTGATCTGAGCAGCAACACACTTCCTGTATTATAATGTCTCCACTCGACTCGAGGAGTAATGCAGACACTTTTGGAAAGCAGCTCTGTCAGTCCAGAGAGGGAGTTGTACCAGATGCAGATTTAGATGAACGTGACTAAAAAAAAATAAAGCTGAACACAACTAACACTTTTTAAACTGTTACAGCAACAGTTTTTTCTCTGCTTGGGATTAAAAGATGACCATTGTAAACACCCCTGTCAATGTTATGGCTTATCTCAACCCTCTAACTGCTAGGGAATTGAAAAATAACAGGCTTATCCGCTGGTGAAACAGGTAAAATAAAGGATAAGAATGCAACTACCGTATTTATAACACGCACCTCACATTTAGGAGGGAAATTTTAGGAAAAAAGCTTAAAGTTTTAAATAAACAGCATTAAACTCAGAACTATTTTTTTTAATCAAATGCAGTCTTACCTGTGCCCATGAATGCAGCCTCATCAGCGCAGTGTCCATGAATGCAGCCTCGCCAGCGCAGTGTCCCCAATGCAGCCTCGCCAGCGCAGTGTCCCCAATGCAGCCTCGCCAGCGTGATGTCCCCAATGCAACCTAGCCAGCGCAGTGTCCCCAATGCAGCCTTACCAGCACAGTGTCCCCAATGCAGCCTAGACAGCGCAGTGTCCATAATGCAGCCTCAAGAAGCAAAGAAACAAATCACTGCTCAAAGGGCTGACAGCTGGGCCAGTAGGATTCCCAAGTAAACTGTAGTAGTCCTGCAAGACTGGGTGCTCACCAAGGTCCGCAACCTAAGAAGTCCATATGCATGTAGAAAGAAAGTGGCACTTCCAGTCTCAGGAAAGTAGAAACTTGAGTTTTATTTCTTCAAATCAAAAAGTCCAACATCGACATGTGCAAGACAAACAGGATAGCAGCAAACGCGTTTCACACCATGTTCTTATTCAATGAAGCCTCACCAGCGCGGTGTCCCCAATGCAGCCTCGCCAGCGCAGTGTCCCAATGCAGCCTCGCCAGCGCAGTGTCTCCAATGCAGGCTCGCCAGCGCAGTGTCCCCAAAGCAGCCTCACCAGCGCCATTACATTGCATTACATTACTTTTTTAAAAAAGCCGGGCAGCGCTGAGGCAGAGGGGGGCGGGCCATACGAGGAGAAGCGAGTACGAGCCGCCGCTGTCATCTGACGTCCCGGCGCCTATGATAGACGTCACACGTCCCGTGTCCCAGCATTGGGCCACTGTGCTGTCTATCATAGGAGGCAAGACTTCCTATGACAGCAGCCGCTCGTCCTTCCTTCTAGGCTAATTTTAGGCTAATGTAAATTTTTATGTGAATTTTTGTGAATTTTTATGTTAATTTTATGCTAATTTTAGGGTAATTTTAGGATATTGGAATAAAAAGTATTATTAAAATGTATTTTATTTAATTTAGTAATATAGGTATATTGTCATTTGAATTTATTGTTATATTTTTAATGTCTCAGCACACAGCATCCCATCCTATAATATACCATTTACGAATTGGAATTGGTATTGAGAGTATAGGGAACAATGACTAATATGGCTTTGAATGTCTTAGCGAACTAAGGGTTAAATTCAACGGCAACCATAGTCAAAAGGTGTTCCAATATTTACATCTGAATATGTCCCCGTGAGGCACCCTTACTGAAGGGAAGAACCTAACAATTCACTAAAGAATGGGCGGTTCTCACTCCGGCGACTGATGATTGGATGTTGAGAGCTGTGTTGGCCTCCATATAAGATGTGAGGAAATGTACGGTCACATGATCCCCTGATGACGTCAGCACGGCTGACGAAATGTGCGTCGGGAACGTGAGACCGTAGAGTTCCGGTGAGGTGGAGCGCAGACGCGGAAGCGGCGTCCCATCTACCAGGAGTAGCCGAACGATCTGTATTTTGTGGCGTTTTACTTACCGCTAATTAGTAAGTGCATTACCTTTTATTAAATCCGCATACCTGGCAATATTACACTATTGGAGTCTCCTTATTTCCCATAACATGTTGTCCGGAGTCTCGGAGTTATCTTTACACTTCTGGCTTATCACACATTGGATGTGAAGACAGTCACAGGATAATCTGGAGCTCTTGTGGAGATACATGCTGGTCATGACCCCCTATAACTAAGGGGTCAACTTCTTCTGGTAAGAAGTATTTTATCCGAGCACTGGGTGCATGGTGATTGGTGAAGGCACTTTATATCAAGTCCATTTTGCTGCTGGAATAAGTTTGCACTGAGCACTTTCAAGGACTATATTCATTGATATTCACCTATTTACTAATTATTGTCATATATTGAATATTCACTTATAATTTATTGGTTCATATGTTTATGTGATTTATGTGAGACATAACACTGTTTATGCACTAGCACTTTATTGTGAGTTTACTGCTGAGCGCAATAACCCCATCCATTATCACATATTGCGTTATCACGTTTTTATTGCTGCTCGCTAGAGGAAGAAATTCCCTAATTTTTTCACATTTAATTGTTTATTGTCAAATATCACTCTGTTTGCGCAGTCTTTTTTTCGGTTTACACCGAATTATGTTATTTATCTTCCTTCTGCTCCGCCCGGCCTGCCTCCCTCCTCTTCCCCTCAGCGCTGCCCGGCTTTTTTTTTTTTTACTATATCTGTGTATAACAAGCACTGGTGCTTTGCCCTCCATTTTTAGGGAAAAAAAGTGCGTGTTATACGCTGATAAATATGGTAATTCAGCCACCGCATGTAAGAACTGTTAGGCCTCTTTCACACAGCTCTATTCCGTCGATCCCCGCTGAGGGATTGATCCGCCGATCCCCGCTGAGCAGGCAGTTAACAGCTCAGTCTCCACTCTCACTCTCTGTGTGCGGAGATGGAGGTGTCAGATCCCCGCTGTCCTCTATGGGGGACAGGCGGTCCATTCTCATCCGATCCAATCTGCCAGACGGATGGAAAATAGGGTTTCCATCCGTCCGGATTTGACGGACAGGATCGGATCGGATGTCAGCGGACATGTCTCCGTGGACATCCGCTGCCCCATAGAGATGCATGGGGCATTCAGATCCACCTGAAAAACTGACAGGCGGATCTGAACGGTCCACATGTGTGAAAGGGGCCTTAAGTGTGATATACTAATACATTTTTTGTGTATGGATTTAATACTACTGTAAACTAAAAAATGTAATAACCTTCTTAGAACCTATCGCATGTCTGGCATTCCTGATACAATCACAGTCTAAATCCAAATTAAAAGCTGTGTAAAGAACTACAATGGACCTAACACCAACATATAGAAATTGAAAAGCAATGTATAATTAAAAAATGTAATACAGAAAATAAACAGAGCTGTGTCCCCTGAAAAGGTTATTTATACCACTCACTGTATTTTCATTGTTTTTTATTGTACTAATAAAGTTCCAAGCATTGCGATTAACCCTTTGTTAGGACAGATAGTGTTCAAATCGAATCTTTATCTGATGGGATCTGCCAGCACAGATAGGAATAATTATGGAAATATTACATAGAAGGGGAAGATAGGTAGAATTTCGAAGCAAGCAAAAAGGTAACATTTACGTTTGGCTATGTTGAATGGGAATATGTAACAAATATAACAAAGGCGTCATTCCAATTTGGGTTTGAAAGTGGAAATGCACTTTAAGATTCCATATAAAAAATTTTCATGAACTGGTAAAAAAAAAAAAAAAAAAAACTGAACCACTATTTAAGACCTATTCTGGAAATATTTTACAGGTAAAGAGATCGTCATCAACACACAATGAATCAAGTAAGAGACAAGCCGCATCAATGCTCAGATAAGATTCACACTGGAGAGAAACCATTTCAATGTTCAGAATGTGGCAAGTGCTTTTACAAGAGGACATACCTTGCTCAACATGAAAATGTTCACACGGGAGAGAAGCAATTTTCTTGTTCAGAATGTGAACAAGTTTTTGTATGGAGAGCGTCACTATTTAATCACCAGAGGGTCCACACTGGAGAGAAACCATTTAAATGTTCAGAATGTGGCAAATGTTTTTCATACCGTACAAGCCTTACTCAACATGAAAGGAGTCACATAGGAGGGAAGCCATTTTCTTGCTGTAAATGTGAAAAGTTTTTTTCATCTAAGCAATCGCTAACCAGTCACCAGAAAATTCACACAGGAGAGAAGCCATTCTCTTGCTCAGAATGTGAACAAGTTTTTGTAACGAAAGCAACACTGGTCAATCACCAGAGGGTTCACACTGGAGAAAAACCATTTAAATGTTCAGAATGTGGCATGTGCTTTTCATACCGTACAAGTCTTGCTCAACATGAAAGGAATCACACAGGAGAGAAGCTATTTTCTTGCTGTGAATGTAAAAAGGATTTTTCATCTAAGCAATCGCTAATCAATCACCAGAGGATTCACACTGGAGAGAAGCCATTCTCTTGCTCCGAATGTGAAAAAGTGTTTTCATCTAAGAAATTGCTAATCTGTCACCAGAAAGTTCACACAGGAGTGAAGCCATATTCTTGCTCTGAATGTGACAAATGCTTCTGTTCTAAGGGTAATCTTATTAAACACCTGAGGACTCACACAGGAGAGAAGCAATTTAAATGTTCAGAATGCGGTAAGGGTTTTTCAAAGAGGGTATATCTTACAAAACATGAAAATATTCACATAGGAGTCAGAATGTCAACAAGTGTTTACACAGAAGACATCATTAATCAGACACCAGAGGATTCGTGCCGATTAGAAGCCTTTACACATTTTCAGAATGTGACTGATGTTTCTTTGCCATTCATATAAAACTCTGGAAACCATTTATCAGCCTTCTAAATCATGTGAAAATTTATCCCTAGAATGAGATTCCACTTCAATTATTGGGCCATAGATGGAGCGATTTTTTTCCTTGCAACCAGAGATTGCAGGAAAGAAGATCACTTGATTCACCTATCAAGACAGGCAGTGTTGATAGGGGAGTCAATCCCAGTGAGATATTGTGTTTTCCCAGCGGGGGAAGCGGTCCCCACTGGGAGAATACAGTGATTATATCTAGCGGCTATAACAGCCGCTTGCAATTATTGCATGTAAAATCGAACAGGCTGGTGGTAAACAAGTTGATTAATCAGCCAGCTTGACTACATTCAGTCTGCCCATACATGGCTTGAATCTCGACCAGTTGCTGCTGAATTGGTCGAGATGTGAAACATCTATGGCCGGCTAATAAATGCATATATACAGTATAAATATTGGAGATAAAAAAATTGGATTTTGATATTTTTTAGCAAATGAGCCTTCAAAGCATTGCAATTAGGATCAGTGGGTGAAATGTCAGAGTCCTGCAGACTCTTCCTCCAGCTCCCCATCTGTCCTGAAATGCAGACTTTCGGGTAAAGAGCTGGAGGAAGTGTCAATGGTGTTAGAAAACTAACACCTACTTGTGGCACTGCTGTCTTCATACCTGTTCTACAGTGAGTGTCTCACAGCAGCCAGCAGATCCCAGGAATTAGTCTGCACCTGATGCTGTTTTTTTTGGTAGAGTATTTTGCCCCTCCTCCAGCTTTCCACAGTGCTTCAGAGTTTTTGCCTGCTTCTGTATCTGTTACCTTGATCCTTGCTATCTTGTACCTGTTCCCCTGATCCCACTTTCTCTACCTTTTCCCCATGTACCCGATCCCAGCTTTTGTCCCCTTATTGGCTTGCCTCACCTGCTGATCCTTCCGCCTACTGGCTGACCCTGTCTTACCCAATCTTTTCCCTTGCTTCTATATAGTTTATCATACAAGATAGTAATTTGCTAGTTATTTAGTTTTTCTTTACTACGTTTTATTTATCATATGAAATTCACTTTGCTCGTATTCTGTTTGTGGTGTTTGGTGTTTTTGCTTTGTTATTAATAAATCTTATTATAATTGCAATTAGTTGTCTCCTTTGCACAGCTACACAGAGCTGATCAAAAGTATAAACAAGGTGGCACAAGCAGATAGCAATAATACTAAATGGTAGTCCGTGGGGTAGCCATGTAGGCTGTCCTAATAGTCTTTGATGTTGGAAAAGAAGCAGTCCATGGACTCAGGGCCAGCCTAGTGGGGAGCAGAAGCAACCTCCAAACATGCAAGATACAAAGAGAGAAAACAGGTGCCTCTGAGTACAGACTGTAACATTTAATGAGCAAGGTACATTAAAAACTTACATCAAAGTAAGTAAATGTAGGTGAATGGGTCCTCCGGCATCCATGTTTCGGCATGGGGCCACCGCTGATGGTCAATAATCCTCTGTGTCCTTCCGGTTCCTGTCCCGCAGGAAGTGGGGTGGTGTGTCTGAAGTCAGACTGAGGCTAGGACCGCAGGGTGAGCCATAGGGTGAGCCGCACTAGCCGTCTATGGATCTTCCGGTGTGCTGACGACGTGTTTTGGAGCATGCGCACTGCGGTGGAATACCAGCGCGCGCTCCTTTTTCAAGCTAGGCGCCTGTTTTTTCTCTTTGTATCACACAGAGCTGATCACTCTGGCTTTTGCTGGATATTAGCACTTGGCAATTTAACAATAACAAGACTCCTAGTGCAAAGAGCACTTTTGTTATATTAAGAAAATCAACTTGTAGTATATTTATTTACAGATCTCTGTAAATTAATAAAAGAACCCCAAAACACTATCATGGGGGCTAATATGGGAGGGGGCAGGTCCCTTATGTATCACATTACATGTTACACCCTAAATCTGGGTGTAACATGTAACATGGTGCAAAAGCTGGAGTTAGACTTTAAGCAGGATGGAGCTGACTCCAGGTAAGTTCTCCATTTGTGTATTAGTATAGCTATCATACAGTTGGGAAACTCAGATAGTTTAGAGTAGTCTATGAAAGCTTAAAAGATCAGTTGTGAGCTGACATCAGTGATGTTAATATTAATAAATGATCATTTAAAAACTATTATTTTTAAAGGAAACAGAAAGCAGATGTAGAGATAAACCTTCCTCAAGCATATTCAAGGCAACCTTGGTTATTTTCAAGAGATTATAGCTTCTATTGGACCAACAGATAACACTTTTAACAGTGTATCTACAAAATGATACAATAAGAAGCCTTAAGAGTCCCCTGTAACATACCAAGATTTTCTGTTTATATTTTAGAAAGATATGAACATGCCACACATCCAACATACAGTATATGTCAAATCTATATATGCACCTAGGCGTCTTTCATGTAAGGACATGCATTGATATTTGCTTGCTGTTGCTAATCTACATTGGTAGATTTGATTGTGGATTTATTAACATTTCTTAATTATTTCCAACTTGAGCTTACTTCTGGAAAATAGTTTAATTTCTGGGTTTAGTTCTGCTTTATTTATATAATTCATAGAAAGAGGCAGGAACATGGCATTTCTGTCAAGATCAACCGGTATTTTCAGTACATGCTGAAAAGGTCCTTAGCATAAATAATTAAACTAATGCAGCCACCACACAATATATTACATTTCTGTGTTTTGGTTTAAATATCTTTAGAATGCATATAAAAGTAAGACTGTTTTTCTTATTGGATAAGAGTAGGAAAGGCTTAGACCAGGGGTCTCCAAACTATGGCCTTCCAGTTGTTCAGGAACTACAATAACATTAAAAAAATTATATCACTTTTTCTGTTTACCCATAAATATTATCTTACAACAATATGTACTTTTGGTCTGATGAAAAGAACAATTATTAATTATTACCGTCCAGAAACACACCTGTTTTTTTCCATTTTATGTAATTTTTACTCTTACAGTGGTATTATGCTAAAAACCAAAAAAAGTAATATATTGCATCTTACCGGTCATTAAATATGGTGAATGCAGTAGTTTTCTTTTTTGGGGGTTTTCCTTTTTTTTCACCTTGTGATCTGACCAACAAAACACTTTCTGGCTTAAGCCAGACATGGGTTACCAGAATGAAAACCACTTGATTTTCGATAGTTGGTGTTGATAGGGAATCCCTCCCATGGAGCTGTTGTATTCTTCTCTTCTGGTGGGGGTATGGGGAGACATCCGTGCCAGGAGAAATCCAACATGCTGTACCCAATCAATGAACAATCAAACAACTTTAGTGCTGTCAGCTTGCCCATACATGGTTAGAATCTCAGCTGTTCCCTGCTGAACTTGCAGAGATTCGAACCGTCTGTGGTCGGATTTAGAGTACCTTCACTCCAATGGATGAGCAATAAAGATACGATTGGAAAGCAGCATTGTCAGTCTGGGGAGAGGGTAGTGTTAGGTGATTTAACAGATTTAGATGGACTTGACTAACACATTTAAGATGAAACTTTTTAAGCAGTTACAAAAACTGTTTTTTTTTTCTTTTGGGATAAAAGTTTTTCTTTTATCACCTGTCAGTGTTAAATGGTTTATCCCAACCCCTTAGCTCCCAGGAAATTGAAAAATAACAGTTTGACTGGCTGGTGAAACAAGTCAAAGTAAAGGACAGAAATTTAACTAATGCAGCCACCACATGTAAGAACCAATAAGCTGTGGTATAATACTTTTTTGTGTATGGCTTGAATACTGCTTTAAAGCGGAGTACCCGGCACAAAATCGATCTTATTTTTTGTGCCCGTCCGCTTGTTCTCCTTCACCTGAAACAGAATTGGATAGTTAGGTATTTTTTTTTTTTGTACTCACCTTGTAATTAAAGATCGAATATACTCACCTATTCTTCACTTCCTCCCTCTGCGCCGCGGCTCCGCCGTCACTTCCAGGCTTGCAATGATTCCTGAGAGCTGAACGTCCCAGGAATCAATGCGACGGCACCAGCCCTGCTCGTCACTTCCGGGGCGACGCCGCATTCCCTGCTAAACAGCTTCTGGGCATGCCCAGAAGCTGTGTAGGAATGCGGCACCGCACCGGGAGTGACGAGAGGGCCGGTGCAGGCGCATTCTGGGAGAAGAGGATCGCGCCAGCTTTAGCTGCCCACAAGAGAGATGGCAACGCTGTGGAAGAAATTTTATAAGTAAGTATTTCTTCTTGCAGGTAAGTGCGAACCGGGACAGATCAGAGGCTAGCCATTGTGGAATGTGCTAGCCCTGACTGTCCCGGGGGTATGTTTGTTGAAAAATGGTTTCTGTGCCCGGAACTCCGCTTTAAGCTTTAAAAAAACAAAAACAAAAAAAAGTTACTAGCCTTCATAGAACCCATTCTGAGTCTGGAGTTCCAGGTACAATCACAGTATAATTCCAAAATTGTTAAAACTTGTGTAAAGGACTACAGCAGATTTAAAGAGGAAGTAAACCCTCCTCTGCAAGTTGTACCTATAGGTAAGCCTATGATGAGACTCACCTACAGGTACTGTAAATATCTCCTAAACATGTACCGTTTAAGAGATATTTACCTTACATGAAGCCAGTGACTGGTGCCGTTCCTTCAGAGCCCTGTGCCGTGACCGTAGGCTCCTGCGCGTGCGCGGGAGTGACGTCACCACGGCTCCGGCCAATCAGATGGCTGGATGCCGCGATCCCGGAAGACGGGCGACTGAACATGTCGCCCGTCATACAGGTAAGCGGGCGGCACGGCGGGGGCTCGTTCTGAGGTAAGTATTTCATAATGAGCTAGTATGCGATGCATACTAGCTCATTATGTGTTTCTCTTTAAGGGTGTAAGAAAAAAAAAATGGGTTTACAACCTCTTTAACACCAACATATAGACTTGCAATTCGCAGCAATAAATAATTAAAATATAATACAGAAAATTAACAGAGCTGTGTCAACTGACAAAGATGTTTATACCACTGTATTTTCATTGTTTTGTACTAATCTAATTAAAACAGTCAATGCTGAATTAAAAAGTGAATGGGAATCAAATCTACATTCCTGTTCTCTAAAAATGATGAATTTATTATGCTCACAATATACCAAAGATTTGGAAATTGTGAACAATGATATCAAACAACTCTATCTAGACAGTGCAGCATTATTAAATGATCCCTCCTTCTCTCAGAGAGATAACAAAATGCAAAAACAATTAGAAATTTTTGTAGGCAATTTGATCAAGACTAAAGAAAAGAAATTTGCCAGAGATAAGCAAGCATATCAACAGGATGAAGCTTATCACTGGACCAGAGAAAGAAATAACAAACGTATAACAAAAAATGCATATAAAAAGCCCCATTCAAGCTCTTTTCATTCACAAATAAACACTAATGATGTGAGTGATTCGGACTTATCATCCCAATCATCTACATCATCTTCCCACACCAAGTCCCAACGTCACACAAAAATGAATGGTTCCTACAAACGCAAAATAGAAAACAAAAAAGAATCTAACACTTCTTCTAAACACACCCCACTTTTCCCTCCGGAACATCACCAGCAATTTCACCAATCTCCCTCCCAACTATCACAAAATCTTGGTGAGTTAGCCATTGAAAATTCAGTAGCTACCCCAAGTCTTAATGCTACACATTCCCTTAAGATGAGTCACAGCACAGTGGTGAATAATGAAATTCGCACGGCACCTATTTTTCAGCCCTCAAAAAATCAATCTAGTTAGCAACTATGTTCTGAGCTTCAGACCTCAGATTCTGATGCCTTGAAAGTTATTAATTTATCCAGTAAAAAACTTGATGAAACCCAAATATATGTTCTATCTCTTGGTCTAACCTTTTGTCCTACTCAAAAAATCGATATCTTCGAGCTAATTAAGAATGTTCACCTGTTTGCTCGTAGATTGATGTTTAAAGTAAATTATGACAAAGACAATCAATCCATAGCAGATCAACTGACCAAATCTAATTGCTTACCTGCACAAGACCAGGAACTGTCTCTGGCCGAAATGCAGGCACTCAATGATTTGATGGAACTCTGGGAAGAAGGAGACTCATCAGGTTGGCTTTTTTCTGATGAATCAATTGATCAGACGGCCACTCTAGAAAATTGTGAAGCGGAGCCCATTTTTCCTCCTCCATCCTCATATAAATCCAAATCCCAACTTTTTCCTATATTGCAATCTAACCCTAACATTTGGGCCTTTACCCAACAAGTGATTAGGGAAATTCAGAAGACTAAGTGGAAAGATGTGAATTCCTCTAACCTGAATGATAGTCAGATTAGGGCTATTCAATCACTTCAAAACGACTCCTCCCTTACAATAAAACCCTCAGACAAGGGCGGAAACGTCGTTGTAATGGACACATTAGGGTATGAAGCTATGGTTTTGGACATTTTGAATAACAAAGATTGGTATAGAAAAATTTCTGAAAGTTTCCTAGCAAGAATAATCATCAAATATCGTCAGCTTATCTTTGAAGCCTATTCTAGAGCCTTGATAGACAAGAAAACTTGGGAATTTTTGAATATCAAGGATCCTAAAACCCCTACTATGTATGCCTTACCTAAGGTTCACAAAAACCTCAAAAAACCCCCAGGGAGACCAATAGTCTCTGGCAATGGCTGTCTAACGGAACGAGCAAGCCAATTAGGGGATGATTACCTGCGTCCCCATGTACTGGCTTTGCCTTCCTACATTAGGGACACCAGTGATCTCATCAAAGCCATTCATGGCATCCAAGTCCCTGAGGAGGCATGGCTAGTGGGCATTGATGTAGAGGTCCTCTACAACTCCATCCCACATCATTGTGGGGTTCGAGTTGTGGAGGGCTTCTTATCAGAAAGAGGAGGTTCTTCAGTGGAATATAATGCCTTTGTCATCTCACTCCTTAGATTTATTTTGTCCAACAATGTCTTCTTGTTCAATGGCTCCCATTACCTCCAGGTGCAGGGTGTGGCTATGGGGACCAAGTGTGCCCCCTCATATGCCAACCTGCACCTGGGGGGATGGGAGCGTGGCCTTTTTTCCAGGGATAACCTGGAGTCTCTTTTATCTTGTATACTCCTTTGGAGAAGATTTATTGATGACATTTTTATGATTTGGACAGGTTCTCTAAGCATGCTGTTGAGATTTTTTGAGGTGTTGAAAGTCAATGACTTCAATCTCAAATTTACCTACACTTATAGCCAAAGGTCTTTGGACTTTTTGGATATTACCATTTATGTAGATGAAGATGGCATTTTGGGTTCCACCCTCTTCCGTAAAACCACTGCAGGTAACACTATACTGAGGGCAGACAGTTCCCATCCTCAACCTTTGGTATCCAGTATACCATATAGCCAGTATTTAAGATTACAGCATAATTGTACGAAATCTGAAGATTTCGAGAGAGAAGCCAAAAACTTACAGAGGAGACTTTTATGTAGAGGCTATAGTAGGGCCTGTTTGAAAAAATCTTACCATAGAGCGAAAAAATGGAACAGGACTGACTTGATTTTTGGCAAAAAGACAAAGAATAAAACCAATACTGATGGGGTACGTCTAATTACACGATATTCTGGTCAACATGACCAGGTACGGTCAATTCTTAAAAATTTTTGGTACCTCTTAGAGGCAGATGAAAAGGTATCTAAATTTATTGATGCCCGCCCCCAGATAACTTTTAAAAGGTCTCGCTCCTTAAGGGACCAATTGGTTCATAGTCACTATGCTCCTTCAAATAAATGTAAAAAAACACTTACAGGCACATATTCTTGCAGAAAATGCAATTTCTGCAGATATCTGCCTAATTTAAGTGAAATTATTCTTCCCAATGGAAAATTGTATAGACCGAATTTCTATGCAAACTGTCAAACAGTAGGAATTGTCTATATAATGTATTGCAGTTGTAAAGCCTTCTACATAGGCAAAACAAAAAGGCCTTTTTTTAATCAAATTCGTGACCATGTCAAACTTGTCAAGAACAAAAAGTTCGAAAGTCCCATTAGCCGACATATGGGTTTATACCATGGCTTTGATGATAGGATGATGACCTTCTTTGCTTTGGAACACATCCCACTCAATGAAAGAGGTGGAAGTGTAGATAGAACTTTATTGCAACATGAAACCAAGTGGATATTTAATTTATCGGCTATTCAGTATCCTGGTATAAATGAATCCATTCGTTTCAAACCCTTCCTTGGCTAGGTAATGTCAATTGTATTTATTGCTGATTCAGTACAGGATTTCTGATGCTGGCCAGCATTTTGGATTTTGAACCCTTGTTACAAAGTCCCCTTTTTCTAGGTGCCTATATTGGCACATGACATATATTTCGGTAAAATTGCCTTACAACAATTATATGTTTATTTTTTCAGATGTAGTTTATCTACCTTTCAAAGAACAAGAACATTTTGTGATTTGCCCATTGGATATTTTTTCCTGACCCCTGCCGTCATGTGGATGCGACTGTGGGTGGCAGACCCTAAGGTGAGCACATTGGGGGACCCATTGGATCCGAGCCTATTTCCAGCCTCTGTCCTTGTTGCCCATATGGGCACCCGCGGTGCCCTACACTTATTTTCCAGGAAAATTGGTCCAACCTGGTCAGTAGCAGCACCGCTTTCAAACTCCCAGGTGTCCTTCAATGGAGTTTCATAAAACCTCTTCTTTCTAATTTTCATTTCTATCACAATACTGACTGATTTACTAATTGGGTTAATCTTCTTCTTTATGACCTTTTGTGTCTTTAGATTTTCCCCATTATACAGGCATTGTGGATATATCTTTTGAAATCCGGCCTTTAATAATGCTGTCAGTTTCATTTGGATCCATTTCAGATTGTCTCTGGCGATCTGCTACCTCCTCTGCATACATTATGTCCGGACCGGATGTTGCCATCCCCGACCTTCCGGTTCCGGCGGAACAATGCGATGCGGTCGCATCTTGATGACGCACTTCCTCTTCGGTCTCCATTGGACCACTGGGCGTACCTCGCTCTCACTCCCTCGGTGACGTCAGACGCCGAGGGAGTGGAGAGGGTGTATAAATGCCGGCGCAATACGGTCAGTATTACACTAGACCACCGGGGAACGACATATGAGCTTCGAGACCATTTGCGGTAAATGAAATCTCCTAACCCTGCTTCTCTCCTTACATCTTTTGTATATTAGATGCTGACTATGTCCTTCCATGCCTCTCTCTTCTTTCTCCTCCCGTGCAGTCTCTTTTATTTTGAGCGTACTATTGGAAAATTTGTTCAATTACAATAGTGGTGAACTTTTGAATACTGCATGATAATCCATGTGCCCCATTTTTGCCAATTTTGGGTAAGTATGCATACCCTCAAAACTTGACAGACCCGCATTGCGTTTGTCATTGTCATTAATAAACTCCATTTTTCTCTTTAAGGGATACCTCCCAATGAAACTTTGTTTTCCCTCCCTGCTTTTTTATATTGGGGTACCTAGTGAATCAACTACACATTCATTATAATCAGGTGAATATTTTAGCAATTTTTCAACCTGATATTTAGTCCTATACAACTGGAAGATATAGCAATCTTGAGTTGAAGTGTATTTCCATGCTCTGGTCTCATTATTTCTACCCATCATTCCTAGCTTGGCTGTCACCCTCTCTATGGGTCAACTTTAAGAGGTTGGATGTCTCGGTTCCCCTCCCCCTCTGTGCTCGCTTGGGTGGCGTCACCTTTATTGCCTCCACCTTCGGCATAAGAAAGGGTTCAGGTCATCTTAAGGTACTTTTATTGGTATCATTGTCTTTCTAATATGTAAATCAATTGGGCACTCAACTTTAGGACCATTGAGATAAGCCCTATGTATATACACATGCTATGTCTTTTATGTTCTTTCCTTTTGTTACCTAGAAATGTTCACTCTCAAGAAATGTCTATGAAAACTCCTGAAGAAGCTATTATGAAGATGGCGAAACATGTAGAGTTGATATTTTCGAGTGCATTTTCTTGATTTTCTAATTTTATATTGATGTACTGTCTTGTCCTCACCTCCTATGTGTAATAAAATGTACAATTTTTGAGAATTCAGATTTTTCTCCATCATTTTGCACCGTTAAAGTCCCACTTTGCCCCCCTCCATTGTAGCTAATATATAATCTGTTCAGGTTCATACAATGTACCATCCAAGCATTGGGATCTTTAACCCTTTGTTAGGATAGAAAAGGGGAGATTTACTAAAACTGGTGCACACAGTATCTGGTGCCGCTCTGCATAGTAACCAATCAGCTTCTAAGTTTTATTGCCAAAGCTTAACCACTTTAAGACCGGAAGATTTGACCCCCCTCCCTGACCAGGCCCTATTTTGCGATTCGGCACTGCGTTACTTTAACGGACAATTGCACTTTTTTCCCACAAATAGAGCTTTCTTTTTATGGTTTTTGATCACCTGTGCGATTTTTGCGCTATAAACAAAAAAATAGCGTCAATTTTTGTAAAAAAAAAAAAAACAATATTTTTCACATTCTGATATATAACATTCCCCAAAAAAATGTAAAAATCTAAATTTTTTAACATTTTAGGCCAATTTGTTTTCTGCTACATATTTTTGTTAAAAAAATTGCAATAAGCGTATTTTGATTGGTTTGCGCAAAAGTTATCGGGTTTACTAACTACTGGAAAGATTTATGTCATTTTTATTGTTCTTTTTTTTTTTTACTAGTAATGGCAGCGATTTGCGACGTTTTTGCAGGACTGTGACATTGCGGTGGACAGATCCGACCCCTAACTGACATTTTTGACACTTTTGGGGGGGACCAGTGACATTACTACAGTAATCAGTGCTATACATATGCACTGTTACTATAATAATGACACTGGCAGGGAAGGGGTTAACCCTATGGGTGATCAATGGGTTAAATGTATGCCTCATGCTTACTGACATGTGTGGGGGGGAGGGGGTTCTGTGACACAGATCGCAGGTTCAACTATGCTGAATCCTGTGATCTCTCCCTGTCTGTCACTGAGAAGATCCGCCTGCTTTGTTTACATTAGCAAAAGGGTCTTCCCACACTTTCCCCGACAATCAGGGAAGGGAGGCAGTGATCGCTGCCTCTTCTCCTCCGGTCCGACTCCTGCTGTGTCTAAACACAGCGGGAGCGAGCCCCCGGCAGCGTGTGCGCACTGCTGAGGCCACTAGGAGTCCAGCGAGGTAGGTCTACGTCGCTGGACCCAGGGGAGCCGCACTGCCGCAGTAGGATTACTGTGAGCAGTCGGCAAGTGGTTAATTGAACAAGCTGAATTTAGAAGCTGATTGGTTACTATGCACAGCTGCACCAGATACTGTGTGCTCCAGTCTAAGTAAATCACCCACTAGTGTTCAAATCTAATTTGCAATTGATAAGATTTGCCAGCACAAACAGGGGAAATTATGGAAATCATGTTCACAAGCTGTCCACTCTAGTTAAAAGTAGTGGCACGTCCCATAAGTGGATTAATTAAGAAAGAAAATGCAACCATAAGGATTTTCAAAGCAGCAAAATAAAAAATAATATAAAAGCTCAAAGTTTATTACATCTCTTAAAAACACTATGCATATAATCACAACAATAAAATAATCACATACACAATATAATCTTAAAAACATAGTGTCCGTAGGTCCATAGTCATATATATATATACCATCACAAAACACATATACATAGACAATATATGGGAAAACCCAAAGGTGTTTCAATTCTTGACACAAATCTTCATCAGGAGACTATATCACAGCGGTTAAATCTACAATATAATCATATATGTCATACATAGAACTTATACATAAGGTCTAAAAAAGGACATTAGATCAATAAAATCATCATGTTTCCAAAGAGAAGACCCCCCCAAGGTGCAGACTGCTGGGACACATAGGTCGTCAAGGAGTTTCCAAACTAGGCAAAAAAGATACATACTGTATAATGAAGAGAAATAATAAAACAAAACAAAAAAACAGTCATATGTTAGGGCTTCCCAAAAAAAAAAGGAATGAGAGGGAGGGATGCCAAGCAGTTTGAACTGCCAGAAATTTATTTAACATGCTAAACACCAATGGTTTATATTATACCACTGTCCATAAAAGATAAATAATACTAGATGTAAGAAAGAAAAAATAACTTACACATACTGCTTTCTTATTTTTTTTGCTCACAGTTTTTCCTCTTCCTTACATCTGGTATTGTTTCTTCATCATGCTAGCCACCAATGGATATTATGAACCAATAGTGTTTAGCATGATGAAGAAACCTCTGGAGGATTGAACTGTTTGGCTTCCCTCCCTCTCATTCTTTTTTTTTTTTAAGCCATAAAGCATGAGAGTGTTTTTTTATTTTATTTATTTATTTTTTTTTGCCATTTTCTCATCAGTAGAATTTTTAAACAGTTTTTTTTTACATTTATTTTAACTATGAGTGTATCAGGCAGGATTGGAAAAAAAAAAAAGTATAATAAAAATCAGAAACAATTTGACCGTCAAAATACAGTGAAATGAAAAAAATGGCTCCATGATGCTACCTGTTCAATGTAGGTTTAATGCAAAAAATCCAATGGATTATATACACAGGTGTCAAGAAGGAAAGCCTTGATGCATTTTGCACACCAGGCAGTCCTTTGCAAGACTGAATAAGAACCCCATGTGTTGAAGAAGTCAGGACTTTCCTTCTTGATATTTGCTTATATTGCTCATCAGATTAAAATAATAATTTGCAGTTGGGCAGCGGGCAGTGTGCACCGAGTTCCTGGATTTAAATAAAGGAAATGTACATAATTTCAGGTAAAACTTTCAAAAAGACCACAAAGTATCTGTTGACAATTGTCACTGACATTAAAATAAGGGAGGAACCTAACACTGGTATCTATTTAGCCAATTATGCATTTAAATGTAACCTCTATTCTGATATATTCCCTCTCCATTATAAAGATGTTAATGACTTTGTGTGGAAACAATTGTCCAATAAAATTACTACAAACATGCCCTTTGTTAGGTAAATAAATCCCTTTTAGCAAATCAAAAGCCGCTACATGCAAGAAAATGGTCATGAAGTGTATATAAGCTGAGACAAAGCTCAGTCAGTACATTGGATTTGTAGGAGAAAAAGGTTTTACTGAGACGTCTCTATACTACCCCATTATAGGTAACTTTATATTTTATAATTGTACATTTGTTTTACATGTTGGTATTTTTTATATTAATAATTGTATCTTAGTTAGGATGTATTATGGACTTTTATAAAATGCTGTTGTGTTTGGCAATCTTTTATATAAATTGTATTAAACACTGGCTGATGTCTTTGTTATTTTGTTGATTACATAGAATTTTTAGTTTTTAGTTTTTTTTCTATCAATACTTTACTATCAGTACCTATTTGTATTCTTTACGTACCTAATACGTATTTGGCAATCTTTTTATAGCAAATTTATTAAACATTTTATTTTTATTTTGTTTTACATAGAATTTTTAGGTTTTTATTTTCTGTCTCAATGGGGTTACTTTACTAAAGAAGTAGAGCATGTTTACTTAAACCAAGATAATTTTCACTTGACATAGTGAATGAGATTGAGCTGGTAAAATGTATTTTTCAAAGATTACCCAATCAGATAAAAGTTGATTAAAACAAAAACAAAAAAGGATTTTTTCTTGCTCATGATTGGATGATGGAGGTCAGCACAGCTTCCCCACACTCCCTAAAATTGTTTTACAAAGTGAATTTTCTCTTAGCTTAGTGAATGAGGGTAAGTTGTTCTGAATTCCATCATCAAATATTTTCTGAAATTGGTGAAAATTCCCTGTATAAAGAGAACATGCGCCATCTCTGCAGGAAAACAACCCTATTGTCATTGTTGTATTTGTGAGCAAACTGGCCGAACTAGGATATACAGTATCTAGGATAGAAATTGTATCACTCAAATCCTGGTTACCTAGTGTGAATGGTGAATATTATCTCCAGGAGAATATTATTACTATATTTCTAATACTGCTAGGTAATTAATGCTAAATTATTACATTTGACAAATACGCCTGTTTTTCCATTGTATGCATTTTGGTTCATCTTCAAGTGGTATTACGTCAAAACCAAAAAATTGAATATTTTCCATCTTACCAGTCATTAAATGTGGTGACTGCAGTATTTTGCTTTTTTAGGGGGTTTTTTTTTTTCCTTTTTTTTCACCTTGTGATCTGAGCAGCAACACACTTCCAGCAATTCCTGTCTTACCATGACTCCACTCCACTAGAGAAGCAAAGAGGACACTTTTGGACAGCAGCTATGTTAGTCTGGAGAGAGGGTAGTATTAGATGCATTAACAGATTTAGATGAACATGACTAAAAGACTAAAGCTGAACACCAACTAACACTTTTTAAAATGTTACAGCATCAGTTTTTTTTCTGTTTGGGAATAAAAACTGAACATTGTAAGCACCCCTGTCGGTGTCATATGGCTTTTTTTCAATCCTCTATAATATATAAACCTGAAATTCAAAAGCAACGTAAAATTAAAAATGTAATACAGAAAAAAATATATAATTATAATTAAAAAATCGAATACCAAAAACAGAGCTGTGTCCCCCGAAAAGGTTATTTTTACCACTCACTGTATTTTCATTGTTTTGTACTGATAAATAATCTGTTCCAAGCATTCCAATTAACCCTTTGTTAGGACAGATAGTGTTCAAATCTAGTTTTTACCTGATGGGATCTGCAAGCACAGACAGGAATAATTATGGAAATATTACATAGAAGGGAAAGATAGGTAGGATTTCTAAGCAAGCAAAAAGGTAACATTTACGTTCTGCTATGTGAATGGGAACATGTAACAAATGTAACAAAGGCATTATTCCAATTTAGGTTTGAAAGTGGAAATGCACTTTAAGATTCCATATGAATATTCTATATAAACATTTTTCATGGAAAAAAAAACTGAACCACTATTTAAGACCTATTCTGGAAATATTTTTTACAGTTAAACAGATCGTCAGCAACGCACAATGAGTCAAGTAGGAGACAAGCCGTATCAATTCTCAGATACGATTCACACTGGAGAGAAACCATTTCAATGTTCAGAATGTGGCAAGTGCTTTTCAAAGAGGCCATACCTTGCTCAACATGAAAATGTTCACACGGGAGAGAAGCAATTTTCTTGCTCAGAATGTGAACAAGTTTTTATATGGAAAGCATCACTAATTAATCACCAGAGGGTTCACACTGGAGAAAAGCCATTTAAATGTTCAGAATGTGGCAAATGCTTTTCATACAGTACAAGTCTTGCTCAACATCAAAGGAGTCACACAGGAGGGAAGCCATTTTCTTGCTGTGAATGTGAAAAGGTTTTTTCATCTAAGCAATCGCTAATCAATCACCAGAGGATTCACACAGGAGAGAAGCCATTCTCTTGCTCCGAATGTGAAAAAGTGTTTTCATCTAAGCAATTGCTAATCTGTCACCAGAGGATTCACACAGGAGAGAAGCCATTCTCTTGCTCTGAATGTGAAAAAGTGTTTTTATCTAAGAAATTGCTAATCGGTCACCAGAGAGTTCACACAGGAGTGAAGCCATATTCTTGCTCTGAATGTGACAAATGCTTCTGTTCTAAGAATAATCTTATTAGACACCTGAAGACTCGCACAGGAGAGAAGCCATTTACATGTTCAGAATGTGGCAAGTGTTTTTCACAGAGGATACATCTTACAAAACATGAAAATATTCACATAGGAGTGAAGCCATTTCCTTTCTCCGAATGTGAACAAGTGCTTACACAGAATACAATGTTAATTAGACACCAGAGGATTCATACCGATTAGAAGCCTTATAAATTTTCAGAACGTGACTGATGTTTATTGGAGGATAAACGTTATTTGTCACCAAGAAACAAAAGATATTCCATGGAAAATGCCATTTGTATCAAACTCTGGAAACCACTTATCAGCCTTCTAAATCATGTGACAATTAATCCCTAGAATGAGATTCCACTCCAATTATTAGGCCATAAATGGAGCGATTTTCTTTTCCTGCAACCACAGATTGCAGGAAAGAAGATCACTTGCTTCCCCCATCAACACAGGCAGTGTTGACAGGGGAATTCCTCCCAGCAAGCCATTGTGTTTTCCCAGAGTGAGAAGCTGTCCCCGCCAGGAGAATACAGTGATTATATCTAGCGGCTACAACACCCGCTAGCAATAATTGCATGTTAAATCGAACTGGCTGGTGGTGCACAAGTGAAAAAGTTAAGAAGGGCGCTGTTTAAATGATGTTATAGCTGTGTACATAAATAAACTCAAATGGAATAGTAACCTATAATAATCAGAGTCTAAAAAAAAATCAATATTCAGAAAGTGCATCAAAAATAATTTGGCATACGTGAAGCTAACATCAAAATGACTCAAAAGTGTCAAAATAAATTAATTCCATCAGTGTTCAAATGTAAAATACAAAAAATATACCTTAAACCAGATATAAAAAAAAAAACACTAATAAACATTAAAACATTCTAATGTGCATAAATAGTGAATAAAGACAGTCTAACATAAATGTACGTGGAAAAATAGGTGAATATTGTCCAACAATCATATAATATTGGTCCCTATCCAATGTTTGGAAACCCTATCTATACCACAAAATGACAACAGAGAAGGATCTCTGTTATGAAATTGCCTGGAGTGGTTCGAAACACTTTGCTTTTATTGTAAGCATAATATTTTGGGATTATGATTTGGCTCCATAATTAAAGCGGAGTTGCACTATTATCTGTACTGTGTTCCTTGCTTCCATACATATCCTGGTTGTGGAGAGGAGAAAAACGTGCTATTGGGGACTTGGCACCCATTTATTTACAAAGCGATTCAGGTCCCTGTGGCCTAGGGCCTTTTGGTGAGCATATAGTGTGTGATTTGGCCAATGAGGTGAAAAGTTTTCAAGGATCTATTCTACAGACACAGTGTGAGTGTTTGGGCAGACCATCTACTTCAATTATATGGTTGTTGGACCATATTCACCTATTGTTCACATACTTTTATGTTGGACTGTCTTTATTCACTATTTATGCACATTAGAATTTTTTAATGTTTATTAGTGTTTTTTAATATCTGGTTTAGGGTATATTTTTTGTATTTTACATTTGAGCACTGATGGAATTCATTTATGTTGACACTTTTGAGTCATTTTGATGTTAACGTCACTTATGCCAAATTATTTTTGATGCACTTTCTGAATATTGAATTTTTTAGACTCTGATTATTAAAGGTTATTATTCCATTTGAGTTTATTTATGTACACAGGTATAACATAATTTAAACAGCGCCCTTTTTAACTTTTTCACTCATTTATGTATGTATGTGTCTATTAAATTTAAAGGGCAGCAGTTCAAATCTTAAGGTTTTTTGTAGTTGGGATTAGGTGCCTTCACATATTTTAGATTGGTGGTACACAAGTTGATCAATCAGCCAACTTGAGTACATTCAGCTTGCCCATACATGGTTCAAATCTCGGCCAGTTGCTGCTGAATCAGTCGAGATGTGAAACGTCTATGGCCAGTTAATAAATGCATATTTACTTTATATTGTAGGAAAAAATTGGATTTTGATATGTTTTTGCAAATGAGCCTTCAAAGCATTGCAATTAGGGTCAGTGGGTGCAATGCCAGACTCCTGCAGACTCTTCCTCCAGCTCCCCATCTGTACTGAAATACAGACTTTCAGGTAAAGAGCTGGAGGAAGAGTCAATGGTGTCAGAAAACTAACACCTACTGGTGGCACTGTGGTCTTCATACCTGTCCACCAGTGGGTGTCTCACAGCAGCCAGAAGATTCCAGGAATAAGTCTGCCCGTGATGCTGTTTTTTTGGTAAAGTATTTTGCCCCTCCTCCAGCTTTCCACAGTGCTTCAGAGTTTTTGCCTGCTTCTGTGCCTGTTACCTTGATCCTTGCTGTCTTGTACCTGTTCCCCTGATCCCACTTTCTCTACCTGTTCCCCATGTACCTGATCCCAGCAGCCGGAACATCCCAGAATGTAGTCTGCACCTGATTCTGGTTGTTGGTAGGGTATTTAGCCCCTCCTCTAGCTTTCCACAGTGCTTCAGAGTTTTGACCTGTGCGCCAAACATCCTAAACTTGTTGCTCCTGTCTTGATTCTGCTTTTGTACCTGTTACCTTGATCCTTGCTATCTTCTACCTGTTCCCCTGATCCCACTTTCTCTAGCTGTTCCCTTTGTACCTGATGCCAACTTTGGCCTCCTTCATGACTTGCCTCAAGCACTGATCCTTGCACCTCCTGGCTGACCCTGTCTTACCCAATCTTTCCCATTGCTTGTATATAGTTTATCATACAAGATATTAATTTGCTAGGTATTTAGTTCTTCTTTACTAGGTTTCATTTATCACATGAATTTCACTTTTGCTAGTATTTTGTTTGTGATGTTGGGTGTTTTTGCCGTGTTATTAATAAATCTTATTATAATTGCAATTAGTTGTGGTCCTGTCTCCTTTGCCCAGCTACACAGAGCTGATCACCCTGGCTACTGCTGGATATTAACACTTGGTAATTTAACAATAACTCCATGTGCAAAGATCACTGCACGTTTGTTCTAGTAAGAACATCAACTTGTAGTTTATTTATTTATAGATCTCTGTAAATCCATAAAAGAACCCCCAAACACTATCATGGGGGCTAGTGTGGGATGTGGAGCAGGTCCCATATGCACCACATTACATGTTACGCCCTAAATCTGGGTGTAACGTGTAAGGTGCAATAGGTGGAGTTCGCCTTTAAGCAGGATGGAGCTGACTCCTGGTAAGTTCTCTGTTTGTGTAGTAGTATAGATATCGTACAGTTGGGAAACTCAGATAGTTTAGAGTAGTCTATGAAAGATTAAAAGATCAGTTGGGAGATGACATAACTGATGTTAATATTAATAAATGATCATGTAAAAACTCTTATTGTTAAGAGGAAACAGAAAGCAGATGTAGAGATAAACCTTCCTCAAGCATATACAAGGCAACCTTGTTTTTTTTCCAGAGAGTATAGCCTCTATTGGACCAACAGATAACACTTTTAACAGAGTATCTACAAAATGATACAATAAGAAGCCTTAAGAGTCCCCTGTAAAATACCAAGATTTTCTGTTTATATTTTAGAAAGATATGAACATTCCAGACATCCAACATACAGGATATGCCAAATCTATATATGCACCTAGCCGTCTTTCATGCAAGGAAATGCATTGATATATACTAGCCATTGCTTCCATTATCTTCTCATCCTTAGCAGTTATATCTTCTCTTTGACGTACAAGCTAATACCAGCAACTCCAGCTGGCCATAGACGGTTTCAATCTTGGGTCCCTGCACAACTGGCCGAGATTCGCACCATGTGTGGGCAGGCTGATTGTACAACCAACTGGGGTACAACCAGCATGTCAGATTTCTCATGCAATTATTGCCAGGGGCTATAGCCACTAACAATATCCACTGTGTGTTCTTCTGGCAAGGATGGCTCCCCGCGCCCCCCTCAAAGGGAGAACACAATAGCTCCGCAAACCTGCCACTCTTTTTAATATCTTATAATTTACTGCTATAAGCCCACCATGACCAGTTACCACCAGAGGCATGCCTTGAATTTAGCATACACTGTGTGTGTGCTAGTAGGTGGAATATAAGTGAAAACACTGCAGAAAACAACATTGGTAGATTTTATTAAGGATTTAATAACATTTCTTGATCTATTTCCAACTTGAGCTTGCTTGTGGAAAATAGTTTAATTGCTGGGTTTAGTTCTGCTTTATTTATATAATTCATAGAAAGAGGCAGGAACACCGCATTTCTGGCAAGATCAACCGGTATTTTCAGGACATGCTGAAAAGGTCCTTAGCATGAAAAATTTAACTAATGCAGCCACCACACAATATATTACATTTCTGTGTTTTGGTTTAAATATCTTTAGAGTGCATATAAAGGTAAGGTTTTTCTTAAGAGTGGGAAAGGCTTAGATCCTCTGATAAGTTTTGCTTGCTGTCTCTGTCCTCGTTGAGTAGATTTACTCTTTATTTGTTGTTATAAATATTGTCACTGAGATAAAAAGGGAAAATACAACATTTTATAGTTGTCATGAGAGCAATAGGTGGGATGAAATTATTTGATGAGGACAAATGTTCTGGTGACATCTATCTATAATGGGAATTGCTCTCACTTTGGGAGATATCCTTTTACTTTTTGTTGCTCCCCCAAAATGAGGAAAGAAGGGAAATCTCTACAACAGGGCAAAAACAATGGTATCCATGAAATGAATATGGTTGTCACACATGCTGGCCTTCAAACATGTCTGCCTTTGTTTATCTACAATATATGGTGGATTGATAAAACTAGCAGTCACCAAGAGAAAGATAACATTTTTTTGCTGTCTTCTCCTAGTAAGAGATATAATCACTATATTTATGGTAAAGTCCATAGGTATTTTATTCACTTGCTAAAAATGTTCTTGTCTACGGACTGATAAGTTGCAATATTTCCTTGTTTTTTTTAGATGCACTTTAAGAATAGGGTGGAGAAGCTGTATGTTCCAGAATGTAATTATCACTACCATAACTTCTTGTGAACTTGGATGAACTTCAAACTTGGAACTTTGCTTTCTGCTTGCCCTTGTTTTTTGCCAGGTTAATGTTCTGCTTTACATCATAGCTGCATGTCATTTCCTGGATGCCATCCATCCACCATGTTCTATTTCTCCCTTTCCCTTTTTTTTGTCCTGCTCCCTTCCATGATCTTGAATAGTTTATCTCCAAACCAACATTTTCTCATCAATACTAATTTTAAAAGGCATTTTTTATATTTTAATTATTATTGTATCATGCAGGATTGGGATAAAAATAAAGTATAACAAAAACAGACATAATTTTGATGTTGGTTAAAATACAATGAGATATAAAAAAAAAAAAACACTGTTTTAATGGAAAAATCCAATGGACTATATACACAGGTGTCAAAAAGGAAAGCCTTGATGCATTTTGCACACCAGGCAGTCATTTGCAAGGCTGAATAAGTACCCCGTGTGTTAAACAAGTCAGGGATTTCCTTCTTGATATTTGCTTATATTGTTCATTAGATTTAAAAAATTATTTACGGTTGAGCAGCGGGCAGTGTGCACCCAGTTCATGGGTTTAAATATAAGACAGGTACATAATTTCAGGTAAATCTTTCAAAAAGACTACAAAGTATCTGTTCAGAATTGTCACTCACATTAAAATAAGGGGGGAATTTACCACTGGTATCTGTTAAGCCAAGTATGCATTTTAAATGTAACCTCTATTCTGATATATTCCCTTTCTACAATTAAATGTTAATGACTTTGAGTGGAAGCAATTGACCAAAAGGATTACTAGAAACATGCCCTTTGTTAAGTAAACGAACCCTTTTAGCAAATCAAAAGCCGCTGCATGCTAGAAAATGGTCATGAAATGTATATAAGGTGAGACAAAGCTCAGTCAGTACATTGGATTTGTTGGAGAAAAGGGTTTTACTGAGACGTCTCTATACTACACCATTCCAGGTAACTTTAAATTTGATAATTGTACATTTGTGTTACATGTTTTTTTTTTTTTTTTCATATTGATAATTGTTTCTTATTTAGGATGTATTATCGGCTTTTTTTACTTGCCAAATTACTGTTGTATTTGGCAATCTTTGATATAAATAATGTAAAAAAAGGGTGCGCTAACCAAAAACAAAGATAGAGGCAGCACTAGAAAGAATAAATGAATAAATAGATAAGAAAATAGTGCGCTACTAAAAAGTATGTAAATATACATTAACAATCATATGTATAAAATAAATACACATGTTGTTAATGAATCATACACAAATCACCAAAGTGATATTTTTTTATTATTTATCAGTTTGGTGATTTGTCTATGATTCATTATTATCACGTGTATTTATTTTGTACATATGTTTGTTTATGTATAATTACATACTTTTTAGAAGCGCACTATTTTCATATCTATTCAATCTTTCATATAAACTGTATTAAACATTGGCAGATGTCTTTGTTTTGTTTACATATCATTTTTAGTTTTTTTGGGTTTTTATTTTCTCTCTCAATTGGGGTTACTTTACTAAAGAAGTAGAGCATGTTTACTTTACAAAGATAAAAAAGTGGATTTTCTCTTAGCTTAGTGGATGAGGTGAAGCTGTATTGACTTCCATCATCCATTATTCACTGAAATAGGTGAAAATATAGAATATCTAGAATATAAATTATAATACTCAGATCCTGGTTACCTAGTAATGGCATCTGAGAATGTAGATTTAGTGGCTGTTACGGAGACATGGTTTAATGAAAGAAATGACTGGGACATAACCATACCAGGGTACTCTTTATACAGAAGAGACAGAGAAGGCAAGAAAGGAGGAGGAGTGGCCCTGTATATGAAAGATAGCATTAAATCGAACCTAATACAAGTTGGTGAGGCCAACATAGAGTCAGTTTGGGTTACGTTGCAGTTTGCTAATCATGCAGCAACTCGTGTAGGTGTGATATATAGACCACCTGGTCAAGTCAAAGAACTAGATGATCTACTAGTTGAGTAAATAGCTAAAATGACAATGAAAGGAGAAGTTATCATTATGGGAGATTTCAATCTTCCAGATATAAACTGGAAAACCAAAATAGCAAGTTCTACCAGGAGTACAGATATTCTAAATTCCCTACTGGAGTTGTCTCTGCAACAAGTGGTTGAGGAGCCAACCCGGAGGGAGGCCATTTTGGATCTGGTATTCACAAATGGGGATTCGGTATATGATGTCATTGTAGGCGAAACCTTGGGATCCAGTGATCACCAGTCAGTGTGGTTTAATATAAGAACTGTGAAAGAGTCACACCACACAAAAACAAAAGTTTTAGATTTTAGAAAAACAGACTTTTCAAAAATGAAATTAGTCATAAATGAGTCCTTATCAGACTGGTACGGATTACATGGAGTCCAGGAGAAATGGGACTACTTAAAAGGTGCATTATTGAAGGCAACAGAAAATTGCATTAGACTTGTCAGTAAAAGCAAAAAAAGGAAGAGACCACTGTGGTACTCAGCAGAAGTGGCCCAAATCATTAAAAATAAAAAGCTAGCATTTTGTAATTATAAAAAAACCCAGAGCAATGAAGATAAGGAAATCTACAAGATTAGGCAGAAAGAGGCCAAGCAAGTTATAAGAACTTCTAAAGTGCAGGCAGAAGAAAAACTAGCTCAGTCTATGAAAAAGGGGGATAAGACATTCTTCAGATATATAAATGAAAAAAGGAAATTAAAACAAGGAATAACTAAATTAAAAACAAAGGACGGAAGGTATGTAGAAGAGAATAAAGGGCTAGCCGACTGCCTTAATGAATACTTCTGTTCAGTTTTTACAGAAGAAAAAGAAGGAGAAGGACCTCCACTTGAAAGGATGACTAATGAATCGTTTGATGCATGTGTCTTTACAGAGGAAGACGTTCTAAGATTGCTGTCTAAAGTGAAGACAAATAAGTCACAGGGTCCTGATGAGATACACCCAAAATTATTAAAAGAGCTTAGTGGTGAGCTGGCAAAACCATTAACAGATTTATTTAACCAATCATTAGTAACAGGAGTCGTCCCGGAAGATTGGAAATTGGCAAATGTCGTGCCCATTCACAAGAAAGGTAGTAGGGAGGAATCGAGCAACTATAGACCAGTGAGTCTGACATCAATAGTAGGCAAATTAATGGAAACCCTATTAAAGGATAGGATTGTGGAACATCTTAAATCCCATGGATTGCAAGATGAAAAACAACATGGGTTTACTTCAGGGAGATCATGTCAAACAAATCTTATAGATTTTTTTGACTGGGTGACTAAAATAATAGACGGTGGAGGTGCAGTAGACATTGCATATCTAGATTTTAGTAAGGCTTTTGACACTGTCCCACATAGAAGACTTATCAATAAACTGCAGTCATTGAGCATGGACTCCCATATTGTTGAGTGGATTAGGCAGTGGCTGAGTGACAGACAACAGAGGGTTGTAGTCAATGGAGAACATTCAGAACAAGGTCATGTTACCAGTGGGGTACCTCAGGGATCTTTACTGGGACCAATTTTGTTTAATATCTTCATAAGTGATATTGCAAAAGGCCTCGATGGTAAGGTTTGTCTTTTTGCTGATGACGCAAAGATATGTAACAGGGTTGATGTTCCTGGAGGGAAACGCCAAATGGAAAAGGATTTAGGAAAACTAGAAGAATGGTCAGAACTCTGGCAACTAAAATTTAATGTGGATAAGTGCAAGATAATGCACCTGGGACGTAAAAACCCAAGTGCAGAATATAGAATATTTGACACAGTCCTGACCTCAGTATCTGAGGAAAGGGATTTAGGAGTAATTATTTCAGAAGACTTAAAGGTGGGAAGACAATGTAATAGAGCAGTACAAAATGCCAGCAGAATGCTTGGAAGTATAGGGAGAGGTATAAGCAGTAGAAAGAGAGAAGTGCTTATGCCGCTGTACAGAACACTGGTGAGACCTCACTTGGAGTATTGTGCGCAGTACTGGAGGCCATATCTCCAGAAGGATATAGATACTCTAGAGAGAGTTCAGAGAAGAGCTACTAAACTAGTACATGGATTGCAGGAAAAAAACTTACCAGGAAAGGTTAAAGGACCTTAACATGTATAGCTTGGAAGAAAGAAGAGACAGAGGGGATATGATAGAAACTTTTTAATACATAAAGGGAATCAACTCGGTAAAGGAGGAGAGCATATTTAAAAGAAGAAAAACTACCACAAGAGGACACAGTTTTAAATTAGAGGGGCAAAGGTTTAAAAGTAATATGAGGAAGTATTACTTTACTGAGAGAGTAGTGGATGCATGGAATAACCTTCCTGCAGAAGTGGTAGCTGCAAATACAGTGAAGGAGTTTAAGCATGCATGGGATAGGCATAAGGCTATCCTTCATATAAGATAGGGCCAGGGACTATTCATAGGATTCAGATATATTGGGCAGACTAGATGGGCCAAATGGTTCTTAT
Organism: Pelophylax lessonae; assembly: GCF_965119305.1. Lineage (NCBI taxonomy): Eukaryota > Metazoa > Chordata > Amphibia > Anura > Ranidae > Pelophylax > Pelophylax lessonae. The sequence continues at coordinate 609,575,823 of NC_138771.1, read as the reverse complement.
CTGCCGACACATTCTATGTTTCTATGTTTCTAGTGTGAATGGTGAATATTATCTCCAGAAGCAAATTGTTACTTTAGAGTAATGTTATATATGTCTAATTCTCTAATACTTTTGTGAAACAATTTGTTTAGATCAGTTTGTTCTGTAAGAAAATATAAAAAACACAATTCTATCAATATTTTTAATATTGTTATGTAATTAATACCAAATTATCACACTTGAGAAATATGCCTGTTTTCCCATTGTTTGCATTTTGGTTACTCTTAAAATGGTATTATGCCAAAACCAAACCAAAAAAATCTTACAAGTCAATAAATGTGGTCACTGCAGTATTTTTCTTTTTTAGGGTTTTTTTCTCCCTTTATTTTCACCTTGTGATCTGACCAGCAGCAGACTTCCTGCACTTCCTTTCTTAGGCTGGTCCTACATGATACAATTTTCTTATTTAATCTCCCCTTTTTGGACAGCAGCACTGTCAATCTAGAGAGAGGGTAGTGTTAGATACACTAACAGATTTAGATGAACATGACTAACAAATAAAAAATGGACTCCACCTAACACTTTTTAAGCAGTTACAGCAACAGTTTTTTTTCCGTTTGGGAATAAAGGTAACCATTGTAAGCACCCCTGCCAGTGCTATATGGCTTATCTCAACCCTCTGACTGCCAGGAAATTAAAAAATAACAGGTTTACTGGTAAAACAGGTGAAAAAAAAAGATACGAATGCAACACATGCAGTCACCAATATCTAGGAACTATTAAGCTGTGATATAATACATTTTTATGTATAGTTTTAACCACTTGCCAACCGCCACAAGTACATTTACTGCAGCGGTCAGCCCCTCCTGGGCAAAGTGACATAGTACTACATCGCTCGCCCAGGAGCCTGTAGGGGGCTATCGCGCGCCGCCGGAGGCACGCCCCCGCTTGTTCACTGAGGTCCCCGCGCGAGTGACCGGTGGCTCCGATGTCCGCCCGTCACTCGCGATCTCCCGCTGGAGAGGGAGAAAGGCAGGCGGCTGATGTAAACAAAGCTGCCTGTCATTCTCCCTGGTGTAACAGCAGAGATCATATGATCCTGCTATGTAGGATCGTATGTCTCTGTGGTTACATCAAAAGCCACACCCCCTCTACAGTTAGAAGCACGTCCCTAGGGACACACTTAATCCCTTGATCTCTAGTAAAGTTAACCCCTTCCCTGCCAGTGTCATTTTTACAGTACCAGTGCATATGTATAGCACTGATTACTGTAGTAATGTCACTGGTACCCCCAAAAGTGTCAAAAATGTCAGTCAGGGGTCCAATCTGTCTGCCTCAATGTCGCAGTCCCGCAAAAAAATCGCAGCTCGCCGCCACAACTAGCTAAAAAAAAAACAATAAAAATGACATAAATCTTTCCCTTAGTTAGTAAACGCAATAACTTTTGCGCAAACCAAAATACGCCCATTGCGATTTTTTTACCAAAAATATGTAGCAGAAAACAAATTGGCCTAAAATGTTAAAAAATTTTGATTTTTAAATTTTTTTGGAGTAATTTCATATAAAAAAATGTGAAAAATATTGTTGTTTTTTCAAAATTGACACTCTTTTTTTGTTTATAGCGCAAAAAGTAAAAATCGCACAGGTGATCAAATACCACCAAAAGAAAGCTCTGTTTGTGGGAAAAAAAGGACGTCAATTTTTTTATTTGGGTGCAGCGTCGCATGACCGCGCAATTGTCCGTTATAGTCACGCAGTGCCGAATCACAAAATAGGCCCTGGTCTTTGAGCAGCCAAATCCTCTGGGGCTTAAGTGGTTAATACTGTAAACTAAAAAAATTTTATAACTTTTGTAGAACCTATCATATGTCTGGCATCCCTGATACAATCCCAGTCTAATTCCAAATGATTAAAAACTGTGTAAAGAACTACAGTGGACCTAACAAAAGCAATATATAATTAAAAATGTATTATAAAAAAATAACAGAGCTGTGTCCCCTGAAAAAAAGGTTATTTATACCACTCACTGTGTTTTCATTGTTTTTTACTAATAAATAATCTGTTCCAAGCAATAGGATTAACCCTTTGTAAGGACAGATAGCGTTTTAATCTAGTTTTAATATAATGGGATCTACCAGCACAGACAGGAGTAGTTATGGAAATATTACATAGAGGTGGAAGATTGGTAGGATTTCTAAGCAAGCAAAAAGGCAAGCGGTATTTTTTCTCATATTTTATGTTTTGCTATGTGAATGAGAACATGTAACAAATTAAACAAAGGTATTCCAATTTGTGTTTAAAAGTGGAAATGCTATTAGAGGCTTCATGCACATTTGCTTAAAAATGGCTAATTTTGCTCAATGAAGCAGCTCAATGTTATCCTATGTGTCCATGCACATTAGGATGATTAGAGGCATATTTTAGGCTCAACGTTTAGAAGCAGGAAAAAAAAAACCCTTCTGGTTTGCGTTTGGAGTTTTCTGGCAGAAAAAAAAAAAAAACTCTCCTAAACTTGCCTAAACACACTCTCTATGGGCATTTTTTCTGCCAGGGGAACTGGCATTTCTTTGAGCCCAGTGTGCATGGAGCCTAAGATTCCATATAAACATTAAATATGTACATTTTTCACAAGCTCGTAAAAAAATAAAAAAAAAATAACTACTATTTAAAACCTTATCTGAAAATATTTTACAGGTAAACAGATTGTCATCAACGCACAATGAGTCAAACAGGAGATAAGCTGTACCAATGCTCTGATCAGATTCACACTGGAGAGAAACCATTTAGATGTCCAGAATGTGGCAGGCGCTTTTCAAAGAGGGTGCATCTTGCTCAACATAATAGGATTCACACAGGAGAGAAGCAGTTTTCTTGCTCAGAATGTGAACAGGTTTTTACATGGAAAACATTACTAATCCGTCACCAGAGGATTCACACTCAACCATTTAAATGTTCAGAATGTGGCAAGTGCTTTTCAAAGAGGACATTTCTTGCTCAGCATGAAAATGTTCACACGGGAGAGAAGCCATTTTCTTGCTCAGAATGTGAACAAGTTTTTACATGGAAAACATCACTAATCAGTCACCAGAGGAGTCACACAGGAGAGAAGCCATTTTCTTGCTCTGAATGTGAAAAAGTGTTTTCATCTAAGCAAGCGCTAATCAGTCACCAGAGGAGTCACACAGGAGAGAAGCCATTTTCTTGCTCTGAATGTGAAAAAGTGTTTTCCTCTAAGCAAGCGCTAATCAGTCACCAGAGGAGTCACACAGGAGAGAAGCCATTTTCTTGCTCTGAATGTGAAAAAGTGTTTTCCTTTAAGCAAGCGCTAATCAGTCACCAGAGGAGTCACACAGGAGAGAAGCCATTTTCTTGCTCTGAATGTGAAAAAGTGTTTTCATCTAAGAAATTGCTAATCTATCACCAGAGGAGTCACACAGGAGAGAAGCCATTTATTTGTTCTCAATGTGACAAATGCTTCTCTGTAAAGCCTACCCTTATTATACACCTAAAGACTCACACGGGAGAGAAGTCATTTAAATGTTCAGAATGTGATAAATGCTTTTTGCAGAGGGCACAACTTGTTAAACATGAAAATATTCACACAGGAGCGAAGCCATATTCTTGCTCTGAATGTGACAAAAGCTTCTATTCTAAGGCTGGGCTTATTAGACACCTCAGGACTCACACAGGAGAGAAGCCATTTAAATGTTCAGAATGTGGCAAGTGCTTTTCACAGAGGACACATCTTACAAAACATGAAAATATTCACACAAGAGTGAAGCAATTTCCTTGCTCGGAATGTGAACAAGTGTTTACGAAGAAGACATCACTAATCAGACACCAGAGGATTCATACCGATTAAAAGCCTAAGGCCCCTTTCACACATACGGTCCATTTGTCCGTTTTTCATCCATCCATTGACAGATGAAAAACTAAAATCAATCCGTTAACATCTGTTTTCATCCGTTTCCGTCAATGTCTGTTTTTTGGAACGGATGAATGCCCTATTTTTCATCCGGCAAAAAAAACGGTTCGGACGAAAAATGGATGTAAACAGACAGTCAATTTTTCATCCATTTTTGCATTGGTAGTGGATGTAAAAAAAAATGGATGAAAAACGGATGAAAAGCTGATGAAAAACGGATGAAAAACGGATGAAAAAATGGATGAAAAACTGATACATTTTGACATGACTGAACTGATGAACTGAACAGACCATATGTGTGAAAGGGGCCTTAGGGCTCTTTCGCACGGTCCGCCTCCGTAGGCGGATCCGTGCTGCTCAGCGGGGATCGATCCGCCAATCCCCGCTGAGCCGGCGGATGACAGCTCCGTCTCTGCTTGCAGTGCGGAGAGGGAGGTGGCACAGCTCCCGCTGCTCTCTATGGGGGATCGGATGAGAGCGGACCATCTGTCCACTCTCATCCGATCCGATCCCCGAACGGATGGAAAAATAGGGTTTCCATCCGTCCAGATTTCACGGACAGGATCGGATACGGATGGCAGCGGGTGTCAGCGGAGGTCTCTCTGCTGACATCCGCTGCCCCATAGAGCTGCATGGAGGATCTGATCAGATCTGCGTAAAAAACTGACAGGCGGATCTGATCGGACCGCCCGTGTGAAAGAGCCCTTATAGATTTTCATAATGTGACTGATGTTTCTTTGAGGCTACATGTTATTTGACACCAAAAAACAAAACATGTTCTAGGAGAAATGTCAATCACAGGGAACCACTTATCAGCCTTCCAAGTCATGTGTCAATTAATCCCTACAATGAGATTCCACTCTGCCAAAGTATTAAGCCTTCCATAGACAGAGCAACTTTCTTTATGTTTGCTGGAAAGAAAATTGCTTGATTCCCCCATTAACACTGATTGTGTTGAATCCCTCCCAGTGAGCCATTGTATTTTCCCAGTGGGGGAAGCCAGTGATTATAGCTAGTGTCTATAACAGCCGTTAGCAATAATTGCATGTGAAATCCAGCAGGCTGGATATACCCAAGCTGATCAATCAACTTGAGTACATTCAGCCGGCATAGTTTGAATCTCGGCCAGTTCCTGCTGAATCGGCCGAAATTCAAACCGTCTATGGCCAGCTTTTGCGAAAGAATTGAATCAGCATGATAGGAACATTATCTAACCAAGTCAGAATGGATTAGAAATCAATGTTTTCTTATGAATTGTTGCCCACAAGATACTATATTGTGTGATATTAATATTAATGCATTTAAATATAACCTGCAGGAGCGCAAAAGCTGTGAAGGACATATTGGCCTATAATATAGAAACAATGGTTAAAGTTTTCATGGTAAAAGTTTGTGTCTTTATTGTCGAAAACAATAGATTTTCAGGAATTTTGGACAGTTTTGCAAGAAGATTTCATACTTGTTACTGTATGTTTCACCAACCAATCCAAACATAACCTAAAGGAGGGCAAAACATGTGAAGGACAGTTTGGCCCATACCCATTGTAATAAGAAACAACAAACACATAATTAATTACAGCTTCCAGTTTCAGTTAAAGGATTATATACAGTATTAATGGACATTGTAAGGCTTGTGTTTTCATGGTTAAAAATTTATTTCAGAATGTTAAGGTGAGGAGAGTTTGAGATTCATGATTTTATGAACTGCAGTACAATAAATTAGGGGTACCTTACATAAAGTGCATTGTGCATTACTAAAAAAAAAAAAAAAGACCTATGTGGTATCTTGACAACCCATATATAATCAATAGGTTGCCTTAACAAAGGAAACATTAATGCACAATACTTTGACTTCAATGGTCTTTGGATATATTGTAATTCAAAGATTATTATTGCGATCTCAATTTCTCAATAAAACATATGAATTGAATCAATTATGGTATATGAAAATGCATTAAAACTGCAATTGTAATAAATAGAATACAATTTTACTTGTATAAGCCATAGCCTAACCAGGACTGTTCAGTGTGTGCAGGACTACAAATCCCAGCATTGTAATTTATTGTCTGCAGTGCTACAAATCCTAGCATTGCTTTTCAGCGTGAATAGGGCTACATTTGAGTTTATCTAGAGTCTGCAGTGCTACAAGTCCCAGCATTGTTTTCCAATTTCTGCTGGACTACATGTTTTAGCATGGTTATCTAATGTCTGGACTAAAAAAGGCTAAAACTGGCCCTGTAAAGAAGCCCACACACTGATCAAAATTTGGGTGGCCCTGCTGAACCTGCTGAATTTCAACTTGTGTATGTGCAATGTAAAAGTCTTATTGCTATATAGCGTCCTCAGTGTTGCATGTCCCCATATTGTTATGCAGTGTCTGCAGACGTTCCAGCATTGTAGGCAAAGCTGGCTATTTGGGTAGATACAAAGTATAATTTAGGTAAATTATTTTTGTAATTTGTTTTTGTGGTGAAAATATTCTGAAAGTGTATCCTAGTTTTGTGCTAATTTCACCTCCATAGTTCATCTTTCATTGTCAACCTCAGTTTTTTAATTTTGTGGGAATATTGATTTAGATGCATTCATTATAGAACAGTAAAGTAATACAATAAAACCTGAGGTATGTAAGTCTTTCAGACATTTAAGTTTAAATATAGTTAAAGTTTATCTAAATATAAAACTTTACTCCCATGTCCTAGAGTGAGTACTGGTTAAAAAAATTGTCAGTTTTTTTTTTTTTGCTGTTTCTGTCTTATTCATAAGGTTTTGGTTTCTGGTGTATGACTGAACCTTTAAAGGCTAACTCTACCTTTTATAAAAAAAAAAAAAATAATGCATATATATTTGCAGGAAAAAATTGAAATGTTTTTGCAAATGAGCTTTCAAAGCATTGCAATCAGGGTCAGTGGGTGCAATGCCAGGCTCCTGTAGACTCTTCCTCTAGCTCCCCATCTGTCCTAAAATACAGACTTTCGAGCTGGAAGAATGGTGTTGGGAACCATATTACCTACTGGTGGCACTGTGGTCTTTATACCTGTCCTCCAGTGGGTGTCTCCCAGCAGCCAGAAGATCCCAATAATTTGTTTGCAACTGATGCTGGTTGTTGGGAGGGTATTTAGCCCCTTTTCAATCTTTCCACAGGCCTTTTACCTGTGTGCCAAACATCCTGATCTTGTTGCTCCTATCTTGATCCTGATTCTGTACCTGTTACTCTGGCACTTGCTGTCTTGCAACTGTTTCCCTGTACCCACTCCCTATACCTGTTCCCCTTGTACCTGATCCCAGCTTTGGCCCCCTACATTAATTGCCTCACCCACTGATCCTCCTGGCTGATCCTGTCTTTCCTCTTGCTTTTATATAGTTTATCATACAAGATGATAGTATTTTGCTAGTTAGGTAGTTTTACTTTACTAGGTTTCAGTTATCACACGTGTTTCACTTTTGCTTGTATTCTGTTTGTGGTGTTGGGTGTTTTTGCCGTGTTTGTAATAAATCTTGTTATTATGCAATTAGTTGAGGTCCTGTCTCCTTTGCACAGCTGCACAGATCTGGTCCCCCCCCCCCCCCCCGCTTTTGCTTGTTATTATCACTTGGTAATTTAACAATAACAAGACGAGTGCAATGATTTCTGCACTAGTGTTCCATTAAGAACAACAATTTGTAGTTTATTTACAGATCTCCATAAATTAATATAAGAACTCTCAAATTCTGTAGTGGGGGGGGGCTGGTTTGGGAGGGGGAGCAGGTCCTAAATCTGGGTGACTTAGCCTTTAATCACGATGGAGCTGACTCCAGATAAGCTCTGTTTGTGCATTAGTAGTGTTGGGCGAGCTGTTCGGGCTGAGCAAAAGTTTGGGCAGAACATCAGTTCCTGTGCATTCAGCGGGATGTTCGCCCACAGAACCCCCAATCAATACATTGTTAAGGAGCGGGGCCAGGAAGCTGGCTGCCACGTCCATAACAACGAATGAGTCATCAGCTGACGGTGGGCTTCCCCGCTGACAGCTGAAAGAAAAAATATTATTGCCAGCAATACAAAAAAAAACATAACGTGCAGTCTCCCCAGTCCATACCAGACCCTTTGGATCTGGTATGGATTTTGAGGGGAACCCCACGCCAAACAAAAAAAAGTGTGGGTTTCCCCTCAAAATCCATACTAGACCCTTATCTGAGCATGCAGCCTGGAAGGCCAGGAAAGATCAGAATGAGTGAGCACCTCCACTCCTGAACTATATTAGGCCACATGCCCTCAACATGGTGGGGTGGGTGCTTTGGGGCAGGGGGGCTCTAACCCCCACCCCAAAGCACCTTGTCCCCATGTTGACATGGGAACAAAGACTTCCTCCTGACAACCCTGGATGGTGATTGTGGGGGTCTGCGATCAAGAGAGCCCTCAGATCCTGTCCCCATATTCACATTCACCTAAAAAAACTGTCAAAAATAAATAAAAACACTACAAGGGTTTTTGACGTGTCCTTTATTTTAAAAGGTGAAAAAAAAAAAACAATGTCCCCCGATGTAGATCCATCGCCAATCATGATGCCTGCCACACCACCGTACCCACACTCATCAAAGGCAGACAGCCGAATGTGTCCTCCGCCATCTAACAGTTCTTAAATAGGTAAGGGGTGAAGCCATCTGGTGATGTAACCTGGTGGCCCCCCTCTTTTATTGCGCCAGTTGGTGTAGTATGGTTCAGGAGGGTGAGGCCCTCACTTACCTCCCTCCCCCCCTTTCCTTGCCTGCCAGGCTGCGTGCTTGGATAAGGGTCTCATATGTATTTTAGGGGCGACCCATGCCATTTTTTTTAATTTTGGTGTGGTTACCCTTAAAAAAGTTTTCATTTTTTTTTTTTTAAATAGCCGGGTGACAACAATGGCAACCGGGAGTCAATTTAAATGGGATTTGATTTTTTTTTTCTTTAGAAATGCAATTTCTGCTGCAGCAGGTTCTATACATGCAACAGATACGCCACTTTACAGGTAGGCTAAGGGGACAAATGTTCTGGTGACAACTATCTATAATGGGAGTTCCTCTCATTTCGGAATATCCTTTCTCTTGTTGTTGCTCCTCCAAAATGGGGAGTCAAGGGAAATCTCTGCAACAAGGCAAAAACAGTGAATGATAACTGATGGTTTTTTGACCGTTACCTATTCTATCCAAAGCTAAAAAAATATTTTTGCTCTATATACAATTGAATATGGAGATTTATACAAAAAATACAATAAACCTACTGTACCTGACAAAGGTTACTGGAATAGTGTATCATTCAAGGGCTGTCACAGAATTAATAATCATTTAGATATTTTGCTAAGCAGGCTCCATTCTTTTTGGCACCCTCTCCTCTAATTTATTATTACAACACTTTCACAGCATTGATGGCTGGGGAGAGGCTGCTTCATGTATTCAGACACAGAAATAGCTGCAAGCTTTACCTAACAAAAGTAAATTTTCCTTGATCGTAACCTGTCCTCTCCTTCACATGAATACAGAATTAAAACACAGGGAGAGATTCAGTTATATTAAAGTGTATATTTTTTGTATATTAACATTTTTATTCAGTTTTTCATCAGCATATAAAAAATATATATGAATCAAAACATTGCATAATAAATGAGCATATATGAATATTACAAGTACAAGTAGCTTTCTATTATTGCAAAAGCTCCCCTCCCACCCAACAAAAAAATAAAAAGGAAAATCCAGTTCCCCTCCTGTTGTGTTCTCTGCTATCTTCACACTCTGCCAAACTCCTTCTCTTCTAAGCATCATAATTGCTGCCCTTAACCCTGGCCATCCAGGCCTCGATGATTCAGCTCGCCAAGCTTATCAACCTCAAACACCCAGCAACTTTATATAATCCTCAGTTTTTTTTTTTTATTCAGCCAGTCCCCCCAAATATCCAGATATAGTCCTCCGCTTTATAAATCGTTTCCTCCATAAATATTGTCCAATCCATCCTTGCAGCCCAGTCCCTCATACTCGGGACTTCTGGCAACCGCCAAACTGCCAGTATCAGGCTTTTAACTGCATTCAGGAGATGAGGCACTAGCGTGTTCTTATATGTCCTTACCTTTTTCTCTGTGTTTTGAAACAAACAACTCCAAGGTTCCACCTGAATACAGTCTCCTGTAATCTGGTGAATTAGCCTAACAAACCCTTTCCAAAAAACTTGAATCTTTTTGCTCTCCCACCACAGATGCGCAAAGGTCCTAAGAGCCCCACATCCCCTCCAACAACCACCCTAATGCTCTGATCTGCCTCCACCCACTGGTCCAGTACCCTCCCCACCCCTTGCCACCACTGCAAAAGGGAAGGAGAGGGGGGAAGAAGGAGGAGGGGAACAAGAAACAACCCATTCATAGACCTAACACAACAGGGCCCTGTACTCCCTCCTCCCACTCCCCCCCCATCTAACTACTCATCCCTCCCGCCTCCACATTCCCCCCCTGCTCCTCCCCCATGAGATGTTAAATTCAATTTACTACAGAATTCACTTAAGTCTTCTAGGAATCGCAAGACCACTATGCGGCCATCTTTTCTTCCTTTAAGACAGGCCGGGAAACCCCATCGATATGAGATATTAGAGGCCCGCATTTCATCTGTCAGGGGTTTAAGCAGTCTCCTTCTTGCCAGAGTCTCGACTGACAAAGCAGCATATAGCTGTAAGTACGGTCCTTCAAAAGTAATCCCAGAGGAGTTCCGGACCTTCTCCATGACTATCGACTTTTCTTCTGCATAGTGGAACCTCACAATCACATCTCTTGGGCTACTTCCAGCCTGGTTTTGATATCCTCCCATCCTGTTCACTCTATCGATTTGTAAAGTTTCAGGGGTCTCATTTCCTAACAAGGGGTTAAAGAGGACTTGCACTACAGTTATCAGATCTTCCTTTCCCTGTTTCTCTGGTGAGCCCTTTATTCGCACATTTTTCCTTTTGGCTACGATTCCCCTGATCCTGTTATGTTATGTTATGTTATACAATAAGGATCAGTTGGCTTTCTGCAATGATTTCATCTGTTTGCATAAATCCTCCAGTAATTGTTCATGACTATCGAGTGTCCACTCTATTTCCTCAACACGGCCAAAAACTTATCCAATGTCTGCCCTGACTGCCACTATATCTAGTTTAAGAGATGTTTCCAAATTAGACGTCAGCTTCGCAATGGCTTCTTTAATAAGAGGTAGATCTGCTTGGGGTTCCTCCAAGATTGCATTCTCTTCTGCTATCAGGGCTGGGCTTTCCCCTTTGGGGCCTCCACTTTGTACTTTAGGTCCCCCCTGAGGGATTCCTCCAGAGTTTCTGGTCTGGTTGCTCCTAGGGCACTTGTCTTCCCCGCTGGGATATCCTTCATTATAGGTCTTTGCTTCCCAGTCACTGTCCGCCCTGAGGATCTTTGTCTGGGGCTATCAAGCCCTTCCTCTCTGCTGACATATATTGATGGATACCTCCTGGGCTGGGGGGCGGGTTGGTTCACTTTGCTAGGTTTTGATTTACCTCTCATCTTTAATCCCGGATAGTCTCAATTATAAAACGAAAGGGCAAAGCAAATAGAGGTGCCTGGGTATCCGTGGGAATATGTTGCTAGGAAAAATAGCACAGTTGAGTGGTTTACTGCTCAAAGCTGTGTAAGCACAGTCTCCAGAGGCCAGTGGAGTTCAGACCAGTTAGATCAGGGGGCATATAGGGAGGATATAGGAGGGGAGCCTTCAAGATATACAACAAACAACTGAAGAATACAGCAGCGACAGGCCCTTTAATAGCTATGATTATAAAGAGTAATTTGTCCCTATTGGGGTTTCCCACATAGTCCAAGTAAAGACTCTGTCACTTATCACTTCCCACAGAGGAATCCCCAGAGAGCCAAAACCAGTGAGGGAATAATGTGCTGGGCTGATTCAGGGGGCTTCACCAGGGCTCCCCCCTTCCCCCTTCAGGATGCTTTCTCTGACCACTTCCATTAAAACCCCCCTTGAAGCAGGCTTACCACTTTTTGGCAGGCAGTTCAGAGAGGGCAGGACACTACAGTCCTTCTGTTGTTGGGGGGCGAGTGGGGGAATTAGCAGGTCATCGTCAGTGCAGCGGTGGGGGAGTCAAGGCAGCCTGTCATGGTGGAGGCAGGAGACGGAGTCAGAAGGCCTGGGGATCAGCTGTGCAGAGCCCCTAATGTGACATCTAGGCAGCCGAGAGGTAACTTTCCTCAGCTCTAGCTGCTGCGGCGACAGTGGTGGTGGTCCGGGCAGCGGACCGCCTACTTCAGCATGGGCGTGAGCGTCATGGCATCAGGACTCCTCCCCCTGAACTATTTAAATCATATTAAAGTATATCTAAACCCAAAAAAAAATGTGATATATTTTAGGTTACCAGATGAGCAGGCTGCATTAGTTTTTTTTTTTTTTTTTGCTGTTTCCCTTTTTTTTTTTACCTAGTAACATTACATATAATGCACTTTTATGTCTACACTTACTCCCCTAATGATATCTATAAAAGGAACATAGTTGTCACACATGCTGGTCTTCAAACATGTCTGCCTTTGTTTATCTACAATACATGGTGGATTGGTTAAACTAGTGGTTACCAAGAGAAAGATAACATTGCTGATGCTGTCTTCTCCCAGTAAGAGGTTGAATCACTGTATTTATGGTAAAGTCCACTGGTATTTTATTCACTTGCAAAAATGTTCCTAACCTGAAAAAAAGAAAACAAATGCAGCCACCTTGTCCATAGACTAGTAAGCTGCAATATATAACTTTTTTTAGATCCACCTTAAGATAAGGGTAGAGAGAAGCTGTATGTTGCAGACTGTAATTATCACTACCATAACTTCTTTGTGATCTTTGGTGAACTTCAAACTTGGAACTTTGCTTTCATGTTTGCTTTCAATTTAGCCTTGTCTTTTGCCAGGTTAATGTTCTGCTTTACATCACAGATACCTGTTATTTCCTGGATGTCATCCATCTACCATGTTCTATCTCTCCTTTAGCCCCCATTCATACATGTTTGCCCTAAAAGTCACACGATTTTGATGTGATTTTGACTGGACTTGAAGCAATGCCTGGGTAATCTTGAGGTCTCTGGACCTCAAAACGCATCAAAGTCAGACCAAACTAGTGCAGGGACTACTTTGAAGTCGTTGCGACTTGAAGTCGCACAGATATGAATGGTACTCATTGGAAATCATAGAGTATGACTTATTAACCACAGCACAAACACAATATCAATAACCAAAACCTCGATATCGTTGATAGTGCACCCAACGTGCCTAGATAACACAAACGTACCTATATGCAACAACTAATATAATAAGATCCACCTAACATTAAAATATAAAGTGCAACAAATATGTACATTCAATGTGCAAATATTAGTCCAACGTAGTAGGACAAGCATGTGGCCAGTGAAAGTCCTCAGTTAAATTCAAAAAAGTGCTTTTGTGCCAATATTATGACAAGCCTGTAGCCAGTGAAAGTTCTTAATAATGCTCAGAAAAAGTGCTTTCATGCCAAAGTGCTGAAAATATCTAAATATCTCATGTAGTGCTCAGTGTTCCACTCCCTAACAGTGCTTGCACTTACCAGATGATGTGTACCCCTTTAGCAGTATAGCATGTGGGTCTATCGAGCTTGTTCTGGTAAGTGGAAACTGGGTCACTGCTTATACGTTCTTACAAGACCATGACTCATGAACGATTTTGGTTATTGATATTGCTATTGATATTGGGTTTGCGTTCTGGTTAAAAAGTTTATAATTTTCACTATGTGATGAACAGCGGCAGCAGATCTTTATCATTATTTTCTGTTATTTTTAGCATCATTTATTATTATTTAATAGCGAACACATACACACATAGCGCAGGTCAATTTTTTTTCTTCATAGAGTATGACTTGTCACCAGTAGCGGCTGGTGCTCGGTAATTCGAGGGGGGGGCTATAAACCAATTCGGGGTAATTTGGGGGGGGTATTTTGGGGGGCCCCCCCATATGGCCAGCTGGCCGGCCTGCCTCCTTACCTCCTCCTGTCCGAGCCGGGGAGTGCTGGATGGCTGAGCCGCCTGCCGTGTGTCTCCTCCCTCTTCCTGGCCAGTAAGATCGCTTCTCCTTTGGCCAATTGGAAAAGGGGTCTCACAACCCTATTCCTGATTGGCTGGGAGGAGAATCAGTGTGACAATAATAAATAAATATTTATTCGCTATTGCCATACAACTGGGTAAACACTGCGCCCCAAGCCCACCCTTTTTTGAAGCCTATTAAAACCTCTCGGTCTAATCACGTGCTTAAAAAAAAAAAAAATCCCCTATTGGAATCCATGCGTCTGACGCCCTGCATGTAGATTAGGGGGCCAGACGCATGGATGGACGGGCCGCCACTGCTTGTCACGCGACTTTGCAGTCCCAAGTCGCAGGACAAGTCACATGAATGTGAACGGAGCCTAACTCTTCCTTTATTTTGCTCCCTTCCATGATGTTGCATAGTTCATCTCCAAACTGACATTTTCTCATCGGTATTATTTTTAACAGGCATTTTTTTTATATTTTATTTATGAGTGTATATTTTATTTATGAGTGTATCAGGCAGAATTGGGATTGAAAAAAAAGTATAACAAAAAGACACATTTTTAAAGTTGGTCAAAATACAATGAAATAAAAAAAAAAATGGCTCCATGCTACTTAGACTCAGTCAGTTCAAGGATTTAAATATAAGACAGGTACATAATTTCAGGTAAAACTTTCAAAAAGACCACAAAGTATCTGTTGACAATTGTCACTGACACTCAAATAAAGGGGGGAACTTAACACTGGTATCTGTTTAGCCAAATATGCATTTTAAATGTAACCTCTATTCTGATATATTTCCTCTTCATTATACAAAATGTAAATTACTTTGAGTGGAAGCAATCGTCCAATAAGATTACTAGAAACATGCCCTTTGTTAGGTAAATGAAATCCATTTAGCAAATGAAATCCATTTAGCAAATCAAAAGCCGCTTCCTGCTAGAAAGTGGTCATGAAATGTATATAAGGTGAGACAAAGCTCAGTCAGTACATTGGATTTTCAGGAGAAAAAGATTTTACTGAGACCTCTCTATACTACACCATTCCAGGTAACTTTATATTTGATAATTGTACATTTGTATTACATGTTTTTTTTTTTGTTTTGATAATAATACTTTAAAATTACCCTTCAGAAATATACCTGTTTTTTTTTTTTTCTATTTCATACATTCTCTTATTCTCATTATTTTTATTCTTATTCTTATTTTCATTCTTTTTATTCTTATTCTCATTATTATCATTCTCTTAAAGCGGCATTACTAAAAACAGTGAAAACAATCTATGCAGTTAATAATAAAGGTCCATAAATTCATGAAAAAATAAAACGAAATAAATGCATGAAAAATAAAAGTAAAACTAGAAAATCAAAAGGGATTGCTGCTAAGTTCTAACTCATTAGTCAATCCTTTTCACCACACTACAACAAAATACAGGCAGTTCCCAGGTTACAAACAAGATAGGGACTGTAGGTTTGTTCTTAAGTCGAATTTGTTTGTAAGTGGGAACAGGTACATTTTTTAAGTGTAGCTGAAGCCAAAAAAATAATTTTTAAGTTTTTTGGATAGCATAGGGAAGGGTAACACCCCTGTAACATTTGTTTTGCTGTCTGTGACCCTGTTCAGAAGATTTCACATCACTTTCTGTCCCTGTGACAATCAGATTTTGAAAATTTTGGGTTGTTGTGGAAACAAGGATTGGTGATAAAGCTTCAGTGGAGACATCTTTATCCCATGAGAACTCTTCCAGGAGTGAATTTCCATTCCTAGGGGGAGATTTCTCCTCACTTCCTGTTTCTCCCTCCGTTTGTAAGTATGATTCATATGTAAGTCGGATGTTTGTAACCCGGGGACCGCCTGTATATAACTTCCTGCATGATGCAGGACAATCCCATCGTATAATGTGAGAATCCTTTATTCAAAACAAGGAATTGTCCAATAAGATTACTGGAAACATGCCCTTTGTTAGGTAAATGAAATCCTTTTAGCAAATCAAAAGCCGCTACATGCAAGAAAATGGTCGTGAAATGTATATAAAGTAAGACAAAGCTCAGTCATTACATTGGATTTTCAGGAGAAAAAAGGTTTTACTGAGACGTCTCTCTATACTACACTATTCCAGGTAATTTTATATTTTCTAATGGTAGATTTGTGTTACATGTTGGTGTCTTTTATATTGATAATTGCATCTTAGTTTGGAAGTATTACTAACTTTTTAAAACACTGTTGTAATTGGCAATCTATTATATAAGAGATATTATACATTGGTAGATGTCTTTGTTATTTTTTGTTTGCATAGAGATTTTATTATTTTTCTCTATCTCAAAGGGGTTCATTTACTAAGGAAGTAGAGCATGTTCATTTTACAAAAAGGAATTTTCACTTGTATAGTAAATGGGATGAAGATAAGTAAAATTTTGCTTCTCAAATATTCCCTAATGAGAGTAGAATAAAACAAAAAGGGATTTTGTTTGCTCATTATTGGATGGTGGGAGACTGCACAGTTCCCTTCATTCATTAAACTTGTTTACAAAGTGAATTTGAATTTTCACTTAGCTTAGTGGATGAGGTAAATCTGCACTGACTTCCATCATCTAATATTCACTGAAAAAGGTGAACATTCACTGTATAAAGATAACATGTGCTACCCCTTTAGGAAAACATCCCTACTGTCTTTTGTTGTATTTGTAAGCATACAGGCTGAACTAGGATATGCACTATATTGTCAAAAGTATTGGGACGCCTGCCTTTACACACACACATGAACTTTAATGGCATCTCAGTCTTTGTCCGTAGGGTTCAATATTGAGTTGGCCCACTCTTTACAGCTTAAACTTTTCTGGGAAGGCTGTCCACAAGGTTTAGGAGTGTGTCTATGGGAATGAATGTTTGACCATTCTTCTAGAAGCGCATTTGTGAGGTCAGGCACTGATGTGGATGAAAAGACCTGGCTAACAGTCTCTGCTTTAATTTATCCCAAAGTTGTTCTATCGGATTGAGGTCAAACTCGATTATCCATATTTTTATGGACCTTGCTTTATCAGCTGGTCCAAATCATTTGGTGGAGGGTTGATTATGGCGTGGGGTTGTTTTTCAGGGGTTGGGCTTGGCCCCTTAGTTCCAGTGAAGGGAACTCTTAAAGTGTCAGCATACCAAGACCATTTGGACAATTTCATGCTCCCAACTTTGTGGGAACAGTTTGGGGATGGCCCCTTCCTGTTCCAACATGACTGCGCACCAGAGCACAAAGCAAGGTCCATAAAGATATGGATGAGTGAGTTTGGAGTGGAGGAACTTGACTGGCATGCACAGAGTCCTGACCTCAACTCGATAGAACACCTTTGGGATGTGAGCCAGGCCTTCTAGCCCACATCAGTGCCTGACCTCACAAATGAGCTTCTGGAAGAATGGTCAAATATTCCATTAGACACACTCCTAAACCTTGTGGACAGCTTTCCCAGAAGAGTTGAAGCTGTTATAGCTGCAAAGGGTGGGCCAACTCAGTATTGAACCCTACAGACTAAGACTGGGATGCCATTAAAGTTAATGTGTGTGTAAAGGCAGGCGTCCCAATACTTTTGGTAATATAGTATATCTAGGATAGAAATTGGATCACTCAGATCCTGGTTACCCAGTGAGAATGATGAAGATTATCTCCAGGACAACATTTTTTCTACAGAGTAATGTTACATAAAATTAATTTTCTTTTACTTTATAATGTCTCCACTCCACTGGAGGAGCAATGAAGACACAATTAGACAGCAGCATTTTCAGTCTGGGGATAGGGTAGTGATTGGTGCATTAACAGATTTAGATGAACGTGACTAGCAAATTTAAGATAAGTCTTTTTCTCTTGTCAAATTTGTTTTATTGAGTTTTAACATGGTATACAAGGAGGTTTAGATGCAACAATAAGAAAGTAACATCATAAAGTACGGGTATAAAGATAATTACAGATACAATGTAATATAATGAATACCATGTAGTTCAAAAGTAGGTATAGCAAATAAGAAAATTTGTCCTTATAAATATCTAGAAAGGATCTAAATCTAGTATATCATGACTAAAATGTGAAGCTTATTAAAGCACAATAATATAATGTTACAAGTATAGAAAGCATTTGTATAAATGTTGCTACTTGAACCACATGGGAAGAGTAGAAGAAGGGAAAAGGAGGAGCAAGAAAAGTAAGGAGAATAAGAAAATTAAATAGAAATAAGAGAAAAAAAAAAAAAAAAAAGAAGGATAGGGATTAGGTTAAAGATAATCCCTGGGGTAATGTGCGACCTCAAGGGTTTAATACATACAAGAACAGGGATCTCCAAACTACGGCCCTCCAGCTGTTGCGGAACTACACGTCCCATGAGGCATTGTAAAACTCTGACATTCACAGACATGACTGGGTATGATGGGAATTGTAGTTCCTGAACAACTGGAGGGCCATAGTTTGGAGACCCCTGTACAAGAAGCTCGAATGTAAAAATACCTCACCAAGGCATCAATAAGGATTCATCAAAGTTGGAGGGCAAATAGTGTGTGACCCAAGGGCGCCAAGTTTTCTCAAAGTTTCAAATTTTGTCACGAGTGATGGCTTCTATTTTGGCATGGATCATAGCTTGGTTAACTCTATGTTTGGCTTCAGCCATTATCAGCGTTGGGGATTTCCAGGCTTTTGGCGATGGTCTGTTTCGCAGCCGTAGTGACTCACAGAAGGAGTTTAAAGTGGGATCGGGTGAGATTAGCTGGTCCTAAATTTAGAAGTGCTACGGAGGGGTCAGGAGGGATGAGCTCTTCAAAAATATAACTCTTTTTAAACAGTTACAGCAACTGTTTTTTTGTTTCCTCTGGCATAAAAGTTTTATACACATGAATAAAGCTGACCATTATAAGCACCCCCGTCAGTGTTGTATGGTTTATCTCAACCCTCTAACTAACAGAAAATTGAAAAATAACAGGTTGACTGGCTGGTGAAACAAGTGAAAATAAAGGACAAAAATATAACTAATGCAGCCACCACATGGAAGAACTGATGAGCTCTGATAGACGGTAATACACTTTTGTGTATAGCTTGAATACTACTTTAATATTTAACCACTTAAGCACCGGAAGATTTTACCCCCTTCCTGACCAGGGTTTTTTTTTGCGATTTTTTACTGCGTGACTTTAACGGACAAGTGCGCGGTCGTGCGACGCTGTACCTAAATTTGAAAGAGCTTTCTTTTGGTGGCATTTGATCACCTGTGTGATTTCTTGATCATGCGATATAAACAAAAAAAGAATATTTTTCACATTTTTTTATATGAAATTCCCCCCAAAAAATGTAAAAATCAAAATTTTTTAACATTTTTGGCCAATTTGTTTTATGCTACATATGTTTGGTAAAAAAAATTGCAAAAAGCGTATTTTGATTGGTTTGCGCAAAAGTTATCGCGTTTACTAACAAAGGGAAAGATTTTTGTCATTTTTGGTGTTTTTTTTTTAATGAGTAATGGCCGCGATCTGCGATTTTTTTTTGCGGGACTGCGACATTGCGGCGGACAGATCGGACCCTTGACTGACATTTTTGACGCTTTTGGAGTTACCAGTGACATTACTGCAGTAATCAGTGCTATACATATGCACTGTTACTGTAAAAATGACACTGGCAGGGAAGGGGTTAACTGTATTGGAGAGGGAGGGGTTAAGTGTGTCCTAGGGACGTGTCTACTATTGTAAAAACAGAGATCAATGGTTCTACATAGTAGAACCGTCTGATCTACATTTTTACACAGGGGAGAATGACAGGCGGCTTGTTTACATTAGCCGCCTGCCTTTCTCCCTCTCTACCGACGATCGCGGAGTGACTGCTTAGTGAACGAGCCGCGGCAGGCGCGCGCCTCAGCGGGCAAGCGCCTCAGCGGGCGCGCGCTCGCCCGCTATTGGCTCACAAGCCGGTGACAGGCTAGTGACGTATATATACGTCACTTTGCCTGGCCGGGGCTGACCGCCGCAGTATATTTACTTGCGGCGGTCGGCAAGTGGTTAAAAAAATTTGAAAAACTTAACAGCCTTCATAGAACCCATCCTGAATCTGGAGTCCTCGGTACGATTACAGTATAATTCCAAATTGTTAAAGGACTACAGCAGACTTAACATCAACATATAAACTTAAAATTTGACAACAATCTATAATAATATGTATTAATTTAATATATCATTAAAATGTAATGCAGAAAATTACCTGAGCTGTGTCAACTGAAAAAAAGGTTATTTATATTGCAGTATTTTCATTGCTTTGTATTAATAAATAATCTGTTCAGGTTCAATGGACCATCCAAGCATGGGATCTTTAACTCTTTGTTAGGATAAAAATGGGGAGATTTACTAAGACTGGTTCATACAGAATCTGGTGCAGCTGTGCATAGTAACCAATCAGCATCTAGGTTTTATTGTCAAAGCTTGTTTGAACAAGCTGAATGTAGAAGCTGATTGATTACTATGCACAGCTGCACCAGATTCTGTGTGCACCAGTCTTATGGGCCATACACACTATAAGATTTTCTGAAGACTTTTGCCTTTAGGCCCCTTTCACACTATCCGTCCGTCGGACGGATTCCGTTTTTCTCAGCGGGGATCGATGCCGCCGATCCCCCGCTGAGCAGAAGGATGACAGCTGTGTCTCCGTGCTGTGAGCGGAGACACAGCTGTCAGTTCCCCATGCATCGCTATGGGGGAAATCGGATGGGAACAGACCGTCGGTCCGTTCTCATCCGATCCCATCCCATCTGATCTGATCCGCTGGATGGATGGAAAATAGGGTTTCCATCCGTCCAGATTTGACGGATCGGATCGGGTCGGATGTCAGCGGACATGTCTCCGCTGACATCCGATGCCCCATAGGAATGCATGGGGGGACCGTTCAGATCCGCCAAAAAAACGAACAGGCGGATCTGAACGGTCCGCCTGTGTGAAAGGGGCCTAAATGTCAAAGCTTGTTTGAACAAGCTGAATTTAGAAGCCGATTGATTACTATGCACAGCGGCACCAGATTCTGTGTGCACCAGTCTTAGTAAATCTCTTCCCCTTGTGTTCAAATCTAGTTTATAATTGATGGAAATCATAACACTCCTATCCCCCCCCCTTTTCCCATTATCATTGCATGCAAAGAGAGGATAGGCAGGATTTCTAAGCAAGCAAAAAAGGGAGCTGACCTTTTTTTGCTCATATTTTATGTTTTGCTATGTTAATGGATACATATAACAAATACTGTTTAACGGATGATTTTTTACAATTTGGGTTTAAAAGTGGAAAGATGGAAGATTCCATATAACTTTTTTTTCATTTATTTTTTTACAACTGGTAAAAATGAATTACTTTTTAAAACCTATTCTATTTTACAGGTAAACAGAGCGTCATCAGCACACAATGAATCAAGTAGGAGACAAGCTGTGGCAATGCTCAGAGTGCTCGGAAAGTTTTATTCATAAGTCAAAACTCAGCGTTCACCAGAGGATTCACACTGGAGAGAAACCATTTACATGTCCAGAATCTGCCAAATGCTTTTCAGAGAAGGCATCTCTTGCTAAACATGAAAAGGGTCACACAGGAAAGAAGACATTTTCTTGCTCTGAATGTGAAAAAGTTTTTTCATGGAAGAGGTCGCTAATCATTCACCAGAGGAGTCACACAGGAGAGAAGCAATTTAATTGTTCAGAATGTGACAAATGCTTTTCCGCTAAGTTTTTTCTTATTACGCACCAGAGGACTCACACAGGAGAGAAGCCATTTCAATGTTTAGAATGCGGCAAGTGCTTTTCACAGAAGGCAAATCTTGTTCAACATGAAAATATTCACACAGAAAAGAAACTATTTTCTTGCTCTGAATGTGAAGAAGTGTTTATATGGAAGAGATCACTAATCGATCATGAGAGGATTCACACAGGAGAGAAGCCATTTTCTTGCTCAAAATGTGACAAATGCTTCTGTTCCAATAATAATCTTATTAGCCACCTGAAGACTCACACAGGAGAGAAGCCGTTTAAATGTTCAGAATGTGGCAAGTGCTTTTCACGGAAGTCATCACTAATCAGTCACCAGAGGATTCATAAAGAGGAGAAGCCTTAGGCCCCTTTCATATGGGCGATCCGATCCTCCTGTCAGTTTTTCAGGCGGACCTGATCGGATGCTCCATGCATCCCTATAGGGCAGCGGATGTCAGCGGAGACATCTCCGCTGACACCCGCTGCTATCCAATTCCAATCCTGTCTGTGAAATCCGGACAGATGGAAACCCTTTTTTCCATCCGTCTGGAGGATCAGATCGGATGAGAACGGACAGGCAGTCCGTTCTCATCTGATCTCCCCATAGAGGACAGCGGGCATCTGACAGCTCTGTCTCAGCACACAGAGCGGAGACGGAGCTGTCATCTGCCTGCTCAGTGGGGAACGGCGGATCGATCCCCCCGCTGAGCAGAACGGACTTTGTTCCGTGTGAAAGGACCCTTGCAGATTTTCAGAGTGTGACTGATGTTTCTTTGAGGATACATGTTATTTGACACCAAAAAACAAAAACATGTTCTAGGGAAAATGCCATCCATCTCAAACTCTGAAAACCTCTTATCAACCTGCCAAGTCATGTGCCAACTTATTCCCTAGAATGAGATTCCACTCTACCAAAGTATGAGAAAAATAATTGAATCAGCATGATAGGAACTTTACCTAACTAAGCCCCAGAAATCCATGCATTTTCTAGGAATTTTGGTCAAGAAGATTCTACATTTTGTGTACATATTGGTCTATACCTGTTATATTAAGAAACAACAATTCAATTCTTCATGGTTAAAGGTTTGTGTCTTTATACATAAAAACACAGATTTTTAGCAATGTTGGACAATTTTGCAAGAAGATCTCATGCTTGTGATATTTTATTAACAAATCCACATATAACCCATAGGAGGGCAAAAACTGTGAAGGACATGTTGGTCCATACCCATTGTATTGAGAAGCAACAAATGCATTATTAGGTACAGTTTCCACTTTCTGTAAAAGGGTCATATATGTGTGGATATTGTAGGCTTGTGTTTTCATGTTTACCAAAGTATTTCAGAACCTTTAAGTGTTTGTAACCCTTAAAAAAAAAAGTATGATCCTGTTCCTATAAAGCATGGTATACAGCACAGTGCTTGTGCTGTGTAATTTGGCCCTCTCTATCCCCTAAAAAACCTGGCTGATCCTGCCTGGCTATACCCTCCCCCCTGTGAACTGACCACGGTATATCATGGCTACTGAGCCCTGACACCATGGTCAGTTTATGTGCCTCCATCCTCCGCAGGCCTGCTCCCTGCTCTCCTCTCTGTCTCCCGTGTCCTCCTCCCTGCCTGTCAGCTCATGTGTGTGAGCCGTGTCCTCCCCTCCCCTGCTGCTGCTATACAATGTAAAAATACGATCTGTCCTTTGTAGAATCCTCTCTGTTATAACCGGTTATATCGCTCCCTGCCTTTGTTTTATAAAAATTAAGAAGCGTACCTTATTGAAGACCGCCACTGATCGGTCACGTGACAGCCCTAGGCTCTACTTTCTCCTCCCGGCTTATGTCAGAAGGAACCTCAGCCCCTCCCTCTGCAGTCCTCAGAGCGGTGCAGGAGAGCGGCGAGACATCAGCTGACCCTTCAAAATAAGGTATTGTGCCACATCATTTTTAAAAAACAAAGGCAGTGAGCGATATAACAAGTTATGACAGAGGGGATTCTACTAACGACCCATAATGGCATAACAACCACCTTAAAGTGATTAGATGCAAGATACAAGATTTCATAAACTGTGGTAAAGTAAAAGGAGAGAATCTCCCATAACGTGTCTTGTGGTACACTGCATTTCTAAAAACAAAAATGGGGCCATGTGCATTTTCTTGTATAATCAATAGGTTACCTTAAAGGATAAGTTCGGCTTTCTGCAAAAAATAATAAATGCACACGTTTTTGCAGGTAAAAAAATGTGCATTTATTATTTTTTGTAGTAGGAGCCTGTAAAGCATTGCACCAGCAATCAGGAGATTGCTGATGCCATGCAGGTCTCCTGCATACTGTCATTGTATTTGCTTGCCTGTCAATCCTGTATGGGCAAGTTGATACTCGCTGCCAGGAAGACTCAATGAACTACCACAGAGCTTAATACTGCTGTGGTAGTTCATGGAGAACTACAAGCCGACATCCGCTAAGGCTGTTGGAACTTGTAGCTTTCCATTCACAGAGCACAGTGAATGAGTGACGCGGTTGGGCGGGTGGAGCCCTGCAAGGCCACATTATTTTTAAATTTTGACAGCTACCGGGGAGAAGATCCCCACTAGCTGTCAGGAGTGGGGGGAGGGGGTCAGGGGGAAGTGGGGGCTGGTTCTTTCATTACATGTTACACCCTGAATATGGGTGTAACATGTAACAGGTTATGAAAGATGAACTTATCCTTTAAGTAGATGTTTGTAATTAAGTTCTGTAGTAAACAAATTCTAAGAGTGTGTCCTAGTTGTGTGCCAATTTTGACTCCACAATTCATCTTCCATTGCGAAACCCAGTTCTTTTTTATGTTTTTTACATTTTGCAGAAATATAAATGTGGAGGTATTAATGGTAGAAGAATAAAGTAAGGAGATAAGACCAATTGTGACTCCACAATTCATCTTCCATTGCAAAACCCAGTTCTTTATGTTTTTTACATTTTGCAGAAAAATAAATGTGGAGGTATTAATGGTAGAAGAATAAAGTAAGGAGATAAGACCAGAGGTATATTAGCCTTTAAAGTTTCAATTGAAATAAAATGGATGTAAACCCTCACATATACCCAAGTGAACAGCCTCAGATGATACACAGAGATGAAACAAATCCTCCTACATACATTTTACTTATGTATCTACAGTCTGCCCCTCTCTACACCTTTTTAAAAGTGCAGATTGTGTTGAAAATCTTTCTTCATCTGTCAGCAGCACATAGAAGAGGGAAGAGAGACTGCAGTTACAGTGTGTGAGAGCTGATTGGAGAAAAGTAACACCCCATTCCACACAGCAGAAGAACAGTGTTGTGAATAGACAGGCTCCGTTCTAAGCTCTCCCTCCCCCCCTTCCAACACAAATGTATCTCATGTGTCGGGAAAACTTCTCAGAAGTGACTCATGCTGATAACAGAGGAACGAAGCACCAGAGAAACATGACACTTAGAGCTTTGGAAAGAGATAAGTAAACACTACAGATATATGTGCTTTGCTGAAATTTCATGACTCAGGTATACAACCACTTTAAAGTAAAAAGTATATCTAAATACAATTTTTATTTCCCATTTTCTACAGTAGAGACTAAATCAGGTTGATTTCTTTCCTATCTGTGCCTTGTTAAAAAAGTGTATTTTCTGGTGTATTACTGTACCTTTAAAGAGTAACTTCACAAATATATATATATATATATATATATATATATATATATATATATATATTTGCAGGAAAAAGTGGATTTTGTTATATTTTTGCAATAGAGCCTGTAAAGCATTGCAACTGTTATCAGTGGGTGCAATGCAGGGCTCCTGTAGACTCTTCCTTAACCTCAGTTTTTGTACTGATGTATGGACTTTCAGTTAAAGAGCTGGAGGAAGTGTCAATGGTATCAGGAACTATAATACCAGTCAGTGTCTCCCAACGTGCAGATCCCAGAAATTAGTCTGCACCTGATGCTGGTTGTTGGGAGGGTATTTAGCCCCTCTTTTAGCTTTCCACAATGACCTGTGTGCCAAACTTCCTGACCGTGTCACTTCTGTCTTGATCCTGCATCAGTACCTGTTACTCTGACCCTTGAGGTCTTATACCTGTTCCCCTGATTCCGCTGCCTCTACCTGTTCACCTTGTACCTGATCTCAGCTTTGTCCCCCTTTCTGACTTGTATCACCCATTGTTCCTTGCACCTCCTGCCTGACCCTACCTTGCCGATCTTTCCCCTTGCTTGTATATAATTTATCATAGGTTATTTGTTAGTTATCTAGTTCTTTAGTGGGTTTCATTTATCACACATATTTCACTTTTCCTTGTATTCTGTTTGTGGTGTTGGGTGTTATTAATAAATCTTATTATAATTTAAATTCGTTGGGTACTGTCTCCTTTGCACAACTACACAGCTCTGGTCACTCCTGATTTTGCTGGATAACAGCACTTAGTAATCTGATAATACCAGGACTATGAGTGCAATGATCACTGAACTTGTGTTCTATTGAGAACTTCAAATTCTAGTTCATGGGTGTAACATGGTGAGAAAAGGTGGATTTAGCCTTTAAGCAGGATGGGGCTGACTCCTGGTAAACTCCTATTTTGTGCATTAGTATAGAAATCCTACACTTGACAAACATAGATAATTTAGAATGGGGACCACATTTTTTTTAGAAGTCCCTTAATACAGCAGTGTGGCCTTCCCATATATTATTTCTGGCTAGCTTGACTAGGTACTAATTTTGTATGGTTCAAACGTTTTCCCTCTATTTGTCCTGTAAACACAACAGAAATAGAAACTATCTTTAAAATGAGACAGCTCTTCTCTAAAGCTCACCATTATGTCAGTGGATTTTTGAACAAATGATAAAGTGTTGCAACCCCTGTTCGACAGAGTTGATCACTTTATAAACTTCTGTAAAAGAAACCTGCTGAAAGATTTGGTCAATCAGTAGTTACAGCCAATCAGCTGGAGCTATTGATCAGTGTATTCTGGCAGTGGCAGGTCTTGCCATCAGAATGCAATGTCCCGGCAGAGGGAAGATGGCATTCCTCCAACCCTCTTTTTTTTTTTTTTTTTTTGAGGATGGAGGTAAACTACCCATCTAAGGCCAGCTTAAAGTGGAAATTTACTCAGTAACTTAAGTCCTGCTAGATCAATTCAGAATGGCCCCTTTTGCAGATATAACTATGGAAAACATTAGAAATAGGTGTCTATACTGTTTAAAATCCAGAAATACACTATCTCCCCCTGCGCACAGTTGCTCTCTATTTTTCATCATTATGCCAAAAATCAGAGCCAATAGAGAGCAATCTGCTGACAGCCTAAAGATTTACTGATGCTCGGGGGCTCTGGGTTTTAGCAAAATGGCAGCTTCCAGCAAGAAGAAGGAGGAACAATGCTGGAGGCAACTTACAGCACACATACATTTTGGTAGCATAATTGTTATTTTGGAATCTTACTTGCTAAAGAACATTATTTTTTATCAAGTTGTTATGGGTAAAGTTTTGTTTAAGAAAAAAAGACACACAACAGTTAATTTAATTGAACCAATTGATTTATTTGTTTAGCGCTTTTGTTGTTTTATAATTTTATGTAAGTTAATTTTTTTTGACGCGCTGTACAATGGTGGCGTGCAAGTGCTACGTGCTAATCTAAAAAATCGAAATGTATCCAATTGTGCAACCAAAATAAGATATGGAACCATCAACATAAACATCAGTTTTAAAAGTCCGTAACAATGACCAAATCTTCAAATCACCAAAAATGACAAGTGCTCAGTAATCTTCTTATATAAGGTGCTTGAACCTGGTGCTCCCCCACCAATGAAAAAAAGGGGCCACTCACCAAATGGCTGGGGGCCTCCAGGACCAAGCTCACTTTGCTTTAAGATCAGTTGAGATAGCCTCCGTTGAGAATAAACCAAATCACTGAATTGCCCCCTTGGGCTGGTAATAAAAAGGGAACACTACTAGAAAACTGCATTGACAAAAGTGAAAGTTCTGCCCCGGGCTCTGAGGAACACTTCCAGATTTTCTGACATTGTCATTGAAGAAGACAGATCACACAAAGCAAACCAAAACACAGTCTATCCAGACGATGCAAATTCCATACTTCCTGCTTTATTTGGCAATCTACTTCTACTGCAGTGTAAACACGGCAGACCGCTGTTCTGTCAATAATGAACACAGGGCTCCTAGTGTGTTCATTCCAAAAGCCCATCTCCCACACAGTTAGAAAGCACCCCCTAGGGAAACATTAAACCCTTTGATTGCCCCTGGTGTTAACTCGTTCCCTGTCAGTGTCATTAGTACAGTAACAAAGTGTATTTTTAGCACTGATTACTGTAATAATGTCACTGGTCCCCCCAAAAGTGTCAAAAATGTCAGTTAGGTGTCCGATCTGTCCGCCACAATTTCACAGTCTAGCTAAAGTAAGTAGTAGTAAAAAATAAATAAATAAATAAAAAGGATATAAATCTTTCCCCTTGTTTGTAGATGAGATAACTTTTGGGCAAACCAATTAATATACACTTATTGGGATTTTTTTTTTTTACCAAAAATATGTGGCAGAATACAAATTGGCCAAAAATGATGAAAACATTTGATTTAAATTTTTTTTTTATTGGGAATGTTATATAGCAGAAAATAATATTGTCTTTTTTTCTTTCAGAATTGTAGATCTTTTTTTGATTATAGCGCAAAAAATAAAAATCGCACAGGTGATCAAATACCACCAAAAGAAAGCTCTATTTGTGGGAAAAAACAAGACATCAATTGTATTTGGGTACAGTGTCACACGACCACGCAATCGTGCCGAATCACAAAATATGGCCTGGTCATTAAGGGGGAAAATCTTCCGGTCCAGAAGTGGTTAATGAATAATAATTACAAAATATTATCATTGAGGAAACAGGAAGCAGGCAAACAATGCAACCTTCTTCAATCTTGGTTTTCATTGAGTGTAGCATTTATTGGATCGAGAGATGACACATCCAACAGAGTATATACAAAAATATTACAATGACAGAAGCCTTAAGAATCCTCTTATCTGAACCGACGGAATATTGATTTATGCTCGGTCGGTCACTCTCATTCTACAGAATGGACTGCCACTGCTGATCATTGCATTCTGACAGTGGAGAGTCCCCGACTGCATGAATAGAGGAATCAGTTGGAGTTTTTGGTCAACTGAGACGTAATGGACAGAACCTCCTTCCTATACCTCCCCTTTCTCTGGTTTCGGAGGGCAGCAACGTTGATATTGTAGAACGGGAGCACCTCCATGTGAACCATCTTATGTTCCCATTGGGGGGTTCATATGTGGGAGTGTCCCTAGCCATATAACCGTAACAGATAATGCTGTTACCTACCAATAAAATGTAACAAGCAATTGTATTACTATGCTGTATTAAGATTTTCCTATTTCACTCTCATTATCTATGTGAAACTTGACTGTTACTTTGTTGTATTCGGTATAACAGATGACTACTGTTCATGTTTGTTTGTAGGTTTTTCTTTGCAAAAAACTCAATAAAAAATATAAAAAAAAAAAAGAATAGAGGAATCAGTTAATTTTTTTTTTCAGCCCAAAGATTCAGCTGTATCCAGCCTAAAGCTGGGTATATATTAGTAGAATTTTAAACAATTCACATGAAAAGTCTTCGGAAAATTTGTACAAACATTCAAATTTCTTTTGAAAGTGATTTACATTTTTGTTTGATTTTAACATTTGAATTTGAAATGAATGAACTTTATTGAACGAAAGCCATACACTGTTATAAATTCGTACATTCAAGTAAAATCTCCCATCCTGCTCTTTTCGAATGTTGATTTGACCACACCAAAGTTTAGAAAAATGGACTAATGTTCTTACAATGAAAATTGAAGTTACAGATGTATAGAGAACATCTGTACTTTAAAGGCACATACATGAGACAGATATTAAACACCGATATAAAATAAAATCACATTTTATTGTTTACACAATAAAAACAATGCATATTAAAATAAAGGACTGACCCAGCAAATAGGTGGTCAGCCCAATAATGAGAAATATGCATTAAATATTGAAGAGTACAAGACACATGAGTAATGACAAAAAGCAAACCAAATTATATAGATGAATCAAAAAGAGGGTACATCTGTAGGGTCGACCCTTGATACAGATGTACCCTCTTTTTCATTCATCTATATAATTTGGTTTGCTTTCTATCATTTCTGTCATTACTCATGTGACTTGTACTCTTCAATATTTAATGTATATTCCTCATTATTGGGCTGACCTCCTATTGGCTGGGTCAGTCCTTTATTTTAAAGCGGAGTTCTGCCCCCCCCCCTCCAAAAATTAAAAATCAGCAGCTACACATACTGTAGCTGCTGACTTTACATATTAGGACACTTACCTGTCCAGGAGTCCAGCGATGTCAGTGATGTTTTCCAAGGTTTAGGTCAGAAGGTTATCTTTGAGAAAATAGTTGAAATAAATTCAATCTCCCAAACTTTTTTACAGGTCGACAGTGCCCCCTACTGATATTTCAGAGCTATAGCCGTTTAGAGAATAAGCCCCTATTTGAGGTATTTTCATATGGAAAACAAAATCCACGCCCAAATTCCCATAGGATAAATGTTTAGTCTTAGTGAGAGATGAGAGAAAATTGAAAAGATCTGGAAGGGAGAAGGACACAGGGATGAGGTTCTGTTGAAGTCACACACGAAACGCGTCAGGACACAGGGCCGCTGTCTCCCGGATGGTCACTGAGGTTTTGACCGGATCCCGGATCTCACCCATAGGCAAAACAGACAGACCCTATGCAGGAACGGTGAGCAAGCCATCACATCGTGATTACCAATTACATGCTTGATTGGTATGCTTACATGCTTGACGCCTGCAGCGTCAGAAGACGTCACATGACGAAACGCGTACAGCGCCGTCACGTCATTTCCGGTTCCGGTCTCCAGTTGGAACGCATTGCGTTCCGGGAAACCAATACCATGCTGTATATTGAAAAGTTGATTGTGAGTACCCATTTTTTTGTGCTGCTGAATAAAATAGCTTTAACGATATCACACTATCGAGCTTTTTTTCACTTCCTATGACCCTCCCATCTACATACCCTTGAGTGGCCATACCCGATCCCCCCACGGAACATTGGATACAGTACCATTGGGATAGGACCCTACTACCGGACCCCAAGTTAGGATACCTGGGAAATCCCGCGGACCTCACATCACATCTCCCCCAGGAAGGGAACCACCACACAGAGCAAGGACCAGCGAGACATATCCACAGTACCCGCTCTATACCCCTGTGTGGGGTGGGTACATCTGGTGAGTAGGTTTTTTAATAGGAGCCATCCCGCAACTCACCAGTCACCCACCTTGGGGGTCACCGTAAGATACCGCTCACTTATTTCACTGGGCACATTCACCAATTCATGGACTTATCCCAGCATATGAACTGATTGATTATCACCTGTTGTTGCACTTTGTATAATAGTTTCCCGCACATTTACTTTTTGCACATTCCCCATTCACGGACTCATTTTTTATATGAATTGAAAAAATACCACCTCTTGCTGCACTTTGCATAAAACTCTCCTGCATATTTGCACATTTATTTATTTTGTATATAAAGTTTTTCCGCACCTTTTTACCATTTAGATATTGGATTCACTCAGCACTATTTGTTGTCACATTTATCATATTTATTCACTTATTCACTCATTTATTTATCTAAGGCTGTTTATTTTGTATTAATTTTGTGGATTATTTATTTAAATTGTCATTTATTATTGTACACATATACGAAGGCATATTTATTTATTGTAGCACCTTTTGCACTTTGCACTACGCCCTCTGGTGGCCATTTTTCATATTTTTAATCATTATACATTTTTATATCTTTTCATTTCAATTATTGAGTTTTACCCTCATAATACATATTTACATATTTATTCTTTTATCACATCTGAGTTTAACACACAATATTTCTATATTTTAGCCAGTGGCGGCCGGCCCATAGGGGGCGCAGGGGCGCCGCCCCCCCCCCCCAAAAAAGAAAAAGAAAAAAAAAAGATTAAAAAAAAAAAAAAATAATTTTTGCCCACAAGGGGCGCCCGTCTCATTGGTGCCTATGGGGGTGGGGTTTTCCACCCGCAGAGGCGCCGATAGACGGCCTTCTGGGGCGTAACTGTAGCGCAGAGCTCTGCGCTCCACCACCCCTCTTTCGGCGTCCGCCGCATTGGTGCCGATGGGGGGTGGGGTTTTCCACCAGCAGAGGCGCCAATTGGCGGCCTTCTGGGGCGTAACTGTAGCGCAGAAAAATGCGCTACACCACCCCCTTTTGTGATGTCTTGGATCATGATTGGTCCAGACTCCAGCCTGGACCAATCATGATTCAGGACATCCATGGTGACCTCGTTGGGGGCGGTGCCGGTGCGTGCATCAGTCACTCACCGTCACCGCCCGGTCACTTTCCCGCCGCAGCCCGCGAAGAAGAGGAGTCGCGAGGAGGGGAGAAGCCGCCGCCAGGAGCCGAGCAGAAGAGGACGGACATCAGAGTCGCGAGGAGGGGAGAAGCCGCCGCCGGGAGCCGAGCCGTCGCCAGGTAAGTGCCTATTCCACCACCTGCGCCATGCCTGTGCCATGCCTATTCCACCACCTGCGCCATGCCTGTGCCATCTGTGCCATGCCTATTCCACCACCTGTGCCATGACCTTACCACCACCTGTGCCATGACCTTACCATCACCTGTGCCATGCCTGTACCATCTGTGCCATGCCTATTCCACCACCTGCGCCATGCCTGTGCCATGCCCATTCCACCACCAGCGCCATGCCTGTGCCATGCCTATTCCACCACCTGCGCCATGCCTGTGCCATGCCTATTCCACCACCTGCGCCATGCCTGTACCATCTGTGCCATGCCTATTCCACCACCTGTGCCATGACCTTACCACCACCTGTGCCATGACCTTACCACCACCTGTGCCATGACCTTACCATCACCTGTGCCATGCCTGTACCATCTGTGCCATGCCTATTCCACCACCTGCGCCATGCCTGTGCCATGCCCATTCCACCACCAGCGCCATGCCTGTGCCAAGCCTATTCCACCACCTGCGCCATGCCTGTGCCATGCCTATTCCACCACCTGCGCCATGCCTGTACCATCTGTGCCATGCCTATTCCACCACCTGTGCCATGACCTTACCACCACCTGTGCCATGACCTTACCACCACCTGTGCCATGACCTTACCATCACCTGTGCCATGCCTGTACCATCTGTGCCATGCCTATTCCACCACCTGTGCCATGCCTGTACCATCTGTGCCATGCCTATTCCACCACCTGCGCCATGCCTGTGCCATGCCCATTCCACCACCAGCGCCATGCCTGTGCCATGCCTATTCCACCACCTGCGCCATGCCTGTGCCCTGCCTATTCCACCACCTGCGCCATGCCTGTACCATCTGTGCCATGCCTATTCCACCACCTGTGCCATGACCTTACCATCACCTGTGCCATGACCTTACCATCACCTGTGCCATGCCTGTACCATCTGTGCCATGCCTATTCCACCACCTGCGCCATGCCTGTGCCATGCCTATTCCACCACCTGCGCCATGCCTGTGCCATGCCTATTCCACCACCTGCGCCATGCCTGTGCCATGCCTATTCCACCACCTGCGCCATGCCTGTACCATCTGTGCCATGCCTATTCCACCACCTGTGCCATGACCTTACCACCACCTGTGCCATGACCTTACCATCACCTGTGCCATGCCTGTACCATCTGTGCCATGCCTATTTCACCACCTGTGCCATGCCTGTACCATCTGTGCCATGCCTATTCCACCACCTGCACCATGCCTGTGCCATGCCCATTCCACCACCAGCGCCATGCCTGTGCCATGCCTATTCCACCACCTGCGCCATGCCTGTGCCATGCCTATTCCACCACCTGCGCCATGCCTGTACCATCTGTGCCATGCCTATTCCACCACCTGTGCCATGACCTTACCACCACCTGTGCCATGACCTTACCACCACCTGTGCCATGACCTTACCATCACCTGTGCCATGCCTGTACCATCTGTGCCATGCCTATTCCACCACCTGCGCCATGCCTGTGCCATGCCCATTCCACCACCAGCGCCATGCCTGTGCCATGCCTATTCCACCACCTGCGCCATGCCTGTGCCATGCCTATTCCACCACCTGCGCCATGCCTGTACCATCTGTGCCATGCCTATTCCACCACCTGTGCCATGACCTTACCACCACCTGTGCCATGACCTTACCACCACCTGTGCCATGACCTTACCATCACCTGTGCCATGCCTGTACCATCTGTGCCATGCCTATTCCACCACCTGTGCCATGCCTGTACCATCTGTGCCATGCCTATTCCACCACCTGCGCCATGCCTGTGCCATGCCTATTCCACCACCTGCGCCATGCCTGTACCATCTGTGCCATGCCTATTCCACCACCTGTGCCATGACCTTACCACCACCTGTGCCATGACCTTACCACCACCTGTGCCATGACCTTACCATCACCTGTGCCATGCCTGTACCATCTGTGCCATGCCTATTCCACCACCTGCGCCATGCCTGTGCCATGCCCATTCCACCACCAGCGCCATGCCTGTGCCAAGCCTATTCCACCACCTGCGCCATGCCTGTGCCATGCCTATTCCACCACCTGCGCCATGCCTGTACCATCTGTGCCATGCCTATTCCACCACCTGTGCCATGACCTTACCACCACCTGTGCCATGACCTTACCACCACCTGTGCCATGACCTTACCATCACCTGTGCCATGCCTGTACCATCTGTGCCATGCCTATTCCACCACCTGTGCCATGCCTGTACCATCTGTGCCATGCCTATTCCACCACCTGCGCCATGCCTGTGCCATGCCCATTCCACCACCAGCGCCATGCCTGTGCCATGCCTATTCCACCACCTGCGCCATGCCTGTGCCCTGCCTATTCCACCACCTGCGCCATGCCTGTACCATCTGTGCCATGCCTATTCCACCACCTGTGCCATGACCTTACCATCACCTGTGCCATGACCTTACCATCACCTGTGCCATGCCTGTACCATCTGTGCCATGCCTATTCCACCACCTGCGCCATGCCTGTGCCATGCCTATTCCACCACCTGCGCCATGCCTGTGCCATGCCTATTCCACCACCTGCGCCATGCCTGTGCCATGCCTATTCCACCACCTGCGCCATGCCTGTACCATCTGTGCCATGCCTATTCCACCACCTGTGCCATGACCTTACCACCACCTGTGCCATGACCTTACCATCACCTGTGCCATGCCTGTACCATCTGTGCCATGCCTATTTCACCACCTGTGCCATGCCTGTACCATCTGTGCCATGCCTATTCCACCACCTGCGCCATGCCTGTGCCATGCCCATTCCACCACCAGCGCCATGCCTGTGCCATGCCTATTCCACCACCTGCGCCATGCCTGTGCCATGCCTATTCCACCACCTGCGCCATGCCTGTACCATCTGTGCCATGCCTATTCCACCACCTGTGCCATGACCTTACCACCACCTGTGCCATGACCTTACCACCACCTGTGCCATGACCTTACCATCACCTGTGCCATGCCTGTACCATCTGTGCCATGCCTATTCCACCACCTGCGCCATGCCTGTGCCATGCCCATTCCACCACCAGCGCCATGCCTGTGCCATGCCTATTCCACCACCTGCGCCATGCCTGTGCCATGCCTATTCCACCACCTGCGCCATGCCTGTACCATCTGTGCCATGCCTATTCCACCACCTGTGCCATGACCTTACCACCACCTGTGCCATGACCTTACCACCACCTGTGCCATGACCTTACCATCACCTGTGCCATGCCTGTACCATCTGTGCCATGCCTATTCCACCACCTGTGCCATGCCTGTACCATCTGTGCCATGCCTATTCCACCACCTGCGCCATGCCTGTGCCATGCCCATTCCACCACCAGCGCCATGCCTGTGCCATGCCTATTCCACCACCTGCGCCATGCCTGTGCCATGCCTATTCCACCACCTGCGCCATGCCTGTACCATCTGTGCCATGCCTATTCCACCACCTGTGCCATGACCTTACCATCACCTGTGCCATGACCTTACCATCACCTGTGCCATGCCTGTACCATCTGTGCCATGCCTATTCCACCACCTGCGCCATGCCTGTGCCATGCCTATTCCACCACCTGCGCCATGCCTGTGCCATGCCTATTCCACCACCTGCGCCATGCCTGTGCCATGCCTATTCCACCACCTGCGCCATGCCTGTACCATCTGTGCCATGCCTATTCCACCACCTGTGCCATGACCTTACCACCACCTGTGCCATGACCTTACCATCACCTGTGCCATGCCTGTACCATCTGTGCCATGCCTATTTCACCACCTGTGCCATGCCTGTACCATCTGTGCCATGCCTATTCCACCACCTGCGCCATGCCTGTGCTATGCCCATTCCACCACCTGCGCCATGCCTGTGCCATGCCTATTCCACCACCTGCGCCATGCCTGTGCCATGCCTATTCCACCACCTGCGCCATGCCTGTACCATCTGTGCCATGCCTATTCCACCACCTGTGCCATGACCTTACCATCACCTGTGCTATGACCTTACCATCACCTTCGCCATGCCTGTACCATCTGTGCCATGCCTATTCCACCACCTGTGCCATGACCTTACCACCACCTGTGCTATGACCTTACCATCACCTGTGCCATGACCTTACCATCACCTGTGCCATGCCTGTACCATCTGTGCCATGCCTATTCCACCACCTGTGCCATGCCTGTACCATCTGTGCCATGCCTATTCCACCACCTGCGCCATGCCTGTGCCATGCCCATTCCACCACCAGCGCCATGCCTGTGCCATGCCTATTCCACCACCTGCGCCATGCCTGTGCCATGCCTATTCCACCACCTGTGCCATGACCTTACCATCACCTGTGCCATGCCTATTCCATCACCTGTGCCATGCCTGTACCATCTGTGCCATGCCTATTCCATCACCTGCGCCATGCCTGTACCATCTGCGCCATGCCTATTCCACCACCTGTGCCATGCCTGTACCATCTGTGCCATGCCTATTCCACCACCTGCGCCATGCCTGTGCCATGCCTATTCCACCACCTGCGCCATGCCTGTACCATCTGTGCCATGCCTATTCCATCACCTGTGCCAAGCCTGTGCCATGCCTATTCCACCACCTGTGCCATGCCTGTACCATCTGTGCCATGCCTATTCCACCACCTGCGCCATGCCTGTGCCATGCCTATTCCACCACCTGCGCCATGCCTGTACCATCTGTGCCATGCCTATTACATCACCTGTGCCATGCCTGTGCCATGCCTATTCCATCACCTGCGCCATGCCTGTACCATCTGCGCCATGCCTATTCCACCACCTGTGCCATGCCTGTACCATCTGTGCCATGCCTATTCCACCACCTGCGCCATGCCTGTGCCATGCCTATTCCACCACCTGCGCCATGCCTGTACCATCTGTGCCATGCCTATTCCATCACCTGTGCCAAGCCTGTGCCATGCCTATTCCACCACCTGTGCCATGCCTGTACCATCTGTGCCATGCCTATTCCACCACCTGCGCCATGCCTGTGCCATGCCTATTCCACCACCTGCGCCATGCCTGTACCATCTGTGCCATGCCTATTACATCACCTGTGCCATGCCTGTGCCATGCCTATTCCACCACCTGCGCCATGCCTGTACCATCTGTGCCATGCCTATTCCACCACCTGTGCCATGACCTTACCATCACCTGTGCCATGACCTTACCATCACCTGTGCCATGCCTGTACCATCTGTGCCATGCCTATTCCATCACCTGCGCCATGCCTGTACCATCTGCGGCATGCCTATTCCATCACCTGTGCCATGCCTATTCCATCACCTGTGCCATGCCTATTCAATCACCTGCGCCATGCCTGTACCATCTGTGCCATGCCTATTCCACCACCTGTGCCATGACCTTACCATCACCTGTGCCATGCCTATTCCATCACCTTTGCCATGCCTGTAACATCTGTGCCATGCCTATTCCATCACCTGCGCCATGCCTGTACCATCTGCGGCATGCCTATTCCACCACCTGTGCCATGCCTGTACCATCTGTGCCATGCCTATTCCACCACCTGCGCCATGCCTGTGCCATGCCTATTCCACCACCTGCGCCATGCCTGTACCATCTGTGCCATGCCTATTCCATCACCTGTGCCATGCCTATTCCACCACCTGCGCCATGCCTGTACCATCTGTGCCATGCCTATTCCATCACCTGTGCCATGCCTATTCCACCACCTGCGCCATGCCTGTACCATCTGTGCCATGCCTATTCCACCACCTGTGCCATGACCTTACCATCACCTGTGCCATGCCTGTACCATCTGTGCCATGCCTATTCCACCACCTGCGCCATGCCTATTCCACCACCTGTGCCATGGCCTTACCATCACCTGTGCCATGCCTATTCCATCACCTGCCCCATGCCTGTACCATCTGTGCCATGCCTATTCCACCACCTGTGCCATGACCTTACCATCACCTGTGCCATGCCTGTACCATCTGTGCCATGCCTATTCCACCACCTGCGCCATGCCTATTCCACCACCTGTGCCATGACCTTACCATCACCTGTGCCATGCCTATTCCATCACCTGCGCCATGCCTGTACCATCTGTGCCATGCCTATTCCACCACCTGTGCCATGACCTTACCATCACCTGTGCCATGCCTATTCCATCACCTGTGTCATGCCTATTCCACCACCTGTGCCATGACCTTACCATCACCTGTGCCATGCCTATTCCATCACCTGTGCCATGCCTATTCCATCACCTGCGCCATGCCTGTACCATCTGTGCCATGCCAATTCCACCACCTGTGCCATGACCTTACCATCACCTGTGCCATGCCTATTCCATCACCTGTGCCATGCCTGTACCATCTGTTCCATGTCTATTCCATCACCTGCGCCATGCCTGTACCATCTGTGCCATGCCTATTCCACCACCTGTGCCATGACCTTACCATCACCTGTGCCATGCCTATTCCATCACCTGTGCCATGCCTGTACCATCTGTTCCATGCCTATTCCATCACCTGCGCCATGCCTGTACCATCTGTGCCATGCCTATTCCACCACCTGTGCCATGCCTGTACCATCTGTGCCATGCCTATTCCATCACCTGTGCCATGCCTATACCATCTGTGCCATGCCTATTCCACCACCTGCGCCATGCCTGTGCCATGCCTATTCCACCACCTGCGCCATGCCTGTACCATCTGTGCCATGCCTATTCCACCACCTGTGCCATGCCTGTACCATCTGTGCCATGCCTATTCCATCACCTGTGCCATGCCTATACCACCTGTGCCATGCCTATTCCATCACCTGTGCCATGCCTGTACCATCTGTGCCCTGCCTGTACCATCACCTGTGCCATGCCTGTACCATCACCTGTGCCATGCCTGTACCATCTGTGCCATGCCTATTCCATCACCTGTGCCATGCCTATACCATCTGTGCCATGCCTATTCCATCACCTGTGCCATGCCTGTACCATCACCTGTGCAATGCCTGTACCATCACCTGTGCAATGCCTATTTCATCACCTGTGCCATGCCTGTACCATCACCTGTGCCATGCCTGTACCATCTGTGCCATGCCTATTCCATCACCTGTGCCATGCCTATACCATCTGTGCCATGCCTATTCCATCACCTGTGCCATGCCTGTACCATCACCTGTGCAATGCCTATTCCATCACCTGCGCCATGCCTATACCATCACCTGTGCCATGCCTATACCATCACCTGTG
Source organism: Pelophylax lessonae (assembly GCF_965119305.1). Lineage (NCBI taxonomy): Eukaryota > Metazoa > Chordata > Amphibia > Anura > Ranidae > Pelophylax > Pelophylax lessonae. The sequence goes on along the minus strand of NC_138771.1, from coordinate 609,536,262 downwards.
CCATGCCTATACCATCACCTGTGCCATGCCTATTCTACCACCTGTTCAATGCCTATACCATCTGTGCCATGCCTATTCCATCACCTGTGCCATGCCTGTACCATCTGTGCCATGCCTATACCATCACATGTGCCATGCCTGTACCATGACCTCAAAGTCATGCAATTTTTTTACCTCGTTTTTTGCCGCGAAGCAATACCTATTACATTTTTGTTTTTGCGCCCCCCCAAAAATTTTGAGCACCAGCCGCCACTGATTTTAGCACCTATTTGCACTTTATAGAGTAAGCAGCGCCATCACCTCCATTCTTACTTTTTTATTATAGTGTCCCAAATAAACCTAGTTGAGCCAGAGGAGTATCCCACTCATTCCCTTCTCCCATCCCTATTATACAATAAACAAAACAAAACCAAAGATGCCGGAATGGTCATTGTCTCAGTTCTCACACCTGGGTTCACAACTTAAATGTGTTGGAAGTGTCACCAGTAACAATGGCAGACCCACCCCAGACCCAATGCCTGGAAATATTGCTACATAAATATATATATTTTTGGACAAAATTGTATTCCTCTTATCTTCAGGTTAGTGCCACTAAAACGATCTCAAATTTTTGTTGATTTATGGAAATAAGTTGAGAATCTCCTTAGGGTCCTTTCACACGGAGAGTATTTTGATCCACTCCGGCCCTTTTTTTTTTTTTTTTTTTTACAGACACGGATGACACTTGTCCGCATATCATCCCATACGTTTGCGGATGATATACGGACATAATGTAAGTCTATGGGAGTGCGGATGTCAGTGGATGACACCGCTGACATCCGATTTTGCGTCCTTTCCGTTTTTTTAACGGAAGAAAAATAGGGTTCTGTTCCATTCCAAAAAACGGAACAGAACTGAAAGGAGGAAAATCGGATGTCAGCGGATGATCCCATCAGTGTGTGTGTTCACCGGACCCAGTCACCGAACTTGGAAGCTGTCATTAGCCTGGCACTGCTGCACCAATAAATATCGCCTTATCGATAATTTGCATTTTTATTTTCGTGGGTGATTGTGTGGGCAGGGCCCCAGTGCACTGCATTGCCCGGGGCCCTTTAATGCTCTTAAGATGACACTGGCGGGGAGCGTTCGCAGGTGTCAGGCGGAAATCGGAGCCGCATGTCCACTGCATCGGCTTCCTCGCTGACGAGCGGGGGCACACGCTCACCCCCTAGCTGTCTGCACGTGACCGACGTATAGCTACGGGGGTTTGTCTCCTTCGGTTCGTCTCCCATATTTGGGAATGGTTCTGGACTCTGCGGCGGGCGTTTGTAAAGTGGTTAATTTGGCTTTATTTGTCCAGTTCATAGAAAGAGACATGGCTTTTCTGGCTAAATGAATTGGTATTTTCTGTACATGCTGAAAAACACAGCCTAAAAAAATGAAAACGAATGCACCCGCCACACAATATAATACCTTTTGTATTCTTTACATGCAATATTTTTAAAGTTTATGCAAATGGAAAACAATGTTGGTTATTGGATAAGAGCAGGAATGGGTTGTACCCACTGCAAGTTTTTATTGTTTTTGTTATAAGTAGATTTATCCTCTAATTGTTCCTGGTAACTATTGTCACTGATACAGAAAGGAAAGAATCCAACTTTTTACAGTTTTCATGAGAGCAATAGGTGAGGGAAAATGTTCCCATGAGGAACGTTTTGGTGACAACTGTCTAAAATGGGAATTCCTCTCAATTTCCAGATACCCTTTCACTTTTTGTCACCCCCCAAAACAGTAAGTGAAGGGAAATCTGTGCAGCAAACCGCAAAAAACAACCTGTTGGTTTTTAGACCCTTACCTACAATAAAAAAAAAAAAACAGTTAGGGTCCTTTCACACGGTCAGCTACGTTTTTTGTTCCGCTCAGTGACTTTTTTTTTTTTAAACGGACACGGATGACACTTCAGTAGGGTCCGTTCCGTATGTCCGTTTTTCCTCCCATCCGTTTGCGGATGAAAAACGGACATAATGTATGTCTATGGGCTAGCAGACATTAGCGGATGACACCCGTTTTTGCGTCCGTTCCGTTTTTTAAACGGAAGAAAAATAGGGTTCTCTTCCATCTTAAAAAACGGAACTTAATGGAACGGACGCAAAACGGATGTCAGCGGATGGTCATCCGCTAACGTCCGCAATCCCATAGACATACATTATGTCCGTTTTTCCTCCCATCCATTTGCGGATGAAAAACGGACATAATACAGAACGCTCGTGTGAAAGGACCCTTAGGGCCCTTAGCCGGCGGATGACAGCTCCGTCTCCGCTTGCAGTGCGGAGAGGGAGGTGTCACAGCCCCCGCTGCTCTCTATGGGGGATCGGATGAGAGCGGACCGCCTGTCCGCTCTCATCCGATCCGATCCGATACCTGAACGGATGGAAAAATAGGGTTTCCATCCGTCCAGATTTCACAGACAGGATCGGATACGGATGGCAGCGGGTGTCAGCGGAGGTGTCTCCGCTGACATCCGCTGCCCCATAGAGCTGCATGGAGGATCCGATCAGATCCACCTAAAAAACTGACAGGCGGATCTGATCGGACCGCCCGTGTGAAAGAGCCCTTAGGGCTTTACATACACTTGAATATGGAGATCCATACAAAAATACAATAAACCTACTGTACCTGACAAAGGTTACTGGAACATTGTATCATTCAAGGGCTATCATAGTAATCATCTAGTGTTTTGTCCATTCTTTTTTTCTGACATCATCTCATCTAGTCTGCATGTTTATTACTACAACACGTTACCATCCTTGCTGGAGAGAGCCTGCTTTAACCACTTGCCGACGACCCACTGCAGATATACTGCAGCAGGCTGGCTTGGCTGCGTGAACCGACCTACCTGCGCCCACCCCCACTAGGCAGCAGGGATGCTGATCCACAGGGCCAGTAGCCGCTATTGCCGCCGGGCACCCGCGATCGTTTCCCGCTGAGAAAGAACGACGGTTGGCTGGGGCTGGGTTGCTGGGTAGGTGGGGCCCCCCAAGCAAGCGGGACCCCCGGGCAACTGCCCAGTGTGCCCATGTGTAAGATGGCCCTGCTGCCCGCTGAGAGAGAAGAACGGTCAGCTGTTGTAAACACAGCTGACCGTTATGCTCTCTGGAATGAACACAGAGCCCCTGTGTTCCTCCTATATAGGATCACAGGTCTCTGTGTTGATTCCACAAGTCCCTCTCCCACACAGTTAGAAAACACCCCTAGGCTCACACTTAACACTTTGATCACCTCTGGGTTAACCCCTTCCCTGCCAGTGTCATTATTACAGTAACAGTGCATATTTTTGCACTGATTACTGTAGTAATGTCACTGGTCCCCCCAAAAGTGTCAAAAATGACAGTTAGGTGTCCGATCTGTCCCCCACAATGTCGCAGTCCCACTAAAAAAATTGCAGATCGCCGGCATTATTAGTAAAAAAATAAATAAAAATTACATAAATCTTTCCCCTAGTTTGTAGACGCGATAACTTTTGCGCAAAGCAATCAAAATCCGCTTATTGCAATTTTTTTAACAAAAATATGTAGCAGAAAACAAATTGGCCTGAAATGTTAAAAAAATTAGATTTTTAATTTTTTGGGGGGGAATGTTATATAGCAGAATGTGAAAAATATTGGGTTTTTTTTTTTTTTCAGATTTGTCGCTCTTTTTTTGTTTATAGCGCAAAAAATAAAAAATCGCACAGGTGATCAAATACCTCCAAAAGAAAGCTCTGTTTGTGGGAAAAAAGGACATCAATTTTCTTTGGATACAGCGTCGCACGACCGCGCAATTGTCCGTTAAAGCAACGCCGTGCCAAATCGCAAAAAATGGCCTGGTCATTAAGAGGGTAAAACCTTCCAGGGCTGAAGTGGTTAAAAACCGTCCAACATTTGACCCGTGTGTACGGCAGCCAGTGTTGCCAACCTTCCAGATTGAAATTTACTGACACAACACCTAAAATTTACTGCCACAGACAAGTTTTTACTGGCATTTCCAAAAGTTACAAAATTATAGTTTTAGGGCTCTTTCACACGGTCCGCCTCCGTAGGCGGATCCGTGTTGCTCAGCGGGGATCAATCCGCAATCGCCGCTGAGCCGGCGGATGACAGCTCCGTCTCCGCTTGCAGAGCGGAGAGGGAGGTGTCTCAGCACCCGCTGCCCTCTATGGGGGATCGGATGAGAGCGGACCGCCTGTCTGCTCTCATCAGATCCGATCCGCTCCGATTACTGAACGGATGGAAAAATAGGGTTTCCATCCGTCCAGATTTCACGGACAGGATCGGATGCGGATGGCAGCGGGTGTCAGCGGAGGTGTCTCCGCTGACACCCGCTGCCCCATAGAGCTGCATGGAGGATCCGATCAGATCCGCCTAGAAAACTGACAGGCGGATCTGATCGGATCGCCCGTGTGAAAGAGCCCTTAAGTGCAAATTTCAGTATTTAGGCTACAAACAAGTACAATATGCAATTAGCAATGTGATTTAAAGTAGGTAATAAAGCAAAAAAAAACAAAAACATTTTTTTTATTTTATTTTAGATATACAGTATAGCAATTATCATAGGGACAGGGCTCAGAAATTAGAATAGTCAAGCACCGCTCGGCTCCCTTGCACCATGACATCACACGATACGCTCAGGCACCACCTCTACCAGACCCTCTTCGCGCCGGCGCCACCCAAACACACTGTAGCAGGCACTCGAATAATCTCGTCCAGCTCTGGACTTGAACTGCGCATGCGCACTTCCGAGGCACTTCCGAGGCCAAGCATCACAGCCATCCCCCTGTCAGAACACAAAAGAATAGCAGGGGACATAGGTGTGCGCAGCCTATTGCATTAGGGTGTGCACCCCAAAGCCCAAACACATATCCCTGTGTATATACTGATGGTGTCAGTAGGGCAGAGATCAGTGTCTGTAGTTCTACGGTTATTTTTTATTATTTTTTACAAATTTTTTTTGTTTGTTAGCACAGTTAGGGAGCTTTGGTGAAATATCAGGCGTCTAAACAGGGGGAATCTGTACCACAAGGGGTAATTAGGGTGTGCCCAGGCACACCTGGCACACCCTGTGCGCACACCTATGGCAGGGGAGATTGCTGTACTAACGTCAGATCCTTAGTACAGCAGCTCCGACCAGAGCTGTCCGTTTTTTTTGTTCAATCCATGTGTTGAATGAAAAAAACGAGTGGTGTGTACCAGGCTTTAGAAATCACGGGGCCTCGTACAGCCGATCTTACAGCCCCCCTTGACTGGGAATATTGCACATAATCTTACTGCAGGGTCACATCTCCTATCAGCAGGAGGGAAGGTGCGCATACACACTTCTCTACAAAACTTTACATCTATTCAAGTCTTTTACATCCTCTTTAGGTTTTCCCTCCCTGTGCATTCTGATCCACTCACTCCCCCATACACTGTACAATCTGATTGGACAATGATTGCATCTACTCATCTGTCTGACCAAGTCACTCCCCCATACATTGTATAATCTGATTGGACAATGATTGCATCTACTCATCTGTCTGACCAAGTCACTCTCCCATACATTGTACAAATCTGATTGGACAATGATAGTATCTACTCATCTGTCTGACCAAGTCACTCCCCCATACACTGTACAATCAGATTAGACAACGATTGCATCTACCCATCTGTCTGACCAAGTCACTCCCCATACATTGTACAATCTGATTGGACAATGATTGCATCTACTCATCTGTCTGACCAAGTCACTCCCCCATACACTGTACAATCTGATTGGACAATGATTGCATCTACTCATCTGTCTGACCAAGTCACTCTCCCATACATTGTACAAATCTGATTGGACAACGATAGTATCTACTCATCTGTCTGACCAAGTCACTCCCCATACATTGTACAATCTGATTGGACAATGATTGCATCTACTCATCTGTCTGAACAAGTCACTCTCCCATACATTGTACAATCTGATTAGACAATGATTGCATCTACTCATCTGTCTGACCAAGTCACTCCCCCATACACTGTACAATCTGATTAGACAACGATTGCATCTACTCATCTGTCTGAACAAGTCACTCTCCCATACATTGTACAATCTGATTAGACAATGATTGCATCTACTCATCTGTCTGACCAAGTCACTCCCCCATACACTGTACAATCTGATTAGACAACGATTGCATCTACTCATCTGTCTGAACAAGTCACTCTCCCATACATTGTACAATCTGATTAGACAATGATTGCATCTACTCATCTGTCTGACCAAGTCACTCTCCCATACATTGTACAACGATAGTATCTACTCATCTGTCTGACCAAGTCACTCCCCCATACACTGTACAATCTGATTAGACAACGATTGCATCTACTCATCTGTCTGACCAAGTCACTCCCCATACACTGTACAATCTGATTGGACAACGATAGTATCTACTCATCTGTCTGACCAAGTCACTCCCCATACACTGTACAATCTGATTGGACAACTATAGTATCTACTCATCTGTCTGACCAAGTCACTCCCCCATACATTGTACAATCTGATTGGGCAACGATTGTATCTACTCATCTCTGCGATCAAGTCCCTTCCCCATACATTATACAATCTGATTGGACAATGATTGCATCTACTCATCTGTCTGACCAAGTCACTCAGACAGATGAGTAGATGAGTAGAGTAAAATAAAATAAAAAGAAGAGGTCATAAACCCTCTCTTGGAAGTTGTACCTATAGGTAAGTCTTTAATAAGGGTTACCTATAGGTACTGTAAATATCTCCTAAACTTGCACCGTTTAGGAGATATTTACTTTTAATGCAGCCGATGACGTCATCGTCACATGCGCTGTGAAGGAATGGCCGCCCGTGCCGTTCCTTCAGAGCCCCGTGCCGTGACCAGCGGCTCCCATGTGCATGTGCGGGAGTAATGTAATCGCGCCTCCGGCCAATCAGATGGCCGGAGGACGCGAACCAGGAAGCAGGACAGCCGTCCTTTCGCTGTGCAGGCGGCACTGCAGGGCTTCGTTATAAGGTATTTTTATAAAGAGCTAGTATGCAATGCGATGCATACTAGCTCATTATGTCTTTGTCTTACAGGTTTTTTTTTTCCTTATTTGTTTTTGCAGGTTTACTTCCTCTTTAAGCTGGCCA